>NW_024704742.1:120442360-121042360 GCF_018977255.1 Callorhinchus milii | reverse complement strand
GATAAGCTTTACTTGTATCATAGAATCCTACAGCACAGAAGAGGCCATTCAGCCCATCGTGCCTGTGCTGGCTTTTTGAAAGAGCTATCCAATTAGTCCCACTCCCCTGCTCTTTCGCCATAGCCTTGCAAATTTTTCCTTTTCAAGTAAAGATCCAATTCTTCTTTGAAAGTTATTATTGAATCTGTTTCTACTACTCTTTCAGGCAGTGCATTCCAGATCATAGCAACTCACTACGTAAAAATATTTCTCATCTCCCCTCTGCATCTTTCCCCAATTATCTTGTATCTGCATCCTCTGGTTACTGACCCACTTGCCAGTGGAAACAGTTTCTCCTTATTTACTCTATCAAAATCCCTCATAATTTTGAACACCTATTATATCATGGATGTCTGGATGCATTTGTATTTAAAAAATTTTTTTGACATGCCTGTTAAGTTGGAAGGCACTAAAGTGCTTTTTTATTTAAAAGGATTTGACAAAACTAACTTCACTTGAAACAATCAAACTCTTAGTTCTTTTGTTTGTTAACCATGCAAAATAGAGTAGCCAGAACCCAGACACATTATTGAAAACAAAAGCCTAGTGGAAGTGAAGTTTTGTTTTGCAGAAGAAGACTTAAATAGTTCTGCACTTGTGTATTGAAAGAAAAGTTTCTTTCTTCTAACCCTCTAAAAAAGTGAATACTTGTGTCTCTTAAAGAATGAATACTTTTATGTTATGAACTGCTTTTCATCAATGTGGATTTTGGAAAATTATATTAATGCTAAAGCTATGTCTACAACTACTGTAAAAACAAAACAATTTTCTACTGATTTGTGAGAGATGCAAATTCTCTAAATTAAACTTGCCCTGAAAATCCAGTGGCCAGAAGATAGTTGTCTCCATTTAAAGGGGGTAGTGTAGCGACATCATTTAAGTAGTAAGTGAATTGTAGTATTCATTTAAGTACTAAGTAAATCACATCTAAGGTTACACTTGTTAAACATAAAAAATGTTGCAATGTTGCAAGATGCAATGTCGCTCAGGCTGCTTGGATAGCTTTGCAAATCTGTTTACTTTTATCCTTCCCTCTCCTTAAGACAATGACAGATTGGGTGCATGTTTTGTTTACCTTGAGTATCCGAGCCAAGCACTTTCACATGAGAAAATGCACAAGTACTTTGGCTAAAATAATTACTCTGCGAATTTCTGGCTTTGCAAGATTGAAATGTTCAAATAGTTTTCTCTTTGCTTTGCAAGATTGAATATATGTCGCAAAGAGGCTAAAGCTAATCATTATGCTTAACATTTTCAATGTCTGGCATTAAAGAGCACTTTGAAAAAAATGAGCAGTATCATAGAATATGATGAAAATTGGCAGCCTTTTATTTGAGTCTATATGCAGGAATGAGTTGAGAGTTGATTTCAGCGCCTTGGGATGTTCTCCTGGCGCTATACAAATGTAATCTTGTTGTTGTTGAGTTAAGAGTTTGGATGATGTCTATTGTTTTAATTTATGCAGGTAAGAAAGTAGATCCCTCAGATTGTTTTGCCAAACTGTCATGTGAAAAATTGTGGCATTACCTCTGTCACATTGTAACGTCATTCAAGTTAATTACTTGTGTATTGCTAATACAAATTGCTGATAAAAGGGTAGAATTTTGAGAAATTACTGCAAAATAAGACATTGTTACAAAGGTTATTTCTTTAGTTTTCCGTAGTAGACTATATTGGCCTTGGTGTTTAGTATGTAGACAAATTGTGTTCTTGACCAAACATTCGGAAATGCATAGCTATTATTTGAATCATTAATGATACTGAATTTGCAGGAAAAAAATCAGGGATCATTGAGACTATATTGACATTGACAATCACATGGAAAGTGAGCAATCTTCCTTACATTTTGCTTGTGAAAATAAGCACCTGATTAGACATCCTTGTCACTGCTATTCAAAGATGGACAATATGGACATATTACATCAATAACTGTTTCTCATTGTAACTTTTGTTAATGATTTAACTATCACAGAAAATGTTAGTCTTAGTCATGTTTAGGATGTAGATTCAAAATGGTTAAAGTTAATTTATATTCTATTCAGAATATCAGTTGAGTGTCTTTTCAAATTATTGAATAAAATTTTGTACTAGAATTTACCTTTTTATGTTTTGTATATAATGTGAAAACATCATGCTCTTCCATCAGTGAATGATTTACTAATATATTGAATACCACATAAATACAATACACTTTACATATATGGAGCGCCTTTCACATCAGGAGGACGTCTCATAGAACTTAACACTGCTAAATGTCAAAGTAATAGCTCTAACACTATGGCATGTTTCTGTAACTCTAAGCTGATTTGCTAGATATACTCTTAAACTTTGGGACCAACCAGATGGAGTGCAATCATATGCCTGTGCATACGTATGCCAAGGAATGATTACATTCATTTAATTGGTGTTTTCATACAAAACGCATATAAATGCAGTTAGATGCATGCTGCTTCCGATGTGATGGGATTTCATTTTTGGAGCTCAGCAACAGCTTTTTACGTAATATTTGCTTACACAAGAGATTTGGATAATAGCATTTTTACAAAATATTTAATTCAAAATAATTCGATCATCTGCAACATGCAACATCTTTTTCCTTTCGTGTGGAAAT
Source organism: Callorhinchus milii (assembly GCF_018977255.1). Lineage (NCBI taxonomy): Eukaryota > Metazoa > Chordata > Chondrichthyes > Chimaeriformes > Callorhinchidae > Callorhinchus > Callorhinchus milii. The sequence goes on along the minus strand of NW_024704742.1, from coordinate 121,039,710 downwards.
GCCAGTTGGTTGAGAGTTGGCATTGTTAAGTAGCAAATTAATTTCACAATGATGTCATTGCAATATCTTTTCAATCTATACGTAAATTTAGTTCATTTAAAAGTAACATTTAATTTATCATTTCATTTCAGTAATATGCTGTACTTTTCAATCCAGGGCCATCATTGAGTCTTTCAAGTTTGGCTTGGATTCATTTTACTGAAAGGGTGAAGGGCTTAGTGACTCCACCTGGTGGGTTTCAAACTCTTTTGGTATGAATGGAATACATAATGAGGAACTTGGGTGGTGGGGGGTTGGGTGGTGGGGGGGAATCTGTATCCCATTTTTATTGATAATTCCAATGGAATTGACCTTTATGGCTTGAAAATTATTATCTTTGTTCTTTTATGGGCCATAAATCACATTTTATGGCGCATTATGCTTTGAGTTGTTCTGTGTTCCTTAAGGCTTTGGTATCTGTTTGCCACAGTGCAAGTGCAGTTTTCCACTATTCTTTCATGCTTGAATTATACTGTTGGATACAGTATTTATTTTAATACTGTAAATACATTCCAGCAAATATACAATTTATACTTTGTTGAGTAAACCTATCCAATGGGTAGCAGCCATGCTTTCTCCTTATTCAATGGGTGGGTAAAACATAAGGAATAGTTGAGAATGTTTCAAAATAGTGTGTAAATGGTGGACCACTGGGCGATCTGATCGTTTATGAGGATGGTGAAATTAACCACTAATAATGCTTTCTGCTATTAGTGGTTGTAAGGCTTTGAGACATTTCATTTGTGGTCCAAGATTCGTGTGGAGTATAAGGACAGCACGGACTAGTTGGGCCAAATGGTCGGTTTCCATGCCATACACCATCCTATGTAACTATGGTGAGCAATACTTGTTCTTGTGTTATCCAGTTGTGTGAAAGACGTCTGAACTTTTAACTATCATCGTTTTACTCTGAAAGTACACACACTGCACTCCAACTAAGATTGCAGGCAGGGGACCTTTTCCAAGAGTCTTTTGAATCAAGGGCTCTGAGACGCTACCCCTCATGGAAGGCGCTATGTAAGTGCAAGTTGTTGTTTAATGAGTGGTTTCAGAGAGATGCAAGAGAATGTTTCTGGTTGAGACTTAAATTGCAGTGTGGGAAATGTGGGTAGAAATATGTAGTTAGCAAGTACAAATTATAATTTTGTGCCACTGGATGTTCTAGGGTTAGGATTATTGTACAGCTACTGTAAATTGTGTTTTACTATTGAGTAAACTGAGTGGTCTTATTTCACTTTGTTTCAGAAAGCAAGCCTGAAACACTAGAGGCACATAAGATAAAAATATCTTTCTTCAACTATCCAACTTTAACTGAAATCTGTCGAAGACTGGTATCTCATTATTTCCTTCTGACTCCAGAGGAATTGGCCATGTGGGAGGAGGACCCAGAGGGTTTTGGTAAGTTTTTAAAAAATTGTCTCAAAACCAGTTTGTTCGATACAGTGATTCAGTGGTCATTATGAGGGGAAATTGGAGAAAGATGCAGAGGAAAGAGCAAGAGAAAGATGAGAGGGACCTGATTGAGGTCTATAAAGTTCTGAGAGGTTTTGACAGGGAAATTGGGAGAAACTATTTCTAGTGGAGGGGAATCCATGACTGGAGCAAGGTTCCCAACTTGCTGGGATGGTGGAGTGATCACCGGGCTCAACATTCCTCCGCATCGTCAATGAGCCAACAGGAGCTGCCATCGCCTGTGGCCTGGACAAGAAAGGTGAGAGTAGAGGAACATCCTCATCTTCAACCTGGATAGCAGCACCTTTGACAAGTCCGTCCTCACTGATATTGGTGGTGAAAGCTTTTTACATTTGGAAAGCTTGAACATGTTGTTACCCCCTCAAAAGTTCAGCCACTACTGTGTCTCTCACACACACTCCCTGTCATACACTGAATCTCTCACACGCACTCTCACACTCTATATTTTCTCTCTCTCTCTATCTCTCCTCTCTCTCTCCGTCACATACTGTATCTTCCCTTTCTAACACTTGTGACATCTATTGTAATTATATGTTGAATAACCCATTATTTTTGCCTTTATTATATTGCTGACATTGCTTATTCCAAATATTTATCACAGTAAATGCATTTTAAAATTTTCTTCTAATTTCTATTTATATCTTATGAGTCTGCTTGGCTGGGTTAACCTTCTATTCAGTAGCCATTAAATATTTTATGTACTTTGAGATTCCGCCTTTGCAGAATCTGAAGATTTGGTTTCTCAGATGTTTCTTCTTTGTTCATCTCCTTTATGTCTTGGATGTCCAGTTGTCCTTTTCCTGATATTTTCTGATGTAATTCCTTTTATTATGGCGTATTGATCAACACTGGACATTGTTTTCTGAGTGTAGTCTGACCATTGCATTGTGAAGTCTCAGCTTTAAGTTTTTTTTTAACTTTACTATGATGTTTGGATATTGAAAGTGATACTTCTATCTCTACCATGCTCTCCTCTTAATTCATTTGAGTTTAATAATATACTGTGATTTTTAATGGATTCCCTAAGGACACCTGATATTTGTTGTGCTCTTGGATTTCTCATACCTTGTGTGTTTTTCTAACTGTAATTATTTTACATTTTAAAATTTTTGTATATCCATTCCAAATTGTTTGCTGCATCCTGTCTATTGCCCCTCTTCGAGTTATTATAATAATTATGGTAATCCTTACATTTAACACCACTCCTTTCATACTGGGATGACATTTCAAAGTGCTTCACAGGATATGCTGTAAAGTGTAGTGACTGGTATTTTATAGGCAAACACGGCCAATTTGTGTAAAGCAATGACCCACAAACAGCCATGATGTGAATGACTAATTTTATTTGGTGAATTGTTTGCCAGGACATCAGGAGACTCTCTGCTACACATTACAAATCACTGCTGGTGTAGTTGGCTGATTTTGATTCAATGGTATTCAATTTACAAATAACCCCTGACACAGAAGTGCGTCTCATAAATGAGATTTGTTTTGGATTGAACACAATTAATGTCAAATATTTTCTTATTACAAATATTCCTTCCTTGAGCTTTCACAGAACATTTTACAGTAATTCATAATTTCCGATGATGCTTAAAGGATAATTGTTTCAGTAAGCATTTTCTTGAACCATACCTTCAATCACCCTCCTTTTCCCCCCCCGTCATCCACCCTCCCCGATCCCAATCCTCAGCTTGGGTCCGAAACACTGATTGTCCAGCACCTTGGGACGTCCTTTCGCGTGAAAGGCGCTATACAAATGTGATTTTTTTTGTTTGTTAGTGTTCATAAAGGTGATATTTATGTACAAAATTGATGCATGGATCGAACACACAAATATGTAATAAGTGCTCGTGTTCTGTGTCAGGGGTTATTTGTAAATTGAATACCATTGAATCAAAATCAGGTAAGAGTTTTCACACATACATTTATTTTTCTGAAATACAAATAGTTTACTATCTTTTATATCAGTTCTGTTTGTCTATACCATATTACATTAAGATTTTCCATCAATTGTTTTTTGGGGGGAGTGTGGGGAGGACAGGAAGAATGAAAATGTATAAATAAAAAGGGTATTTGGTGTTGAGCTTTGGATAGTTTCCAATATGATTTATGTTTATATAGCAGCTTTCATATTGGGAGGACATCTCAAAACATTTGACATTGCTGGATAGGCACCCGAGCTGGGGCTGGGAGCTGAGGGGGTGGAGAGTAATCCCAAATCCATTAATTAATGCTTTCAGTGAATAGATTATTTAATAATACTAAATGTGTAATACTAAATGTGGAAGTTAATATTCTGCTGTAATTTTTGGTCACTAATTCATACTTCTGACTTGAAAGGCGCTATACAAATGCAATTTTGTTTGTTGTTTGGAGATCTTTGTGTCCAAGTGGAATGCCTTGGATACAACAACAGATACCATCGTCAGAGTAGTTTCATTTTTATTGTAATGAGATCATTAGTATCGACTTATGAAAGTGAGATGGTGAGCTAATTTTTCATTGTTCTGAAATTAAATTTTGCAAAACTAAAAGTGGATGATGTGTATAGAACACTTCATAATCTTATATATTGGCCGACGATTATTCAATTCTATTCCATATTTTGTTATTGACAAAATGTACTGTTGTAATAAGTTTACAGAGACCATACTTTTGCTGTAAAAAATACATTTTCCTTGGAAATCAAAATTTCTATCATTTTGATTGTTTTAGAAAAGATCTTGAAATGAAAACAAACAGAGCATGATTCATTTCTGACAAATAATCTATTGACTGAAACTCTGTAAAGCAGGCTATGTAGATTCCTTTTAAATAAATCATTGTATTTAGTGGATGATGCACTTATAAATTTAATTCTAGCATAAATTGCTTTATTTCCATACCATAAATTAGGCATTCAATCCATACTTGGATTGAATCCACACTTGCACAGCACTCTATTTCTGTTCACATACATTAGTATTTCCACTTGTTTTTTCTTTGAGATGCATCAACAGCAACAACAACAACAAGATTCCATTTATAGAGCGCCTTTCACGTCGGGAGGACGTCCCAAGGCGCTGGACAGTTGGGTCAGGACCCGAGGAGGGGGGAAATGGTCAGGGTGAGGGGAGGGAGGGAGCGAGGAGGGGGAAATGGTCAGGGTGAGGGGAGGGAAGGGAGGGAGCGAGGAGGGGGTAGAGAGTCGAGAGGGGAGCTGAAGGCACGGTCAAAGAGAAAGGTCTTGAGACCGGCCTTGAAGGAGGAAAGGGAGGAGGCGGCGAAGGCACTGGGGGATAGAGTTCCAGAGCCTGGGGGCTGAGAGGCTGAAGGCCCGGCCACCGATGGTAGGGCGGTTGGGGCGGGGGATGTGGAGCAGACCGGAGCCAGAGGAACGGAGGGTACGGGCAGGTAGGTAGGGGGATAGTAGGTCGGAGAGGTAGGAGGGAGCAAGGCCGTGAATGGCCTTGTAGGTGAGGATGAGGATCTTGAATTCGATCCTCTGGGGGATGGGGAGCCAGTGGAGGCGAGCGAGGGTGGGAGTGATGTGGTCCCGAAGCCTGGTGCGGGACAGTACACGAGCTGCAGAGTTCTGAATGACCTGCAGCTTGTGGAGGGAGGTGGCGGGAAGGCCGGCGAGGAGAGAGTTCCCATAGTCCAGCCTTGAGGTGATAAAGGCGTGAACTAGGGTTTCAGCAGCGTGAGGGGTGAGGTAGTGCCGTAGTCTGGCGACATTCCGGAGGTGATGGAAGGCGGTGCCAGTTGCAGTGCGGATATGAGGGAGAAAGGACAGCTCAGGGTCGAACAGAACCCCGAGGTTCCTGACTGGCTTTGAGAGGTGGAGAGTGCAGCCTTGGATGCTGATGCTGTCAGCGCCTGAGGTGCGGAGGCGCTGACGTGAGCCAATCAGGAGGGCCTCAGTTTTGCTCACGTTGAGCTGAAGAAAGTTGTGGAGTTGAGGGTAGAGGAGGAAAGGTAGAGTTGGGTGTCATCCGCATACATGTGGAAGTTAACCCCATATCTGTGGATGATGTCACCAAGGGGGAGCATATAGAGGGTGAAGAGGAGGGGACCGAGGACAGAGCCCTGAGAGACACCGCATGAGACAGAGCGGGGGGTGGAGGAGAAGCCGTTTGTGGAAACAAAATGAAGACAGTGGGAGAGGTCGGACCTAAACCACTTAAGGACAGGGCCTTGAAGGTTGAGGTGGGAGGACAAGCGGTGGAGGAGGATAGCGTGGTTGACCGTATCGAATGCTGCCGAGAGGATGAGGAGGCAGAGGGAGCCCTGGTCGCAGATGGTCAAGATGTCATTGGTGACCTTGACCAGGGCGGTTTCTGTGCTATGGGCAGCACGGAAACCCGACTGAAGGGGTTCGAATAATGCATGGGTGGAGAGGAAAGAGCGCAGCTGGGAGGCGACAACTCTTTCAAGGACCTTGGACAGGAAGGGGAGGTTGGAGATGGGCCGGTAGCTTGATAGCTGCGACGCATCAAGGGAGGGTTTTTTCAAAGTGGGAGTGATGGTGGCAGTTTTTAGGGGAATGGGAACAGAGCCAGAGGAGAGGGACAGGTTGATGATGTCTGTGATAAGTGGGGCAAGGAGGTGGAGCTGAGAGATAAGGAGTGGAGTGGGGATGGGGTCAAGGGAGCAGGTGGTGGGTTTCAGGGACAGGATAAGGTTGGTGACAGAGGGTGGGGAAACGGGTTCAAAGGGGAGGATGGGTAGGAGTCGGAGTGTGGCTGGATTCCCTTGATTTTGGATTCAAGGAAATCCAGCATCTCCTCGCAGTGAAGGTTGGAGGAGATGACTGTGGCGGAGTGGACGGAGGAGTCGGGATGTGGTAGAAAACAAAAGCCTGGGGTTGTTCTTCGCCTCCAGGATTATCCTGGAGTAGAAGGACGACTTGGCCGAGGCTAGAGTGGAGCGGTAGATTTTGAGGAGGTTGAGGCAGGTGCGTTCAGCAGCCCGCACCTGGATCTTCAGTGAGCGGAGGTGGGTGGTGAACCAGGGGGAGAAGCGAGAGTAGGAGACAGTACGGGAGGTGATGGGGGCAAGAGTGTCGAGTGCGGAGGAGAGGGTGTTGTGGAGGAGGGTGAGAGCAGAAGAGGGGTCACTGAGGGTTGAAGGCCAGAGGGAGAGGAATTCAGAGGACTCCAAAGCAGTGGTTAGGGATTGTGGGGGTAACTTCTTCCAGGAGCAGTAGAAGATGGTGGTGGGTCTGGTGGAGGTGGGGAGGGGGGTGGAGGTGGTGAAGGAGATGAAGTGGTGATCGGAGACGGCCTTGTCGGTAATGGTGACATCCGAGACACTGAGGCCCCGGGTGATCACCAAATCGAGTGGGTGGCCGTGACTGTGAGTGGGGGAGTTGATGTGGAGGGAGAGGTTGAGCGAGGAGAGGAGGAGGAGAAGTCCGAGGAGATGGAGCAGGAGGGGGTGAAGTACAGGTTGAAGTCGCCCAGGATGATGAGGCGATCAGAGCAGAGGCAGAGAGATGCAAGTAGGGTAGAAATATCGGAGATGAAGGTGGGAGAGGTTTTAGGGGGCCGGTAGAGGAGGAGGATTTTGAGTGAGAGGAAGGAGGGGTGGGAGAGGGTGAGGTGCTCAAAGGAGGGGAAAGAGCCAGAGGAGTAGGGGGATAGGGCAAGTGGTGTCCTTGAGATAAGGGCTACACCACCGCCACGGTGGTTGGGGCGAGGGATGTGGTGGGAGGTGTAGCCGGGTGGTGTGGCCTCCGTGAGGGGGAAGGTGTCGCCTGGGGTGAGCCAGGTTTCCGTTAAGGCCATGATGTCAACGCTCTCATCAAGGATGAGATCGTTGATGACCAGGGCCTTGTTACAGAGGGAGCGGACGTTTTGTAGTCCGATGTGGAGGTAGCGGTTGACAGAAGGGTGTGTGGGGAGAGAGGGGGTTCCAGGTTGTGAGGCAGGGGTGGGGGGAATTGTGATGAGGGAGGAGAGGTTGGCTCCCCAGGTGTGTGTCCGGGGTGGCTGGCGAGTGTGGTGGGGAATGGGGCAGTCGGTGTGGCTGCTGCTGGACAGCCAACGCCGAGTGCCACTGTGAGCCCGGCCGGCGGAGGATTCCCAGGCTGGAACAGAGAGAGGTTGTGGGAGGGTCAAGGTGGGTATGGAAGGCGAGAGGGACGGAGAGAGAGGACAGAGCGGGAGAGATGCAGAGGGGGGAGGGTTTGGGGGAAGAGAGGAAGGGGAAGGGAGGGGGTGAGGGGACTTGGGTCAGAGCGTCAGCCATAATGCGCACGCGGGGACCGGGAGCGAGCGGTCAGGTGGATGGCATTAGCCCATAGGCTGGGGCTGGGGCAGCCAACCCAACAGGACCATGGTGGGTTGGCACAAAGTTACCCATTGGATAATTACAGTAAACTTCCAATAACTTCCAACCCTGGTTTTACTTGTCTCTAACCCTGAAGTCCTTATCCTATCACTATCCCAGCAGCATTTTATTAAATGTATCTATACATATGCCTAACTCACCACTTGAGATAATTCATCATTGAGCCCTTTTCCCTTGGAGTGAAGAGCTATCAGGAGTGTACATAATAAATGATGATTTAAGTGGTAGTGACAAGTTATGACATTTACTGTATTTTATAAATTAAAAAAAAGCACTTTCAGAAACATCCCAAGGGTCTTGCTGAATTGTGCAACTTTCCTGGAAGTTCCATATCTTGTTGTGCATTACGGTAGGAGCTGATATTGGAGATATAGAACAAGTTGAAGAGAACAGATTAAGGTAATGGAAAATAAAGGATACTTGCAGTTGGGAGGAAAAAGCCGAAAGAGATGGTTTTGGCTACAGGTCAGGGAAGGAGAAAATAGGACAATTACTGTATATTAAAGTACTGAGCAAAATGGAAGTAAAAAGAAGCAAAATATTAAGAGAAGAAACTAAGAGAAAGATTGGTAGTTTAGTCGTACACAGAGAATAGAGAATACAGTAGTAGGATTAATAAAATCCGATGACACAATAGAAGAGAGCAATTCAAATGGAAAACTGAAGAATCGCAACATAGGGGTGGAAAATCCTCAATTTAATAGCATGATTTTCATGGGAGATAAAGAAATGCTCTCTTTTACATTCACTGATATTGAAATTTATAGACAGAATTGAAAATCAATTGGACCGAGTCTGAGGAATTTATATCAAATGTTGCATTCAGCACTATCACTTAGGGCACACACTTCTGTTGGTGAATAAAGTTAATGACCTTGGCAGTTATAATAGAATTTCCCCTTTATAGGGGACTGCTGGTGTATGTCGGTAGGTTTCTTCACTGACCAACATAATTTCACCCCTCTCCCCAGTACTTTATCTAGATCTATGACACAACTTCAACCTCCTAATGATGGAGGGAAAAAAAGCAGTGTGGAACACAGTTTCCTTGTGGGTAGGTAGGAGTTGAAATTTTAACATTAATGCATTTCGTTGGTTGAATTCTAAAAGAAGGTTGAAATGGGTCACCTTATCTCTTAGTTACACTTTTGACAATTCAGGCTCTTGAATCTCATTAATGTCCCATTTATACTGCTGTAGCCATTCATCATTTTCAGCAGAAGAGTGATTCAGAATGTGGTTAGCCTTTTTAATGTTAATGGCCACGATACTCCATACACAGACAGAACAAATTAGGCACTTAAAAGTCTAAAGTTCCTTTACGATCAGAAGGAGATGGTCAAAAGAACTTTCAGTCCCTGGTAATGCAAATCAAGCCCTAATTCCAACTCAGCTCTCCAATTCGTACTGACGAGCCTTTAGTCATCTTCCCGAAGTGAAAGACGCATTATAAATGTAATTTGTTGTTGTTAAGGCTAGTCCTAAGCTCCCTCTTTAAAAATAAACCATCAATTAAATTGAAACTGAATTTTAAGGATTGAATAAGGAGATCAAAATGGAAGTTATTATTTTAAGTGATAGGAATAAAACAGAAAATAATAAGGATTGGTTTCCATATGGAAGGTAATTGAGGTTAACTTATATGACTTCAACCAGGCCTCCTTGTCCTCTTCAACGTTTCTGTCACCCTTGGCACATTGACCACTCTACCCTCCTCCATCATCTCTCCATACTGGTCCATTTTCCTGACTCTGCGATTTCCTGGTTTCACTTCTACCTGCTCCAGTGTTGTCACGATGTCCCTTCTAATTACTGCTCACCCCTTACTCAGGCAAGTCTGTGTGCCTCAGTGCTCTATCCCCAGTGCCTTTTCTTATCCTCATCTACATACTCCCCTTTGGTGACATCTGCAGGCATGGGAGGACTTCCATATGTATGCAGATGACACCCAACTACTTATGCCATTGCCTCCAGGACTATTGCTGTCCTGACAGACTGATTGTCAGAGCATATTAACCGGAATTGAGTGTGAAGAATCGCTACCCCCTGTAATCCCTGCCCAACTCATTCTTCTTTCCCATCTCCCATGGAAAGCTCCATCACCGCAATACATTCTGGCTCTGGTCTTACGAGAGTAAAGTTCATTTTTATACATGGCTTGTTTTTAATTAACTCCTGTAGCTGTAGAATTTAGTCACGAATTGTGAATGAATGCAAGCTGTTTGAATTGATTACATTTTAAGAATCTGAATCATAGCATTTAAATTAAGTTGGTTATTGCGATGTGCTTTATTTATGGGATTGTAATAATCTGACATTTGCTTTAATTTTGATCTGGCGTCGTTAGTTTAACATTGCTTACTAGGGAGATTATGCCATGTACAATAATTTTTATGTCCCTTTTGAAAGATTTGCCTATTAAATATCGCATTCAAAACTATCTATGATACTGCATAATATATTGGTTGAGAGGTTTTGAAAAAGTTAGATTTAAAATGTAAATATCGTTGATGTAAAAGTTGCACTGCATGTTTTTTCTTGGTCAGCTGGATGTCTGACACATATGGAAATCCATCACCTTGCTGAAGAGTATACAAACCAGACTGAGACTTCCACATGTGTATTCCACGTACATACGGAATTTTCCCTATTTCTGGATTGGAATGCACACTCTCCCCCAGAGGGGCTTACCTAATTTTAGAGAGTATTGGACACAGGTTGATGAGAGCCAAGACTTGAGAACAAGAAAGTGCATTGGGAGTGCTTTTGGAGTTCAGTCACCTGAAACTGCATAGCTTTGCATTGAGAGCACAATGAGACAAGCTGTCATTAACAATGCCGGGAGTATTGCAGACACCTTTGTATTAGGAACCGAATTACCCAGATTAGCACAGAGAATTGACTTGATTCTAACGTTCCATGGCCAAGCACATCATCTTGAAGCCAGCTTGGCTCCAAATACACACCCCTCACTCACCTCTTTCTTCGCCCCCCCCCCCACCCCCCCACCAAAAAAGAATAGTTAATGAGATACTATAGAGATGCTATACATTTTCAAGATTTTCCATAGATGAAGGGGTGAATGAAATGTAAACTGGACATAACAGCTACGTATTTTGCTGACTAATTTAGAAAGTTCTACTGTAGTAGCAAACTAAAGTTAAGCTATATTTACCTTGTAGATTGATAACAACTTCCATATTTGTTAAAACCTTCAAAACAATTCATTGGTATTGTGCTGAATATTTTTGGTGTAATTTTGAGCTCTATAGTTTTATTCCTCTTCTCTTTTCCCCCTCCCTGTGAACAATTCTAGTTTCCTATTGCAAAATTATTCTGTAGTGAAAGCTTATTTGCCATGTTATCGGCAGCTAAATTGAGCATTAATAACTGTTTGAAACTATGAAAAGAATAAAGCCAGCTATAGGAAAGAGCTAATCTTGAAATGTGTGCAGTCTAAACATTAATTCAGATAACATATTCTACTCTGTTCTCATTCTGCTGGTGCTGAATATGATTTGAAACTAACTACATATTGAGCAAAAAATATTGCATTTGCAACTTGTTATGGCTGGAGAAGAATGACTGCTATCTGAGTTATTCTATCTTCGTTATTCTTTTTAAGGTGTTTATCCCCGTTCAATTGGTTTGCTCTGAAAAATTAATTATTGCGGTTATGTTGGGAAGGATGTTTGATTCAGTTTCATTTTATGCTTTATCTTCAGTAATTGTAAGTGGTTTAGTTGTCAACCTGTCTCATTTGGTAGGACTCTTGCCTTTGAGTCAGATGAATGAATTTAAACAAAAAAAACTTCTCTGTCCATGTATTCATAGTGATAGTTTTTTTAAAAAATATTTTACAGTTTCAACATCAGGGAGTCAGCAGAGGTGAGGATTGAAGAGGCAGCAGTCCTATATTTTGTGGATAGAATTTGTCAGAAATATGAAAATTCCAGTTTACAGATAGTCACTATATTGTTTTTGTGATAAACCAGACTAGTTTAAAATATGATGGTACCTACAGTTGTGAAGGAGAATCAATTCATTCCTATCATTTTGAGGAGCCAGGTTTCTGTGGATAAATCTAATAAAACAACAGTGTCTGTCTGTGCTTCAAGAAGGATCTCAATAACCGATTGACAGAGAGACAAGATACCTCATTGGAAAGGTCTTGCAACTAGGAGTGACATGGGCATATTTGTTCTTGTGCATCTCCTATCTTTCATGATTTATTTTCAGTTTTGCGTTTTTCGCTGCAGTTATACCTGGTGTCCGCCGAGTCAAAGTAGCATCATGCGACACAGAGCACGTACATATGTAGGCACGCACTGACGCTGGTTGTTTCTCTGTGATTCCAGCAATTCACGTAATGGTAACCTTTTTACACGCTGCCAACTTGAGGAAGGATTGTGGATATAGGCCTTCAATTATTTAGGCAAACAACAGGTTCCTGAAAGGAAGGTTGAGCTATTAATTGCCATATTTGTCAGCTAAACAAACTTGGTATTCCTTTGGGTTTTGGAGTTTGTGTTTTTTTGTCACTAAGATTTTCAAAATACTGTCCATTTTGTTGGTTTGCATTTAATTCAGTGTTGAGCAAGTCTTGGGGTTAAACAGGTTAGACTTCTGTCCATTACAGTATCACGTCTGCAGTTGTCAAACTTTTCAATTCATCATGTTAATATTGATGCTGACACCTTTGTTCGATTGAGAATACTGATGTTTGTATCTAGACCTGAAGTTGATACCAGCAGTAAAATCTTGGCCATCTTATACTTCAAGGCATTAAGAAAAACTATTTTAGAGAGGACTAAGTCAGCTCACTGCTCTTTCTTAGCTTCATTATTTTTCCTCTTATTTTGGTCCATGTCCTTTTCTATTGCAGACAACTTTCCTGAATTTCCACACCTCTTATATCACACATTCTTGGCTTTGGTTGTACCTTGTGGTTCTCCCTTTGCAGCTGGAAGCTAGAAAGTGTGTGATTGCCATTTCATTTCACAGTGCTTGGATTATTCAAAACCCACTAGTGTGTAAATGTACCACTTGAACAAATACCCTTCAAAGGAAACATTTAATCAATACAAGTTGAATCCTCATTACGCCCAATGAGGCACATCCATGCAAATATAAGGAACTACAGTATCTTGAATAATTAAAATACAAAATTAGATCAGTTAAACTACAAAGAATAACATTTGACTGTGTAAAAAGAAAACTAGATATAGTACATGAGTATATTTCCATTTGTAGATGGCGTGCATATGTGGCATTCTGTATGGCTTGATCACTCCTCTAAGATTAAAGCAAACCAGGAAGTTTTCAATGAAGCTTAATGCCATCCTGTTTACAGAATTTGTTTTCCCCCCAAATCTACCAACCGTTATCAACACAACTTACCAGGTTTTCAATGAAGTATCGCATGTCTTGCTTTCAGAGGGAGCCCTCTCTACTGACTTGTCAGCTTAGCATTGCCCAACAATAAGAGTGAGAGGTGTGAAAGATATTATCTGGAGCTCTTCTGGAGCCAGACCGGAATGAGTATAGTGGCATATTTATTTGAAAACTCGCAGGAGATATCTGTTCATAATTTGCTTTACCGTCTGGACAGTTTATATACCTTACAGAGATTGGAGCTGTATTGCATTTTCTAGTACCAGTGTGTGAGGTTGAACAATTCAGCTGGGGAACCTGTTGTTGCATTGTTGAATGCAATCTCACTTTCATCGAAATTGTATCCTCAATTGATCTCAGAGGTTAACCAGATTAAATGTGTGCAAAGTGTTGGGACAGTTCTGATGGAGGATCTTTTCTTTTTCTTCAAAGCAATTTATTTAGTTAAGACCATCTTTCTTTCCTTCTCTTGACACTGCTGGGTGACCCAGGCATGAGTTTGGTAGATTTGGGTTACGTTAGTCCTGTACGGTATCTTGATCACCAGGAAATCCTGAAAACTGAAAGTGTCCATAGTTGTTCTAACCACAATACAAGGCTGATAGAAATAGATAATGTAGCTCCCATGAAGAGGATGAACTTCATGGACAAGGCCAAATATGAAAATGCTTTACTTAAACTCTGGTCACTTTGATTGAGACTATTTTTGTTGCACAGTGTATTGATCTTTCGTGCATCCCTTAATCATTTCCAATTCTTCAGAATATGGTGGTATAACATACTATGTTGATCAGTTACTAGGAAACCTAACTACTACCTCCCCTGACCCTGGCCTTGGAGCCCCTTATCCATTCCATCATGTCCAGGCTCAATTATTGGAATGCCCAGCTTGCTGGACTTCCAGCTCCTTTCTACAAAAGCTGCAGACTAGCCAGAACTCTGCAGCACATGTCCTCTTCTCTGAGAACCTATCACTCTCAATCTACTCAGCTCCACTGCTTCCCTATTCCCAGTAGATTGAATTCAAGATGCTTGTCCTTATGTTCAAATCCTCTCACGGTCTTTCCCCATCCTACCTCTCTGACAACACTAGACCCACCGCTGCCTCTGCTCAGCAATTGGCAACCTGCTGCATGTCCCCTCCCTAACCAGGAGACCTCCCTAATCAGCTGTGTGAATCATCGGAGTGGTTTAAGACATCCCCCGATGTGAAAGTTATTTACGTATAAAAGTAAATTTTTGCTGTTGTAACTTTTGCCTCTTTACCTCTTACCTAATTGTAGATATTCACTCACAAAATACAGTCACTACACTTTGCAGTAAAACTTGTGAAGCTCCTTGAGACAGCTCAATGTCATGATTAGGAGCTGTATCAAATGCAGGGTTTATTGTAATCTTCAGATATAGAGTGGCTTGTAGCTTTCATAAAAAGGATGCCATTGCGTAAAAGTGAGGGAAAGTGTCTCTTAGTTTTGTTTGGCAAGTAATGAGTAGTTTGCTGTGTTCCAATGATTGCAAAGGCCTAGAGATGCTAGTCTTAACTTTATTTGCTTTGTATTACTCCAATCTCCTACATGATGTACATTTGTTGCTTATTCTTTGCTTCTGTGTTTTAGAACCGTTCTTGTTCCAATCTAATCTGGTTTTAGATCAGTGCTTTTGTTTTTATTCTGCTGTTATTTACACTTAGTTCAGTTATCCTTGATTGTTTTCAGATAATTTAATCATGTTTTCAAACTTATATTTGAACAGCTGTAGAAGAAACTGGTGGGGATTCTTGGAAGTACAGTTTAAGGGTAAGTCAAAATATTTACAAACTTATTGCCACCATTGAAACAATTCCTTTTGGATTTTATGAGTTTTCTTATTAAGTGTTATTAAAGAGCACTTAAACCTAATTGTACTTGGTCAAGTGTCCAAGGTCACATGTCATTGATGATTTTGTTTCTGGCATAAGTAGCTGATTCTGTTAGAAACTGGATTTTCTTACCGTGTAGTTTACAGTGTTAATCTTAATTTAATTTAGAGACCTGAATTGGAATCCTTCTCTTGCCTGTCAATTCACAATACCACTAAAATGCCACGTTTTGCCAGTCTCAGTAAGCTTGGCTCAGTATGAGGAACCAGGATTTTGTTGAGTAGAAGTGGATGCTGGATTTTTTCGAATGATTGTATAAAGGATATTCACGAATTAAACTATTGTTTTGGTTTTGTGTCACTTTTTCTAGAATTGAATATCAGTATTTCTGTGCTCCTAAGTTTAAAGTTGTAACCACACAAGGTATTGCTGTGTGACTGTAATGAGTTTCAACTAGCAAGTCATTCGGGCTACTAATGTGCCAGTGAATGAACCAGACAATATACAAGTTTGGTAGAACCCTATTATCTGCCAATTTTCATTACCCATAATTGGGAGCTGCATTAACCATCAATTGACTTATCCACTAGGTGCCCTCCTGCAGTCATTAATTTTAATTATCCACTCAATTTGGTGCATGTAGTACCTACATGAATGAAGGCCTACAACCCTTTGAAGGAAACCAGTTTATCTCTTAATTGGTTTTAACTATTGCGTATATCAAGTCGATCTAGTGTTTTTTTAACTACAATAAATTGGAGTTTCTATGTAACTTGCTGATTGAAATGTGATAGAGATCAACCAAAGTCCCTGTATATTGTTTTATGATTGGCTTAAACTTAGCTTTGTATCTCAGGTTTTAATAGAAACTTAAAGTGACTGAATTAGAATGTAAAGTACAGAAGAGAGCCCATGCTATGGGCACGCAATGACATCTGATGTGAATGTGTAACTGCTGGTGTTGGGATCTCAGTTCCCAGTGTTCGAGTCAAAAGACCAGACAGTAAAGTTTTGTGGCTAACTCGGTTTATTCAAATATAAGCACAGCAAGAATGCATAAAACATATACTACTCAGTTCTGGAGCAGTCAGCATGCTTTGGGCCTCCACCTCTTCGTGTTTGTTCCCTGCCGATTCTGCTGTTTTATGTCAACAACCTTTCAACTTTATACCTTTTGTTCATCCGATGAACTGTCAGGCACGTAGGCCTTTTGCAACTGGGCAAAGAGTCAAGCGTGCTGTTACTTGTTTATCCCTAGAACCGGGCGTTTTGACTACAAAACAGCTTGTATCCTCCCAAGGTTGTCTTACTTCAATATTTCATGTTGACCATTTCTTCTTAACTAGACAAAAACAACTTATGTTATTGACAGATGTTGAGTGATGGTTTGAGTAAAAAATGGTGTTATCCGCCATTTTGATTCGTATAAACAAGATTCACAACTTAACGTTTACAATTTTATTCGGCACTGCCTTAAAGCGTTTCATTACATATATCATATTCTAACAGTGGTGTGCATCAAATTGGGCTTTCAGCAGAATAATGTTAGTGAAAGCCCCAGAATGGCTTGATTGAAGTCATCTGACTTCTAGATGCTGCTCTTGGCCTCAGTTACCTTTTTTAAAGTTGTGCTCGGAACCAAAGTTAATTAAGATTCGTGTCTATACTACACACAAAACAACACTCATGGAAATTATACAACATGTTTACATTTATATAAGAACTTTCACATCGGGAGCACGTCCAAAAGCCTGGACAGGACAGAGTTTACACCCGAGCTGGGAGTGGGAGCCGAGGGGTTGGGGGTGTAGGGAAAGATGATCAAAGAGGAATGTCGTGAGGCAGAACTTGAAGGATGCAAAGGAAGGGGTGAGTTAAAGAGACTCCAAGATGGAGTTCCAGAGAGTGGGGACAGATAGGCTGAAACCCTCACCCGATGGTGGGGTGGGTAGGTTGGGGATCGTAATGCAGGCCAATGCTGGCACGCACTTGATGTTGGTGGCCCAAATTACAAGTTTCACACTATTACTCATTTCTCTCGATGTACACATCACACTTGAACTTCACACCAACTCAACTTTCCATACTCTAACTTCAGTTAGTGTTTCCAATGTCCAGTATCAGGGGAGGTGTGCAGGTTTATATTATGAGGTAGGAGGAATGAAGAGGGAGGTTTCTCTTGGAACTTAACTTGATGGACCTGTAGGCCTTCTTTCACTCCTCATCTATTGCTGGGCATATGTGCTTCTGGTTAGCTTTTTGTTTTGTTGTGACTGGGCTCTATGCATCTCCATGCTTATTTTACTGAACATTTTGTTGGCAATATTATACCAATGAATGGTAGTGGATGATATCAATTTAGTTAATGGTATTATGGTTCTGAAGTATGTATTACCTTTTACCACCCGTTCACAATATTGAATACAAAAATCAAAAATCTCAGCCTCCCTTCTCTGAGATTCATTTAATAAAAATCAGGATTCTGGTTGTCATAGCTCCCATATTTTTCTGATCGGAAGCCCTGCTGATGGCTGCTGATGACGTTACTCTATCTGTTAGTATAGATTTAGATGGTGGCATATTCTGGGATTTGAAAGTAATTTGGATGGAGATTACTACTTTACAGATGTTCTAGTACTCTGATATTAACCTGGTAAAAGAATATACCCAGCATTTATCAGACTAAGAACACTGCACTCAAACTCTCAAACCCTTAAATTCCAACTATCTTAGAGATAGCTTACACCTTTCCTTTTTTCACTCAAAGGAAGGAATTTTGCTTTGGATTTAATAATCTTACCTAAAGAGTTAAAGACTGTTAAATCTCAATTTTGATATGGTCAAGAAAATGCTCCAAGCGGGGAATAATAAGTATTTCATCCTTTTATCAGGCTTGATCAATCAATCCTTGGTTAACAAAGGCAAAACTAATTCATTGTTACCATGATGTTGTACTACGTGAAGGGTACTATATAAATGCAAGTTATTGTATGTTGTGAGTGTAAGCTTGCCTGCGAGACTGTTGATGGGATAGACAGAAAATGGGAGAAATTCTGTTGTGAATACAAAACGCCGACTGTATTTATATTAAACTTTTTCTGTCTTCTCATTTTGGCTACGTTTTGACAGTTAAATAGCTATTTGAATTGAAACATTTAAACATTGTGATGAAGTTAACAACGTTTACCATTTATAACTTATGATTTCTGGACAGATACAAGGAAGTATTTCTTAGGGAAGGTAGTTGAGGCTGGAATACGGTACAATACCAAAATTACATTTCTAAAGGGCCTTTCATGTCGGGAGGGGGCAAGGCCATAGAGAGCCTTAAGGGCGAGGATGAGAATTTTGAACTCGATCCTCTGAGGGATGGCTAGTGGAGCTGGGCGAGGGGTGTATGTTGGGGTCATGGAGCCTGGTGCGGGAGAGGACACGAGCTGCAGAATTCTGGATGATCTGCAGGTTGTGGAGGGTTGGGAAGGCCGACAAGCAGGACGTTGGCATAGTCGAGCCTGGATGTAATAAAGGCAGGTATGAGGGTTTCAGTGGCCTGAGGGGTGAGACAGTGGTGGAGTCGGGCAATGTTGCGGAGGTGAGGGAAAGCAGAGCAGGTCATGGCACAGATGTGGGAGATAAAGGACAGTTGAGGGTCGAACAAGATAATAATAATAATAATCCTTGCATTTGATATAGCGCTTTTCACGTCGGGAGGACGTCCCAAAGCGCTTCACAGAACACACTGTAAAGTGAATTGACTGTATATTTGTGGACGAACGTGGCAGCCAATTGTGCACAGCAATGTCCCACAAACAATCATGTAGATTGAAAATGACCAATTTATTATTGTTTTGTTTTTTGGAGGGATTATTATTAGGCGTGTGGAGTAAGGAAACTTGCCCAAGGTTTTGCTCTGCCTGGAATTGAACTCAGGTCTCTCACTTGCAAAGCGAGTGCTCTAACCACTGAGCTACAGGACTCCACAGAGATGCCCAGGTTCCTGACTGTTTTGGTGAGATGGAGTGTGCATCCGTGGATGCTGATGCTGCCAGTGCCTAAGGTGCGGAGGCACTGGCGCGAGCCAATCAGGAGAGCCTCGGTCTTGCTGATGTTCAACTGTAGAAAGTTGGCTCTCATTCAGGACTTGATGATTCTGAATTTGGATTTCTGAAAAAATATAGCTTGATGCTGTGATGGAGGAAAGGTAGGGTCCATCGCTGTTTGTGGGACATTGCTGTGCATAAATTAGCTGCCATGTTCGTCTACAACTATACAGTACTTTACAGTATATCCTGAGATGCCTACACCTCAATTGTGTGATAAGGCGCTACATCAAAAGAAAGGCTGATTAAAGTGGGTGTTCTGGAAGGATGAAATTGAATAAGCTAAATAACCTTTTTCATCCAAATCTTGTGTGTGATCTTTTAATCCTAAAGCAGTACACAATCTCATATAGTTTTGCACAATTAGATTTGCCTGAGATCCTTTTGTTTTTGTCTCCCAGCCATGTACTGAAGTGCTGTTTCTGGACATTTTTCACGAATACAGTCAAACACTTGCTCCTGTGCTGCTGGAAATGGTGCAGACACTTCATGGTATGTATGATATAAAAATACAGTATCTGCAGTACACAGTGTATTTGATATGTTCCTTTATTCTCAGAATGTTTGTTGTGTCCTTAGCAAACTGCTTTCTGCTTTACAAAATGTACCTTATAGAACAATAAAAAACAGATGGTGTTGAATAACGTAATTATAAAAATACATATTGCTCAGAAAGTTGATTGTCTGAATATTTGTTTTCTACGTTAGTTCTGGATTCCTTTTAAGGGAAAAGGAAATAATTATTTTTTGCAGCAGGTATATTGGGTGTATGGGAGACTGGCAACCTCATTTTGAATTAAGTCTACTTTCTGAGAAGCAGGATTGAAGTACTGGGTTATATGATGAGCAATAACAATAGTGGTGCTTAAATATTCATCCTGGGCTTCCAGCCCAACTATTGTGCCGAAGTGAATCTGGGGAGTGGGGCCTCACGTGTGCAGTCAATCATTTATCAACTGGAAATTTGAAGTTTTCGTGAAGAATTAAAGAAATTACAATTTTACCCCCAGTGTTGGAGTGTACAACACGGTACACAGAATAAAAATGCAAGGAATTTATAACCGATTCTTAGAATATTTCATCCACATCTGGTCACCTTACCGAGGCAATAGATTCAAGAGCATTGGACCAATTTTGAAGCATGTCAGGTGCATGATTTCTACTTGGAGAAGCACTGGGAGGAGATTAGACACAAGCTGCATTAAATCTGGTGCATAGGTTTCAGCCTCAGGTAGGAATTGTGACCTGCAAATCTGGGCATTTGATTCATATTCTGTTGTCTGATCTGCAATTTGAGATTGCAACAAATACATTTGAGTATATGGTATTAAATTTAGGAATTAAATTGAAGCTTTCTCTTAAGCAAAAGCAGAGAGCCATGGGCCAATATTTGATGGAAAGAAAACACAAAGTGAGATAAGAATGAAGAGTTGATCATTTCTTGCGAAACATTTTAAATTTCTAGATTAAAGTGTGATGACCAAGTGTGAAATGGAGAGTCCATGGAATATGTAATACAAGTCTGGCAAATAGACTTTAGATTGCGTGAAGTGGATATACAATTTGGCTTCCTGTCATTCATATATTTGTGTTCCCATGTGAGGTATCTGAACTTATTGGTATCTTTCCGGTTCTCTGCTTTGAAAAGGCTAGTTTAAAGAGAAAAAAGTGATTTGAGTTCCACCCTCATGACACCATGATTGTGAACTGTGACAGTTTATCCCTTCGAGTTGTAATGTCACTGGACAGAAAGCTGGTGATGATGCCACATTGGACAGAGGAATAGTTCAATACAAATTATCTGTTCCCAAGCTGACTTTATCAGTTAAATAGCTCAGTGGTTAGAGCACTCGCCTTGCAAGCGAGACACCTGGGTTCAATTCCAGGCAGGGCGAAACCTTGGGTAAGTTTCCTTACTCTTATTACGTCCCTCCAAAACAAAACACAATAACAAATTGGTCATTTTCAATCCACCACTGTTTGTGGGACACCGCTGTGCGCAATTCGCTGCCATGTTTCGCCCACAAATATACGGTCAATTCACTTTACAGTGTGTTCTGTGAAGTGCTTTGAGATGTTGAGAAGACGTGAAAAGCGCTATATCAAATGCAAGGATTCTTATTATATTTTATAAATAATCAAATATAATAACAATCAAGAACTTAAAATAACTAAGCAGATATAGTCCTTTATATCATGTCAGATTGTAATTTAGGAAGATACTCTTCCATTCAAAAACAGAAGTTGCTTGGAACACTCAGCAGGTCAGGCAGCATCTATGAGAAAGGAAAGTGAGTAAATGTTTCGGGTCCACGACCCTGACCTGCTGAGTGTTCCCAGCGACTTCTGTTTTTGTTTTAGATTTCCAGCATCTGCAGTGTTTTGCGTTTTGTTTTACTCTTGCATTCAGTTTGCTTGATTTGTTTGGTTCCAAAGTAATTCTACTTTTAATTCAGCGAACTCAAGTTATCCATGGCATTTTTCGAAGTAGGCTGTAATTATTCCTACAGAAACTACTTGGGAATATTTCAAGTACAAAATCGTAAGAAAAGCTTTTGTAAATAAGTTAATGCTATGATTTCCATAGTCTATATATTCTACTGTGAGTGAGCAGTGAGATAAATGATTCTGCAGCACCAATGACTTCAAAACAAATGGGCAAGCTGCACTTATCAACAAAATGCTTCTACTTTGGATGAGAATTGGCTAAATGAGTCCCTCTTGTTGGACTGACTTCTATTACCTCTTCATTCAAGTGGCATATAGATGTGGATAAAGTCAACTTACGATAAAATGGAGATGGTTAATCAAACGTTACATCCAGAAATCCAAAGGGGGGTTTCTCAACTCAGCACTCAGAAGGAACATACCAACGTAGGAATTGCTAGATGAAAAAAGACAAAGGTCCATCTTGTTTGCCTTCTACCATCCTGGTAGTCGCATGCTACAATAATGGAGATTTTGATAGCAAGTAATTTTGTATGGATTAATCTACCATCACAGTGAAAAGCTTTGGCTATAGTAAAGTGGGTTAGGTTGACTTTTAATACTTGTTTTCAACAAATTCATTTGCAATCAGTTTAATATTCTTGGAGCCATGGCCATTTCCATACATTGTGTGTGAGGGTTCTAGTCTCATCACACCTCAGTTCAGCACCTTTCGAATCACCAGTGTTGCAGATGGGAGTGACCTTGTATATAAACCTTCCAGGCCTAATCCGATATGTGTGAACTGTCAAAATCAGCACCCCCCTCCCCAACACACTCACTCACTGGAGCCACAGAAGGAAAACTGAATAGAGCCGCAAAATAAATATGTTCAGAAAGTAAGAAGCTAATATCTCCAGAGGCAGAGATATCTCCATATCTGCAGTCTTTTTTAAAATCCTGTACGGGTTCCTGACAGGTATGAAATGGTGGCCTTGAACGGAATTAAGTTGCTGCCTTTAAGAGAAAACGTGGAGTGTAAAAAAGCAAAGGATCCATTTCTCCAGCCAATTAATAGGAGAACACGAATAATCTAACTGACACCAACAATATGAACTCTGAGGCTCCACTGAAGGAGTTACAGTAACTATAATTACACTTGAACTGATTTGCTAGTTTAACAAATTTGCATTAATCTCGCAGCACAAAAACATAATTAATTCCAATGGGATCTGATTATCACCACTCCCAAGCTGTAGCTATCAGTCACCATTAATTGTGAACCACCTTGGAAATTTTTGTAGAGAAGAACGGTTCAGCCTTACCATATCTGTAGAGTGAAGTAATCCGAGCCCCAGAATGAATACTGAAGTAAATGATTTGGTCTACACTCAATTTGGAGGGCAAAAGAAACAACAACTACTTGCATTTATATAGCACCCTTCAAGCGGAGCGCTTAACAGTGACAAAGCTTGAAGTCTAGCCGAAGAGAGGTGGGGGTGAGGGGGATGTCTGGGCACGGTTGAAAAGGAAGGTCTTCAGGTGTGATCTGAAGATGGGGAAGGAGGAGGCAATTTATCGACATTCATCATTCTGGGTATTTCATGCCTTTAAAACACAAAAAGTATGCTTCAGATAATTCATATATGTATGAGGTACATTTAAGTATTCTGTAATAAAAACAACAGACCTGGATAACTGTCATGCTTTGCTGTAACAGTTATAAAATACTAGGACTGTATGCTTGTTGCTCTCATTCATTTTTTTTTACATTTTCTGTATCCCATTTATTTTGTTTCAACTAAAAATTGAAATTATTTAAAAATTGTGCTCGTGATAATTTTTTTTCAAGGTCCAACCAATGTGGAGGATTCTGTTGGACTGCTGGTTAAAGATGCCGGTATGTTGTATTTCCCCAAATGTTCAATGTTTAATAAAACGAAAGTGCAATACTTGTTAATGATGACAACAGTTTTGATAACATGTTTGTGTGACAATTATTATTGAGTATTTTTGAGTAACTTGGAATGCGTATTATATACCAATGTTAATTATCTCAATTTTATATACTGATTTATACAAATATATTTGTATTGTATGATTTATACAAATATATTTGCAAAGGTTGTTGTTAAAGCACAGTGAATTGGTTTACCAATGATGTGCACTTTGGAGTGGCAATGTAAGTTTGCCACTTACAATGCACAAATGCTGAATTAATGATCTTGATTGAGCTGTTGTGAGGGTTATAGCAGAGGCCAAATCGACAATTCCCCTAAGAGAGAGAGGACATTGAGGGTAAATGGGCACAGGTTATTCAAGTGCTTCCCTAGTTGAAATTTAGTCTTTCATTGAAAGAGATTTGGGAGAGGACCATCTACTCATTTTATTAATCTTTACAGCATATGCTGTAAAAGCACTTTGCCATATCTTGACTATGTAATAAGGTGATGTATCAAATGTAAGGATTATTATTCTTGCTTATGGAGTGCTGCCCAGCAAATGATAAAGCAGAAATTTAATTATTTTTGGTGGTATGATTTTCAGTATATCAGATTACCTTGGACTTCTATTATTCTCCTGCTTATTGCTTTTGGTCCTATTATGTTTTTGATTAAAAAGATCAGTGAACTTCAATATAGAGGAAAAAAACAATGGTTTTGGTGTCTATATTGCCAGTATATCTACGTGGCCTTTAATATTCATATTGCTATGTAGATAATGAGAAGAGAAATTTACATTTTATTTATGCTTAAAAACGTAAATTCAGCAATGAAAGGAGAGACTTTACTGCTACTTGAGATTCATAACTTACACCCATGCATCATTCATTTCAGACACTTTGTTTCTTTCATGCCTTTATTCCTTTTGTTGATCATCTTCAATGATCTCTTGTTTGAACTCGGGTGGCAGAATGGTTGTGGGCTCCAGGGCCATCAGTGATGCCCAAGAACTGAATGCCGAGACTTGCTCTTGGCTGCTGCTCTGCTGCTTGGTACTCCATTGAATGACCAGGTTGCGAATCATTAAAACCTGGTCATTGTGAACAATTAATGCTATTTACCTAGCATCAAGTAGGAACCTGGTTGTTAGTCGATTGGCGGATTACTTTCTGGGGTAATAATTCCTTTTAAAATAATCATAAAAGATTGGTCACTTGAATCCACGATTGTTTGTGGGACACTGCTGTGCGCAGTTGGCTACCGCGTTTCGCTCACAAAATATACAGTCAGTTTACTTTACAGTATATTCTGTGAAGCGCTTTGGGACATCTCAAAGATGTGATAAATGCAAGGATTGTGACTGCACCCCCAGAACTATCCGTTTATTCATTACAGAATAAACTTCTTGAAGTTAAAAAAAAATCTGATTTGGTTTACATGGTCCAGAAAAAATGGAGGATTTGATTTTTGGTACGGCTTTTAAACATTCAGCTGATTAGTGTATGTCACTGTTAAATTGCAATAGCAATTTCTTGTTTTTTAATGTCGAAGGCAAACTATTTTACATGAAATGTTCCCTTTGTATAACTAATAATTCTCATGTCTTATTTTGATAGTGTACAATGCAATTGGATTGGCGGCCTACGAACTTTTTGATAATGTGGACTTTGATCAGTGGTTTAAGAGCCAGTTACTGGCTGAGTTGCATGTTTCTCACATCAGGTAAGACACTGCTATTTGAATATAGGGCTTTCTATTTTTTTAAGAAGAGTGGGGTACTACTGTGCTTTAAGCTTCATACATTTATATGCAACTCTACTGACCCGCCTCTTCCTCTGATCAGTGAACACCAACCTGCTTCATGCTCCCCACCTGATCAGCCCCATGTTTGGTGCGTGAGCTTTTAGCTATTCTGTTTCTGTTCTCTGGAATTTATCAGGGTAACTGTGCACGTCTGCCCTATGATATTACTCATGGAGAGCTTGCCTTGATGTGCAGAGTTGAGTTAGGAGCTACCCCATTTAATGTGTATGTGAATGCCTGGTAAACATACAACTCGTCTGCTGAACTTATCTTGCTCCTTGAGACAGGAAATCCTAATGAGGATAGTCCTGACTTGGAATATGGTACTAGCAGGGAATCTGAACCAGAGCAAATGTTAGCACAGTTGAGGGGTTTCCTAAAGCAAGTTAGACATAGCTGCCACACGTGCAGAGAAACCTGGAGCACGTATCGCATCCAGTGCAGCTGGAGCAATTAGAGCTATTCACTTCCCCGGGGGAAATGCAACAGATGAGAATTAAGCCAATCTGTGATCTGGCGCGCTGAGGGAAACCAATGCAACTGATACTTATATAAACTACCTGCCTAAAGCTATTGAGGTCAACACATCGGGGTAGCTATCATGCTGAGTGTTAAACCCCTGCTGATCAAGAGACTGCCTTGTGGAAGAGATTGCCTGAGTTTGCTACCTGAGGCAAACATCCTTGACTTGTCCTGAAGGTAAATATAATAAGGGAGATTTGCAGAAAGGTGTGAGTATAATAGTATTCTTCGATAGAGTTTGCTTATTAATGAAATATGTTTAAACCTGAAGTGTAATATTCACGTCTTGCTAACTTGACTATTGCCTGATGATAACCATGAATAAATGCTTAATTGATTGAAGTCTGAGAGAAGTCATATTTATCACTGAGAGCTCCTGAATCTTACTGGCTGACAGATATTCACTGACCTCCAGAGGTAACATCTATTACAAAGTGACCTTAAAATAGAGAGAAAGTGCTCCAGGAAGTTATGCACTTAGTGAATAGTGACAGACTCCATTACCGAGTCGATGACTTCAGGAGTGGGCTAGATGCATTTATTGGGAGGAATAAGTGAGGAACCAGAACACGGGAAACAAGCTGGCTGGTTGTGTCCTTGCGAAGCAAATGTGGAATTGCCGATCAGCTATTGTGGCCCCATTATAAGTTTGGTTGGGATTTAGTTTACCCCACTACCACATATAGTGAGGCTCTACTGGGCTTAGACTTCTGGTTCTAGAAGTTGCATCAACTTATAACTTAGCTATTGCTGGACTTGTCTTCAATGGCTGAGTTATAAGTTGATGCAATGTCTAGAACTTTGTCTACAGGTGCATGTAACTAAAGCATACTATACTTGTAGGCTAGACGTTTGTACATTTTATTTTTAAATGTACAAATCCAAGTCAAGAATTGTGCAAATTAATTTTATTTTAATTGATAGTTTAGTAAATGTTTCTGCTTTTTATTGACGAAAACAAATATTGATGGGGTTCAGTTACCACTGTTTTTATAATTATTTCATAAATATAAGCCACTGTATTGCCCTCTCCAATTTAGACACACTGTTGTAGGAAATTGAGGATCTGTTACAGATCGCCAATGGATTAGTTTAGATATCAAGAGAGACAGCCGCTCTCTTAGGAGTCTTGTTTACTGAGACAATTTTGCTGAATCTCTGTTTTTTGCATGCTTCAATAAGCTTGAGAATAAATCACAAAGTGTTTATTTCTTTTTGTCAAGCTCCAAAAAGTTCCTTTGTTAAATGCATCAGGGCTGCTCAAGGCCTGTCTTTGCTGTTTTTGTGTGTAAGTGGGAACTTAAATGTGTGCCATTTGGAGGAATATTCAAGCTAGCACTTATCGCTTCGATATTACTCAACCTTATTTGTATCCTTAGCTGTCTCTCTACACCACGATGTGTAGCCGAGTCTTCAGATCCTACACCCATAGCCTCTGGAACTCCCTCTACCCATCTGTCTCGCTCCCTCTCTTATCTTTCTT
This sequence comes from Callorhinchus milii, assembly GCF_018977255.1. Taxonomy (NCBI): domain Eukaryota; kingdom Metazoa; phylum Chordata; class Chondrichthyes; order Chimaeriformes; family Callorhinchidae; genus Callorhinchus; species Callorhinchus milii. The sequence continues at coordinate 121,012,332 of NW_024704742.1, read as the reverse complement.
CAAGGCCCTCCTTAAAATGTATCTCTTCAAATGTGTCAATGGCCTTTTTCCCTCCCCTTTTGCTTAGTGTTTGACCCTGTCCTTGTAAAACACTCTGAAACATTACCTTACCTAAAAGGCGCAATATAAATGCAAGTTGTTGATATGGGGTCAGCAGGTCGCAAAGGTAGGAAGAGGCAAGGCCATGGAGGGCCTTGAAGGCGAGGACGAGGATCTTGAATTCTATCCTCTGGGGATGGGAGCTCGTGGAGCTGGATGGGGGTGATGGGGTCACGGAGCCTGGTGCGGGAGAGGACACGAGCTGCAGAGTTCTGGATGATCTGCAGCTTGTGAAGGGAAGAGTTGGGAAGGCTGACAAGGAGGGAGTTGGTGTAGTTGAGCCTAGATGTGATGAATGCGTGGATGAGGGTTTCGGCGGCTTGAGGGGTGAGGCAGTGGCGGAACCGGGTGATGTTGCAGAGTTGGGGAAGGCAGAGCGGGTAATGGCAAGGACATGGGGTAGAAAGGACAGTTATTTGTCACTTTTAATGTTAATTGGACACAAAGTACAGTGTGAATGGGACATTATTAGTGCTCTGTTAAGACATCAACGTAAACTCAGTGGACTAAATAATTAACTCCTATGCTGTACATTTTATGATTGTTGGAGCTGATATTTCAGGAAACTATATTAAATATTCTAAATCTCTATTATGAGAAGTCTTAATTTCTTATTAATGTTGCGAATAAACAAGCTGAGGGAAATGGATTGTGTCTGTCAGAGTTTCAATATCTACAGTCTCGGGATGCTGTGACAACAATGTGTGGAAGATAACACTGTCATAATTGGTTTTCTCAAAGAAATAACATTCATTCGCAGATCATGTTATTAGTTTATCATCAAGAATGCACACATCTATCATTTTTATTCTCTGTCGATGTGTTTCCAGTTCTGCTTATTTGTATTTTATAGTAATGGCATTTTTTTTAGATTTAATGTTTTAAATTTGCATGTTGCATTATTTAACCATTACGTGCATTTATGGTATAAATATCCTGTTCATAGATGATATACGCAGAGCATTTAGTTTGGCTTTTTTTCAAAAAAGCTTCCATTTTCTTCCTTCCTGTCCTGAAAGGGACTTCCTGCTGGGATACTGTACCATGAGCGTCATTCAGAACCTTGCCCAAATGCCACGTTGGTCCAATTTGTTGTAGTTTGCATCATGAGATTCCTTAATAAGTAAGAGAGGAGCTTAGGGGAACAGGAACAGGCAATTGAGTCCATCAAGTCTGTTCCATGGGTTTGTTAGATCTTGGCAGATCTTTTATTCCCAATGTCACGTCCTGTCACCACACTGCTTGATACCTCTATCACCCAAGTATCTGTCTCTGTTTTTAATTCCTCTTGATTCCATCTCTATAGTTTTGCAGGGCAGAGTATTCCACATCGTCACAACCTTTTGTAAAGAAATCTTTGCTAAGCTCAGATCAAATTATTTGGTTTGAATTTTAAGCTTGTGTCTCCTTTTAATGGATCCCTAAACAAAAGGGAAGAGACAACCAATATGTAACCTGTCAATTTATTTAATTATATTTAATGCTCACTGCTTAATCTTTAACCTAAGGAATGCAAAGCTAATTTACCCAATCTCCTCATTCCCTTCAGACAAGGTATTAATCTAGCAACCCGTTGATGAACACCCTCCAAGCCCAGTAGATCTTTCCTAAGGCACCCAAAAATGAATGTGGAATCCAAATGAGGTCTTACCAGCACTCTATATAACTGGAGAAACACCTCCTTACTTTTAGATTACAGACCCTCGTAATAAATGGCAGCATCCCATTTGCCGTATAGACACTTTTCTTCACCTAAGAACCAGATTTAAATGATCTATGGAATTTAATCCCTAGATCTCTGCTCATCTACTCCTCGTAGTACTTCATCACTTAAAACATGATTCAAACCACTCTTATTTTTCCAAGTGTACAATCTCACACTTTGCTGTGTTAAACTCTACTTGCCATAGTTCTGCCCACCCACTTGCTTAATCTGTCTGTTTCTATGCTTTTTTGGCCTGTCAAAGAGACATGGATAGATTAAGCAAGGAATCAGAGTTGTACAAATGAGAACCTCTTTTGGTAACTGGTATGGTGTTCCCAAGGGATAATGGGAATTCTACTAGGAATTCCTTATCAAGGAATCCTGTTAGGAAACCACCATAATTAGATCCCCATTAGAAGGATTTTCACAGGTATGCACGAAAGCTCTCAGCCCAATATATTTTATAATTGGATTGAGATTTCTATAAAATGAAGATAAAATAGAAAGAGTAAAAATATGTGCATTAATATTTTAATTCAATCTTTCTATCCAAATTAAAACAGAAAAAAATAACCAATTCTGCTGATATCTTAAGTGATGATTGTCAGAGGATTGAACATGTTTCGGGTTGAGGTGTTTCTAATGTGTAAACAACAGATTAATTGATGTAACATTTTAATTTGGAAGCAAGAATATGATTTAGTACATTATATTTATGTGCTTGTGTCAGAAATTTGTTTGAACATGCATGTGATTTATTTATATATATTCTGAAGACTATGTTTTTGCCCACAAAACACACAGTCACTACACTTTACAGTATTTTCTGTGAAGCTCTTTGAGACGTCTCGACGATGTGATTAGGCAAATGCGATTATCAAATGTGATTATCAAATGCAAGGATTATTATTATATGAGGATTCAGTATTTTTAAATTAAACTAGCATTATGAAGAAGTATAGCTTCTAAATAATATAGTCTGAAGAACAAACATTCACCACTGCCCTCTGCTTTCTGTTTCCCAGCCAATTTCAGATCCATGTTGCCACTGTTCCCTGAATCCCATTGGCTTCAATTTTCTAACAGGTCTATTTTGTGGCTCTTTGTCAAACAGCTTTTTAAAGTCCATGTATATAACATCAACATCTGTGAAGTAGGCTTCCAGAAAGGACATTAATGCTTTGTTGAATAACATTAAAAAAAAGCTGGATATGTTCATACTAGGCTGCTGTACATTCGATTATTGTATCCAGTTATTAGGAGAGAATCATTTAGAATGAAGATTTTATGACCCGAGGCACAGTATTATTGCATTAACATGTTATGATATCGAGTGATTAGGACCTAGGAGAGTAGTGTCTCTTTTGTGGTATATTTAGCTTATGATCAGAGCTTGGTAGTTGGGGTGAAGAAGAATTAGAAGATAAGTTTTATTATAGTAAGATAAGTAATTTCTCAGAGAGTAATGGNAAAAAACAAAACAAACTGCAATGTTTGCTGCCTTATTGACAGATGTTGTTAGTTGACAAATGTTGACACGTTTTTTGCCTATAAGAGGAGGGCAACCAAAATGATTGAGGGAATGGAAGGACTGGACTATGAGGAGAGACTAAGTAAATTGGGCATGTTCACTCTGGAAATGAAAAGATTGAGAGGCGACATGATTGCTGTCTTTAAGATTCTAGATGGGCCAGACAGTATAAATAATAATAATAACAATAATAATAATAATCCTTGCGTTTGATATAGCGCTTTTCATGTCAGGAGGACATCCCAAAGCGCTTCACAGAACACACTGTAAAGTGAATTGACTGTATATTTGTGGGCGAACGCGGCAGCCAATTGCGCACAGCAATGTCCCACAAACAGTCGTAGATTGAAAATGACCAATTTATTATTGTTTTTGGAGGGATTATTATTAGGCGTGTGGAGTAAGGAAACTGCCTGGGATTGAACTCAGGTCTCTCACTTGCAAAGCGAGTGCTCTAACCACTGAGCTACAGGGCTCATCACAGGCTGTTTCAACTTGTCCAGAATAGTAAAACCAGAGATCATGGCCTGCAAATGAAGGGGGGTAAATTCAGAACGAATCTACCAAACACTATTTCAGTGAGCAAATAGTGAACCTGTGGAACAGGCTCCCTAGGGAGATGGTTGAAACAGGAAGTGTTGATTCTTTCAAACACAGATTGGATCGTTTTCTTTTAGGAAGTAACATGATGGGATATAGTACATAGGTAGACCGCCTGGAAGGTGAACTAGATGGACCTTGGTCTTTTTTTGGCTAGCATTTCTAGCTAATTTCTAGCTAAGGTAACTCATGACTGGAATAGGTTGCCAGAAAGAGTGGTTGAGTCCAGGATGCTGGACTAATTTAAAATAAAAAACAGTTTGTTGCTGCAGTAGGAGGATGGTAAGGTGGATATTCTGGAAGGAAGACCTTTCTTTATCCAAACCAATCTTGTGATATGCCTCACCTTTGCCAAGATTTGTGGAGTCCTGTAGCTCAGTGGTTAGAACACTCGCTTTGCAAGCGAGAGAGAGACCTGAGTTCAGTCCCAGGCAGGGCGAAGCCTTGGGCAAGTTTCCTTACTCCACACTCCTAATAATAATCCCTCCAAAACCCAAAACAATAATAAATTTGTCATTTTCAATCCAAAACTGTTTGTGGGACATTGCTGTGCGCAATTAGCTGCCGCGTTCGCCCACAAATATACAGTCAATTCACTTTACAGTGTGTTCTGTGAAGCGTTTTAGGACGTCCTCCCGACGTGAAAAGCGCTATATCAAATGCAAGGATTATTATTATTATTATTATTTCCTCATCTATCATCCCTCCTTTCTGAAAGTGCTAACTTTTTCGGGAATACTGTTCTGTAAGTTTGTCAACTCTTCATATTTGATGTGTGATCTGGACTGTTAGTGTTGGCAGACCATTCAGCATTAACATAACATAACATGTAGGAGCAGGAGTAGGCCATTCGGCTCTTCGAGTCTGCCCCACCATTCAATCATGGCTGATCTTCTAATCTAACTCCAGCTAATAACCTAATCCTGCCTTATCCCCATATCCCTTAATCCCTTTTGCAATAAGAAATCTATCTAACTCAGTCTTGAATATGTTCAAGGACTGAGCGTCAACAGCCCTTTGGGGTAGTGAGTTCATTGAAAGGCATTGGTCCTGTACCTGACCCTGTTCACATCTGACAACCTACAGATATGCACTTTTTATTCATGGTCTTAATTATTCCCCCCTCTCTACTGTTATAAATGCTAATCAGTATAGATTGGGAGTCTTAACACATGGAACCCATCACCATACTTGCATATCCAAACCACGCTTAGAATTCCACACATGTATGCTACTTAGACATATATTCCTTGCATTTCATATAGCACCTTATCACATCTTCAAGATGTCTCAAAGTGCTTCATAACATGTACTGTCAAGTCAATTGACTGTATATTTTGTGGGAGAAATGTGGCAGCCAATTGCACTCAGCAGTGTCCCACAAACAGTCGTGGATTGAGTGACCAAATTATTATTATTATTATCTCCATACCAGACATGGAGTAGAGGAAATGGATAGGATAAGTATAAACAGAGAGGAAGTACTGAAAAGGTTGACTGCGCTGAAGGTAGATAAGTCACCCGGTCCGGACGGGATGCAACCAAGGTTACTATGGGAGGCACGGGTACAAATAGCGGAGGCTTTGGCTACAATTTTTCAATCTTCGTTGGACACAGGAGTGTTGCCAGAGGACTGGAGAGTGGCCAATGTGACTCCCCTGCACAAAAACAACAACAACAAGATTCCATTTATAGAGCACCTTTCACGTTGGGAGGACATCCCAAGGCGCTGTACAGTTGGGTCAGGAACTGAGCAGGGGGGAAATGGTCAGGGTGAGGGGAGGGAAGGAAGGGAGCGAGGAGGGGGAAGAGAGTCGAGAGGGGAGCTGAAGGCACGGTCAAAGAGAAAGGTCTTGAGACTGGCCTTGAAGGAGGAAAGGGAGGAGGCGGCGAAGGCACTGGGGGATAGAGTTCCAGAGCCTGGGGGCTGAGAGGCTGAAGGCCCGGCCACCGATGGTAGGGTGGTTGGGGCGGGGGATGTGGAGCAGACTGGAGCCAGAGGAACGGACGGTACGGTCAGGTAAGTAGGGGGATAGTAGATCGGAGAGGTAGGAGGGAGCAAGGCCGTGAATGGCCTTGTAGGTGAGGATGAGGATCTTGAATTCGATCCTCTGGGGGATGGGGAGCCAGTGGAGGCGAGCGAGGGTGGGAGTGATGTGGTCCCGAAGCCTGGTGCGGGACAGTACACGGCACGAGCTGCAGAGTTCTGAATGACCTGCAGCTTGTGGAGGGAGGTGCCGGGAAGGCCGGCGAGGAGAGAGTTCCCATAGAAGTCTTCAAAATCATGAGGGGATTTGATAGGTTAGAAAGGGAAAAACTGTTTCCACTGGTGGGTGTGTCGGTGACTCGAGGTCACAGATTCAAAATAGTATCTAAAAGAAGCAGAGGGGAAGTGAGAAGAAATTTTTTCACACGAGTTGTTCGAATCTGGAACGCATTGCCTGAAAGGGTGGTGGAGGCCGATTCAATAACTACTTTTAAAAACGTGGTGGATGGATATTTGAGGAGGACGGGTTTGCAGGCTTTGGGGAAAGGGCTGGGGAGTGGGATTGACATTAATTGCTCTGTTGAAAGAACCGGCACAAACTCGATGGGCCGAATGGCCTCTTTTTGTGCTGTATGATTCTATGGAATGTGCATTCTTTCCCTGGAAAGAGTATCCTGCTTACCTAATTTTGGAGTGTATGATGTACATATTGGCAGGAGCCAAGGCTTGGGAATCCCAGAGAGTGTGACGGGGTACTGCTGGAATATAACCAGCTAAAATCTCATAGCTTGCCATTGAAAGCACTATCTGGCCAGCTTCCTGCTGCCTGTCCAGCTAGGGCACCCTACACCCTTTTGGCTTGCAGGGTTACACCAGGAAGCACAGCTTGTATGGTTTAGTGCTACCCTAAGCTGTGATCTTAATCATTCGCCGCTGATTGTACCTACTTGGAAGAAGTTCCACATGTGTAATTTTGACACTGAATTATAACTTAAAGTACTTCAATTACTCTTACCCTTTGGCTTCCTTTTTCTTTGCTTAAAGTGAATTTAGGAGTTCTTTACAAAATTGCAATTGGGATAAAAAGGAAACAAAATGCTCAACTGCACTTATAATAATATTGAGAGTTCACATCTGCTCCTTTAAACCTATCAAAAAGTTTGAGCAAGTCCGCAGAATATTATAAAATGTTTTTAGGTACTATACAGTGGTTGTTGTTGGGTAAATTAATTTGCTTATAATTCACTTTTTCATATAAGACCAGTTAATCATTATTTTTGTAAAAGAAAGAATTAATCCATTGTGCAGTGTTTTAAAGCAAAAGGAGTTTTTTTTATTGTTTACCCCTTTTTAAAACAATATAATTGTCTGGAAGGCAATACAGCACAGTTACCTGGGATCAGAATCTTTGATGCTGGGTTATAACAAGGCATGAAAAATAATAATATTCCTTGCATTTGATGTAGTAACTTATCACATCTTCGAGACGTTTCAAAGCGCTTCACAGAATATACTGTAAAATGAATTGACTTTAAATTTTGTGGGCGAAACGCAGCAGCCAATTGCGCACAAAAAATGGCCGACTTCTGAGTTGTCTGATCACCACTGACGTCACTTTGTGTGTCTTGCTTGCTATGAGCAGGAAGTGCGGCTGATATTACTTTCTGCGGGAAGGAAGGAACGCCAGTGTCACTTCCTGCTCACATGAACAATGCATAAGATGTGATGACAGCGACCTGATAACCTGGAATTTGGCCATTTTTTAATGAGGTAAGAGGGCTGATCCACGCTAGACCCATTTCCAGTGGGTTCACATAACACCTAGATTAAAAAGTGAACCTGCACTCTAACAAGGAGCTTAATAAGATTGTGGGGTATCTACCCATTGTTCAGGTTGTACAGTAAGAAGTGAACTCTTGTGTAAGTTGTTAATGTTTTACCACCTCAGAATGAATGTATGAACATGCACCACTATGGTAAAGAACTTAGATTTGAAAAGCAGTGTAAATCATTGTATCTGACTAGCTTTTATTAGTAGTTAGAGAGGTATTTATTCAAGAAAACTTTGTCTTATTGTAGCACTTCTCTAAGTAAAAATTAAATCAATGTAAAGAATTGTTTTTTTCCCTTTTATTACTATAGATACAAACTTATTCGCCGAAGGGTGATTTGGTTGATTGGACAGTGGATTTCCGTAAAGTTTAAATCTGAATTGAGGCCAATGCTGTATGAGGCCATCCTTAATCTGATGCAGGACCAAGACCTGGTGGTATGTTTTCAAAAGCATTTTCTATTTTCAGATGAACTAATTTACTTTAATTATTTAAATTCTATACTATAATTATAGTAATAATCCTTGCATTGGATATAGTGCCTTATCATTTTTGAGATGTCTCAAAGTGCTTCTCAGGATATACTGTAAAGTGTATTTTGTGGGCAAGCCAGTTTGCATACAGTAGTGTCCTACAATCATCCATGAAACGAATGACCAATTTTAATTGGGAGATTGTTGACCAGGACACTGGGAGAAACTCCCTTCACTTTTTGAATAGTTCCATGGGAGGTTTAATGTCCAGTTAACAGACAGACAGGATAACAGATCAATGTCAGAAGGACATAAATCTCAGAACTAATGTTAAATTTATCAATGGCAGCATACAATATACAAGCAAACAAGTAATGCTAATCATATAAATCTAGGTTTGCTCTTGAGGGGTCCAGCACAGACACGATGGGACGAATGGCCTTCTTTTGTGTGTCATTCTATGGACGGCACCTTTAGCATTGCCAAGCATCCCCAACGCTACTTTGAAGGGTCAGTCGAGATTATGCAAGTTCAAAATCTTGATGTGGGGCTTGAAACTACAAACTTCTGACTCAGAATGCTCCCAATTCAGCCAGGCTGACACCTAATCGTATTTTGAATTGCAGCACTATCTTACTATCTGGTTCAATGCAGCTAAAAGCCTCCACTCTGATGTTTTTTAATGAAATGCACTTGGGTGATTTGATCCATTTTTTCTAGTGAACATACAATCATAGGGTAGAACAGCTAGTAATTTGAAACTTCCCATCAGCCAGAAATAAAGTGCCAGAGAAAAGCCCTGGGTGGAAAACAAAGTACACTGGGAGGGAAAAAAATAAGCAAAAGTGCAAGGAGCAAAATGAATTCTAGTTATAAATGCTTGTCCTATGTATTCATAGATCATATGAGCACTTTCAGCATGCAATTCAATTTTGTTTTTAGACTTGCATTTCAAAAATAATTACACCTTTGCAATGAAGTACATGTAATGAAGGAAAAGCATAGTATAGAGAGAAATTAAATCAAGCTAACTTCATAATTACAAGTCTGTAGGAGAAATTGTGTTTGCATTCATCTAACTATATGGCTGATTATGTTTCTGGAACTTTACTTCACAAATCCACTTCCTCAACATAAGGAAGTAGATTTTTAAAATTCTTACAGCACAGAAGGAGGCCATTCGGCCCTTTGTGCCTGTGCAGGCTCTTTGAAAGAACTACCAAGTAGTTACACTCCCCCACTCTTACCCCCATTGCCTGCAAATGTTTTCTTTTTAAGTGCCTATCCAATTCCCTTTTGAAAGCTACTAACAAATCTGCTTCCACCACCCTTTCAGGCAGTGCATTCCAGACTGTAACAACTCTCTGGGTAAAACATTTTCTCTTGGTCTCCCTCTAGTTCTTTTGCCAATTATCTTAAATCTGTGTCGTCTGGTTACCAACAGAGGAAACAGTTTCTCCCTAATTTTGAACACCTCAGTTAAATCTCCCCTCTGTTATGTGTCTGCCCATTTCACCAGCTTGCCTATGTCCTCCTGCAGTTGCTACTATCCTCCCTACTGTTTACAACAACAAGATTACATTTGTATAGTGTCTTTCATGTCGGGAGGACGTCCCAAGGTGCTGTACTACATTTCCTTGTTTAGTAGAAGTTTTGTGTGATCTGCAAACTTTAAAATGTTGCCCTCTACACCCAAGTCCAGGTCATTAATATATATTAAAAGAAGCAGTGGTCCTAATACCAACCCTTAGGGACACCACTGTATACCTCCATCCAGTCTGAAAAACAAACATTCATAGCTACTCTTTGCTTTCTGTCGCCCAGCCTGTTTTAGATCCATGCTGCCACCGTTCCCTTAATCCCATGGGCTTCAATTTTACCAACAATTTTGTCAAACACCTTTTTAAAGTCCATAAACCCATCTGTGAGTAGGCTTTCAGAAAGGACATTAATGTTTTGTTGATTAACATTAAAAAAAGCTGGATATATGATCTGTTTAAGTGTAATTTAAGGTTATAAAGGTAAACCGATATGATGAAATACTCCGGGATAATGAGTGCACTGCTGCATGTATAATTGTCTGCAGAGTTGAATGGTAGGGTTTAAAGGTTCACTGTTTTCCAACTGGCTCGGATTTTAGATAACAGAAAAGAGCTGATTGCATGGCCATCTCTTCTCAAGCATTCGAAATGCAAAGACAGAACAGCAACCACCTGAATTGCTGTGCACTGACTGTAGGTGCATCGCATCATGGAGTCCTTTAGCTTAGGGGTTTAGAGCACTCGCCTCGCAAGCGAGAGACCTAGGTTCGAATCCTGGCAGGGTGTAACCTTGGGCAAGTTTCCTTACTCCACACGACTGATAATAATCCTTCAAGAAAAAAAGCAATAATAAATTGGTCTCTTCAATCCATGACTGTTTGTGGGACACTGCTGTGCGCAATCGGCTGCTGCATTTCGCCCACAAATATACAGTCAATTCACTTTACAGTCTATTCTGTGAAGCACTTTGAGATATCACGAACATGTGAAAAGCGCTATATCAAATGCAAGGATTATTATGTTATTACTCTAAACCTAATGATGTTGTGATCACTGCTGTCCAGATGCTCTCCTAGTGAAACCTGCTCCACTTGGCCCACTTCATTCCCCAGAACTAGATCCAGCACTGCTTCCTTCCTCATTGGGCTGGAAACATACTAATCCAGAAAGTTATCTTGCACACATTTCAGGAATCCTTCCCCCTCCTTGCCCTTTACACTGTTATTTTGCCAGTCTATGTTAGGATAATTGAGTCTCCCATTATCACTACTCAATTGGTTTTGCACCTTTCTGAAATCTTCTTACAGATTTGCTCATCTATCTCCTTCCCCACAATATGAAATTTATATTATGTTACAGGATCTACTGTATAGCTTGTTTTCTCCAGTTGTGCATTGTTGCTATTTTCTTTTTATTGATTACAATATAATTGTGGAGTCCTGTAGCTCAGTGGTTAGAGCACTCGCTTTGCAAGCGAGAGACCTGAGTTCAATTCCAGGCAGGTCAGGGCGAAACCTTGGGCAAGTTTCCTTACTCCACACAGAGCCTAATAATAATCCCTCCAAAAACCAAAAACAATAATAAATTGGTCATTTTCAATCTATGACTATTTGTGGGACATTGCTGTGCGCAATTGGCTGCCGCGTTCGCCCACAAATATACAATCAATTCACTTTACAGTGTGTTCTGTGAAGCGCTTTGGGACGTCCTCCTGACGTGAAAAGCGCTATATCAAATGCAAGGATTATTATTATTATTATTTGATGGTCTATAGAATACATCTAACAGATTAACAGCTCCTTTTCTGCTCCTTAACTCGAACAAAATATATTCTGTTTTTGGACCCTCTATCATCCTTTTCCAGGGCCATAACCGTGTCTTTAATCAATATTACCACCCCACCTCCATTTTTTCCCTTCCCTATCCCTCCTGAATACATTGTACCCAGGAATATTCAGCTCCCATTCCTGCCCTTGTTTGAACTAGGTCTCAGTTATTGCCACTACATCATAATTCTATGTGGCAACTTGAGCCTCCGCCGTCTAATCCCTCCTTTTTCTGCACTACTCCTTATTACATTGCTATTCGTCTCTCCCAGTTCTCTAAGTAACTTGTTTCTCCTCCCTGATGCCACATCCAGATTCCTCCCTCGAAATTAGTTTAAACCTTTCCCCACAGCCCTAGTTAACCTCCCTGTGAGGCCATTGGTCCCAGCCCTGTTCAGGTGTAACCCATCCACTTTGTACAGGTCCCAATCTGCTCCAGAACTGGACCCAATGTTCCAGGAACCTGAAGACCTCCTTTCTACACCATTTCTCCAGCCATGCATTCATGTGTTTGATCCTGCTGTTTTGATACTCATTTGTACGAACACTGGGAGTAATCCTTTGAGTTCATATGCTTTAGCTTTTCGTCTAGCTTCTGATACTCTCCCTGTAGGATCTCAGCCTTTTTTCCCCTGTCATGGGTCCCAAAATGGACCACAACTTCTGGATGTTCCCCTTCCTCCGGTAGAATGTTTGGCACCCGTTTCGTGATGTCTTCAACCCTGGCACCAGTGAGGCAACATACCATTCGAAAGAAACGTCTGTCAACCCCTTTCACCGATGTGTCCCCAATGACAATTGCATTGACACTCTTCCCTGTGCCCCTCTGTGCATCCATTTGCTTTTGACTCCTCTCCCCAGAGATGTCATCACCGTGACCGCTATTCAGTACAGAGAGCAGGTTTGTGAGTGCCACACTCTCAAGGGATTTCGGCACTGCCCGTCCCCTCTTCCTACCATGCCCACATAGCACGCATTGTGCATGCAACTAGTCTCAGCTGCCCTGCCGTACTTCCAAACCTATTTTATATTATTTTGGTAAAAACTATTACAAATGTTATAATTATGCACCTCTTTTCCCCCTCTGCACCGAATTCCCACTCTAACCAAATTCCTTAACAGAATTCTCACTCTGTTTCACCTCATTGAGTTCCCTCCTCACACTGCTGGGCTCTCTGCTCATTCAAAAATAAATAATAATAATTTGCTTACTCAATCCATGACTGTTTGTGGGACACTGCTGTGCGAAATTGGCTGCCGCATTTCGCCCATAAACTACAGTTAATTAATTTTACAGGATATTCTGTGAAGCGCTTTGAGACGTCTCAAAGACGTGATAAAGCGTTATATCAAATGCAAGGATTATTATTATCACATGTATAATAGTGATCAAACAGCATGTTTATCAGATGGTTTCATAGCTGGTGTTAAACATCCAATATCCGCAATATTTAGCTGCACAAAATGTTTACAGCACAGGAGGAGGTTGTTTGGCCCATTGTTCTGTGTTGGTACTCGCTTCCATGCTGACACTAATATAATAATAATCCTTGCTTTTGATATAGCCTTTATTACGTTGTCGAGATCCTCCAAAGCACTTCACAGGATATATTGTAAAGTGGTGAGATTGTGTGTATTTTGTGGGTGTTATCTATTATATTACAGATTTAGTAATGCAGTACAAAAGATTTTGCTATATTCACTCCAAACATGGGACTTAATAGGCATAAAAGTATTGTGATTAAGTTCTTTAGGCATTGACTGCCTTCTCACTGAAGGTGTTTGATCATTCATAAAGAATGATCATAAAAAAGGCATTCAATGATATATATTTTCAGGATCGATAAAAAGATGGAATGAAGAATGGTCTTCTCAGTCGACAGGATTCAACCTTACCTGAACTTAGTTAGATTTTCAATGCTAAGAAAACTAGTTTAGGTTCCACGTGCTTCAGTTAGCTGTTTGAGTTGCAAGAAAATGTTGAAATTTTATGAAATAATGAGAGAAAACCTTCATCCTGCAGATGAATTTTAAATCTTGCTAAAAACTTGACATTTTGTCCTAATTTGTAAGCATTTGATACAGTGCCTCATGATAAACCACATTACTAAATGCAAGGATTATTTACTATTATGAAGAATGGTCACCCAGGGTGTCACTGGGTATCAAAACCAGTGAAAATATTCTTGAGCACATTGCATTAATGAAAAGATGGAAGAATATTGGAAGAAAGAATATTGAAATTGTATTCAAACGTATGGAGAAAACGAGACTGCGTTACAATCTTGGTCTTAGTTACAACTGCATTATTAACTGTATTTGGAATTCATATTTTTGACAGGATTATAGAAACCCAAGAGGAATTCTCTTCTGACAGAGTAGAATAGTATCAACAGCACAAACCCTTCAGGGGAAATTGCATTCAGCTCATTCATCTTGATCTGCTCCTCTTTTTATGACTGAAATATTTTGCTCTGGTTATTTTGTTCCTTAATACAACAGAATATGTCACTCATTCAACTTGATTGCACTGTTTAATTCAGTCTGAGCTCTGAAAGTGCAACTGGTTCTTTTGCGTGATACTAAAAGTCCGTCCATTCAAGTAATTTTCTGTTGGAGTGAGTTGCATCTCCTGGTATGTGGCATACTGTCATGCTGCAGTTACTTTGTGATCCTTAGACTTTTGTACAGAGGTGATTCCTTGAAATGTCATTCTGATAACTGCTAGAGATTGGATTGTCTAACCAGGTATGACAGTTGGCTTCTTCAGTGAAACATTAAGTACCTTAGGGTGGGTTAGAATGAACTTTTGATGGATTGAGTATTCAGAGGACGTTATCTGCAGTGGCAGATTCCTGCAATGTGCTTTAAAACTTGAGGTTACAAAACTGTGATGGTGAGGAATCTTTAGTTACTGTAACATATGATAGCACAATGCAACAATAACTAAAGATTCCTTGATTTTATATACAATTATTTTTCTAATTTTCTCCCTTCTGTCTTCTGTCTCCAGTTATCTCATGTTTGGGTGGGGGCTCCACGAGCACTGCTGTCCTCTGGAACCCTGGCCAAGTGGCCATTTATTCATCTATGACCCTTGACTGAGTGGCACCAGTCCACTTAACTGTAGAGGGCACATGCACAACCAATAGAGGGCGCTGATGAGAGCCCTTGATCAAGAACTCAGCTCGATTCCTCTCCCTGACCCTTGCAAACACTGGGCCAATTTAGCCACCTCATGCAGCCATGGTTGAGACCAACAAGCTCCTGGTCCATAATCTGCAGCCTTGACCGCTCTACCATCAGCACAGTCCGAGGCCTCCAAGTTGTTTGGGGTTTGTAAGATAAAATTGATTTGGCTTCAAGTTTATTTTATTCTGCAACTGGAGTTCTCAATAAACGTGTGAGGAAAGGCACCATGCAGCGTAACATTAGGTTGTATAGCTCATGTCATGCAGGTCCTTTGTCTGCATTAAATTAGTTGATCTTAGCTGGGAGTAGTTCTGGGTGACTTTAATTGGCATTTGTAACCCTGAGATTGGAGAGAGGAAAAATCAGCCAGGGTTTCCATACTGAAAGCTGTACAATGACCTTGGCTAAAATGTATATGGTCATATATGGATACTGGGTGAGGGAGGATTGGGCTTTTTGGGAAAGATAAAGTTCTGATGATGTTTCGTGTACGTACAGAAAGTCATTTGCCTTAAGTGCCTCCTCCTCAAAATAGTCCAAAAGTTATTTAAGAAGAAGTTTGGAATGTTGCAACACGTCCAGTTTTATGGTGTATTTCAAGCCCCCAGAGTTATAATTTTAAAGTAGCATGAGCCTCCCAGGCAGGATCAGGGTAATTCACCCCTTATTGTTAATGAAACTAAAACCAAGACAAGACAAACTTTTCAATAAAAATCTCAGCATTTTTTTTAAAAATCACCAACAGAATGTGCGCAGCATTATTATTTTATAATTGTACTTTTAATGTTCATTTTTAAAATCAGTTATATTTTAAATAATTTAATAGGATCTCTTATGGAAGTCTGTGGTACAGAGAGCCATTAAGAGATGGTTTGCTTTCACCATATTTTTGAATTAATTTAATGGAAACATACCTGACATCTATAAAGTATAGTCACATTAAAAAGTGATGTACTTAGAAATATTATTTGCAATACTGTGCTTTACTGGACAACTTGCCAAGTTCCAAATGTCATGATTATACTGTTAAGAGTCAAGCAGATGGATAATTTAGAGAACTTTCAATTATACAAATGCAGCGATGGATTGCAAAGCTGTCCACTTAATAGAAAATTGCCCTTATTATAAAATTTTTCAGTGAAAATGTTGCATAAAGATAAACAGGTTGAAATTGTGGCTTTTATTGACGCAATTAGACAATCATCTGGTCAACTGGGAGTATGCACTTTTGCACATCTATGCACATTGCCACCTGCAGTGAGCCATTGCTCAAACTGATACTTTTAGCTGTTGAAATTGCCTGACCCAGCACATGGTTTATCCGTGTGCAGACAGTGTAGTTGCCTTTTACATGTCTTTCACATGTAAAGATCTTTCACATCTTTCTCATCTGCTTTTTCTATCAGTTGCACACTGCTAGTCCCTCTGCTCCACCGTCAGTGGCCATACCTTCAGCCACTATGCCCCGAAACACTGGAACTCGCTCCCTCAATCCCTCCAGCTTGCCCCCTCCCTCCCCACTTTCAAATCCCGCCTACAGACCTTCTTTTTGGATCGTGCTTACGGTCACCTCCCCCCTCCCTCTCCCCCTCTGTCTATTATCAAACTCCACCACTGTCAAGCTCTCCTGGACTCTACCTTGTATGAAGAACGCTATATAAATACAAGTTGTTGTTATTGTTCACCATCACATTTGGCCTGATGTTCTATTAGAGAATCTTAACATTTATAAAGTAAATATTTCTGTTAAAACCTGTCATTCAGATGTGGTGTCTTAGATGTACTTTTCCTTCTCAAGATACGTTGAAATGACAGAAAATAATTATTTGCTGCCTGTGTTCAAACAAACATTGCATATGATTTAAAAAGCACTAATAAACCTTAAGTAATGATCAATGATTTATTGATGATCAATGATTTCAAGATCCTCACCCTTGTTTTCAAGCCCCTGCACTCCTCTGCACCCCCCTACATCTCTGACCTCCTCTCTCCTCAAAACAGTACCCGTTGTCTTCGTTCCTCCAGGTCTGGCCTCCTCCTCGTCCCCCGATTCCTCTGCTCCACCCTTGGCGGCCGTGCCTCACTCCCTTCGCCTTGCTCCCTCCCTTTCTATTTTCAGATCTCTGCTGAAGACCTTTCTTTTTGACCGGGCCTTTGGTCACCTTCCTCCCCCTCCCCCTCGCTCAGCTCCGGGATCTGTTACTGTGAAGCGCTCTGAGACGCCGTCCGGCGTGGAGGGCGCGATATAAATCCAAGTTGTTGTTGCTGCTGCTGCTTATAAGAAATATATCCGAATGAGTTTATTTGCTTTCAGTGGAATTAATTAAATACACACAACAATGTTTGATTTGAAATAAACCCAATTTCTATGAAGATAATTGAAGTAATAATTGCTTGATTCTGCACAGAAGGCCTTAGATCCAGTGAAACAGTAATTTCTTTTTATTTTTTTCCAGGTCCGTATTGAGACAGCTACAACCCTGAAACTTGATATCCTTTTTGTCGTCTGGAGAATCGCATTATCACACAAAATTGCTTTTTTTTGTTCCGTTTCAGTGCATCAAAGACTGCTCAGCCAACAAATGCATTATTATTATAATAATATTGTGGTGTCATAGTACACTGTATTGTACACTGAGTGATAGAATGACAATGAAAACTCAAGAATTGTTTACCAAAAACAAAGTTGTACATTGTGGATATTTTGCTTTCCCCTACTTTTTTTTCTCATTGATATTCCCTTATATTTGTCATTAGTTTCTCTCCTCTTTCCATCCTCCTGTTCTGCTTTCATTTTTCTCTTTTTCCACCTTTTCTTATTGTTTCTGATGCAGTTTCCTTGTATTTCACCTTGTTCAGTTAACATTTTTCATTATCTTCCTTGGTCTGTTCAACCTTTTGTTTTCCAATGAGAATGAATTGTTTATGGCATCACTGGACCTTCTACTAAATTCAGCTCCTTAAATTGTTGTTTTTATATTCAACAATATCAAAGACTATTATTATGTGGGAGGAGGGGCGGTATTGTGGAAAAACTAATCTCGCAAATGCCTTATTCTTTAACTTGAATATACCTGTAGATGATTTTGAATTCAGAACAGAACAATTTGTACTGGTAAGTCCAACCCTTTTGTATTTAGTATTTTCTGGTCCTGAATTTTTTTATTAAAGAGAATCAGTATGTTTGATAGCCACTTTGCGGAAAAGGAATGGTTTGTATGCAACTAAAAGTAAGAGTATTGTAGAGTAAGGAAGTGATGCAAATGATAATTGTTTGCTGCAGTCCTCTCATGTGGTCTCATTGATGCAATATAATTTGCTGGATTTGGGACTGATGACTGATTAAAATAATAATCCTTAAATTTGGGCTCTATTACACATTAGGAAGATGATTCAAAGAAATATTTCTTTAGGTCACTATTTTTTGTGTACAGATAATGTTCTAATTCACCTTTATAACTGACAATTCTAATATCACCATTCTGCCTTTGTCTTGGAGAGCACAGTGGGAGAGAGTCACTGCATAGAAATCTCAGATAGCTGAATACATCTTTTGTGTAGCTGAAATCAAGCCTGCAGTTCAATTTCCCCTTTTTTCTGAGTGCACAGAATAGGTCCAAATGGTGCTAATTCTCACTAATTGGTGGTAAAGTCCATCAAAAGAGCTGCTTTACGTTTGAATCTTATAAATTGAATGGTCCAGAAATATTGCTTTCAGTCAAATGTATTCTCTAACACTCACATCCCTTTTATGGGTACACTATAAAAGAAACTGTTTGAAAAGAGATACAGTTGTCTATATTCATTTAATCTGTGGTTCCATTGCCCCCAAGACCATTCTGGTCTCCACACACAGCCAGGAGCCATTCTTGACGTCAATGATGAAGCCCATTTGTCAGTATTTCCAGGGGGAACCCCACAGGCCAGCATGCAGTGATCAAGGATCCTTAGCAAGGGGGATCTGTGCCAGGAATATTTAGTACCAGCTGAGCACATGGTAGATAATGGATGACTTGAATTTTGGCAGCTTGGATATTTCTCTATTAGCAACCAAGACTAAACCTGGCTCCCAGCAGACTTCAATGTGGGATCACATAGGAATAAGTCTTAGCAGTAGAGTGCCTTCCATCTGTGTCTAGTAATCTGAAGTGGAGAGAATAAATGAATCTCTTTCCAGGGATGATTTTCTTTAAAATTCATTTTTAAGCAAATTTAGTTTTGGGGAAAAAGTAACTTAATGAAATGTTTTCTTCTCTTCCCATTGCTCCTCCACTACACAAGCACATGCGCACACAACCACATGCGCAGAATGTCTAATAGTCTTTTTATAGACGACTTAAATTATTGCTTTTTCCCTCCTGGAGTTTAAATGTTGAGAACTGCAAGCTTGGCAAAAACTCACATTGAAGCAAGATAATCAATAGGATTATTTATCGTGCAACTGTTGTTTTGTGAATTGCAGTAGAGGATGCTGCATCAGGAATGTTATACAATTGGGGATGTCAATTATTTTTGCATTGTAAACAAGCCTGATGAATGTACATTATTACATTGAGTCTTTATTGTTGTCCTGCAGTACTTGGAATCCATTTTCAGTCTACTCTTCCAGTTGCTTCAACAAGCCACAGAATGTGATACGAAGATGCATGTATTGCACGTAATTTCATGCGTCATCGAAAGAGTTGGAGTGCAGGTAATCTTTGATCACTCGGGCAGAAGCTTTTAAGAACCAATTATAATCCATTAATCAAACTTGCTTAGGAAACCCTTTTTTCTCACATTTTAGTTCTCCTGTAATCATGCTGAGGTGCTTTGGGAAATATTACAGAAGGTTGAGGAGAGTGGGGCACATTTTGTTTAATTTACTGGATGTATGAATATAATACTTAGCAAGAAATAAAACTTATTGCACCCTGCAATTTATCTGGGTCTCTTGTTAATATCATTAGATGCTTTTTGAGTGTTTTGCCCAAGTGGGATACAAATGAACTAGTTGCTTGTTAGGAAGCATTTCTTTTATTATGCATTCCCTTGTTAAGTTAGCTCAACAGAGAACTATGACACTGTTATTACCACCTTTGCACTGGGAGGTTGTACCTCCCAGTATTTTGACCCTTTTTTCATGTCCACTGATTTTATTTCCTTAATGAATGAATGACTGCAGAAATTGCTATATGGGGAATTGAAGATTAAACAACAACTTGCAGTTATACAGCGCTCTCCACACAGGGTAGCGTCTTAAAGCACTTAAAATTTTATTCCAATTTAATCTTTTAATTCTGCTTCAAAATACCAGTCTCTGCACTTTGCAGTAAATTATTTAAAGAGCTTGAGACATCCTTCCGATGTGAAGGAAGCTATATCAAATATAAATATGATGATTATTTAATTTTCTTCCCTTTATGTCTTTCCTTCTGATGGTGGTAACTTCTGCTGGTCGAGTTCCACAGATACCCCCATGGTGCTATATCCCAGTGATAGTTTGTTATATATGATCCTAGACATGTTGTTAGTCGATTGGCGGATCTCTTTTCCGTGGGTAATAATTTCTTCAAAATAAATTTAAATTTTTTAAATAATGGTCACTCAATCCACGACTGTTTGTAGGACACTGCTCTGCACAATTGGCTGCTGCATTTTGCCCACAAAATATACAGTCAATCCATTTTCCAGTATATTATTTGAAGTGCTTTGAGACGTCTGAACGGCACTATATCATATGCAAGGATTATTATTATTAAGTACCATAGAGCTAATTGACTGAGAGGCATCACATTTAAGCCTCTGACCTACTACCTCATTCACATATGTGCTGTTCCTGGAAGCATTCCAGTGCCTTGAGACGTCCTCCCGATGTGAAAGGTGCTATGCAAATGTAATATTGTATTGAATTCCTGGATAATAATCAGGATGGGATCCATGTCATTTTTTAAAATCCCTCCTCAATTTGGTGTATGTAACAAACACCATACCATGCCCAAGATCAAACCGGGGATCCTCTAGTTTGGTATGGCGCATGGCCAGGTACCATTTGGTAATGGTCTCATCTCCGGGTCAGAGATTATGAGTATGTGTGCTTTGTAGATTCTTTATGTTCATAAGCTGACACTCCACTGCAGTATTTTTGGATGAGACATTGAATCAAAGTCTGTTTGTTTATGTGAATATTAAACTGACACTTTTGAAAAAGAGAAAGGAGTTTCTCCCACTATCCTGGCCAACAATTGGTCATCGCTTCATGGCTGTTTGTGTGAATTTATAGGACCCAAATAGGGTTTGCCTAAAAATGAATTTCCTGTGAAATATTTTGAGACATTTAGCTTTTGGGGAACTGAACTGTTCTAATTTTGAAATAAAACTTATTAGAAAGGAATAAAATATTTTTTTACTTAAGTATTTTAAAAAATCAGTGAGTGCCAAGTAGCTGAGAAATTGAAATTGTGTCAATTCTGTCATTTTTATTTTTTGAATATCATTTTATTTTTCCCTTAGTTGGGAGGGTTTTACAAAATATTTTGATTGACTCAAATCCTGATTTTGAGGCTTTGTTTTAAGCCAGTCAAAATCCTAGATTTTAATAATTTACATGAATATCTTGCAGATAAATAATTATTGCATTTAATATTGTTCTTATCCTGTTAGGAGAACACTTCAGAATAGGATTCATAGGATTTATTGTGAAGTGTAGCAACTGTAAATTCTGTTAGGCAAACACAGCAGCCAGTTTGCGCACAGCAATGTCTCACATACTGCTTTGAAATAAATGACCAATTATGAATAAATAAACACGACAAAGGAAACGTTTATTTTACTTTTTTTTAATAAAGTGTGTTGAGATGGTTTGAGCTATTTGGATTTGGTTCACTAGAATACATCTGCAAATATTTGAGCTGCCTAATTGCTTTCTCTTCAAGACTAGATGGAGAGAATAAGAAAAGTAAAGAAAACATCAAATGTCAGGTTGCTAGTTACATTGGCAAACATGCAGTTGGCTTTAATAGCATTTTGCACACTAATATCTGCAGGGAAAATCTGATTATAATTGATCATTAGGCTAGCTATGTTCTCATTACCATTTATTTTAATGTATTTTGGCAATTAAAGAATTTGCTATTGTAAATTCCTGACCTTGTGTGACAGGGGTGGGGGGGAAGATCCATTTTGTTAATTTTATACTTGCAGCTAAGTTTGAAGATTCAGGTACATTTTATATTTATAAATCAACTAAAATACTTCACTCAACGTAGACTGACTAATGCAACAATATCTTTCAAAGGCATGGTATCCAATTTTGGAAGATTGATCCTGATTTTCTGTGATGGTTTGAAGGTTTGCATCTGAGTTGATCTGAAATCTATGAAAAAGAGAAGTAATTAGTTGTACAAGGAACACAATCCAAGTCTAGCAAATGAAACAATAGCATCAACACAACAACTTGTATTTATATAGCTCCCTTCACATGGGGCAGCATCTCGGAGCGCTTAAACACGCAAGGCTTTTTTCATCTTGAGCAAAATAGAAACAAATGAAAAGGTAAAAGTTGTTTTGGCAGGACAGGGTTTTAACATGCCTTTACAGTGTTGATTGCATCGTACCATGTTGATGCAGTTTTGCTTTTTATTCTGCTTAATGGGTAATGCATTGCGTTTATTACAAAATCCACTGCTATTTGTTTTAATTAGTTGCATTGGCTTTAGCAGAGCCTGGTAGCGATTATGCTGGTGTTTGACTGTCGAGGAGACAGGATTTCTAATGATATTTAACTCATGCCTAACTTAAGGCTGTTAGCCAATCAATGTAGAGAGAGAGAGAAAAATACCTAGAAGGCGATACTTGCTTATTTTCTCAAATGTTCCACTTAGTGGACTAATCAAACCACGATATTGATTGGCGACACATTAGAGATGCCATTCATGTATTGAGCACGGCAAGGCATTACAAAAATAAAATCCCCAGATTTTTTTAAAATGGATAATTGGGAAGCAAACATTATATAATATTAATTTTCTAAAATGAGTCTCATGAATTGCTAAGGGTGAATTAAATTGTTTTGCAGATATTTTTCATACTTGCAGTCCTGGAGTTTGAAGGGTGCTATATAAATGCAAGTTGTTAAGAAATTGTTTACAAAACTGAGTTGGAATGTTGTTTACGGCAATTAATTTTTTTGAATTATGCAGCGTTTGTATCAGTTCTGCCACAATAATGACGTGTACGTAATGTGGTACAATGTGATTTATGTCATTAAATTGTTCGGAGTTGATGCAGCTTGTAAACGCATGGGATAAATAAGATATCCACCACTGATGCATGTTCTAGGAATGGTTTCTGTAAGAATTTTATTTGCACAATTTCAAAAAAGATTTTGTCTTAATACTTTGCTTTAAATTTCACAGATTCGACCTCATGTAGGCTGCCTGGTACAGTATTTACCTTTGCTTTGGAAACAATCTGAAGATCACAATATGCTGCGATGCGCAATCCTCACAACACTTATTCACCTAGTTCAGGTAGACTTTTATCAAGTGCATCTTTTCGATTAATTTCAAGCTGTATTAAATTTCATCCCTGTGCTAGGAAATTAAAACCTCTACAATTATGTTTGTGTTGTGTTTAAAAGGGTAGTGATTTCATTGAATTGTTGCATAATTATTAATATTTTAAAGACTGGTAATTGATGCCACAATTGTTAACTTCTGGCAGGACCTCTTTGACACGTGCAAACAGGTCACAAGATGAGATGCGGAAGTATCCCAGTACTCAGTAAATGTCACCTCAGTCTTTGTGACATTTTTACCCATACCAACACTGAAGATAGACAACGAGGCAAACTATCACCTACACCAGGGTGGCCCATTTTTTTGTTTGCCGCGGGTCGCATTCCCTGTTTGGGAAAGGTCTGCGAGCTGCATAAGGAATATTTTGTGTTTCCATTCCAGAAACAGATTTAATTACTGTCCAGTTAATTGCAATTCCAATTCCATCAGGTTTGTTTTATGAATAAAATATTTGTCCTCTGCAAAAATGCTACCTAATGTGAACAGTGCATAAACATTTCCAAAGATGCTTTTCCAAAGATGCTTCTTCAGCTTTAGCCAAATAATCTCCCAATGATGATCATCAAATTGCAATTTAGAAAGCTGATTTGCTTCCTTTGATGTCCTGCACCTTCTGTACTCGCAGGCCTGTCAATCCAATAAAAATGCCTATCAATGAGAAAGATGTAAAGAGCACCTGAGGGAATAATAAACGGAATCCGGTGATTTAATATTAACACATGATATACCATATAGCATTCTGTATACCGAGTGCAAGTTGTTTTGCAGCAAGCCTATTTCCATTAACAACCTACATATTTTAGTCAATAATATCCATGATTACATGATCATCATTCATAATGGTCTGAGCAGAAACATCTCTTTTCTCACTTTTTTTTCTCTATGTATTTTATTCCCCCCCCACACACATACACGCATATAGTATCAAGCAGGATGTTAATGAATATTCAGGGTGGTTTCTCACAAAACAGATTCTCAATCTCAGCTATGATACTAGTTTGACACTGAATGGAACCATCTACTTCCCTAATAATGTGGGAATATAGTGTGTTTAGTGAAGATTTTGCAATTTAATGATATCAGATCTTTAAATAGAATAAATCTGAAGAAATGTGAATGAGAGAAACTACAATATTGCACCAAACTAATTGAGTTTGAAACTAATGCATTCTGATTTGAAGATAGTCTGAACTGACTTTCGCAAAACACTTTTAATCTAAAGCAAGGTATTAGTTATTTCTCAGCTTCCAGATAGGAGGGTTTGTGGTGAAATCAAGCAACATCTGTCATTTTGATTAAATGAAATTATTTTGTTTCTTGAAAGATTGGTATGTTCCAATCTTGAAAGCGTATAGAGATCTGAGTCATTCAGATGGCTTTAAATATCCACGGTGAAATAGAAGGGAAATGGTCCCATAATTAAGCTGTGCAGATATCTATTTTGAACAAGGAGCTCACAGTTTCATGGTTTGCTGAGACAGGTTAGTTTTACCCTACCAATGATGTGTTGTTGCAATAGTAATCCTGCTCAGTACAAGAGGAACCGCAGGTTCAGTTTAACTCAAGCAAGATCCAGAGAAACAATTGAAATTGTGCATTAAATCAAAGCTTCTTCAATGTAAAGATGTAAAGATCTGCATCATATTTGACTGAATTTACTTTATGGTCATGTGCCTCTGCTTGGATCACAGAGATGGGATGCACCATCCTGTGAATTTTGTGTACAGTATTTTGGGTTTGATCCTTTAAATAAAATGACATAGAATGTTGAGGCATAGAAATGGTTTCATTCGGCCCGACCAGTCCGTGCCAGTGTTTGCTCTCCACGTGTGCCTCCACCCCTTCTAATCCTCTCTCCTCTATTCCCTTCACTCTCATGTATGCATCAAGTCTCCTTTTAAATAGGTTGATGCTTGATCGAATCTTCATGGAATTAAAACAGTAATAAAATTTGCTTCACATACTCGTTGTGCTTAGTTATGTGTCTGTGTTAAAAGTAAGATTTTTGTTTTAATAATAGATACAATTTTTTTTCAAAAAGAAACTTGGGGAGAGAAGAATATGGAAGCTTACTTCGAATTGTTTTTATTAATGCCCCAGTATTTACACAATCATTTTTGAATAGAAAGAAAAATGCGTAGAGGAAAAACAAGCATTTTGCTTTTTGAGTTCAGAACTTTTTAAACTTTTTTTATGGATTTAGTTTCTTTTATTCTATGAAGAGAATTTACTTTGTGTTTTGTTTACATCTCTATAGGGCTTGGGAGCAGAGAGCAAGAATCTCTATCCGTTCTTGCTGCCTGTCATTCAACTGAGTACAGACGTCTCCCAACTTCCCCATGTTTACCTCTTGGAGGATGGTTTAGAATTGTGGTAAGTAGACTTTGGTGATGCACTTTGATGGTGAGTTCTTCAGTGAAATAAAGAGCACACTGAGAAAAATGCTTCTTCTAGATCGTAGTGTTATATTACTTATTCTCTGGCTCAATCCCAGCAATGTCTTTGTACACACAGGTATTCTAAAAAAAGAACTCCTTTTCTTATCCTGCACAGTATAGGCAAGTTTTTTAAAAAAAAAAGTCTTTGATCCACTAACTGAAATTCCTTTTGGTGACTTGTACCACATTTACTGAAGCATTTTAATTATCGATGATCCATATCATACTCGTGTGCCAGTTTGATTCAGTTGGTAAGTACTCTTACCTCTGGCTCAAAAGGTTGTGTGTTCAACCCTCATGTGGTGAATTGAGCTCATTGTCCATTCTGTCTCTCCAATGTAATACTGGGGGGATTGCTGCATTGTCAGAAGTGATGTCCTTCAGATGAGTTGTGAAGCTGTCAACCTGTTAAGGTGTATAGATGAAAGAGTTTTGGGCAGTTGTAAGATATGATTTCAACCTGTCTTCAATAAAAAAAACTGTTGTGTTGGAAAATAATGCTTTCTTTAACTTTTCAGGCATCTTAGTAATAACATTGAAGGATTAGACCATAAAAGTAGTGCAGTGAATATCTTTAAATTTCTTGCCTCGATGACACAGTAAAGGATCATGTTTTCCATAGCGTGAAGCATTCCTCAACACAATGTGCAAGACTTTTGTAAGAATTGCAGATTCTAATTACATGGATATTTAGTTCCAGAGAGCAGCTGTTCAGTTTATTTCCTAATTTAATTTATTTTTTTCAATGAATATTAGGCAACTTACTTACAACCCTTGCCTTTTGAGGTTTGATTTGTAACAATGTGATTGAATTTGTCCTTTGAGGTTTGTGAAATATAATTCCTTGACTGGCAACAAATGGAGATATTTTCTTAACTGAAAAAAATAATTTCAATGATTTCTTCTGTATTTTAAGAGGCGTAATTAAAAAAAATACACAACAAATGTCAGTTTTTCTTGACCTGTCAAGGGGTATCTTAAAACCAGCAATAAAGAGGTGAATATTGTCCATCCTGCTCTCTTCTGGCCTCTATGTTGTAGTTGTTTAAATGTGTAAAAAGTCTAAAGAATATTTGTGTCAACGGAATTTTGATTTTTGATTTCTAGGGTCACTTTTTTGTTTTGAAATTTAAAGTTTTGTATGTGGAAAATATTTGACTAAGGAACTACTTGTAAACCTTTTAAAAAGTGCATTTAATTTACTAGAGTGACTTGACAGTATACTTTGAGAGCGAAACGCGGCAGCCAATTGCGCACAGCAGTGTCACTCAGTCACTCAGTCCACAAAACAGTCGTTTTGTGGACTGAGTTTTTTTTAAAGAATTTTTACCCCCGGAAATTGATCCGCCAAACAACTAACAACTTGCTTCCTACTTACTGCTAGGTAAACAGAGGCGTATGGAGTAACAAAATGTTTCACCCTTGACGTTAAAGCATACAGTCAATTCACTTTACAGTATATCCCGTGGAGCGCTTTGAGACATCTCAAAGACATGATAAGGTGCTATATCAAATACAAATATTATTATATTTTAGGTACAACAATAGAATTACATTTATACAGTGCCTTTCACGTTGGGAGGATGTTCCAAAGCTCTGGACAGTCAGTGTTTCGGACCCAAAAACACTTAGTGTCAGGGAAGCCAGTGGAGTTGCGCAAGGATGAGGGTCATAGGGTCATGGAGCCTGGTGGGGGAGAAGGCACGGGCTGCAGAGTTTTGGATGATTGCAGCCTATGGAGGGAGGAGTGGGGAGGGCGACAAGGAAGGAGTTTGCATCGTCAAGCCTCGATGTTATGAATGGTGGATGAGAGTTTCGGGGGCCTCGGTGTGAGACAGTGGAGGAGCCGGGTGATGTTGCAGAGGTGGGGAAAGGCAGAGCAGGTCATGGCACGGATGTGGGGTAGAAAGGATAGTTGAGGGTCAAACAAGACGCCAAGATTATGGACTGGCTTGCTAAGGTGGAGTGTGCATCCGTGAATGGTGATGCTGTCAGCTCCTGAGGCGTGGAGGCGCTGACGGGAGCCAATCAGGAGAGCCTCGATCTAGGTAGGTCTTAAAATGGGATTTAAAGATAAAGGAGGGGTGAGGCAGGGGGGTTGAGTCGGGTAGTTCCATAGATTCCAAGCATATATTTTAGCACATATTAAAATCTGTTATATACGCATAACAGATAGTTCAGTTTGCAATAAAAATACACCTAACTAGTAAATTGGCCCATACCAGGATGGCAATAATTTGGACAAGGATCAGAGGCTGGGCAGATGGCAGAGAACACTTGCCAGAGAGCAGGACCTGTGAATGAGTGCTTACCCTGGTCCCTGGTGCAGAATAGGCTCATTAAATGCAGATGTTGATTTCTACCAATATTCTACCAATAACCACCAAATTCCGTTCAGAAGGGGTGCTGAAAATATACTTTTAATTATTGTTTCCAGTGCCTTGGGACGTCCTCCCAATGTAAAAGGCACTATACAAATGTAATTTTGTATTGTATAATGACCTGGACAAGGATTTAGCATTTCCCAGGGTTTACTAATAATTTAGTAAGGTCGGTCAATGCTGCATAGATTCTGCACAAATCAATTATGATCAGATTTTCAAATTCTGATCTGTGAGCTAAAATGTTAGTAATTAAGTACCTAGGGGGTAAAAAATCTGTTTTTTAATTCATTTCAAATCTACACATGCCGTTTGAAAATGTATCCTGTTTGAATATGTGTTGAAAAATGTTGCCTCTGTACCAGGAATAATTTTAATTTTTTGGATAATTGGATTATATTATGAGCTAATACAATCCACATTCATTAAACAGTGTTTGAGAGACAATTTAGTTTGCTTAAATTAATATCAAGAATCTTAAATTAAAAAGGAACTACGCATCTGACTTACCTGACGTACCTGAATGTTACACAAGGGACTATCTGTACATTTATTTACCTGTATTTTTCTGTGTTCGGAAGTGCTGTTTCAAGGCTACCTGTGAACAGAAGTTTTATGTTGAATTCTACTGGTTGTAAATTCCTCTCTGCTGTTGTGACCGTAGGACAGTTTACTGTATAATTCAAGTGGAAATTTCACATATGATCAATATCCTAAATAGCTTCTGGCTTTTAGTTTTATGTGTCAGCCTGGATCTAGGGTTAGCACTTTCACCTTTGAGTCCAAGTTGCAGGTTCAAGTCCCATTTTGGGACTTTGAACTTTCAAGTCTTGGCTGACACTCCAATGCAATGCTGGGGATGGACTGCATTGTCAGATGAGAGTTTTAACCGAGATCTTTCCTGTCTGTTCTGGGGGATGTTAAAGATCCCATGGCACTGTTCAAAAAGAGAAGGGAGTTTTTCCCAGGGTTTTGGCCAGCAATCTCCAAATGCTTCTGTTCACTTTTTTTTGAGCCTTTCACACACAATCAAAACAAATTCTAGCCAAACATGTTCTAATCTCATCCATTTATGCAGCTCACATAAAGCTGTCTGTATCCCGGTGTTGAGATTTCATTCTACCTTGTTGATATTATCTTAACTTTAATATAAGTTCTATGTTTTTTCAGTCTTTGATAGATACTGCAGTTATAATGAAAAAAGTAATAGGATGGATAAAGATATTAAACTGTTACCTGGAAGCCTTTTAGCATTCTCATTGTTTGGTTCATTTCTAAAGGTGTCCTTGCACACATTTAGAGCTTTCAATATAAAACTTTGTCCCTGGTTATTAGAACTTCATATTTTGGGAGTTTTTCTTTGCATGAAATGGGCAATGACGTGCTAGTCTCCTCAATGCTCAACTATGGAAACTCCCTCTTTGTCGGCCTCCCCAACTCCTCTCTCCACAAGCTGCAGATCATCCAGAACTCTGTAACTCGTGTCCTCTCCCGCACCAGGCTCTGTGACCCCACCCTTGCCCTACTCTACTGGCTCCCCATCCCCCAGAGGATAGAATTCAAAATCCTCATCCTTACTTTCAAAGCCCTCCACGTCTTTGCCCTCTCCTACATCTCTGACCTGCTGACCCCCTATCAACCTGTCCGCTCCCTCCGCTCAGCTGGCTCTGGCCGGCTCCTGGTCTCCCGCCCTACCATCGGCAGCCGGGCTTTCAGCCTCTCTGCCCCCACTCTTTGGAACTCCATCCCACAATCCCTTTTCCTTGCTCCCTCTCTTGCCTCCTTCAAGGCACGACATAAGACCCGCCTTTTTGATCGTGCCTTCAGCCGCTCTCCTACCTCCTCTGCCCTCCTCATCTCAACCCAGGTCCTGATCCCTGACTGTTCAGCTCTTTGGGACATCATCCTGATGTGAAAGGCGCTTTACAAATGGAATTTTGTTGTTGTTGTTCCTCAATTTTTTGTTTTATTTTGTAAGCTTGAAATTTGATAATTGAAAAGCAGAGGTTGAGCGAACAATAACAACAACAAACAGCAGCAAAATTACATTTATAGAGCGCCTTTCATGTCTGGAGGACATCCCAAAGCACTGAACAGTCAGGTGTCGGGGCCCGAGCATGGGGGAGGGGTGGTGTCGGTGTAAGGGAAGGCAGAGAGGTGAGAGGGCAACCTAAGACACGATCGAAGAGAAGGGTCTTGAGACCAGCCTTGAAGGAGGCAAGGGAGGAAGCGAGGCGAAGGGACCATGGGATGGAGTTCCAGAGTGGGGGCAGAGAGGCTGAAAGCCCGGTCATCAATGGTAGGGTGGGTCGGGCGGGAGACATGGAGCAGACCGGAGCCCGCTGAACGGAGGGAGCGGGCAGGTTGGTAGGGAGTCAGCGGGTCAGAGAGGTAGGAGGGGGCAAGGCCGTGGAAAGTGAGGACGAGGATCTTGAATTCCTTCAAGTCCCGCCTCAAAACCCTCCTCTTCGACCATGCCATCGGTCACCCCCCTTCCCCTCCCCTCCCTTCTCCCTCCCGGACCCCAGCTCAGGTCTGAAATGCTGTACACTGTCCAGCACCTTGGGACGTCCTCCCGAGGTGAAAGGCGCTATACCAGTGTAATCTTGTTGTTGTTGAAGTGAGTCTTTAACATAATGTGATGAAATTGGAGATGACCCATAATAAACTTATCAGGGTATGCCATATGTGAACTGGTGTCAGTGCAACAGAAAGTCAGTTTTTTCTGGTAGACCTGCAAGAGTACAAGTTTAAAGCTTTCGAAGGGGATGACAAAGACAACATGAAGATCTCATAGTAGCCCTATTATTGATACAAGATTAGAAATTATCTATATTGCGTGTTTCCATTTTATTCAGTATACAGTGTAAAAACTGAGTTAGCAGATAAGTGGTTAAGCATCTTAGATGTATGAGTATTGCAGTCTGATATAGACCATGGGTCGCTCAGAATACTTCACAAGAGTGTGTCATTGAGGAGTTTAAATAACCATCATAAGTAGGTGGAATAAAAGTGGCTGAGCATTACATAAACTCCACAAGGACATAGGTTTTAAAAACAGTTTGAATTTTATTGAAAAAAAGTACTGCTACCGGAAATCTGAACCCAAACCAGAAATCTACAGGAGATGAGTTAGTATCTGAAACAGCAACAATAGATTCACGTTCCAGTCATAAGCTTTTGAGGGAAAATGTTATATACAGTTAGAGAATGGGAACTTAAAAATGTATTAATAATTGTTTTTTAAAAAAAGAAATTAGTATGCGGTCTGAGTGTGGGATGCTATTGATGCATCCCGACCCAACTGTCCAGCAGCTTGGGACGTCCTCCAGACGTGAAAGGCGCTCTAGAAATGAAATCTTGTTGTTGTTGTTGATGCAAGACTGAGGTGACAAAGCCCAAGGTAGAGAGGAAGAAACCAAAGCAGATGAGATGGCAGTAACAATGTGCAAAATTGCAGCTTGATGTTTAAGATATTAAAGTTGATGTTTCACTAAGATAAAGATACTGATTTTGGCATTTGTGTTAGGCTTGGTTGGTTTAGTGTTGGATGCCAAGTATAGAGAGGTCAAAATGAGAATGAATGAAAGTGGTTAGCCAAATAAAGATTGTATGAACTGAACAGATGTTCAGCAAATATAATCTCACAGTCTGCATTTACTCTCCTACCCTGTTCCTGTTGTTGTTGTTTTTGGTCTGATCCAAGAAGAGGAGATTTCACATGTGCTCCATAGTTTTTATTGTATATAGTTGAGAGTTGGCATAGGTTTATTGGGATTTCAATGCTTTCTATAATGTTGATATCTGATGGATTAATGATTGTTTTTAAAAACAATTTGCAATTATATAGCATTTAGGGGAAATGGGAATAAAAGATGTGCCACAATCCAATTAACTTGGCAGAAAAGATAAAGAGCCTTCTTGTGTTACTAGTTTTACATTGTCAACCTCTCACTGTCCACTTCCACCCTCTTAAAAACAGCAGCTTCAAAAATTCTTCCCTTGAATTATCTCTGTTCTCTGCCGTCCCTTCTCCAACCTTCCTTTTCGCTTCAAGGCCCTGGAATGAGTCATTGCTTCCCAGCTTCTCTCTTTCTTCTCCCACCACTCCTTGTATGAATCCCTCCAATCTGGTTTCCATGCTGCCCACAATACAGAGACAGCTTTAGTCTTAAGTTACAAATAACCTCTGTCCATCTGTGACCAGGGCTCTCTCGATATCCTCGTCTTCGATCTCTGCCACCTTTGACACTGTTGACCTATTATTCTCTACAACCTCTCCTCTTGTTGAATCCTCAAATATCTTGTTAAATTCCACATCCATGCCATAACCCGTTCTGCCACCCCTTACCTCTGTAGCATTGCCCACCTCAGTGTATTTTGAATACAAAATTTGAGCTAGCACCAGAGAAATCGTTATGAAACTGCTGAATTGTCATTAAAACTCAACTGGTTCACTTTAGCCCTTCAAGGAAAGAAAATCTTCTTGGTCTGGTCTCCATTTGACTCCTATATAGTTGACTCTTAAAATGTCCTCTGAAATGGCCTAGTAAGCCACTCAGTTGTAAAAATTCACTATGATGAAGTATAATCAGCTGAATTTAATTAACTGAATTACCACTTAATAAAGAAATGTGACACTTGTAAAGGTCGGGTTAATGGCAGTAGTGCTGTATTGCTCTTTTGGGTTGTCAAGAGCAAAATTGTTGCGTGGTACCTGCCTGAAAGGGCAAGAGACTGAGGCCACCTCATAATCAACACTGTTTTCAGTGAAGTTGTGAGAGATGTTACCACAGCAGCAAAATTATATTTGTATAATGCCATTCACGTCAGGAGGATGTCCCAAGGCGCTGGAAAATCCATGTTTTGGACCTGAGCTGCAGGTTGGGATCTGGGAGGTGGAGGGCAGGGGGGGAAGGAGGGTAATCGAAGGCGTGGTTGAAGATGAGGGTCTTGAGATGGGTCTTGAAGGAGGGAAGGGGTGAGGCGCAGTGACTGCAGGATGGAGTTCCAGAGGGTTGGGGTAGAGTGGCTGAAGGCTCGCCCGCCAATGATCGAGGTGGAGGACTTGAAATAGGCAGGGCCCGCTGAGTGGAGGGAGCGGGCAGGTTGGTAGAGGGTTAGGAGATCGCAGAGCAAGGTCATGGAGGGCTTTGAAGGTGAGGACCAGGATCTTGAATTGTATCCTCTGTGTGATGGGAAGCCAGTGGAGTCGGGTGAGGATGGGGGTGATAGGGTCACGGAGCCTGGTGTGGGAGAGGACACGGGCTGCAGAGTTCTGGATGACCTGCAGCCTGTGGAGGGAGGAGTTGGGGAAGCCGACAAGCAATGAGTTTGCATAGTTGAGCATCGATGTAATGAAGGCGTGTATGAGGGTTTCGGCGGCCTGCGGTGTGAGACAGTGTTGGAGCCGGGCGATGTTGATGTTCAGCTGAAGAAAGTTAGCTCTCATCCAGGACTTAATGTCTGACAGACGTTAGAGTGTTTGAGAATTCGAATGAACAATTGTAATCCTGTTATATTGTGTGCTTCTGATTTCTGTGTAATTATGTATTGATGTAATAATTGAGCTGGGTGATTAGACTGATGTTCTAAAGGGTAAATTGTGTGTGTCTGAGTGAAACGCAGAGGTAGCTCATTGAGAAGTTAACATTATTTTAGACTTGTCAGTTGTTACTGCTTACTTGTTTATTTGGAACTTCAAGATATTTTCAATGGACCTTATTTTAAGTTTTTTTTTAATTGCCATCTTGTAGGTTAGTGACCTTGGAAAACAGCCCATCTATCACTCCAGAGCTCCTTCGAGTCTTCCAGAATATGTCTGCTCTACTTGGTAAGTAGAGTCTGGTGTTTGGGGCTTGGGAATCTTGTGATTTTTAAAATTAAGAAAGTTTGTGTAGAAATTCTTGTTGGACAATTCTTTTCTCCCTCATTTGCTATAAACACAGCTGTAATATTAGGATCATTCTTTTGTCCTTCCACCTTAAAAATCCAAGATCATTAAATTGTGCTGTCTTAGATTTTACAGTTGAAAATCTTAAGTCTCGCTGCTTCTTCCTCTTATGCAGTTAGATTGTTAGATGAAAACTGATAATGTTCTTTTAATTACTTTGTTACTGGTATTCAAGTATCTCAATTCAGTAAATGAATAATTTTTAGACAAATGATGGCATTCTTGTAAATAGTTCATTTCAGTTCACTTGATATCATAGTAATTCATGGAAATAAAATCAGAAAATGATGTGAATAGACTGCAGTTCAGTTAGCATCTGTAAGAGAAAGAGAAATTTGGGAATATCTTTTTTTTATTTCAGATTTTCACTATCCACTGTTTTGCTTTTATCTGTGTGAGAGAATTAGTTGATTTTTCTTTGTTCCTTCCCTATTTCTTTTTTCTTTGTTTCCTCTTTTGCTTATCAGGTGAAAATGAGCTTTGCTGAATGAATTGATGCAAGTACTTATGCTTTGACAAAACTAGCTTTGTTCTTTCCATCCCCCCCCTCCCAAAGGTACTCAGCAAAAACAAACCTCAGGAGTTCCACTAACTCCATTGATAAATTGTCAAAAAGGAAAACTTGCTTCTTTTTTTAAAAAAGTCTTATCTTGGGTGAATGGAATATGGGAAAGGCTCCAAATAATATTGAAATAATTATAGAGAAGCTATTTTAATGGTTGTAATCATTGGCATTCTGATCTTGTGTTGGAAATTCGCTGAGATCATATCAGTGAATGAGGTGCTATTTAGCAAAAGACTGAGCGTTCCATCTTCTTTTTACTATAGTGAAATGCTGATAAGAATACATTGTCCAGACACGGTGAAATGTTAATCTAACACTGTGTGTATGGGCTTTTCACTTGTCTTCATTGTATTCAAGGGCTGGGGATAAAATGGGACATGATGTTCGTATTATAAAGTAGGTTGTTACTTCAAAAATTGTGATTGCTCACATTCGATGCTTGTGTTATCCCATACTTGGTTTATGTTTTAGGACCCGATTCCAGTTTGTAATGTATGGTTCAGCCTTATAATTTCTTAGCAAACCAAATAAGTTAGGGAGAAATGGTCTTAACTCACTGAAGCAGATTGACCTCAAAGGGTTGACTTCTAATGCATGATTTCAATTATGATCTCAGATGCATTTCTGATGAGCAGACATGTGGACCCAGCATTGTGCACATGGGTACACAATGCTGGATCCACATGTCTGCTCATATGAAATGCATTTGAGGACACAAAATAATATCAGCAAAATGGTATTAGTGATTTTTTGTCTGTATATTCTTTGCTTAGAGCTGCCATTGTATTTTGTTTGATGACCTGATATTCGCACTGTTTTCCTATCCACAAATGGGTTGATCCCAATTTGTGGTTATCAGTCTTTATATATGATATGCACAAATCCAGCCACACCTATTTGGGATACATTAAAATCCTATGAATTACAATCACTGCACTTTTGAATACAATTCTGTGAAGTGCTTTAAGATGTCCTTCCTGCGTTTAAGGCACTATATCAAATGTAAGGACAATTATCATTGCAGCAGAATATGAATTCCTGTGATGAGAGGCCAATTATTGCACCCAGTTCAGCATTGCAAAAATGAAGGTCTTCACCATCGTGCTTCGTACAGCAGTGACTCAGTCTCTTTGTGATCCATTGTTTATAAGATCTTAATTGACACATTGGATAACCAGATTTTTGTAAAATCTAGCACAGTGTATAACTGAGGAAAAATCACAAATTGTAACAGGGTCGTACAGAACTGGAAAAGACCATTTTTCATAGGATAGATTGGGACTTTGCCTTTGGGTAGTGTTTAAATCTGTGAAACATCCTGGTGGAACTTCAACACGCAAATACACATTACTTTATGGAACAAGCTCGAGGGGCTAAATGTCCGACTCTCCTATGTACTTATGTACTTGATTGGCTTTTGGTAATGAAACTGTCATTCATTTTACTGTGGCCATTCTGGTATTTGACTAAATTATATTATCAGTGTATTTAAAAGGTAGAAATATTCTTGCCTGAGATGATGGTGAGCAGAAAAGTTCTCAGTAATCAATGAATTTTGAGTCTGCAAAATGTAATTTTACCTTTATTTAAAACATTGTGATAGGCTCAATGTGATTGTCTTCTCTGGAAGGCTAACTGGGTACAAGTACATTGAAGCTTGATTGTTCCTGATGCAGAGAAACCTTGAGGTTCGGTTCCACAGATAGTTGCACCTCTCCAGCTTCATGTATAAATCAGCTAGATTTATAGCTTCATGTATAAATCAGCTAAACATATTTAGCTCCGTTGCCTCCTTCAAGACCCGTCTCAAGACCCTCCTCTTCAATTGTGCCTTCGTTCTACCCCTACCCTGCACCCCTCCTGATTCCAACCACCAGCTCGGGTGCGGATCCCTGACTGTCCAGCGTGTTGGGACGTCCTCCTGATATGAAGGGTGCTATACAAATGTAATTTATGGTTATTGTTCAGGTCACATGGAGGATTAAATGTAAGTAGGAAAAAATTGAGCATTCCTCAATTGATCCTAGTCTACTGTGGAGCAAATGTCAAACTAAGTTTTTGCTTAGTCTAAGACTATAACAATGCTCAGGACAAAATTCAGTATGATGGATATAATTTACATTTATGTAATGCCTTTCATGTCAGGAGGAAGTATCAAAATGCTTGACACTTCTGGCAGGGTATCTGAGTTGGAGGAGGGGAAAGATGACAAAGTGCAGTTAAAGAGGTAAGTCTTAAGATGGACCTTGAACAAGTGGAGGGAGTGAGTGTATCAGACAAACGTTGGGATGGCTGTCCATAGAGCAGAGGGAGAATAACTGAAGTTGGGGAGGATGGTGATGGTGGGGAGGATAGAGTGGCTGACATGAAACAGGACAATGTTCACTGAGAGCTAGCTGGGAGCGGCTGCATTAGTAGGGTTGAAGGAGATCACAGAGTTGAGGCGAGACTTGGAAGGATTTGAATTATTACAGTGCCATAAGTAATCTCAGATACAAGAAATGAGACAAGCTGTTCTGTAGAACTTTCTTCCAAGGTCCCTCTCATTCGCACCCTCGATCCCTGCTTTCAAAATTTCATGTCCCACTGTGTTCAAAGATGGGGTGCACATTGCATATGAAGCAGGAAATAATTGCATGTGTATGTAACTCAATGCTTCTGAGGAAATCCACTGCCAAACAACCGCAAGGTGTATGTATTTCTCTGTGTGAGTGAACTGTTATTTAAATGCACTGTGCAGAAGAAATATAAAAATTTCAAGCTCAAAGCTGCAACTACTGTACATAAGAATTGGTTCCTTGTAAATTACAGTTTAAAAATTATTTGCTTTTTATTTGCAAACTAACTAAATCTGTAAAACACAGTGGCATTGTGAGATGTTGGCAAAAAAAATAGCCAGTTGATTACATGCATAAGCATTGTGAAATTATGCACATTACTTGGCCTGCGATTGATTCACACTGTACGGGGAAATCATGTTCTTAATAACCTCTCTTGTATGCGGTCAACCTCACAATCCTTGCATCTGAGCATGAGGATACGAAGGATGACATTTCCCCACACATTGTAGGTTAGGGGTCTCCAACCCCTAAGGGAGTACAATTAAAAACTAAGCCAGTATTTCATGCATCTCAAAATATAAACATTAATGTTTAAACTGCAGTAAATATTGCTCCTTCCTTTCGTTTTTACTGAGCATGAGCAAGACATCGACTGGTTGGAGACACATGGTGTAGGTGAATCGCGGGCCCAATAACAAAGTACCCATGCAATCACTTGTTTTTGTTTGTCAGTTGCAAGAAGCTAATTGGTGCACAATTCAAGAGGGAGAGAGAATCGGAGAAAGAGAGATGTAAAGTCAAGAGGTAGAGAGAGAAAGTTGGAGAGACTCAGAGAGAAGAATATTGGCACAATGTGATGTCATGAGTTGTGAAGAATAACTGTATTACTAATTTAGATCATGTTATTGCACTTTTAATATATCATGTGTTAATGTATCAATCTGCCTCTCTCGCCCAACGTGCCCCAGTTCTGATGAAGGGTCGTGGACCCAAAACGTTGACTCACTTTCCTTTCTCCATAGATGCTGCCTGACCTGCTGAGTGTTCCCAGTGACTTCTGTTTTTGTTTTCAGATTTCCAGCATCTGCAGTATTTTGTGTTTTGTTTCATATGCATTTACTCATTGGTACATGTTATTAGATGGTATGTCATTAAATAATTATTTATAATTTCAATTATGTGACTGAAAAACAGAATAATTATGGAAGTTTTACAGCGAGCAGCAACCTCACATACAATGTCAAAATCAAAGGGGACATAAACACAGAAAATAGGTTATTATGAGTCAAAACATCATGTTCTATGGGTTATGTGCTCCATTTTTAAAAAAAATTGAGATAAACTTTGAAACGATCTCAAATCAATCTTGTTTCCGCTTGCAAGAAATAAGTTAAAGGCAAAGATATTTATACACAAGAAAGAGGGATTGAGACTGAGTCAACATTTTTCTCACCTTGCCCATCCACATATACAGTATCCTTCAAGGGATAAGAACGAAATAGTCAAATTATTTTCTAACAAATAAATAATTAGCTGGTGGGAAAAATCCATATTTTTAAAATACATTTGGCACAAAAATCAGTTCTACTTTCAGGAAAACTTGTTGTTTAAGGCATTTCACACATGGATAATAATGATATTTCGCCTCCACTTTGCAGTGAATTCTGTTAAGTGCTTTGAGACATTCCCTCTGATGTGAAAGCGCCTGTATCAGATGCAAATATTATCATTTTTAAATACCTCCCCTACCTCCATTTCTAGTGAACATCAGGCTCATTTTTGTATTTTAGTGGTCATCTATGGTTTTCCTATTCAGGTTTAAGCCAAAATTATTGTTTGTATTGTTGAAGGTGATGTTAAATGGATATTTGTCATCTAAAAGTCTTAAAGGTCCTCACTCCTGCAGGCCCAAATTCTTAAATTCTAGTTCTGTTCTAACTGAATAGCTTAGCTCTCAAGTCAACCTTTATGAAATTATGTAGCTTTGTATTATTTACCGGTGGAAAAGATCAAAACTGAAAATTAGAATTGAATTTAAATGTAAAAAAAGAGAGGAAGGGAAAAAGACCAAAAAGAGGTGTTGATAAAAACAGTTTATTCTCTGCTGAGCATTTCTTGCTGGCACTCAATTCAATATTCCCTATTATTATGTTACAGTAATAAAAAGATAAAACACTATTAGATATCAAAAAGGTCACCCAGCATTCCGTTTAGGTAAAATCTGTTAAGTCAAACTTTATTAGTTCTATAAAGTTACACCATGGAGGGATTACAACAAAGCAATGCAACCGCAGGACGAGACGTTCAGCCGAGGTTCAAATCTGTCTTGTCTGGTTATTCAAGCTTTTGATCTTCCATCAAGTCTTCACTCATGCTGCTCCGATCTTTTCCTTCTCCTCGTTCTTTGTTCTCTCTCGTTCTTTATACTCTCATTCCACTCCCTCTGTACCTTCCACCAATCTCTTGTCAGTCATTTACAATCCATTATTTGTATATCCACTCATTGGTCTTGCTTTTACAATCCGTTATTTTACGTACCCTATCTTACACCATTCAATGGTTGGTGAATATGTTACAATCCCTCATTAACATATCTGATCATACGTTTCCTTCAGCCCTCTTTCTTTGTACTGACTCCATAATTACATGATCACATGTTCCATGACCTCTCACCCATTTTGACCCATTGTTAGTATGTTAATTTTGCGCACCTTATGCTAACAACGCTTTGGTGACTGACATTTTACAAAATTAGTGAGTGCCTTTTGATTAAGTTGTTAAAAAGCAGCTGCAAAGGGATTTGTGGCAGACTGATTGAAATTTAATCACAAAAAGAATTAGAAGGGGGGTTAGCAAAAGTTCTTTACAGTCGAATTCTCTGCTATTTACTGTGACTGAAAAAGTCAATTTTTAAGGTAATTGTATCAGTGTTTGAACAGCAGTCAATTACTACTGGTGTCCTATAGCTCAGTGGTTAGAGTACCAGAGTTATGGCAGAGGGCACTTTTGTGAAGTTCTTCGAGTTTTTTTAATGCAAAAGTGTAGCTTCTGATAAATGCATGGGATTTTTTTTTCATTTACTACCTTGCAATTTGAGGTTTTCTTGAGAGAGGAGTGTGCTAGATTAGAAAAAGGAATTGAAAAAGTCCACAGAAGCCACATACATATTTGCACAAAAATGATTGAACTGATTAAACCCATTTTCTGCCTATGCCAATTTCAAATGGGAGTTTTATCCCATTTAAACACACCGCTATTTATTAAAACAATGACAATAATTTGCATTTATATTGTACATTCATAGAAAGGAATGTCTCAAAAGAGCTTGACAGATGTGTTTAGCACCGAAGCAGGTTGCTATTAGAATTCTTGTTGTAGAAAGTTGTCGGAAATGTTAATCCTTTAATGATTATTGTCTTTTGAGGAAAGATTTGGTGTATTCCTTTACCCCCCATTTCCATTTAGACAAACCAGTGGTCACTGATAGTAACCATGAAAGTGAGTGTTCTTGGTCCTCTGACCTATACTGAACTCATTCATTTGTTCAGCATTGGCTTAGTGAATCAAATAGGCAAATAAATAGGGATTCTTTCCCCAGAGCCATGCTAATTAGTCCCTAAAGAGGAAAAGGTTATAATTACAAACCCTCATTCTATCATAGTAAAAAGCCTGATCCCCAAATTTTAAATTAAGTACCCGTCTCAACTCTTTAATAAATTCTCGTTACATAACATCAAAGGATTAAAGAAATAAGGAGGGATTCCCTCCCCACAGCCATGTTGGCTTGGCCCCTGAAGAGGGAAAGAATATAATTTCAAACCCTCATTCTATCATAACAAAAAGCTGTACTGTATAGGTGGGGAAAAAAGATCAAGGGAGCTTCTGAAAGGCTTGAGGTAATTGGAAAGAATCAGTTGCTGCAGTGTGATTTTGATGTTGTGAGGTTATTTAATGTGAACTCATTAAAAGTTAGATTGTGTTGATCTGAATTCGGTAAAGAATAGGCAACAGTGGATCAGATTAACCACAATGATCATTTTATGTCCTGTATATTTCTATGCTTATTATTACCACAAGAAAATTCATGAATGGAAGTGGAAAACCCTATTATAGGTCAATGGGGAGCTGACAGTGGTTTGGTTAGCAATGGAAGACGGAAGCTTTGCCATTTTTTTAAAAAAGTAAAGTATTGATGACTTCAGGATTTCCAGTCGCCTGGATAAAACAGTGCAACAGATTTTTAACCAGAAGCAAATTAACACATCTTTGTCAAGTCTCCTTTTACTACAGATGAGTTGATAGCAAAGTGCTGCTTGGTGTGAATAATGCTTGATTTACTGACCAGGTCAATAGTGTAAGCACTCAATCTTCATTTATTGTAGAGAAGTGATTCCCTAGTAAACCCCTTTACTTACATTCTAAAAATGTATTGTCAGGCATTTATAGTGGGTGAAGCAGTGTTTCACAAAGGCTAAAACTGAAGGAATGGTAAATTGTCAGCAGAATAGATATTGAGTTAGTGACAGTAGGTAAGTAAAAGGGATTAAAAGCTTAATACAGGACAGATCCTAAAAAAGGAGAAGAAATAGCTGCAACAGTGGAGTGCAGAACTGCTAGAAGAATAAGGGCAAGCGCACTCTAGCAATAGTATTGTAAGCATAAGCTTAACACTGCGGGAGGACTAGAGGGTTGTGATATTGTAAATTGTTTATCCTGTAATTTCAGAACCATGTCTGTGTTTGTTATGTATGTATATATATTTATATCTTCTTTATTATATACTAATAAAACCAGTGTCTCTCTGCGCTTCAAGAAGGATCTCAATAACCGATTGACGTAGAGACGTGAATTATACCTCATCGCTGCTTAAAATGAACATGGGGTCATAGGAAACTGGAAAAGAGAATTGTCTCTATCTGATCCCAAAATTTTAAATAAAGTACCCGTCTCAACTCCTTTAAAAGGTTCTCTTTACTTAACATCAAAAGATTAAGGAAAAGTGTCCATTTAGGTAGAGGTGTTCAAAATAATAGAAGGATGCGAAAGATTAGCATAAATAGTCTCTTCCCACTTGTTGATGAGCCTGTAACCTGCGCCACAGTTATGATAGTGACTTGGGAATCTAAAAAATAAATTAGGAGGAAAGTTGAGGTGGAAGGTGGCTATTGTGTGGATAAGGTTTTCGGCTATGTTGGAGGAAAGTGTTCCTGATCAGGGACTGGCTGTGAGGGTAGGAAGGATAGCTGGGTATCGAGCTTGACGGCGAGGTTGCACACTGATTCAGTGAATGTGAGAGAGAGGTCAAGGAGGTTAAGAAAGTCAGCTGTAGGTGAGAAGACATTGACGGGAGCTGAGGTGTATGGCTTCAGTCTTCCATTGCTAACCAATGTGTGATGTTGAATTACTTACTCTAATATATAATAATAAAACAACAATGTCTGTCTGTGTATCATTGTATCTGACAATCATGCAATAACCGATTGATGTAGAGACATGATTTATATTTCATCAAAAAGGTCTTGCATCTGGCAGTGTCATGAGCATATGTTTGGGGGGAGGGAGGGTCTCCTGTCATTGATGAGCTATATTAAAAAAATGCTTATCAATGATAGGAGACCCCCCCCCTTAATAACCTCATATTAAGCCCCAAAATATGAGGTATGCCTCATATTCTACAACTACGTGGCGACAGAGGAAAGCGACAGAGCAACTCTCCCTTTCTCTGTATGAGTCCGAGACCACAGTATTTTTACTAGCCGAGCCCTCACAGAACACAAGATAATATTTTCTCAATGCTCTGTTTGTTTACACTGTTAATAAAATCCCCTGCACGACTAATCATTCATTGAAGAGAATCTCAGTGGCATCTAGTTATCTGCATTGCTGTATCTAACATCCCATACAACTGAAAACTGGACCATTAATTTAATAGAATAGTGTCGAACAATATCACTCACTGATGCTAGGGAGCTAGCTTAACAGCAGGACCAGGCCCTTGACGTTTGTTAATCATTATAATAATAATAATAATCCTTGCATTTGATATAGCGCTTTTCACGTCTTCTAGACGTCTCAAAGCACTTCACAGA
The DNA here is from genome assembly GCF_018977255.1 of Callorhinchus milii. Lineage (NCBI taxonomy): Eukaryota > Metazoa > Chordata > Chondrichthyes > Chimaeriformes > Callorhinchidae > Callorhinchus > Callorhinchus milii. The sequence goes on along the minus strand of NW_024704742.1, from coordinate 120,969,001 downwards.
ATATGCTGTAAAGTGAATTGACTGTATATTTGTGGGCAAAACGTGGCAGCCAATTGCGCACAGCAGTGTCCCACAAACAGTCGTGGATTGAAAATGACCAATTTATTATTATTTGTTTTGGAGGGATTATTAGGAGTGTGGAGTAAGGAAACCTGCCCAAGGTTTCGCCCTGCCTGGAATTGAACCCAGGTGTCTCGCTTGCAAAGCGAGTGCTCTAACCACTCAGCTACAGGACTCCACATTATGAGTGCTTGTGCCTTTTTACACAGTTTGAATTTCTTGGAGTAAGGAGCTTTTATGGTTTGAGCTACAGACATGGAACCAGAGCTTATGGTTCTAAATACTGGTTGATACAGGCAGCCCTTGACTCTTTCAAATAAAATTGATAAAATTACTAAATCTAAAAATATCCTTGAGTGTAGAATGCAAAGAGCGTTAAGTCTTGGAACGTTAAATCCTCTAGATTGGTGGTTAGGGCACTCACCTCACGAAAGAGAGGACCTGGGTTTCATTCCCAGCAAGGTGAAACATTGGGCAAATTTTCTCACTCCACACGCCTCTGTTAATAGGAACTCAGTTGTTAGTTGATTGGTGGATTGCTTTTCCTGGGATAATAATCCCTTCAAAAAAATTACTAAAATAAAATTTAAAAAAAACAGACAGATAAATAAATAATCTGGTCACTCAATCCACATTTGTTTGTGGGACACTACACTGCTGTGCGCAATTGGCTGCCGCGTTTTGCCCACAAAATATACAGTCAATTCACTTTACAATATATTCTGTGAAATGCTTTGAGACGTCTCAAAGAGATGATAAGGCACTATATCAAATGCAAGGTTTATTATTATTAAGTGTGGTCTCCTGGAGTTGACTTTAATCAGGCAGTTCTTAGGATAATGGTTGGAGGTCTCGTATGGAATTTTAAGAGAGAACTGCAGAACTGGGGGCAATAAATTAATTAACTTCACAAGGCAGGGCGTTTTAGTGATAGGGAAGAAAATAAACAGGTTCAGGATGGACTTTTCAAGAGGAAAATCAATGACCTCTCTTGACAGCAGGGCGAAGAGGGTGAATTTAAACAAAAATTATTCTTGCATTTGATATAGCGCCTTATCATCTCTTCGAGACGTATCAAAGTACTTCACAGAATATACTGTAAGTGAATTGACTATATATTTTGTGGGCGAAATTGTACCCAGGGAGAGGGGAAAGGCAGTCGTGGAGAAAGACGTTGCCAAGTGATTATTCATCTATCTTTGTGGAACATCACAGGTTTCATCCCATATATTGATAATTAGCTTGATAATACTTATTCCTAAGCATTCTGAAGAACATATTAGTTTTAATGAGACTTGTAATGTTCCGGGCTTAATGTTCATCGTACTTTACTGAGTGTTATGAGTGGAATGGATTATATGCAGCTTCAATTAATGATGCTTCAATTTTCCAACTGAATTGTTACAGGAAGCTATTAAACATGCGCAAGCAGGTAATCACTATGCCAAACAAGGCAGGGTCCTCTGGCTATCCTTCTTGGGAGGAAGGTAAGCGGAGTGTCTTTGGAGCTTAACTGGCTCCAAGGTGACATGTTTGGCAATCAAATGGCGGAATCAAGTCAGCCCTCTGTGGCGTTCTCAGTAGTCTGATTCCTGAGCCAAACGAAGACACAGTTTTCCAGGACATTGCTGATGACAGCACAGCCAGCCAGGCTCATTGACAGGATCTGGAAGGGCAGACCAGTTACTGGGTGCAAGGAGTCATCCCACTCAGCTCCTGTTAACCCTGCAAGCCAAAGCCCTAATGGGTAGGGTAGGCTGAGCTGGATAAGCAGTGGAAAGTTTACAAGAAAGTGCTTCAGATAGCAATCTATGTGGTCTTAGCTGGTTAAACTCCAGCAATACTGCTCAAATTGGGCAGTACACCAAATTGGACAGTATACCAATGCCCAATTTGGCGTCCCAAAGTCTTAGCTCTTGTCAATCTATTCCTAATACTTTCTGGAATTAGGTAAGCAAGATGGTCCCTTCAGGGAGAGAGTGCACTTTCTATTTTAGGTACAGGAACTTTCCACGTGTAGCTGGTATACATATGCCTGGTTTGTATTCTCTTAAGCATGGGGATGGGTTTCTGTATGTGTTAGACACCCGGCTGACCAAATAAAAAGCAAACGACCATAGATGAGGCTTGTTTGTTTTTTAATTGAACTATAATAAGGACATAAAATTGCAACTTGTTACAAGGACTATTATCGAGAACCATCTTTTCTCTTTCACTTCCCTGTAGATTTTGGAATTTCTTATTTTTCGACCTGCATTTTTCTTTTCTGTAAAATGCAAGAATTCTCATAGGTTGCATCAAGCATTTAGAATTGATTCTTTAACAAAATACCTTAGCCAGAAAGTAATGCAATTATGTACAGGTATTTTTGAAATTGTACCTTTATACAGAATAAACCTCTAATTTATGCTTTTTTTAAATTACAGAGCTTAGTTCTGAAAATGTAAGAACGTGTTTCAAAATCATAAACGCCTACATTTTTTTGGCTTCTTCAGAATTCTTACAGGTAAATATATATTTTTTAACAAATCACTTATTACAGAGGATGCTTTAATGTTAATGTCACAAATATATGATTTAGATTTAAAATGAGTTTGAGTTATGGTATACCAAATGTTAAGAGCTCTGGGTTAATAACTGTCTGCTGTGATGTAGAGCTGGACCCTGTTATAATGTGGTGGTTTGGGCCTATAAAGACCCCGTTTATAATGATATAAATGGATGGGGTGTTGCTGCAGACATCACTTCCTCCACACAGGAAGCTGGCAACTTCCCTGTGGGCATTTCTTATGGATACTTACACACTATGTACCTAAGACACCAGCTAGTCGGCATTGGAAGCACTTCCAGTATACTGTTGTGACTGTGTGTGTGAATGTCTGTCAGACATCAAGTCCTGGATGAGAGCTAACTTTCTTCAGTTGAACATCAACAAGACCGAGGCTCTCCTGATTGGCTCCCGTCAGCCCTCCACACCTCAGGCGCTGACAGCATCACCATCCATGGTTGCACACCCCACCTTAGTAAGCCAGCCTGGAACCTTGGAGTCTTGTTTGACCCTCAACTATCCTTTCTATTCCACATCTGCACCATGACCCGCTCTGCCTTCCCCCACCTCCGCAACATCGCCTGTCCCTGCCACTGTCTCACATCACAGGCCACCGAATCCCTCATACACGCCTTCATTACATCGAGGCTCGACTATGCAAACTCATTGCTTGTCGGCCTCCCTAACTTCTCCTTCTATAGGCTGCAGATCATCTAGAACTCTACAGCCTGTGTCCTCTCCTACACAAGGCTCCAAGACCCGATCACCCCCATTCTTGCCCAACTCCACTGGCTTCCCATCACACAGAGGATACAGTTCAAAATCCTGGTCCTCACCTTGAAAGCCCTCCACGGACTTGCTCCCCCCTACCTCTACAATCTCCTAACGCCCCTACCATGCCGTTCGCTCCCTCTGCTCAGTGGGTTCCAGCCTGCTTCACGTCCCCTGCCTTGTTTGTCCCACTATGGCAGGTGGGCCTTCCGCCACTCTGCCCCACCCTCTGGAACTCCATCCCGCAGTGCCTCCATCTCGTCCCCTCCCTTGCCACCTTCAAGACCCATCTCAAGACCGTCCTCTTCAACCGTGCTTTCGATCTCCCTGCTTCACCCCTGCCCTCCACCCGCCCCCACCCAAATCCCAGCTCAGGTCCGTAACTGTCTGTCCAGTGCCTTGGGACATCCTCCCGACGTGAAAGGTGCTTTACAAATGTAATTTTGTTGTTGTTGTGTGTGTGAGAGAGTGTGTGTGCCTCTCTGTCTGTGAGTATGTCTCTCTGTGTCTGTACATGGTGTCTGTCTTTGTATGTGAGCGTATGTCTCTTTCTGTGTCTGAGCGTGTGTCGCTTTATGTGTCTGAGTTTCTGTGTCTCTCTATCTTTCTGTGAGCATGTCTGTGTGAGTGTGTCTCTCTCTCTCTGTCGATGTGCAGTGGCAGGCTCCAAGAAGCAGGAGGTGGAGCCCCAGGACTAAATCTACCCCCACCCCAGGCTTGTTAAAGAAAGCATTAATGATTGTCTCTGCAACAATCTAATATGTATTATTTCGTCATGTTTAGTTTTATCAGTAAAGTGAAAAAATGTAGGTTGGCAGTAAAATGCAGCTCTCATAGCACCAATCAACTCGCTTCAATGCTCTGCAAAATTTGTCAAATTTCCCCGCAATTTTTTGGCAAATATTTCTGCATTTTTCTATTGGCCCTGATAATGGCTATTCAATTTATGCAATTAGATTAGAGTTTTGCAGGGCATTCAAACTTTCATGAATGTGGCACTTAATTTGAATGTGGCTTTGGTTCAAGGAATTATGCTAATAACAAATCAGCTAGCTGAAGTGGAAAAGTGCCATTTATATGAATCATAAACTGTTAAGTATATTTTAAGTTTATTTTATGAACCATGGCTGTATGGGAATGCCCCTGCTTTGCCACCCACCCAAGTGCCGGCCTCACAGAGGGTGACCGAGAAAATGGCTGCGATAAAGATAAAAGAAATCACAAGCTCCCAATTTTTTTTCCCCAAAAATCTTTTTTTCGGGTGATCTTTCTAAATTCATCACTTAATCCATGACTGTTTGTGAGACACTGCTGTGCGCAATTGGCTGCCACATTTCACCCACAAAATCTAGTCAATTCACTTTACAGTATATTCTTTGAAGCACTTTGAGATATTTCGCTGATGCAAAGCGCTTTGGGATTGGGACATCCTCCCGACGTGAAAGGCGCTCTGTAAATTTAGTTTTGTTGTTGTTGTTAAGCAGCAGAGTACTTGTGATTTAAATGTTTCTGATATTGGTGAGCTACATAACCAGGTGATGAACATAAAAATAAATAATAATGACCCTTTACATTTAGAATATGATCAACATGACTTTCCAAAGGTCATTGATCATAAGAAAGGGCTCAGAGTGGCAAATTATTCCAAATAGATACTTACAACTGAACTTGAAGAAAAACTGAACAAATTTTTAAAACGTTGGAAGGGGAAAATAATGTATATTCCAAACAGACTGTTTAACTTGAGCTGATAAGCATAGAATCCGAAATGAATATGCCTCAAAAGGACTGGATATGAGAAAAATATAATTTAGTCAACTACTTTTTGATGCAATAAGCTAAGCCATGGTGCCAAATATTTTGTTTTCTAATAAGTAGATGTGTAAAGGACAGGTAGATTGACTTCAGTGTATAAAGGCAATACATATTTAAATGGTAAGCTGCAAAGATGTGTACGGCTGAATCATGTCCTCTTGTGAGGCCACATTTAGAATCTCGTTTGCAGTATTGGATAATCTCCAAATAAGATTCTTCATTAACTTCATGGCTGTTTCATGGGACATTGCTGTGCACAAATTGGCTGCCACGTTTGCCCATAAAACACAGTCACTCCACTTCACAATGAATCCTGTAAAGTGCTTTGGGACATCCTGATGTGAAAGGCGCTGTATGTACCAAATGTAAGGATTATTATTGTCCTACCTTCAGAAGCATATTGATACCCTGGAGAGGGTTCAAAGGACATGGACAAGGATGATTCAGAGTGCGAGGAGTTACCAACAACTCTAAAAAACAAACAAAAAAAAATGATTGGAGAAAAGTTTGTGTGAGTCATGATCTAGGTCTTTTAAATGATGGGAGACACAAACAGTGAGGATGGAAGGCCAGGCTAAGTGGAGCCCTGGAGCTCAGTGGTTAGAGCACTCGTCTTGCAAGCGAGAAATCTGGATTTGATTCCCGGCAGGGCAAAACCTTAGGCAAGTTTCCTTACTCCATACCTAATAATAATAATAAATAATAATCCCTGCATTTGATACAGCGCTTTTCACGTTTTCTAGACGTCCCAAAGCACTTCACAGAATATACTGTAACGTGAATTGACTGTATATTTGTGGGCAAACGCGGCAGCCAATTGCGCACAGCAATGTCCAACAAACAGTCATGGATTGAAAATGACCAATTTATTATTTTGTTTTTTTGGAAGGATTATTATTAGGCGTGTGGAGTAAGGAAACTTGCCCAAGGTTTCGCCCTGCCTGGAATTGAACTCAGGTCTCTCACTTGCAAAAGAAGTGCTCTAACCACTGAGCTACAGGACTCCACAATCCCTCAAGAAAAAACAAAACAATAAAAAAAAATTGTCACTTCAATCCACAACTGTTTGTGGGACATTGCTGTACGCAATTTGCTGCGCGCTTCGCCCACAAATATACAATAAAATTCACTTTACAATATATTCTGTGAAGTGCTTTGAGACGTCTAGAATACATGAAAAGCGCTATATCAAATGCAAGGGTTATTTAAGCAGGAAACAGCAGGAAAGCCCACATATATATAATATATGTATATGTACTGTATTTGGGACATCCTCCTGACGTGAAAGGCGCTATACAAATGTAATTTTGTTGTTGTTGTATTGATGAGAATCTAGTCTTGTCTGGCATGCTGTTGTAGCAGTACATTTTGACAGAGTTTGAGAACTTTCTTAGTTTGAATAAATTGAGTGCAGTTATGTTTGTCAAGGCTCCTAATTATGAGATTCCATCAAGACATCTACAAAAGAGATCTCAGAGGCTTTTGTTGCCTTTTGATTGTTAAGATTCTTGAACAAGTAAATGGATCCAAATGTGGAATTTTCCCTCGCTTATTAAAATTGAGAATTAATACTAGCACAATATGTTTACAATATAGTTTGGTGAATGTGTTGATAGTGGATAACTTTTGAGATATTTTCCTTTAAAGTTGCATAAGTCATGTGTTATCAAAGTGGCTCTTCCAAATATTCTAAGACAATTGGTAGTGATAATAATAAGAAATGAAATGAAGTGCTAGAAATGAAAGCACTTTGTTATGGCAGCATTTCTGTAAGCTGGAGCAAAATCCTGGAACTCCGTATCCCTATCATGGGAATACCACTGCCACAAGAACTGCATAAGCTTAAGTAGAAGGCCTACCACCAGATTATCAGGGCAACAGGAAGGGCAATAAATGTTGATTCTGTCAATATTGCTCATGCATATCACAAGAATTAGTTTTTGTAAAAACACTTCATAAGCATAATTTAAAATAAATGCAGTTTGAGTTTCAACAACTTATTTCTAAACAATGTTAATATATTAAAATGGAAGAGCAAGTAAAGATTGTAAGAGAAGTCTTATTACATCCATCAATATCAACTTTCACTTGCATTTGTGTAGGCTTAAATATCCATCATTTGTAAAACTAACTACTTTTTTGCATAATCCTTTCAGCCTGCTGAAAATTCATTTGAGCCCATGGTTAAAATCTATGCTCAGCTTACTTCAAATTCATAATTATTATTGTCCCAACAAAATGCATGTCTTTAATTAAACATCTTATATTGGATATCCTTCAAGATGTTTCCTGCAATCCTTCAAAAGTCATGCTAATATTAGAATTGTCTCTGAGGACCAAGTTATGTTCGTTGACTCATCAAAAGTTAATAGACTTGTGCAAGCTAAGCTGTCTAGTTACCATAATATGTGATTAAGATATTTTACAAATTGATGCTAATATAGAAATCATTTAACACTGGATTTTTATCATTGCAGAATTTTGCAGCTGGTCTCTGCCAGTCCTTCTGTGACTTGCTGAAGGATATCACCACTGAAGGAAAAGTTCAAGTACTTAAGGTCCTGACTTTTACTTTTGTCACCTGATAAGTATTGAAAACTTTTTGATCAGGATATTCTGTACAGAAAACATAAATATTAGCAACTTGTTTTTAGGAAAGGAATTATCCTTGAAACTGTAACCTGTAAAATTCTGTTACCATTATCATTGTGTACTTTAAGGGCTGGGTGGCAAATAGTTTAATACATTACCTTTTGTTTCAGGGACTTGGGTTCCAGATATAATGTAATCCAACCATGTAATCCAAACCAACTTTATCTGGGTCCTATTGGAAATTAGTTTGATATTTTTAGTCTAATTTATAGTGTGCACAGGGCCATTGCATTCCAAACTTTTTAAAGACACATTTCTTAGTCATTTGCCTTAAAATTTTCTTATTATTCGGCACTGCCTAACAACTTTGAATCATTGAGATATTTAACCTTTTATGAAAAGTGTAANTTTTTCAATTAATAATAATCTTTGCATTTCACATAATGCCTCACCACATCATTGAGACATCCCAGAGAGCTACACAGAATTTTACTGGAGAATGTTGAGTGTGTATTTTGTAGATGAACGCAGCAGCCAGGTTGCACATAGCAATGTCCCAAAAACAGCCTTGAAGTAAATGACCAATTTTATCTGTGCAATTGCTGGCCAGGAAGCGGCAAGAACTTCATTCTCTTTTTGAATAATGCTATGGGATCTTTAACATCCACCCAAATAAGCAGATAGGGCCTTGCTTTAAGCATCACATCCCAAAGATGGCAATTCTGACAAATGCAGCACTCCCCCAGTAATGCATCTGATTGCCAGCCTTGTCTGTGAGTTCAAAGTTCCAATGAGAGCCTTGAACCTGCAACATCACACTCAAAGGGTGAAAATGTTATCAACTGAGCCAGGCTGATATCTTAATTGTTGTAAATAGACATTGAAAAAAAATATGAAAGCAAATGGCAGTAGTAGGATGTTGGAATAAAACACTTATGATGTGAAATGACATAGCTTTTAGCTGCTGGAAGTGCATTTGACAAATCTGATGACATTCTGAAATATTTCTGAGGCGTTGGGCAAATTGTAATGGACAATAACCGAGCAAGCAATGTCCATTGCGCTTTATTTGTAAATATATTTATTCTGATAATCGATGAATATTCTTGGAAATGGAAGGAACATGATTCTACTATGCACTCAGCATCAAGTGGTATACAATCAGATGCGCGTGGATCAATTGCAGCACACATATCTTGAAAAAAATTACTTGAATTTATAATTTTTTACATTTTGATACAGGTTTGGATAGTGGAAGGGTCTAACTTCCTAATAATAATAAATCCTTGCATTTGATATAGTGTCACATCTCAAAGTTTCTCACAGGATTTTACTGTAAAGTGTAGCAACTGTTATTGTAACGTCTGCTGCAGCTGCCATTATTTCATTTTGTCTAATTGAAGGCACTGTTAAATAGATCTACTCTACACTACATTTTCCTTCCTACGTTAACATGACAATTGTGACAATTACCTTTCCTTGTAGCTCTCAGTTCAAACCCAGAATTCTCCCCGCGGAATCCAGCATAAAATCAATCGGCATTTAGCATTCTTAACTTGTTAATACAAAATACAATAGAAAATGACATTTGTATAGCCCTTTCACATTGGGAGGACGTCCCAAGGCAATGGACAGTCAAGGAATTGGACACGAGCTGGGGGATCGAGGAGGGTGGAGGGCAGTGAGGGTAGGAGGCTTGACGAGGAGGGTTTTGAGACACACCTTGAAGGAGGCTAGGGAGTGAGGCGAAGGGAATGTGGGATGGAGTTCCATAAAGTGGAGACAGAAAGGCTGAAGGCCCGGCATCCGACGGTGGATAGGGCCGGGCGAGGGATATGAAGTTGGCTGGAACCCACTGAGTGGACGGAGCAGGCAGGTTGGTAGGGGGTTAGGAGGTTACAGAGATAGGGAGGAGCAAGGCCATGGAGGGCTTTGAAGGTGAGGACCAGGATCTTAAACTGTATCTTCTGTGTGATAGGAAGCCGGGTGGGGGTGATGGGGTCACGGAGCTTGGTTCCGGAGAGGACACAAGCTGCAGAGTTCTGGATGATCTGCGGCTTGTGGAGGAACGAGTTGGGAAGGCCGACAAGCAGAGAGTTGGCGTAGTCGAGCCTAGATGTGATGAATGTGTGGATGAGGGTTTCGGTGGCCTGAGGGGTGAGGTAATGGCAGAGCTGGGCAATATTGCAGAGATGGGGGAAGGCAAAGCGGGACATGGCACAGATGTAGGGGAGAAAGGACAGTTGAGGATCAAACTAGATGCTGGAGTGGCTCGGTGAGGTGGAGTGTGCATCCTTGGATGGTGATGCTGTGTTAAGCACTAAATTGCTAACAGGATTTGATAGCCTCTGAAAGATATTACTCCTTCATAGCTCAGCTGTTGGTCTGACTCTGCATACTTCTGTTTAATAATAATAATACTTGCATTTGATGTAGTGCTTTTTTCACGTCTTCTAGACGTCTCAAAGCGCTTCACAGAATATTCTGTAAAGTTAATTGACTGTATATTGTGCAGCCAATTGCGCACAGCAGTGTCCCTCAAACAGTTGTGGATTAAAAATGACCAATTTATTATTGTTTTATTTTGGGGATTATTATCAGGCGTGTGGAGTAAGGAAACTTGCCCAAGGTTTGGCCCTGCCTGGAATTGAACCCAGGTGTCTTGCTTGCAAAGCGAGTGCTCTAACCACTGAGCTACAGGACTCCAAATGACAATAATCTTGTTGATTTAAAAGGAACTACAAATGTGTTTCTACTATCTTTATGGCATCTGATATTCTTAGAGGATACAAGTGGCATGGTGGATATGGTGGATAACTTCTTGTGTGCCGGATTACATCAAAGAAAGATGTCGTACATTGCATGGTAAAGCACAGGCATAAATTGAAAATGTTTTATACCAGACAGTTATTTGTTCCTCCTCCACACTGCCTCAAGATATTTCTCTTTCTTGTACGAATCATTTTGATGGTATGTCTGGTTGAGATGTTCTAGTTTTATGGTGTATAATTATATTTGCAGCAAAATGGGATATGATAATTTAAACTCAACTAACTTGGAATCCTTAAAGCTGACTGAGACAGACGCATTTAAAACAAGATCTTAGAGATGGAAGGATAATATGCAATCACTGTGCTGTTAGTAATTTTCCAACAACAACATGCACTTATATAATGCCCTCCACGCAGGATAGCGACTCAGAGCGCTTAACAGTAGCGGAGCCTGACTTGGAGCCAGTGGGAGGGGGGAGGTGGCCGTAAGAATGGTCGAAGAGGCAAGTTTTCAGGTGGGACTTGAAAGAGGGGAGAAAGGGGGCAAGGCGGAGGGACTAAGGGAGAGTGTTCCAGAGGTTTGGGGAGTAGTGGCTGAAAGCACAATCTCCGATGGTGGGGCGGATGGAGCGAGGGACAAGCAGGAGACCGATACCAGTCGAGCAGAGGCACTGGGTGGTGAATTGGAGAGTGAGGAGGTCAGAGAGTTAGGGACGTGCCAGGGAGTGAATGGATTTGAACACGAGAGTGAGGATCTTGAAGTTGATCCGTTCGGTGATGGACAGCCTGTGGAGCCTGGCCAGAACTGGTGAGATGTGGGTTCGGAGTTTGGTCCGGGTCAGCATTCGGGCGGCAGAGTTTTGAATGAGTGGAATCTTGTGAATGGTGGAGCTTGGGAGACCAGCGAGAAGTGCATTTGAGTAATCAAAGTGGTACGTGACAAATGCATGCATGAGGATTTCGGCTGCATTTGGGGTAAGGTATGGTTGGAGGCGGGCAATGTGGCGGAGATGGAAGCAGGCTGTCCTGGTCAGGATCTGGTTATGGGGAGGAAGGACAGCTGGGGGTTGAACTAGACACCTAGATCGCATGCTGGTTGGTTGAGGAGTTTAGATCTGCAGGAGTGAACAGGTTGATGGGAGCCAAAAAGTATGGCTTCCGTCTTGTCCATATTCAACCGCACAAAGTTTACACTCATCCAGGCCTTGATGTCTGCCAGACAAGCTGATAGAACATTGGCGCCCTGGAAGTGGCAAAGTAGATTTGTGTGTCATCGCATAAATGTCCCATGTCTGCAGATGACATCGCCCAGAAGGAGCATATAGATAAGGAAAAGAAGAGGGCCAAGGATGGATCCCTGGGGTACCCCGGAGGTGACTGGGTTATATAAATTATTCCACCTCGTGTTATATAAGTTATTAATTTTTTAAAAAATGTTGCAACTCGCCAGATGTGTATTGGGAGTACAAAGCCTTTAATTGATTCTCAAATAGCTTTGCATCTAATTTTCATAGGTGAAGTTTAGTCGTTTAACTTGATTATAGTTTGCTTTTAAAGTCGGGCGCAAATATTGATCGAGGAAATCACTGAATAGAATGAATGGAACTAAATTCAAAATCGGAAGTAAATTTTTCCCACCATTTAACCCAACTACAGGAATAGCTTCATTGACGGACAATTTTGACATTTTGATATTTCTTGGATGTTGCATAATTTATTTCTCTTCAATACAACGGGTGATTTTAATCCTTTGCATTTCAACATACAATTAGCAATTTTAATTTGCAAATCTCCATTGTGCAAAACCCGTCACTCTCAGGAAATAATGCACTTTAGAAATAGAAAATTAATTAGAGTGGATTGACAGAAGTTAATAACAGAATTATAAATTAATTGTTATTTGAAATTCTGATATTGGAACTCAAATCTTTTAAAATAATTATTTCAAATAACATTAGCTTAACCTGTTTGCAAAGTAAGAGGTTTGATCAAGCATGGTGGAGCCTCATTATAATACAGTGGTTGATATTCCATTCTAATCCCAACTGGTTCTATGATAGACACTTTCACTGCATATGTATGCAGCCACCAGTTCCTATACTAATAGAAAAATGGACCACTCTAGGTCATTAATCACTGCCAATGCCACTTCGTCTTTACTGTGTATTCGCGGAGCAGAAAGCGACATCAACAGTACTCTGATGACCCAGAAGCTGACTTTTTGCATGAACATGAGCAGTGAACGGGGTACTCACTGCACCACGTTGTAACCAAATTAATGCTATAAAGAAGTATGTCAGACTCCGCCACTGTTAAGCACTCCGGGGCAGGTCTATATGAAGGGTACTACATAAATCAAGTTGTTGTTGCTGTTTTATAGTATAACAGCTCTGCAATGTATTTTGTAATCTTTACCATAAAATTTAAAAGTGAATGTTTCGCTTTGCTTTTTTTCCTTGACTCAAAAATGTAACAATCGCCAGTAGAAACGTTTTTATCATGTCCTACTTCAAATATGTGAAGCTAGGGAGCTGTTTCATGGTAATTTATTGTGCACTTAAGAAACTATATTTGTTGTTTCCTTCAATGGCTTGGGTCAATTTTATGGCTCAATTTTTCTTCTGCTCTTGTGGGGAAGTGCTTTTCTCCTCTCTTACTCTGGACAGCTAGGTGGTGATCATTAACAGAAAGATATAGGCACATTTATTTTATTTGCTAATGAACATTCTAGCTTGTTACAGTATTGGTAGGCATTTGTTTATTGATGCTATGCTGCAACTGTTGCTGTGCTGTGAGCTTGGTTCAAGTGTATACGGCTGCATTCATTGTATGTGAAAATGACCTGCAATTTTCAGCTCTGTTTGGTGTGATAACAGCATATTTCATCAACATGTCTTTCTGTTTTTGGAACTGAAAAAAGCTTGAATTACCAGCCCTGCTACATTCTTTTTTTCTTTTTAGATGTTTATTTACCTGCTGTGGATTTGCAGTTTTTCTCTCTTTAATTTGGGCTTGGAATTGTAAGTGATGTAAGAAAGCAACAAAATTGTAAATAATGACCCCATTGTTGATGCATTGCCTAGACTAAATACATTTTTTTGCAGTTATATATTTCACCAAGTGTCATGCAAGAGGAGATATTGTAGCTGTTAAGCGTGCACCCATAATTGTAGTTTATCCCTTTTAGACTTCATTAAAAAGAAGTGAAGGCAAACAAAGCAGCATTAATAAAGGATCATTTAACCTCAGATTTAATTTCTGGAGGAATTTGTGAATATCTCTACATGGAAAAAAATAATTATTTCAAATTTGGCGAGAGTCTGTCATCTGCACTTACTTATATTCCTTGGGTCCCATCAACGTCTTCAACCTTCCCGGGCTCTCCCTCAAACTCATCAAACCCAGCAACTTAGGCATCAGGTTCGATCCCCAGCTTTTCTTTCTACCCCACGTCAGTTCCCTGACCAGGACTGCTATTTTCCACCTCTTGTTAAAATGCCCACCTCTGTCCATACCTCACACCAAAGGCAGCCGAAACCCTCGTCCACGCCATCGTCGCTTTCTGCTGACCTATTCCAATGCCCTTCTTGCTGGTTTCCCCAGATCCACCATACACAAAATTCAATTAATCCAAAACTCCCACCTCCAGATACTCACCCGCACAAAACTCTGTACCCACATCACACCAGTCCTTGCCAGGTTCCACTGGCTCCCAATTACTGAACAGATCCATTTCAAGATCTTCTCACCCGTTTTCAAATCTCTTCATGTCCTCGCACCTCTTTATCTATTTGACCTGCTTACCCCCCCACTCCACCACCCGCTGCCTCTGCTCCGGCCTCCTGTTTGTCCCTCATCCCCTACCCTCCACCATCGATGGGCGTGCCTTCAGCCACTACCCCCCAAAACTCTGGAACTCTATCCCTCCGCCTTGCCCCCTCCCTCCCCACTTTCAAGTCGTTCCTTTTTAATTGTGCTTATGGTCACCTCCCTCTCCTCCTGGCTCGGGGTTAGACTCCACCACTGTGATGTGCTCTGGGACGCTACCCTGCATGAAGGATGCTATATAAATGCAAGTTGTGGTTGTATATATTCTTATGGCTCTCTGCATTTTGTTCAATCCCAACTCTGGGAGAGTGCCATTTTGGTAAGGAGAAAAGATGAAAGTCTAGTTAGAAATTGGGGGTAATCACAAGTTCCATTGAGTAATTGAATCAGAGTTCTGCATTTTAATAGATTTATTTTGCTTGAATTTCCCTCTCTGAAAGAAAACTGCTAATTCCTATCATTGGCAACATTGTGCACTGTGGCCTATCTCAATCAGATTCTCAGTCCTGCAGAGCAGCAGGATTGCCAAGAGTCATGGACGAGAAGGAAGGCAGCGGATATTACAAGTACCACTGTGAGACATTGTCACAAGAAGAAAAACTATTAATAATTTACCATATTATCCAAATCCGACATGAATATAAAATATCTGTAAATATAATCCTTATCACACTTCTACTTGTTTTAAAGTGAAGGAAATGTGCAGATTATTTTTGTTAAAGAAGTTCAAGTCTGCATATTTTAGACAGTCAAAAATGTTGGACCTAACTCTGTATAATAATTGTTTTGGCCATCTTAAGAAAATAGCTAAATGAATTTGCTTGACAATTTGCCATGGTGGGTGACTTGGTTAAGATCAACAGCTATTCATCCAGGAACTCTGGGCAAGCCCTGTGTCCTGTTACTGTGGTGTAGAAGTTTTTGGGACTTCTGTGAGAGTGGTCTTCCTGGTGCTTGTGGCTTCTGATGAAACATGAACAACAAGTGCACTAACAAATCTCCCGTGCAATGCAGATCTGCTGGTAGCAGCTGCATTCCTTTTTTTGTCACATTGAATTCATACGAGTAGAAATTAAAACAAGCAGGTAAGAGTTTAGAGGTATTCTTGAAGTCGATGCAAATACTTTATTTTATATCTTGCAGGACTGGCATGGCTGCCCTTGAAAAATTCCAGTTTTAAATCTACCTGGATGACAATGCCAGCAATTCTTTTGCTGGTAGTTTGATTTTTTGTTATCAATCATTTGAATTGCTTTTCCAATCTTGGGGACAATCATTAACCTTCAAGGGATTTCATGCCTCATTTCTTCAACCTCTTGTTCATGGTCGGACAATTAGTGCTGCTTTTATATTGCAAGTTTGCCCGTCTCTGCAGGCAACTTGCAATGAAAATTGATATATTTCCAGTGCTGAATTTGGGAGAACCATGTTCAGAGTCCGATCTCCATATAGAGAAGATCCAACTTGCTATTGGAAAGGGTCATTGCCAGAATGACTGTAGCATGATATTCTGCCATGTGTATGCAATGACATTCTGCGATCGGCATTCTGTGTGAATTGCTGGTGTCGACATGTAAGCAATGAAGTGATGTCAGACAATCATGTATTTGCACATTGTCATTAGCAATTAATTTTATCAGTTCAAATAGCCAAGTGAAACGAGAAAAAGCCTTACATTTCAACACCTTTCCTATTTTCACTATCATAATTTGTGTGTTGAAGATTTCAGTAATACATTTTTAATAATATTTTGCATATGGGGAGGCAGCGTTAAAGCTTGAACTGTGGGCAGCTTCTTCATTTGGGCGCCACATTTCAAATCACTACTACCACAATGTAAAAACAATATTTGTCCAACTGAATGACAAGTATGGGATTTAAATTGCTTAGATACCTTCCACATATCAGAGAAACTACCTAGTGTCATTTCTTCATGAGTTCAATACTCTACTGGCCCTGGAAGGTGATGAAAAGAAGGATATGGATTTGTTTTCACTGTTATGGTTTCAGTCATTGAAATTGAACATCCTTTTCCTAATGTCAGATACAGATGGACAGACATTACTGTCTTGTGTTATTGAGAGGATACTCGTTAACAGATATACAAAAAGAACCCCAAAAAGGCACAAGACACTCCGTTTACAGTAAATGTTATAAAGCTTTTTATGACACCTTCCGGATGTTAAAAAGGTGCCATATCAAATGCAAGGATTATTATGAATTCCTCAAGTGAGAAGTAGGAACATAGTGTTTGAGCAGGAAGTGCTCACCTGGTGATGGGATTCAGGGTACATCATTGGGACAGAGAAAGTATGGCTTTGCTGAATGTGATCTAGGAATGTTTTATGACTGTAATATAATTGGGATGGTGTTTCGTTCTCCATCACTTGGATTTATTGTTTTGTTAATAATAATAATAATCCTTGTATTTGATATAGCGCCTTATCACGTCTTCTAAACTTCTCAAAGCGCTTCACAGAATATACTGTAAAATCAATTGACTTTATATTTTGTGGGTAAAAAGCAGCAGCCAGTTGCGCACAGCAGTGTCCCACAAACAGACGTGGATTGAATAACTAATTTACTATTTTTTTAAAGGAATTATTACCCCCGGAAAAGTGATCCCCCAATCGACTGACAACCGGGTTCCTATTTACTGCTTGGTAAACAGAGGCGTGTGGAGTAAGGAAACTTGCCCAACATTTTGCCCTGCCAGGAATTGAACCCAGGTTGCGAGGCGAATGCTCTAACCACTAACCTACAGGACTACACCCAAATTAATTAATTGAATTATGAATATGGATATCCCATTTATACTACAGGAAGTGAAGTGATTCAGGAGTAAATCCAATAGGAGTGGCAGCCCTAAATGTACACTTCCTGCTCACAGTTGTATTGATTGGGGTTCAATATAATTCAGGATAGGTTTCAGAAGCTGGGCTCTGGTGCTGTTGACTTTTAGATCTTGCTATTTAATAATAATAATAATCCTAGAACTTGATATAACTTTGTTGAGACATCCTAAAAGTGTTTTAGAGAATGTATTGTAAAGTGAATTGAATTAATATTTTGTAGACTGTATATTATATTTAAACCCTATTTATACAATATTTTTCACAATGTTTGGATTTTAATGGAGAAGGGTATAGTATTTAATGATTTAACGTTTTAAGGTTGAATAAGTGATGCAGAATGATTACAATATTATCTAGGAAGGAATCTAAAATACCAGCTGGATTTGTGCATTACTGCAGCTAATTGAATTATAATAATAATAATAATAATCCTTGCATTTGATATAGCGCTTTTCACATCGGAAGGACATCCCAAAGCGCTTCACAGACCACACTGTAAAGTGAATTGACTTTTTTTGGGTGAACGCGGCAGCCAATTGCGCACAGCAATGTCCCACAAACAGTCGTAGATTGAAAATGACCAATTTATTATTGTTTTTGGTTTTTGGAGGGATTATTATTAGGCTCTGTGTGGAGTAAGGAAACTTGCCCAAGGTTTCGCCCTGCCTGGAATTAAACTCGGGTCTTTGCAAAGAATTGTTCTTTGCGGAAGAGCAGAAAATCACTTCAGTAATTTGGGAAAAAATGGTTTAAGAATTCACAATTCAGACAATGTATTAAGATGAAATTCTGTTTTCTGTTAAGTAATAGGAGTTTAAGCATTACAATACTTTGTCTATTGAACAGAACTGCCCACAAGTAGACACTAAGTTTGGCAGTCTTCTGTTCCTCATTTGAGACCTTATGCTTTTAAAATATTTTGCCTTGTATTTGTTCCTTGCGCTCCAATACACATTGATAACCATCATTCCCTTTTCTTTCTTCATTTGTAGCTCTTTCTAGTAGGTTTTAAATATTCATGAGCCCTCTGTAGAGTTAGAAATGTCTTAGCAACTCAAAATATTTCTCTTGCATGTATATAATTAAGGTAATAACGCACAGATATGAATAGCCAAGTATTTCAGTTATGTGACAGTTCTAAAACCTAAAAAATGCCTTTTAAGTTGACAGCTTCTGAGTTATTCTTCATTTGCAACTAGACATTGATGAACACAATCTGATTAAATGCAAGCCTTTACTGATAAGATTGTTGTGATGCACACTATTACCAGTAATAAAAATGTTCCTATTCTGTGAAAGAAGTAGAATTATTTGTGTTTTAGACTACATGTATACCTTACATACAAACATACCTATAGTTTATTTACTGTCACGACAAAAAATACTTGGCAATGTCAAAACCATACATTTTTTAAAACAAGCGTAAATTTAAAGTAAAATGTAATAAATTAGTAAAAGCAGTGTTTTGTTCCTGTGCACGAGACATGAATAATTTATTCCCCCAGAGCAGGGTTGTTGTGTGACTTAAGTGACAAGGATATAATAGTTTTCACATGACCTTCTCTGATTTGGATACTGATCTCAGGAAAAAAATGAATTCCCCTTGGTTACTAACCTGGTGCAAAATTCAGATATTGGTGCTGGAAGGTCATCTCCAGGGAAACTAAACTTACCTCAACAATTGGGACCCATCTTTAACATCAAAATATATTTTTATATTCATCTTGGGATGTGGTGACTCTGGCAATACCAGCATTTACCATGCGGTAAAGGTACTTCTACAGTGGTGTTGCGGGAATTTGACCAAGCGACAAGGAGGAAGGGATAGTGGTGCAACCTGGGAATATTACCACTTTCAAGCCACTTGAAGGTGGTGATATTCCCAGGTTGCACGGCTGGGAATGCCTGTTGATGCAACATTGGTTGCAGTGCATTGTGGAGGTAGAACACACTGCAGCTACAGTGCATCTGTCAGAGAAGGAGTGAACATGACTTGAGTAGCTGGAGTGCTGATTAAGTAAACTGTTGGATGGTGTTGAGCTTCATAAGTGTTTTACCCATCCAGGCAAATGGCAAGTATTCCATCACAATCTCGGCTTTAGCTTTCCAGATGGTGGAGAGTCTTTGAGGAGGTTGGAGAACACCAACTCGCAAAGGCACAAAGTAGTAGCCTCTGTCCTGCTCTGTCACCAATGCGTTTATGTCGTTGATCCAGTTAAGCATCTTGTCAATGGTGATCCAGCTAAATGGTGCAGAGCCAGATATGGCTACATATGTATTTTTGAGTTAACTGGAGTGAAAGATTGTGGGCTATTTTCCCACCCAACCAACCAAACAATTGCTCCAGCGAACTAAAGACATGCTAGCAAGTGAGAGGGCCCGAGTTTGTTTCCCGCGCTGGGCGAAGCCTTAGGCAAGTTTCCTTTCCATGCCTCTGTTTACCCAGCAGTAAGTAGGAACCTGGTTGTTAACTGATTGGCAGATTGGTTTCCCAGGTAATAATCCCTTAAAAAGAAAATTTGCTCATCAGTCTACATCTGTCTGTGGGACACTGCTGTGTGCTGCTGTGTTTCGCCTTCAAAATATACAGTCTATTCACTTTACAGTATATTTGAAGCATTTTAAGGTGTCTCAACAAGTTGATAAGGTGCTAAATCATAAGTGATCAACAGACACTAGAACTTGACTTCATTTTGACTTCACAAAAATACATTTATAGAGATAGTTGGGGAGACTCCTGACAGGAGATGAATATCAGAGTAGCAGCCAAGAGTTAAAGATTTCATAATAAGAAAAATGTAAAGAATAGTAATATTTCCTTCTATTGGCATTTCCTTCATTTGTTCATTCCTATGTTAAAGTAATGTTCAAAGTAATATTTGGCTGCAGAGTTTTCTGAGAGCAGACTGGGATTTACTATGTTCTCTATGACTCTGCTCCTGTATTTGAAAGACACCAATAATGCTTAGCTAGAGAAGAGCCAACGATTTTGAAATAAAATTCAACTGTAAAGTATGTTCATTCTGTTGGTGAGCAATCAGGTTGATGTTTTGTTATTTTCTTTGTTTTGGTCTATTTGCATTTTTTTCCAGTTCTAGTATTTTTATAGCTAGATTGCCATTGAACTAATACGAATAATAATCTTTACATTCGGTTTAGCATATTTCACTTCAGAGGATGTCTTGAAGCACGTCACAGGATATACAGTGATTGTGTATTTTGATAGCAGACTAGGGAATAGCTATACCAACTTAGGCATCAAGGGTTCGGACTATTTCCTTTTCATTTACTGCTTAAAGGCCCTTAAAGTTGTAAATGCTTTAGCCGCTATATTAGCCGGTATCTATGATTTAGGTTTTTAATAAAGTAATAATACCACAGAAATGAAAATTTCTATATGTTTGATTATTAAAAATAAGTGTTATTGTGTTTTAATATGAATAGACCAATAGTACCTAAAGTTTATTAAACAAAAGCTTTGTTCAAAATCCTCCATACCTTATGCCACAAATCTTATCATCTTTTACACAATTTTAAACAAACATTACTATTTCCATCAAAACACAGTATAGCCTAAACAGCACTCAATGCAATTTCTTTTGTTTTTTTGTTGCAGGTGGTAGAAAATGTCATAAAAGTAAACCCAACTTTGGGTCCTCAGATGTTTCAGCCACTTCTTCCTTCTGTGTGTAAAGGGATTTTAGATGGAGAGGTAGGTGCGGAAATGAACTGCATGGATGTATTCATGTACCAGAAAGTAAATTGGTTTTAGTGTAAAATATGTTTAACCAGGCACTTAAAGTCCAACTGTTTGAAAATGAGATAATTATATCATAATGCAGCAGACCAGGCGTGAGCACTGAATGAGTTTGTCAGAATAGCTCAGTTTAGTGGCTGAATGAAATGGCTTATGATCTCTTCCTGAAACAGTTCAGGGACTTAATTTCTATTATTGATTATTATCTTGCAGATAAACTTTTGAGTCTCAAATAAAATGTTCAGTAGATGGATGACTCATTCTTTGAAGTGGTTCTGTTTTACTCCCAACTCAAAGTGCTCAGATTTAGATTAAAATTTCTAGTGGGCTCACCTGTTATGGGCTGGCTGATGGGATGGAATTCAGTGAAAGTAGTCTTTCTCGAAGGAGAGAAAAATCTAGTACCTTTATATGTAGCTGCTTTAGTCCAATATGAACCCTCATTGTAGGTATTTGAAGTGCTTTGCAATGTCAACCCACATGAAATGCACTCTTGGTGGTTATTGTAGCTGTGGTAGATTCAGGTATGGGAGGGCAATATGGAAACTGAGAAATTAAACCAAGGCTTAGATCACAAGAGAGGTACAGGTGAAGGCCCTTTGTCCCATTAGATCTTATATTTTCAGAAGAGCCATCCTATCTTTTTAAATACTACTTAATGTCAGTGTTAAAATTGCCCTTCATACCCTCAACCTATGCCCTTTTGTCCTGCTCCATTGGTATATCTCGAAGTATTATTCTAGGTTTACTTTTCTATCCCATTAAGCATCTTGTCCTCTGTAATGCTTAGCTGAGACAGTGCTTCTTGAAGGCCAAAGAGCCTAACTTATTTAGTCGTTCCTTGTGGTGCTCTCTTTAACACTGAGGATCAACCTCATTGCTCTCCTCTGCACTACTGATTTAGCAAAATAGCCCAGCATTCTGTTTGCCTTGTTTATTATCACTTCATTTTGATTTTACATGTTGAGTCCCAAGTTTAACAGATGCCCCAATATATCTTTCAACATAAAGTTTTTGTGTATACATGGAGTACATATGCTTCCTGTTTTTACATCTGACTTATTACTTTACATTTATCTGTAATGGACTTAATTTGTCAGTGAACAGCCAGGTGTGTACCCTCTAGTAGACTAACCTACTAACGGTCCTAATCTAGGCTTACTAATGCACAGGCAGAGACCACTTATGCAGGAGAATGTCTTATGCGCTTATGCAGAATATACAATATCCTGGTATTTCAGGAGAGAATGAATAAATGAATGAATGAATGAAATAACATCTGTTATTCATTTTCAATATACTGGAGATAAATATGAATTTTATACGTATCTGTATTCTTGTTTATGTGAAATGAGGTTATATTAAGATGAAGTAAGTTATTGTAGTCAGTTTTTGTGTACATTATATAATGATTGCTTAAGAAAATGCATGTTTTTGTTGAATTTTTTAAATGTATTTCTTTATCCACTTCAGAAGTACCCAGTGGTGATGTCAACGTACCTTGGTATAGCAGGACGGGTATTACTACAGAACGCAGGCTTCTTCTCGACTCTCCTTAGCCAGATTGCATTGGAAGTCAACCAGGAGGTAACAAGCCAAAGCGTTGATGTATTGGCATTCTTCAATTCGCATTTACAACTCCGCATACTACTCCTCCAGCCCAAATTGCTTGCTTAAATTATTTAGAAAGTCAAAGCTTTGATTTAAAAGACAAAATTGAAAAGATTAAAAAGTAAGATCCAATCTTGAAAACCAATTAACATTTAACTTGTCTCCATGGGTGCAGAACTGTCAGTACTGCATGATACAATACTTACAAGATGCTAGTGGTACCTCAGGAACACTAGGCACTTCTGTTCAATTTACTACACCAGAAATGGAAGGATTATAGGACTTCACAAAATCAGGTTTTAGGTACTTTTGGTCATTTGAAACTTTATGGGATATTGCTTCAGAGCAACATTTGATTTTGAAAAGTTATGCATCAGAAATTGTGCCTTAGCCAGGCGGAAACTACTCAGCACTGTTGCCAGCAGAGCACCCAAATTAATATCACTGAAAGATTTACATCTTGTGAAATGTAAAAAAAAGTATAAAATGAGAAGTATAGTTGAAAAATGAAGGAAAATAAAGGAAAATTTCATTGGCACAAGAAATGTCCAGCAGCAATGTACATCTTCGTTAGCAGATGTGTTATGAAATGTCATCCTAAAACACAAGGGACATCAAAATGATATGTATGTTGTATATAATTTGGAATATATATCTGTGAAATATTATCAAATCTATTTGAATTGTGTTAATTTGTGTACAGTAATGATTAGGAATAGCTGAAAGCCGTATTAGAGTAGTGGCTTCAAGTGTTAACTGTTATTTTTACTGCATTGAACTTTATTGACTTTTCAGAGAGTAACAAGCTTTAAAATTGTAATTGCTGCAATGTAATGCAATCTTAACCATTTAATATCATGCACACTCCTGTATGTTTATATACAATCTGCCAGTTTTCAATTTCCGATTTTGTTTAAAATATCTACTGATTAGGAGCACAAAAATTAGATTTTTTGTGATGTTTGTGATACCAGTTTAGCACCATTGTTCTATAAATATTACAAAGCAATTCAGAACATTTAGCAGCATTATATATGGTGCTGTGGGGATAAATTGACACCAGGGTAGGATTTCATTGTGCCACTTCCACGGGGAGAGCAAGAAATGTGGCAGACAATTGTGCACAGCAGTGACCCACAAACAGTCGTAGATTGAGTGACCAAATTATTATTATTAATTAATAATTATTATTTACGATCACGCAGAATTGTGGAAAGTTCTTAAATTCCGAAGCCAGTTTTTGTTTTTGTATGGACTGGAAAACCAGCTTCCAAACCAAGACTGAATTAAAGAATGTTCCACCTTTCTAGTTTAATTGTGTGGTTTCACAGGATGGTTGAGATTTCAGTAATAATCCTTGAATTTGATATTGCACCTTTAACGTTGGGAGGATGTCTAAAGAACTTCAAATTATTTATTGTAAAGTGTAGTGACTGTATTTTGTAGCCAAATGCATTAGCCAGTTTGCGCACCACCATGTCCCACAATGTTTGTATTCATAACAGCCCTGAAGAGGTAATTCTGCTGAGTGGATCAATTTCACTGCCAATAAATGGGAAGAAATTGAAAATGACACCTCTCATATCTGTTGAGAGGCAGATTGTTTCTGTGAAGGATGGAGAGTAACAGATTTAAAACTGACCCAGAAAGAGTAATTAATTGTAGAGAAATTACAATTACTTTGTTTGTTTCTGGGCCTTTCAGTTCATCTTTTCCTGGAAGTGCATGGCCATCTGAAAACTGCCCTTTTAGCACAGGGAACTTGATCCCTTTTAATGTCACTTCTGGTTTGGCACATGGTTAGGGAAACAGGAATTGTTGTCAGAGATGACTTGATAACCCAGAAGTAATTTTACATTGCCATTTTAGTGTGAAAAGCTGTTTGGATACAGGAAATGAGTGGGCCAACTGCTGGTACGAGAGAAAAAAATGGTTCATGTACTGCATGGCTGTTTAGGAGACATTGTTGTACACAAATTGACTGCCACATTCACCAAAAAATACAGTCACTACACTTTTGCACTTTCCTGTGAAGTTTTTTGAGGCATTTTGATATAAGGTATTATATCAAATGCAAAGATGATTACTGTTGTATTCTTGCATTTATTTTCTTACCAGCCCTCGGACTAGAGAATGAAAGTCCACAAATCGGAGATATTATTTTCTTTTTTTTACTTGTTGGAAAATAACACTTAACTGATTACATGGAAATCCTCTCACTTGTAAATCTTATGACATACATGGCTCCTTCATTCATTGTTTCACCATTCAGATATTTTGAGCATTTTGTCCGTAATTTGCCTTCTTCTATCACAAGTTTATTTGAGTATCATATCTGTAATTTTATTTTTATCTCATACAAATGCCTCTTCAATAACGTCACAAAATGATTGATTGAACGCTCTGGGCTGCTCAGTGACCCACTCAGGAACTTTTAGTGTAAAACTGAGATTATTAATAATAATAATAATCCTTGCATTTGATATAGCGCTTTTCACGTCTTCTGAATGTTCCAAAGCGCTTCACAGAATATACTGTAAAATGAATTGACTGTATATTTGTGGGCGAACGCGGCAGCCAATTACGCACAGCAGTGTCCCACAAACAGTCGTAGATTGAAAATGACCAATTTATTATTGTTTTGTTTTGGAGGGATTATTATTAGGCTCTGTGTGGAGTAAGGAAACTTGCCCAAGGTTTCGCTCTGCCTGGAATTGAACTCAGGTCTCTCGCTTGCAAAGCGAGTGCTCTAACCACTGAGCTACTGGACTCCACCTTAATGCCATTAAGCATTAAGGTGCTCTTTTCCACCGCATCCCAGTTTTTTTCCAGTTTTTTCTCTGCCCCACACTTCCTAGTAGGATATTGGTGGAGCCTCTTTCCAGAATTTTAACTGGGAGGTGAATGAGAGACGCCTAGGGTTGTCTTGCTTTACAGCTTTCGCTACCAATCTTGTTCAAGATCATATCTTGACGATCCTTCATGGGTGTATGAAGTTAATTATTGCAAAAACAAATCCAATTTTGTGCAGAGCAGAAATGTTTTTGCAGGAAATAAGGTCTCAGGAAACAAGGTTATCTTTAGTCTCTTAGTCTAATCATTCAGTAAAATAGTTGGTCTTTCAAGGACTGACTTTCACTGTTACACAGCATCTGATTCACAGCTTTTATGGATAAAATTTTAGGCCAGTTTGCTATTTTCCTATTTATTGTATCACTTCATTGCAACCTCCTTTGTATTCAGCAGAATGCTTGAGACGATAAAGAAAGGCAAGTTGAAATCAGATGCTGGGTAATGAACCTTATAGTTTACGAGGCATTTGCTATTCTGTTTATTTTTTACTACATTGTATTTTCTTCACAAATGTTCCAATGCTTAATGTAAGATTTTAATATTGTCTTCATTTTGTCTAACAGTCCTTGCAAAGAAAATTTGTGATTAAGTGGCAAACATTTGGTACAAAGATGCAGAGCTCTTTGGTTTCAATTATCATTGAATTGGAGCAGTTCTCTTTTGAAATGTGTTAGCTGAGTCATAAAACAGCATTCCTTTACTGGTTTGTTTTGAAACACCCGTTGCAACTGGGAAAGTTTGTTGAGGATCGGTTCACAGTGATGTCACAGAATGCTCAAACTTTGCCACTAAGTTTTGAACTAAGCATAGATTGGAGAAGCTTTTAAAGTGTACCTGTTACTACATTACTACAAATTACTAAAAATGGTGACTCAAGTTCTCTTACCCCGCCCCACCTCCCCTCATCCCCAGTGAAAGATGAGCCATTTTTGTCAGTTTTTATTCACAAAACAAAAATCTAGAGGGGAAGGAGGAAGATTTGGAGTCTATTTTGTCAAAAAAAACAGTAGGAAATTTAGGAAAACATTAAGCATCTGGGTAAAATTTGGTTTTATTTTGGAACATCTGCATAACGGCTCATGCAATGTGATATGTGGTATGATTTGCCCAAAAAATGCATACAGTCAAACCTGTAGAAACTATATCTTGTGAAGGGTTTTGAGATGATAAGGTGATGAGGTGTGATATCAAATTCAAGGAATATTTGTATTATATGCATGCATTCCTGGATGCAGCTTTCTTATGGCACATCACATTATTTGACTATTCCTGGAACCAGCAATACAGTAAGGCAGGTTTAAGGATGTGCGTGCATCATCATGGATACCAAAAAAATAATGTTTCTAAAATGAAATTCAAATGGAAATCGTTTTTTCACTGATTAACTTTATACTCAAAAAAAGATATTTATCAGGGAAAACCAGTTTAAAAACTAATTTGAATGGACTTTAGATATTAACCTTGACATTTAAAGTGAAGGCAAAGTAGAACGAAAAACTAATATAAATGTGTTTCAATCCAAGCATGTAAAAAGAATGGAGTTTAAAAAGCCACAAAGCCTTCAGAATGTGTGCTTTTGATTTATGCTTTTATCACATCAAAACTTCTCAAAGCACTTCAAATAATGCTACTTTGAAGTTCTGTAAAACTTGCTGTAGAATCACTCATGCCGGCTAATCAGCAATGCCCCAGAAAGAGCAGTGAGATGAATGACCAATTTATTTGATTTTGCTCAGTTCGAATGAGGAATGACTATTGGCCAGGACACTCTTCTTATAGTGCCATAGGATCCTTAACGCCCAGTTAAACCACTGGAACAGGCAGTGAGTACCTTGGTTTAATATTTAATAGTGCAGTGGTGATGTTATCAACATCTTCCTTTTCTCTGGCACAGTTCCTTCCCTCCCTTTCAAAACTGCCCCTTCTCAAATAAAACCATACTGAACCTTTCAACTTCTCAACTACTGCCTCATGTTCTGGTGGCTCTAACGTGCCTACCAGCTTTGCTCCTTCCTTTTCCACAATTCCAGATTGGTGTGGTGAATCACATGGTAAATCTCCTTTACACCCTTTCGAAGATCCTGACATCTTTTCTATAGTGTGGTGCCCAGAATTGGACACAATACTTCAGCTGAGGCCTAACCAGTGATTTGTAAAGGTGTAGCAGAACTTCCTTGTTTTTGTACTCTATGCCTCTGTTTATAAAGCCAAGATCCCATCTGCTTTTTTAACAACTTTGTCAGCTTCTGCCACTTTCAAAGATTTGTGTGTGTGAACCCCTAGGTGTCAATGTTCCTGTATCCTGTTTAAAATTGTACAATTTAGCTTATATTGCCTCTCCTCATTCCTCTTCCTCAAATGCATCAGTTCACACTTCTCTGCATTAAGTAAGAAAACTTGCCTAAGGTTTTGCCTCACCCAGAATCAAACCCAGGTCCCTCTCTTGCAAGGCGAGTGCACTCACCACTACGCTACGGGACTCCATGTTGCAAGATATAACTGAACTCAACAAACCTGGATGCATCAATGCATTTATATATTTCTTGACAGATATCCTTTTTTGACCGTCATCAACAAATTCACTTTGAGATACAACTGTGGTACATATGGGCCCTGTGGAAATTTGCTTACCTTTCTGTTAGCATTAAAATCAAAAGGATTCAAGAGTCGATTTGCCTTCGGCAAGATAATCGTGTATGTTTTGTCCCATCCTAATTTTCTTCTGTCTTGCCACTGTAGTCGCAACATTTTGATTTCAGTCAAATGAAGCTGAGAGTAAATTGTGGACATCAGCTAGCTTATTGTTATATATTGCAAACCTAAAGAAAATAATGACAGCATTCTTTGAATTTAGTGTCAATTAGTTGGATCTTTTCATAAAGCTGTGAAGCATTGAATGACGAAGCTTAAACTATTGTCATTATGGAGTACAACAAAAGTATTTTACAAGTAGGAATGAGAATTCATTGTGACATATTATGCACGGAATTACATAGACATTTGTTGCATGGAAACAATGACAGCTTGCATTTGTATAACACCCTTCACACAGAAGCACCTCAGACCACTTAAAAAGGCTATTTGGCCCAACTAGTCTTGGCTGGAATTTATGTTCCACATGAGTCTCCACCCCTCCAAATCCTCTGTCCCCGACCCCTTTACTCCCTTCTCCTTCATGGTATGCATGACTTGTAAGTTATACAAAACATGCCCAGAAACGTACCAGTGTGTTTCATACTTGACTCGAATTTGAATCTTGTTCGTGAGTCAATTGTCCTTCGAGTTCAAGATCCTTACGCTCACTACTAAAGCCCTGTAAGGTCTTGCCCACCCTACCTCTGTGGCCTTCTAAAACCTTACCACCCTGCCCTCTCTTTCTCTCATCAGGCACTGGCTTGCTTCATATCCCCTGCCCTGCTCGTCCCACCATCAGTAGTGGGGCCTTTAGCCTTTCTGCCCCTCTTCTGGAACTACATCCAAAGCCCCGTCGCTTTGCCCCTGCATCCTTCAAGGCCCTTCCTCTTTGATCATGCCTTTGGTTGTCTTCCCATCCCACCTCCCTTGGCTCCCACTCCTCTTGAATCCAATCCCCATCTCGGGTGCAAACTCTCAATTGTCCAGCAGGTTGGGACGTCCTCTAGAAAGGCGTTATATAAATAGAAATTTGTTGTTTGTTGTTGTTAATAACTAATTGACAACTGTCAATGCTGAATCTTAATTATTAAAAGGAACTTTGCAGGCCTGGTACTTAAAATTGTCCTGCTTATTGACACCATTGCTTCACTCTTCAATTTTGAGATTCAATCTATTAAATGATGTTCTACAGAGCTGGACACACTGTACATTGCTTTCACATGTTCTTAAACCATGTAATACTTCAGTAAAATATTTATTTTTGAAAATTGTTCAAGAGTTGTATTTTATGCACAGAAAATTCATAAGATTCTGTTATCTTTCATAGATGGATCAGCTTATTGGCAGCATGATTGAGATGTGGGTTGACCGAATGGATAACATTACACAACCAGAGAGAAGAAAACTCTCTGCTTTGGCACTACTGTCACTCTTGCCATCAGTCAACAGGTAAGGCCATTTTAATCTGGCACAGCAGTGTGTTGTTTAGAGCATTCAGTGAGGTGATCACCATGCAGAAATTTATCACCATGCATCCAATCCAAGCTGAGGTTTCCATGCATTCCACCAACACATGAAAATCCCAGAGATAGATTGTTGCAATAGATTGCGTACTCTCTCCCTGGAGAGATGCATTCTGCTTAGCGAAATTCCAGAAAATATTAGGCACAGGTTGGCGAGAGCCAATACTTGGGGTCCCCAGAGTGTGCATTGGGGTATTGCTGAAGTCTAACCAGCTAAAACCACACAGCTTGCCATTGATAGTGCTGTCCAGCAAGCATTCCTGCTGCTTGTCCAGCTAGGGCCACTCTACCATTAGGGCATTGGCTTGTAGAGTTAACAGGAGCTGAGTGTGATGTCTTCCCTGCCCCAAGTGATTGATCTGCCCTTCCAGGTCCTGCCAATGAGCTAGGCTGGCTGTGCTGTCATCAGCAGTGCCCTGGAGTACTGCGGACCTACCTGGCTCAGGAAGCGGACTAGTGAGAGCATCACAGAGGGCTGGTCAATTCTGACATTCCATTGCCAGGGATGTTACCTTGGACCCAGTTCAGCTCCGCTTACAGTTCAGCTCCAAGGAGACACTGTTCCTCTTGCACTGAAACTTGGCTGAAAGTTCAAACCACTCCTGCAGCTTTACACCCAACTGCTTTGTAGCATTCTCTCTGTGTGTACATTATTTGTGATATCTGTAGTCAAAAGGAGCACGAGAAACAAAGCTTCAGACAAACCTCTCTTATTGCTTTACTGGTTAAAGTCTGTGGCATTGTGGACAGTGTGCAGGGACAATAGCTCAGCTCTGCATCACGAAAAGAGTAGCTGTTGAAATACTTTGGGGAAAAGGGAATGAAATGAACTTCAGTATAAAATGAATTAAAATTGTAATTGTACTCATTTTATTGTATCCTGAGAACACCATGATTAAAACAAACAGAAGCAATATGTTGCATATAAAACAAAATAGCCAGATTTCTATAAAATAAACGTTGCAGAGCCTTTCACGAGTAATTATTGCAGCATTTAAAATAATGAAAGTAATTGATGGAATAGATAATTGGTGGAGTAGAGGGTTCCATTACAAAAGAGGCATAGCCTTAAAATCACCACGAAGATAGCTAGAACTAAGATTAGAAAGCATTTCTTCATAACACACAGGGTTATGAAAATGTGGAAAATTCTGCCCAAGAAAGCTGAGAGGCAGTATCAATAGAGATGTCTGAAATAGAGATCAGCAGATACTTGGGTGCTGAGGAAGTATTAAAGGGTATGGCGAAAGGGCAGGGCCTTTGGAATTGAAGGATCTGCCAAGATCTGATAAACTGGTAGAATGGGATCAATGCACATTGGCCCCCTCATGTTCCTGTTTTTTGTGTGGTGCCTGTTTGTAGGCAAACCCAGCAGCTAATCATTGTGTCAGCACAGTTCCACAAACAGCCTTGAGGTGAATCATCATTTAATCTGGAGTATTTTTGGCCAAAACAGTGGGAGAACATTCCACCACTCTCAAATTCTTTGATGTTTACCTGATAAGGCACACAAGACCTTGATTATCATCTTGCCTAAAAGCTGGCACCTCTGATGCAGCAGCACTACCCAAGTACACACTGGAATGTCAACTTGGACTGTGAGCTCAAGCCCCCAAGATTAAACCTCTCACTCTAGGCTTAAAAACAAACGTATATTGAAGAACAAAATCACGACTTGCTAGGAAATGCATTTTTAGATAGTTTGCAGGTAGATTATTGGCCGCAATTCCAGTGTGGAATACTAATCAGGCTGGTCTATGTGATTGCACTAGTCTCTCAAATACTTGTATGTGACAATTGGCAAATTAGTCCAGAAAATGGGAAAAGGTTGCAGGAGTACCTGCATTACCCAAGAAGTAGGCGCTGATTTTACTGAAATTAGTTCCAGTAATTTCTTGATTCAGCAAGTACCACATGATTGATGTCACCAAATCATAAACCTGACAGCTTTGTTATCTCCAGTGAAATTTACCGTCCCTTTTGCTGAGAAGGTCAACCTCTTTCGGTGTGTTTCAGTATTTACTTCAGAATGCCTCTCTTTCAATGATCTGCAATCTCATTTTCTTTTTGCCATATCAAACAATTACTTCCAACGGTATTACTTTGACAGGAGAGATACTGTGTTGAAATCTGAGTGCAATTCATAATAATAATCGCTGCATTTGATACAGTACCTGGAGTCCTGTAGCTCAGTGGTTAGAGCACTCGCTTTGCAAGTGAGAGACCTGAGTTCAATTCCAGGCAGGGCGAAACCTTGGGCAAGTTTCCTTACTCCACACGCCTAATAATAATCCCTCCAAAACCAAAAACAATAATAAATTGGTCATTTTCAATCCACGACTGTTTGTGGGACATTGCTGTGCGCAATTGGCTGTCGCATTCGCCCACAAATATACAGTCAATTCACTGTACAGTGTGTTCTGTGAAGCGTTTTGGGACGTCCTCCCGACGTGAAAAGCGCCATAGCAAATGCAAGGATTATTATTATTATTATTATTACCTTTCATGCCCGGAGGACATCTGAAAACGCTACACAGGATCTACTGTCAAATGTAGTGAATGTATTTTGTAGGTAAACAATTAACATTAAACATTACAATCATTAAAATAGTTTCCCTGTTTACACCCTGAAGATGTTCAAGTGCATGTTGTGATCTTGTTGCAATGTTTTAAACTGCTAGCAGAATATCAGTTTTACTTGAACATTTTGTATGG
The DNA here is from genome assembly GCF_018977255.1 of Callorhinchus milii. Taxonomy (NCBI): domain Eukaryota; kingdom Metazoa; phylum Chordata; class Chondrichthyes; order Chimaeriformes; family Callorhinchidae; genus Callorhinchus; species Callorhinchus milii. Next base: position 120,936,668 of record NW_024704742.1, on the reverse strand, counting down.
TCAAAATTAGTGCAGTAGATCATCATTGTAAAATGGTTATCTTATAAGGCAATATATATATATATATATATATATGCATGGACCAGCCAGGTTCCTATACTTGAAGTCCAATTTCCGGGTTGTCAAGTCATCAACAACATTACATCCTGTGTTCTCTGCTGAAGTCGGGTACTTCCTACAGGTAACAGTGACACATACTTAAAGAGAATGGCTACCTCCTATGCTGAAAGTTTCCATATTTTTATATCTGCTGAGGTTACTCATATTCAGCCCAGTTTATTTTATGCTTTAAAATATAAGCAGCTCTCAAGCTAGCCCTGCAAAATGATGATGTGGTTTAGTATTCATGATTAATATTTAATGCTATTTGAAGCATATTCACGATCTTGGTGTATTCTGATAGCTGAATGCTTAGCTCCGTGACTTCAAACTCAGTTACCACTTGTTAGCTGCTGGAGATTCATCATTTTAATTTTTTTTTAAGTAGCTACAATGTGAATGTTTCTTTGCTAAATTGATGCATTTTTTTACTATTTCTACAGGTACATTTTTTTAAACCTGCCTTCCTAATTGTACTACACATAGAAACAATTTCTACCTCTGTGTATATTAAAAATGTCCATTTCCTGGTATGTTTAATGCTTTAGCAACTTGGATTCCAAGGTGTTTAACAGACATAGATTGAAAGTTCAAGAAAGAATTCCTACAAAATTGTGTTGCAAACAAGTGCCTTAACTGTGGCAGGAAGCCTGACTACATTTATCACCTTACTTTTATTCATGGACGTTCTTCATCCAAACTCTATTTGATGGAATCTGTTTATTGTGTGGGTTAAGAGTTAAATAATTTATGATCTTTCTGTTGACTTCATTGAAGTTGTCTGGGTTTGTGTGAAACAGTTTTCATCAGTTCCTCAGGCGCCACTCCACTGATGGAAAGTTCTATTTTGTAATATTTTGTGGCTCCTCAAGATGATAAACAACCATACCTGAGAGTGAAAAATAGTCTATTGTATCCAGTGATCGTATCATACAGTCTTAGGTTTAAAAAATGTATTGATTGTTGAAATGTCCAGCTTTCCATTCAATTCCCTGTTGTTGCGTCCAAAGCCCAATATTAAAAGAACATAATCTGTGCTCCTAGAGCAATATTTCAACGTGTCCTATAATGTCACTGTGAATTAGTTTTGCTACTTCGGAGCACATCACCACTGACTTTTAAGTTGAGGATTGCTCAGTGATGACCTAAAATAACTGTTATCATGAAAGTAGAACACATTTCCTTGCCATCTTTATAATGTTCAATGTGGACTTAAATCCACTAGACACTATCATGTACTTTATAAATGCAAATACAATTATGTAAACCAGCCCTGCCTCTCATTTTTTTAGTATGTAATTATGTTATAGATGTTATAAAAGGATCAACTAGGCATGTATCTAGTTGACTGGTACCGTATAACATTACAAATGTGGCGGTACTAAAAGCACTTGTAGACAGTTCAAAATAAACCTGTTTTTCTGCCTTCTGTGTAATTCTAAGTAATTTGCAACAATGCATTACAGCTGGTGAGATGAGACTTTTGAGACACTTTCATCTCATCATGAACCAGTGTAAGTAGCAGTGTTTCATGCAATCCACGTCCAGTGCTTGGAAAACTACAGTCATTACTTTTAGGTTTGAAAACGAAAGGGTTGATCATCATCGCTAATGGTTGCATTGAACAATCTGTACATTAAACTGCCAGTGAGTGTATGCGTGTGTGTTTTAAGCATAAATTCAGCAGCCAGTCTTGACACATTTTTAGGTTTTTGAACCCCTCATCTATTGAGAAACTGCAGATGGGTTATCTTAACTCATATGGTGATTTCTGTATAGTCTGTTATCAGTAATCATTTTTAGCCAAAGTAATCAAAGGAGGTTTACAAGAATTATTCTGGGGATGAAGGACTATGGTTATGAGGAAACGAGAAGCTGGCTCTGTTTTCATTGGAGCAGAGAAGGTTGAGCGGGAGGCCTGATTAAGATGTACAAAATCATGAGGCGTTTTGTTCAGGTTAATAGAGAGAAGTTATTTCCATTGATAGGGGAGTCAAAAACTAGAGGACATAGTTATAAGATAGCCACAAGAATAGTGAAAGGAGAACTTGGAAGGAATTTTTTCACCCAGGGAATAGTTGGGATGTAGATCACCCTTCTGAGTAGGGTGGTGGAGCAAAGTCCATTATAGCTTTTAAGAGGGAAATAGACAGGCATATGAGAAAGGGGTTTGAAGGGGTATGGGGATAAGGCGAGATGGTGAGATTGAAGCGATATCCTTGCTTTGTGAGCCGGTGCAGGTTTGATGGGCCAAATGGCCTCATTCGGATCTGTAAATTTCGATGTTTCCATACTGTTTGGAAGCAAAGTGACTAGTGTTCTGTAGATGACTGTAATGAGTCTATAATTAATAAGAGGAATTGATTTGAATACATGCAGTAAGTAGCATTCTAGATGGATTTTGACATGCTAGATGTGATTTGTGCAGAATAGACCAGGGAAACTGAACAATGTGTTGACAATCATAATTAGTCCAATAGGAAAAGTGAAAAGGAATTCTGGTATGATTTTTGATCATGCAGTGAACATTCCCAGGCAGTGTGACGCTCTTGTCTGTCAGCTAAGATGAATCTCAAGAATATTTGATTAGGAGTGGAAGTAGGTTCTAATCTTTAAGTGATCACTGATGAGGAATACTGTTTTGATCAACCTATCTTCTAAACAACGTTGATGAGGCTGTTTGACTTGACTTTAAGTTTTTAGAACTAAAGTTTGTAAGAAAAAGTTAACAAATATCAACCGAGGCTATGGATTAGAATCCTTCCCCCCTCACCAGTCTCTGTCCTACACATGTGAATACTTTACCAATCCAACACTTAAGGTTGTGTTTTTTAACTTCCTCAAAATAGTTGAGGATGAGTTTAAAGATTCTAGGGACAAGTTTAAACAGAACGAATCAACAACAGCTTGCATTCGTATAGCACCCTTTGTATAGGATATCTCGGAGCACTTCACAATGACGTGGTCAGACTCCAAGGAGGGAGGAAAGAAGGAAGTGTCCATAACCACTATTGTAGAGGTAGGTTTTAAGGTGGTTTTAACTGGAGGTGTGACCACTGATAATCAGGGGGTAGGGGGTATGGAGAAGAACGACAAGCTCGAGTTAGCCAAGTGGAGGGAGCGGGCAGAGAAGTGGGAGCAAAGAAATACCAAATGTTCCATTGAACTCATAGTTCTTGGAGGAAGAAAAGCACATCTTGGGCTGAGGAGATGAATGCTTCATCCTTATTTTGTTTAGGGACTTTTGGGTTCAAAGAAAAAATTGATGATTAGAATTCACTTAGAACATTGAATAAGTGGGGTAGAGCCCCCATGATGAGATAAATTTGAAATAGTCTGTAAAAGGAGCACTGTTAATGGCGAAATGGTCTCTTCTTGTCCTGATATTTCTTAGGTTTGTAAGGTAACAAGTAATTTGTTGCGAAGCATGAATCAGAAAATGACTTTCAAGCGTAAAGTTCATAGTGTTTATTATCTTTGCTGCTCAAGATTATTTAGCATCTCAGGACAAAAATCACTTACATATACATAGGTTCTTTAATGTAAAAGAACATCTCGAAGCAATTCAAACCATTTGATTAATTAGATTTGAAACGAATAGTGTTATATAGGCAAAGGCCGCTACAGCTAATTTATGCCAGCAACATTGCAATAGTGATGAGAGCGTTTCTTAATGTCCACCTAAATCACAGGCAGACAGGGTCTTGGTTAATGACCCATTAAAGAAGGATTTCACAAATGTGCCAGAGGAAACCCTTCATCTGCATGATCTGGAAAATACTTGCCTTTAATACGAAGTTTGGAATATAGGTGCATGCCCACCATCAAAACTCTGCAGCTCGTGTCCTCTCCCGCACCAGCCTCTGTGAACCAATCAGCCACATTCTTGTCCGGCTTCACTGGCTCCCCATCGCTCAGAGAATCGAGTACAAAACCCTTATTATTACTTTCAAGGCCCTCCATGGTCTTGCTCCCCCCTACCTCTCCGACTTCCTAACCTCATATCACCTGTCCGCTTCCTCCGCTTGGCCTGCTTCAGGTCCTCCACACTTCCCGCCCTACCATTGATGGTCGGGCATTCAGCATCCCTGCCCTCACACTCTGGAACTTTATCCCGCAATCTCTCCGCCTCACCCCCTCTCTTGCCTCCTTCAAGTCCCGTCTAAAGAACTTCCTCTTCGACTGTGCCCTCGGCCAGCCTGCCCCCCACCCCCACACCCCCTGCACTCTACTCCTCCTGACCCAACTCCTAGCTCGGGTCCAAAAATCCCTGACTGTTCAGCGCCCTGGGACATCTTTCTGACATGAAGGGCACTATAAAGGGTGCTATGAACAAGTGTAATTTGTTATTGTTGTATCACAGCTGCCAATTTGTGCATGTCAATGTCCTACAAACAACCACAAAGTGAATGACCATTTTTTGTCTGCGGTCTTCTCTTTTCGAGTAGTACCATGCCATCTTTAAGCCTACCTGAACAAACCGATGATACCTTGGTTTACCATCTCATATGAAGAACAAGAACTCTGACACAATCATGTTGAATGTTTTTGTAACACAATCACCAATTCACACCTTTTACAAGTTTTCTTTTGGGTCAGGGTTTTGGGCAAAATCCCCCAAAAGACATGATATTAATACAACTGCTCACTCTGAATACGTTTGTGTTGCTGTACTTTATCTTCAGACTAGAAACGAAAATTCAGTACCAAAATGTTGCCAGGCTGTTTCCATTTGTTGGTGAGTCCAAAATGGGGGGACATAAATATAAGGAATCCAAAAGCGTATCTAATGGGGAGTGTGAGGAACTTTATGCAGAGAGTGGTGAGAATGTGTAACTCACTGCAGGAAACTATGGTTGATGAAAAAAAAATCATCAATGTATTTAAGAGGGAACTTGATGCATCAAGTGGTGATAGGAATAAAGGGTTATAGGAGAGGAGATTAAGAGGAGTGGAGGCTCATGTGGAGAATGGACACCATCACGGACTAGTTGGACTGAAAGGTCTGTTTTTGTGGTGTGTAAACATGAAATCAAAATCCATGACTAGCAAATTTAAAAGCTCCTTAATTTATAACAACTTTTAAAACAGCCTGAGTCTGGATCGACCACTTTATCCTGAAATCCAGGTTAGGTTGCAATTTACCTTGCATGTTAAAGGAAATCTCAAAATGACACTGACTGCTTCCTTTACTGTGTCCTCTGAATGTCATTGACTCCTTTGTAAGAAGCAGTCTGAAATATTATATCTGAAAGAATTAATTACTATTCAAGTTCAGCTGTGTTATTCTGCTCAGATGATTTGGCAGCATTTCATCTTCAGCTCTTGTACAAATGTGGTGTTCCCCCCCGCAGTCATAATTATGGATAATTTTCACTGAATAATAAAATGCCTTGCTTTTTACCTCTTAATTTTTTGAAAGGTGATATTTGGCTATTGGTATCTTGGAGATTTCATTGAAGTGTTTAGCAGATGAAGATGGCTTAATTAACCAGAATAACAAATCTTACTTTTTCAGATCTGAGATACTGGATTTAAAAGAAATTGTAGGATATAACTATCGCAGGATTGTTTACTTATAATAATATAATACTAATCCTTGCTTTTGATATAGTGCCTTTCACATCATGAGGACTTCTTCAAAGCTTTACTGAAGTGTAGTTAAGAGTCTGTTTTGTGGACTAACTTCTTTCAAGGGGTGATTGGTTGAAGTATTTAAAATAATGAAAGGAATTGCAAGTTATTTAGTGGTTTATTCTTTTAGGGCAGAGGGATCAATTACAAGAGGATATTGCCGTAAAATCAGAACTAAGATAGATAGAGTTGAAGTGAGGAAACATTTCTTTGCACACAGGATTGTAAAGATCGGAAATCCTCTCCCCAGAAAGTTGCAGAGACAGAATCAATAGTAATGTTTAAAAGAAAATTAGACAGGTATTTGAGTAGTAGAGATATTAAAGGGCATGACAGAAGTTAGGGCATTGGAATTAAAGGATCTAACAAGATCTAATAAATTGCTGGGACAGGCTGAATGGCATCCTCTTGTTCCGGTTTTCTTATGTTCCTATGTATGCTGTTGACATAGGGGTGTATGGGATCAGAAAAGACCAGTGTAGGCTAACTATCCTCCTTGGGTCGGGTGGTTAGCGGTGGCTTCTTGGAGCTGGATTAGCTTCAAGGTGATGTATTTGGCAATGGAATGTTGGAATGAAGCCCACCATATGTGGTGGTCTCAGTCGTCCAGTTCCTGAGTCAGACGGGTCCGCAGTATTCCAGGGCACTTCTGATGACAGCACAGCCAGGCTAGCTCATTGGTAAGACTTGAAAGGGCAAACCTGTCACTAGAGACCGGAATTTTTCCCAATCAGCTCCTGTTAACCCTGCAAGTCAAAGCCCTTATGGGTAGCGTGGTATAATGACAAGCAGCCGGAAAGCTTGCAGGCAGTACTCTCAATGGCAAACTTTGCGGTTTTAGCTGGTTAGACTCCAGCAGTACCCCAACGCACATCGGGGGTCCCCAAGCCTTGGCTCTCTCCAACCTGTGCCTAATACTTTCCAGAATTTAGTAAGCAGGATGCGTCCGTCCAGGGAGAGATTGCGCATTCCATTCAAATAAACATCTCTAGAATTTCCATGTACATGTGGGATACATGGCACTCTGTTTGGTTTGGATATTCTTAAGCATGTTGATGGGTTTCCGTATTTGTCAGACGTTTGGCTGATCAAAAAAATGAAGCCTGTGTTCTTCCTGATCCCCGACTGTCTAGCGCCTTGGGACGTTCTCCCAAATTGAAAGGCGCATTACAAGTGTAATTTTATTGTTATTTCTGACCACTGTTTTTTTTTGTTGAAAATCCAGCATTCCTTTCCGTTGCCATTGATTATAATTGTCATAATCAAACACAACACCAGTAGCATAAGGAAGAATAAATAAAGCTATGTAGGTAGCAGCAGAATTATTCCATTTGGCAGAATTGGCAGTTGGTTATAAAATTACAAAAGCAATGCCTATCAAAGCAATGTGGCCAAATGGCTTCATCTTACTGGGTTTATGATCAAACAGACTGGTAGTTCTGGTACTTACTTACAAAACCTCAAGCAACGCTTTAAAATGGTCATAATAATCTCAGGAAAATATCATTGTTTCAAGTTGTTAATAAACAATAATGACTAAAATATCAATCAGTTAGATTCTAGGGGAACCACAATGAGGCATAAAAAAGTTGCCAAATGGCAGTGGATGTGTTTGAACAATTATTCCAAAATTAACTTTACTGTCATTTCAAATGCTAAATACTTGATAATTAGCAGGTACATTGGACTTTTTTTTGTATTAATACGTGCTTATTACCATATTGATAATTATGATGCCAGTCATACAGGCTTGCAGATGTGTTTTGTTGTGATTTATACTGAAGCACATTTGAGATTTTGAATCACAGCCACAACCCGTAATTTTAAATTTGCTGCCACATTCATTAAAATGTGGGGATGAGTGGAAAAGTGCGTTGATTATATCTGTTTGTTCACTAAGTGCGAATTGTTGGGGGAATCTGACTGGCTAGTCTAGATCCCCATGGAGATGGCTAACAAATGCTAGTTTAATTAGCCAAATTTTTATTAGACAAATCGACATTATCGATAAAGTCTTGAGAGATTGAACTTGGTGATAGGAATGCTTAGCCCTGTGAGTAATTTAAATTTCAGCGCCTTGGGACGTCCTCCCGACGTGAAAGGCGTTGTACAAATGTAATCTTGTTGTTATCTGAAGAGGAATATCTACTTGGTCAAAAAACTGCTTGCATCTATCCTAATTCAAAGGGAAACTCACACTCCCAAAAAGATAGCAGTGACAAGTATAAATGTCTTTTGCTTGTCAGGAAGATGTGCAGTCTGGGCCAAGTCTGGCCATGAAATCATTTTATGTAGACTGGTGTATCCAGACCATTCACATCAACGTTTGATTCCAGCCCGATCCAATACATCATTACACATGCTTGATACTTATAATGGTATTTTCTCTTAATGGCCACTGAGTCACTCATAACCCTCTTGTCTTTCCTGGTCTCAATCTGACTCAGCAAGTTCCTCTTCAGTACTTATTGTGACCTCCTACCCATCCCCCAACTAATCAACTTCAACAAGAATCCAAAATTGATTCTTTAATGGTAGTAAATGTAAAAAATGGACTTGATGAGATAAAGGTTGCATGGAGTAGCAGAGCTTTGTGTGTGAAAGGAAAAGGGACTTAAGAGTAGTAAAGAGACAAAGTAGATTTTTCTCTCAGTTTGGCTTAGTGACGAACCTCAAACTTTCAGAATTTATCTTTGAAGCCAAAATGTGGTTTCTAAATCCAATCATTTGTTTAAACTTATATACTAATTACCCTCTTAGCACGAGGGTGATTATTATATTTATTAGTATGCTACTTTTGTCATTACACAGACTTTAGGATGTCAGCATGTTCTCTGCAGGAATGGATGTTACGTAAGGTAGAAAATGAATTGATTAATGTGTAAGGGCTAGGATTTCGTTATACCAAAGAAACATTTTTGTTTTTCTTTATAAAATGATCCATCAATCACCAAGATGCAGAGTGTACATTTTAGAAGAAGGCAACTTGATAATAAATACTTAATGATAAATACATTATCATGTTGTTGAAACGTTTCAAAGCACTTCACAATATTTTACTGTAAAGTGTAGTGACTGTATTTGTAGGTGAACATGAGCCAATTTGTGCACAGCAATGTTCCACAAACAGCCATGAAGTAATCAATTTTTTTTTCTGGAGATTGTTGACTGGGACATCGAGAGAAATGCCCTTAGTTTCAAATCTCATTGATAGAATAATTATAAGAACCTCAATTTTGCTCTTAATACGCTGAAACCCCAGCAAACCGGACTAATGGGCAGGTGCGGGTAGGAGATCTGATCCGGCAAACTGAAATTTCCGGCTAAGTGTAATTATAATGCTGGTACTCGGTAAATGCAAATAAGCTATTTTCTTGCTCACAGGATTCAAACTATTTGAGTCAATGTTGATATCCCTAGCCACTGTGAAGGCCAGCAAGATGGTGAGGCTGCTCAGAGAGGCTTTAAAACACCAGGAGATTGCCAAATGTGGAAAGAGTTTCACAATGTCCGGGGAGCTCAAGGTTCACCAGTGATCACACACAGGAGTAGGAAGTGCCCTGATCGTGTGAAACTCTTTCCACATGTAAATTTGCCAAATGTGGAAAGAGTTTCACGCGTTCAGGGTAACCTCCAGAGACACCAGTGATCACAGACAGGAGAGACTATAAATGTGCCCAATGTGGGAAGAATTTTGCTTGTTCCTATCAGCAGAAAGATCACAAATGGTCTCTCATAGCTCCCATCGCTCTGGTATATATTATTGGTCAACACACAGCTTCTTCCCCTGTCCAGCAGAATGGGGTGTATTTACTGGCAACTCCAACAGTGCAGCACACCCCTAGCATAGGAGTGCCATCTTGGACAATATGGGTTTCAAGTCCTGACGTGGAGCTTGAACTTACAACCTTCTGATTCAAAGACAAGAGTGATACCAACTGAGCCAACACTGAGCACCAATAGTAAAGGAACCCTAAAATATCTTCCAGGCATTCCTTCTAATTGAGTCAAAAGTGGTTTGAATTGTTTGGAAAGAATTGAGTCTCTCACTCCCAAAAAATAGGTCAACAGCACAAAATGCCTTGGTGACCTGATGGTGAGTATCAGTGTCGGATAGAGAGTGGTACGAGTACAATGCAAAATAATAACAGAGGAAGTTAATTGAGTGTCTATGGTAAACATTGGAGTATAATGGCTCAGAAGTCCTGGACCTATGGATACCATCAGATACGGCAATTTTTAGCTGCTTCTCCACTGCCATCCAGGAGTTGGTCATCATTTAAACGGCGCATGGGTGTTTTTAATCTGCCCCTCTCAAAGGAGGGTACATGCCAGAGATTGGCCTCCAGAGATGGCCTTTAATGATTTTTCATATTTAGGAATGTGAGACTTAAGTTTGTTAAAGTGTGAATATTGTCTTTTTTTTATATAAAAACGACGAGCTGGTGCAGGGAGGAGGGAGAATGAGAGAAATAACTGCACATTCATGTGGCCGTTTCTCAATTTAAATATCTTTATTCCATCTGCTACCTGTCACTTCATAAATCTCATATAATTGTGAGCTATCACAAATATTGAGCCTACTTATTCACACGGGTTTGACATGTAATAGCATGCATGTTTATAGAAGTATTATGTGTTCTATGGTGAGAAAGTTTATCAGATGTGATTGAGGTTAATGTTCCTTTTTAACAACAGAAACAGATTACATTTGTATAGTGTCTTTCACATCAGGAGGACGTCCCAAGCCGTTGGACAGTCCAGGATTTGCACGTGAGCTGGGGGTTGGCATCAGGAGGGGTTGAGGGCAGAGATGGTGGGGGTAGGAAGGTGACCGAAGGCGTGGTTGAAGAGGAAGGTCTTGAGACGTGCCTTGAAGGAAGCAAGGGTGCGGGCGAGGCGAAGGAACTATGGAACAGAATACCAAAGGGTGGGGGCAGAAAGGATTAAAAGGCTTAATTGTCATTGGTGGGGCAAGCAGGGCAGGGGACGTGAAGCAGGCCAGAGTCTGCTGAGCAGAGGGAGAGAGGCAGTTTGGACAGTGGTTAGCAACAACAAGAAATTACATTTGAATAGTGCCTTTTACAACAGGAGGACGTCCAAGTCACAGAGGTAAGGAGGAGCAAGGGCAGGGAGGGCTTTGAAAGCGAGGACTAGGATTTTGAATTGGGAGCCAGTGGAGCCAGGCGAGGATGGGGGTTTGGTGCGGGGCTCTAATGACGCTGCTTTAGATAATTACCTTATAAAAGACATGCAACAGTTTTTATGAATTGGTGGTTAGAAGCATTATGTTATACCAGTGCACAGAAAGAATGCTCTACTGTGTGTAAAAAATATTCACATACCAGTGGATCACAGCTTCTCAATGATTTATTGAGGCTTGCTTTGGGACCCACAGAGGAAAGCTAAAACAATATATTACCATCCAAATGCTGTCTCATTTCTAAGGCATCAGCAGAAGTATGAAGCATTTTAATGAGACTATTATGAAATTGTAATAAGTGTTTTTTAATATTCAGTGGTATCCAACAGGATTTCTTAACAACTAAACCATTAGTATGACTCACCAGCCATAAGAGCTTTACTCCAACTTCAATCAGAACACAGTTCCAGCAGTTCAAAATGATTTCCTGAGGAAAGAATCCCCATGCCAATGCTTAATCCCATTAGAAATTGCTCTATTCCTGCTTGGCTTCACTGGCTCCCTATCCTCAGTGGATTGACTTTAATGTCCTTTCCCTTACAAATACTTCCATGATCTTGTCACACTCTGCTTCTATGATCTCTTGTGATCCAACTGCTATGCCCCCACCCCCTTTGCCCTTCCAACTCTGACCTGATTTCTGCCCCTTAACCTGCTTCATGTCCCTCGTCTATTCAGACCCACGTTTCAGCTATTTTGCCGCATTCCTCTGTCCATTCCGTGATTCTTTCTTTTGGTAGAAGGATCCAAAACTTCGGGCCGTAGTTTCAAATTAGAGGCAAGCCACTTAGAAGTGAAATCAGAAGACAGTTCATCACACTGCAGAATTGTGTGAATGTTTAATGCACTAGAAGGCCATTTAATGAAAACATTATTTGGACGTTTAAAAGTGCATGGAGAAAAGGTGAGGACGTAGGATTGGTAGATCCTCAATGATCTGATAAAATGGCAGAACAGGCTCAATGGGCCAAATGACCTGTTGCTCTTCCTATCACTTCCAACAGTATAAACTGTATGCAAAATACTGCAGATGCTGGAAATCTGATACAAAAACAGAAGTCACGGGAACACTCAGCAGGTCAGGCAGCATCTATGGAGAAAGGAAAGTGAGTCAACGTTTCGGGTCCACGACCCTTTGTCAGAACTGTGGAACCGAAATGTTGACTCAGTTAACCAAACAAATATCATATTTGTTTGTGGCATTGGGGTAGCACTCTCACATCTGAATCAGAAGGTTGTGTTTCGCCCACAAATATACAGTTAATTCACTTTACAGTGTGTTCTGTGAAGCGCTTTGGGACGTCCTCCCGACGTGAAAAGCGCTATATCAAATGCAAGGATTATTATTATCTCAACAACATGATAAGGTGCTATATCAAATGCAAGGGTTATTATTATAATTGTAGGTTGAAGCCTCATGTCGGGACTTGGATCACATAGTCTAAGATGGCACTCCAATGCAGGGCTGGGGGGTTCTTGCATTTTCTGAGGTGCCTTCCTTTGGACGAGACGATAAACCGAAGTCTCATTTGCCTGTTCAGGTGGATGTTAAAGATTCCATGGCACTATTCGAAAAGAGAAATAGTTTCTCTCAGTATCCTGGCCAACAATCCCCCAAATAAAACTGGTCACTCACTCCATGGCTGTTTTGGGGACATTGTTGTCTGCAACTGACTATCATATTTTGCCCACAAAATACACAATCAACTTTACAGTATACCTGTGAAGTCCTTTGAGACGTCTCAAAGACGTGATAAGGTGCAATATCAAATGCAAGGATTATTATTAGTATTATGGCCATTTGTTTTATTTCTTTCCATAATTGTTCATTAACTGCTGTAAATTCTTCTTTTATTGAGTTTGAAATCGAGGAAAGGCAAAGTTTGGTTTATTTGTATCTGAAATAAGAAGAAGCTGCGTGGTATTTGGCATGTAAACTGTTACCTTTTTGATATCCTGTTGCATTTTCTCTTTTTTTGTTTGGATGGAATTTACAGCACTAAATAAGGACTGCAATTCAGACCTAAATGTTGCATGATGCTGAAGGCAGCTTTCATATTAATGACTATCGCGAATATTTCACATAGCACAAAATCGAATTGCATACATTTAATTAAAAACCATCCCATAGCTGCTTTGGCATATTTGTGCGTTTTGCCAAACAGTCATTTTATTTTGGTCCATAACTGTTTATTTCCTGCCATTAGTTATAGGTACATCTGTTCTTTCCTTTGCCAAACTGAATGAACTAAGCCAAAAAGAATATTGGAGACCATCCTCATTTGGCATGATTATAGTATGACTAGTAACAAGGTAAAAACATTTTTTTCAGACGTTTAATGTTTAGGTGATTTGTACATCTTTTTGTCATTGACATACTTAGTTTTAAATATAAAGATATTTAGCTTAACTCAGTTGAAGATCTGTTCAGAAGTGTTAACGTGGTGTTGGCTGGTGCTGCAGTCCTCTAAAGCTTTAGGTCACTGCTCAAGATCCGTGTTTTCAAGTGACGTAAAAATTGGAATTTATTACTGTTTTACATCTTATGGAACCATAGAAATTTAGGGGCAGAAGAAGGCCATTCAGCCTTGACTCTGAAAGAGCTATCTATCCATTTAACGGATAAATAGCTCCTTCTCCTAACCTCTCCTTTACTTGTTTGGTAATTGCTTTAAATCTATGCTTGCTAGTTGTCCACTCATGAAACAATGAAAACGGACATGGAGTCCTGTAGGGTATTGGTTAGAGCACTCGCCTTGCAGTGAGAGGATCTGGGTTTCATTCCCAAGCAGGGCGAAATGTTAGGCAAGATTTCCTGAATCCACATGCCTCTGTTTACCTAGCAGTAAGAACCCAGTCGTTAGTCAATTGGCCAAATCGCTTTTCTGGGCGTAATAATCCCTTGTTTGTGGAACACTGCTGTGCGCAATTGGTTGCCACAGATCGCCCATTTTACAGCATATTCTGTGAAGCGCTTTGAGACATCTAGAAGACATGATAAGACACTATATCAAATGCAAGGATTATTATTATTTGATTCCAATCTCCTGCTTTTCCTCATTTCAGTTATTTATCTAATTTCTTCTAGTAATCTAATAAATTCTACCTGGACTAGCAATCTAAGTAGGTCATTCCATATCCTAATAACCTGTTCTAAAATTTTTTTTGAACTTCTTCCTTTACTCTTTTGGTAATTCCCTTACATCTTTAAATCTATAGACCGCTAGTTATCCACTCATCAAACAGTGAAAAATGGTGTCCTTATTTTTTTTAATCAATTAAAAAAAAAAACTTTTATTGGGTCTCCTCTCAACCTCTTCTTGTGAAAATAGCACCATTTCCTCCAGTCTATCATCCTAAGTAATATCTCTCATCACAGGTAACTCTATCCCTAAAGATGGGTTAACAAGATTGCTAGTTTTAACAGTAGGTGTACCATAGATACCATTGTTTCCAGACTCAGCCATAATGGTTCAGGCAGGTATCTGGTATTGGGAGGTGTTTTCTTGAGGAAAAGTCCAAGGGGAAATAGTACACATCACTCTCCCAAATATCTTTTATCAGCCAGTGTACAGTGGAAGTAACCCAGCAGGATGATTGCCCTCTCTCAGCATGACCTTGGAGACTTTAAGCCCTAGGCTTGGGGTGGGGGGATATTATTAGAGTTAAGGAATATAAGAAGCAGAGCAGAGTCCCAGAAAAGGAGACAGTGCTAACCAGTCATAGGGTGCCATAGTGTAAAAGGACAAAATAAGGTTTGTGATAACTCCCAACAGTTGATGAGCATGACACACAAAATTGAAAGATCCTTAAATAGCCAAGATTATCATTCGTATTATTCAGAGGATGTGGAGAGCACCATTGTCATGAGAATGTTTTGACCAGTTTGGGAAAGATCAGACAAACTTGAATCCCAATGGTATTGTGCACAAGGAATGTGATGATTTCTGAACTGATTCATTGGACTAAGGAAGAGAAAATCTGTCATGGTTCAGATCTCTAGTCACTAACGTTGCTGGTTGCAAGAGTCAATGTTTTCAGAAGAGAGGGGAAAATTGACCTTGTCAAAATTGTCTTGAGATTTACCTCAAATGAGGTGAGGGAGAATGTGAGTTGGAGGGGCTCCGGGATGGAGTTCCAGAGGGTGGGAGTAGATAAGCTGAAGGCCCAACTGCTGATGGTGGACCAGGCATGTTGGGGGACATGGAGCAGGCCCATTGAGTAGAGGGAGCGACAAGATTGATATAGTTTGAGAAGGTTGCAGAGGTAGGGTGGGGCTAGGCCATGGAGGGATTAAAGATGAGAAAGAGGATCTTGAACTTGATCTGCTGGGGAATGGGTGTCCATCTAGCTTGGTGAGCTGAGCAGGGGGTGATAGGCTAGTGTGGGAAAGGACACAGGCATTCGGGTTCTGGATAGTCAGTGAGGAAAGAGAATCTTCACAGAAAAGTTTCCAAAGTGATTGCAGCGTAACGGAGCTACAAGTAAAACTGCAGAGACAAAAGATGCAGGTAAATGAGGTGCAAAAATAGCCAGGCTGATAGAACTGGATATTTATTCTGTTCAAACAAATGATTACTTTGTGATAAATTACATTCTTATTTTTCCCAATCCCTAAGATTGCTTTTAACTCTGGAATTGGTGAGCGGATTTAATAACAACTTGGACTTATATAACGCCCTCCATGCAGGGTACCATCTCAGAGCACTTATCAGTGGCAGACCCTGACTCCGGGGAGTGGGAAATAGGGAAGAGAGGGGACAAGGCGGTGGGATTGAGGGAGAGTGTCAATTGACTAATGACCGGGTTCCTACTTACAGTTAGTTAAACAGAGGCCTGTGGAGTAGGGAAACTTGCCCAATGTTTCACCCAGCCGGGAATTGAAACCCAGATCTCTCGTTTGCAAGGCGAGTGCTCTAACCACTGAGCTACAGAACTTCACAGTCCTTGGAAATACATTCTGTGTAGGTGAGGAAATATCCTGGTATGTCTACTGACATACCAGAAAAGCACAAAGAGACATTAAGTCGCCACTAATATCACTTCCTGCATGCTATGTACAAGAAGGGCCACAGACGTCACTCCCTTTGCTGGGGAATGAACACAGTTCCATTTGTGGCCACATCAAGGATTCCATGGTCAGTTGAGCTGATATCAAAGTTATTAACAGTGTTTTAGAACATAAAATAGAACTTCAACACCCATTGGAAAATATTATATCCTATATTTATATCCTGTCCATACTGATGGCTATAAATAATTATATTTAATGGTATTCAGATATGGATGCTTAAGATCAGAAAGGATTTGGGTCATTATTAGTTTTGTGTTTTCCCA
Organism: Callorhinchus milii; assembly: GCF_018977255.1. Classification (NCBI taxonomy): domain Eukaryota; kingdom Metazoa; phylum Chordata; class Chondrichthyes; order Chimaeriformes; family Callorhinchidae; genus Callorhinchus; species Callorhinchus milii. The sequence goes on along the minus strand of NW_024704742.1, from coordinate 120,920,395 downwards.
GCTGACAATTTGATAGAATATAATTGATAATTATGCCAATAAAAGAAGCACAGTAATAATGTTCCCTCTGAGAGAACAAAGTTTTTTTGAGAGCCCTTCAGATAGTCTTGGATTAAGAGCTGAATCTTTCTTAATTACAGTAAATGCAAATCTTTTGATTTTTGGAAATAATACTTGTAGTTCATATTTTCAAATGAATTGGGGGAAAAGTTAATCTTTCTGAGTGATTATTAACTGCAGCTCATGATACGATGTGTTGAGAAGCAGGGACAGATTCCTAGTCCTGTAGCTCAGTGGTTAGAGCACTCACTTTACAAGTGAGAGACCTGAGTTCAATTCCAGGCAGGGCGAAACCTTGGGCAAGTTTCCTTACTCCACACGCCTAATAATAATCCCTCCAAAACCAAAACAAAAGCAATAATAAATTGGTCATTTTCAATCTACGACTGTTTGTGGGACATTGCTGTGCGCAATTGGCTGCCGCGTTCGCCCACAAATATACAGTCAATTCACTTTACAGTATATTCTGTGAAGCGCTTTGGGACACCTAGAAGACGTGAAAAGCGCTATATCAAACGCAAGGATTATTATTATAGTTGTGATGCTCCACTTGCTGAATTCCCAATCTCAGTCATGCGATTCAGGCAGATGTTGAATCAAGGCCAGAGAATGTCTCATGGAATGGTGAAAGCAAAAGCCTGGTGTGGGAAAGGACACAGGCTGCAGAGTTCTGGATGATCGGCAGCCAATGGATGGAGGAGTTAGGGAGTCCAATAAGCAGGCCGCTGGCATAGTTGAGCCTGGATGTAACGAAGGCATATGTGAGAGTTTCGGCGGCCTGAGGTATGAAGCAGTGGAGACGTCGGGCAATGTTACAGAGGTGGGGGAAGGCAGAGGTCATGACATGGATATGGGGGAGAAAGGACAGTTGAGGGTTGAACAAGACACCTAGGTTCCTGACTGGCTTGGTGAGATGGAGTGTGCATCGGTGGATGCTGATGCTGTCAGTGCCTGAGGTCGGAGGCGCTGGCACCAATCAGGAAAGCCTCGTTCTTGCTGACGTTCAACTGTAGAAAGTTAGCTCCCGCAGTCTGTGAGGACAGCAGTGGTCCTGGAATCAAGGGTGGAGGCAGAGAGGTAGAGTTGGGTGTCATCTGCATACATGTGGAAGTTGACCCCATATCTGCAGGTGATGTTACCAAGAGGTAGCATGTGGAGGTTCAGGAGGAGAGGGCTGTCATGCCTCCAAATTTATGTTCCCTATATCAACTGAGTGAGTTACGCAAAATGTTTCTCAGGAGAATTCTTTCATAAAAATAGAAAGATGCTATCTAACAATTCTACTAAAGATGCAACTACTTATTGGCAACAACCATGAACAACAAAGAAGAAATTATGAGTATTCATACCTTGATAATTCTTTATAGATTGATGATGATTTTCACAGCCTATAATTAGTGTTACATATAGTTATGTAAACAGAGGTGGAAATAATTTAGAAAGAATTGTGATTTAATTCCATAGTTTCTGCTGCAATGTAGATTGAGAGTTAATCTGGATGAAAGGATTTGTCATTTATTCCAGAAATCATGCTTCTGTGCTTGAAGCAATATCACTGATTAATGGACGTCATTGAGATGTCTCAAAGCGTTTCACAGGATTTACTGTGAACTATACTGACTCTAGGCAGCTGATGTTTTGCAAAGGTATGTCCCACAAGCAGCCATGATATGAATGACCAATTTTTATCTGGAGAATTGTTGGTCAGGACACAGTGCAAAATGCTCTTCATTTTATGGCTCGTGCTATGAGATCTTTAACATAACAATAGGCAAGACAGGACGTCAGCCTAACGTCTCAAACCCCAGCACTGTACTGAAGTATTAGACCGTGAGCTCAAGGTATAATAAGAATTTACTTACAGTAAGTAATTTACAATTATATACGTAGAGTATTAGAAGTGTTAAGTTGTGGAATTTGTAATTTAATTGTCTTTTTGGTAAGAAGCATTATTTTAATGCGCTATATTATCCTGTTGGAAAGCACTGATTTATTATTTATAAAAGCTGAAACAGATCTTCATTGAATCTGGCTACATTAATATTGATGATACATTCTGGCAATTTAAAAAAATTGCACTGAGTATTTCAAAGTAGAGGGTGAATTTTACATTAGAAAATAATTTAAGTGAGTATTGTTTGAATTGTCAATTTTTGACTATTTCACAAATGGGGGGAAAAATAAAAGGATTGAATAGAGCTGATATTGTACCAAATTACTCTATGGCACTTTCAAATTGCTTATGAAAGCAACACAGTTATTTGGTTCAATTTGGTGTAAAAAAATAGAAATTTGTTGATTTATATTATAAACTTTCAGAATCAATGAAAGCAATTCTTCAGTGGTCAATCAGCATCTTTGTGAAAAAAAATTCGCAAATCTTTTCTGTTTAAAGGACAGAGAAGAGATGTGTTTTTGTCATTTGCGAGTGACATGCTTAGATGGATGGTTTAAATAGAATATCCTGACACATGATTTATATCTTTCCACGTGAGGTTGACACTAACCTACTCAGAACATGCGTTGTGAATGATCTAGGGTGCCTCATTTCTGTAGACATAAATGACAGTCATATCTAATAAGGAGGACATTCAGTCCATGGAGCCTTTAGTTATTCCACTTGAGCTTTAGTATTATAGTGTGTTATCAGCAAGGCCGGCTATTTATTTGGATTTTTTTAAAATTCTTCCAAACTTTCCTTAATATTTTCTATTTATTTCTGATGCCAATATTTTGGGCCCATTGCCCTCTCACTCATCTGGTTTTAATTCTGCTTTGAAAACACAATCCTTTGAAAGTCTGCAAGTTCCACTTTAAACTGAGGACTACCTGAAAATGCTACTGTACAATGTGCAATTCCCCATTCAAGCATGCAAATTACACACCAAAAGATTTGGAGCAGCCCAGCTCTTAGAAGTTCAAAAGAGTAAATAATTGCTGCTGTTCACATCATGATGCTTTTGTGCTTTGTAAATTCTAATTTGCTATAATTGTCCAGCGTTTTGTTACCAATTGCAAGCTTTACGAAACACTTTGATGCTTCAGTTTAGAGCTTTTCTCGCCCCCCCAAAAAAAATCCTCTCCTAATGCCATATGGAGGTGGATGCAATTTAGGTTCCATAATACTTATGTTTCTGTTGATGTATGAATTACATGAGCCTTTTTCTGCGTATTGGTGAATATTTATAACCTAAATTGTTTACTGTAATTTGAGGTTGCTTGGAGGTTGTGAGATAGCCACAGGTGGTTTGGAGAGACTTAAATTTTATATGAGAATTGTTCATTCATTGCTTGCACCTGCGTAAGCCTCTTATTTTATTTGGATCAACAATGTTCAGATGGATATTTGGTTTGTGTATGTAGTGCAAATCTACTTTTTTGTAAAATTACTTAATTGACAATAATAATCCTTGAATTGAATTATGGTGCTTTTCACTTCTGGAGGACGTCACAAGGTGCATCACAGGATTTGTTGCAAACGTGGCAGGCAATTTGTGCACAACCACTGAAAAATGGATTATTGAATGGAAGTAAAATACTTTCTTCTCTTTACGTGGATCAAATTATCTTCACTGTTTACAACTGAATAACTGCAATGGAGAGAAACACATTACACATGTCTTTAAGCCATTGTTTGTATCTGTTAGTAAAGATATCTTCAAGCATTTTAAACTAAGGAATCAATTAGACTGAAAATGTACATTGTGTAGCTTTCAAGGTAACATTCTCAGCATTAATTGTCATATCTATCAGAGTCAGTTGTACGGCAACCCACAAAATCTGGAGCCTTTTCCCATCTCACCCAATACTCTTAGTACAAAAGCCACCTCCAGGCCCTCAAATCCTACTCCTAGAATCACAGTATCAAAGAATATTACAAATGGCCTCCTGTAGCACCAAAGTGTGTGAATCACAATCTATTTTTGATAGTCAAGTGATAGGCAACTTGTCGATTGCTGTGTTTAAACCTGTTCACATTGCGTTGTCCATGTTATAAGATAAGGCAGGACATTATTTTAATTAAACAAAATTACTGCTCTCTAATTTGACAAGTTTAACTTTGTGGAAATAGCAACAAAATTACATTTGTATAGCGCCTTTCATATCGGGAGGACGTCCTAAGGCGCTGGACAGTCAGTGTTTCGGACCAGAACTGGAGGTCGGGATTGGGGAGGGTGGAGGACAGGGGGTCAAGGAGTGTGATTGAAAGCACAGTTGAAGAGGAGGGTCTTGAGATGGATCTTGAAGGAGTCAAGGGAGGAGGCAAGGCGGAGGGACTGTGGGATGGAGTTCCAGAGGGTAGGAGCAGAGTGGCAGAAGACCCGCCGCCAATGTGAAGGTGAACGTGATGCAGGCCGGTGCCCACAGAGCTGAAGGAGTGGGCAGGATGGTAATAATAATAATAATAATCCTTGCATTTGATATAGCGCTTTTCACGTCTTCTAGATGTCCCAAAGCGCTTCACAGAATATACTGTAAAGTGAATTGACTGTATATTTGTGGGCGAACGCGGCAGCCAATTGCGCATAGCAGTGTCCCACAAACAGTCGTGGATTGAAAATAATCAATTTATTATTTTTTTTTGGTAGAGGGTTAGGAGGTCGCATAGGTAGGGGGGAGCAAGACCATGAAGGGCTTTGAAGGTGAGGACCAGGATCTTGAAGTGTATCCTCTGTGTGATGCGAAGCCAGTGGAGTCGGGTGAGGATGGGGCTGATAGGGTCACGGAGCCCGGTGCGGGAGAGGACACGGGCTGCAGAGTTCTGGATGATCTGCAACCTATGGAGCGAAGAGTTGAGGAGGCCGACAAGCAGGGTGTTTGCATAGTCGAGTCTCGATGTTATGAATGTGTGTATGAGGGTTTCAGCGGCCTTTGGTGTGAGACAGTGTTGGAGCTGGGTGATGTTGCGGAGGTGGGGGAAGGCAGAGCGGGTCATGGCACTGATGTGGAGTGGAAAGGATAGTTGAGGGTCAAACAAGACGCCAAGGTTCCAGACTGGCTCAGTGAGGTGGAGTGTGCATCTATGGATAGTGATGCTGTCAGCGCCTGAGGTGTGGAGGCGCTGACAGGAGCCAATCAGGAGAGCCTCGATCTTGTTGACTTTCAGCTAAAGAAAGTTAGCTCTCATCCAGGACTTGATGTCTGACAGACATTCTGTCAGGACAGCAGTGGTCCTGGAGTCAAGGGTGGAGGCAGAGAGGTACAGATGGGTGTCATCTGCATATATGTGGATGTCTGTGGATGACGTCACCAAGAGGGATCATATAGATATTGAAGAGGAGAGGACCAAGGCAGAGCCTTGAGGAACGCCTCATGAGTGGGGGCTACAGGAGAAACTGTTTGTGGAGATGAAGTGGAAACGATATGAGAGGTACGATCTGAACCATTCAAGAATAGAACCTAAATACTGCTGGGTTTTTCCCTGCCAGAAACAATCCATGAGAAAATATGAGAGTTTATCCTGTCCAGTGGTTTCCTGTTTCTGTGGAAATCGTTGCAGAGGAATTTGTAAGAATAGCCAGTTCCTGACTGACTGCTGACACACCCCCACAAAGGGATGTGCCCAGTTCCTGTAGCTGGGATTTTCCACTCCCATCTGCAAGTTAGAAATTTTGTTTGACAAAAATACCTTTATTTCAATACGAATCTTTTCATTCTCCGAAGATCGTTCGTATCGGAGCAGTTCCATCCTAAAGCTGCTTCGCTTTATTCATCCAGGTGAGAGAGTTTGTTCTTAGATTTTAGATTCTCTTAAATTTTGCTGTAGATGAAGCTTAAAGAATCTAGATCTATATAGATACTCGATGGTGCCAGTTGTTTCAAAAAAAATGTACAATTGTAAATTTTTCCGATAAAGCATTGCCTATAAAGTAGCCTGTTGCCTGTATTGGTGGCATATACCGTACAATGTGCTCTACCACAGAGTCCTCAGATACCATACAATACAAAATTACATTTGTATAGCGCCTTTAACATCAGGAGGACGTCCCAAGGTCATGGTCACGTCTGGCAATTTACTATACAGCAAGCCTGAACCCCAGAACTGGGGGATGCAGATGGGGGAGGGGGCAGGTGGGAAAACAACTGGAGTTGTCATTCATTTATTGTATCGTCTTGCCATGTTTTGGAGACCAGCCCATTGCAGAGGCTTGGAGTAGGTCTGAATCCCTCCTTTTGTTGCTGGATGATATGTAGTCAAAACACTTCAAAACATTTTCAGCACTATATTTTGAATGTTCAATTTGATTTTTCTGTTTTCAATTTATGAATCCTAACTTATATCTATAAAAATTCTCTCAACTCTGTCATGCTGAACATTTTAAAACAACTATTTAATATACAGAACCATATAGCATCAGTAGTTTCAATCAGTTGTGTGAATGACTCTAAATGTTAAAGAAGTCAATAAACCAATAAAATGTGAGCATTGTTGGTCGAGCTGCTTTAAACACCACTATTTTTGTTCAGCAATGACGTATTTGCTACAAATACATGATTATGCCTGTCTGATTAGAACGAAGATCACACAAATGTCTCCAATTTCACGTCTTGTTAGCAATTGCAGTGACTGACCTTTTAGCATCAAATCAAAATGTAATCATGTCAAACTGGCTCAAGCACTCACTAGATTCTCAGAACCATATAAAACATTTTTATTTTCTGGCATATTATCAACAAGAACAATTTTCAGTTCCATACATAGAGTTCCAAAGATTGTTGTGTGTCTCTTTTAAACCCCATATGCCCCCATATGTTTGGTTTTATAATAGAATTGATACAATTAATGAACTTGTCCAACCCTCAAAAAAGTTAGTTTTAGTATTCCATCTGCACACTGGTGACAAGTAATTGCACACAGCTTGTGTCCGTGTGACACAGTGTCCTTGTGTGAAAATGAGCTGTGGAAATCTAAAAAGTTTGTTTATTGAAATTCATAATTATTTAAAACTTTGAATATTGCAGTGCATCTGTGTGCTAACTTGGCTCAGGGAGTAGTATTCTTTCTTCTGTGGCAGAAGGTTATGGATTCAAACCCCATGTTGGCCCTTGCTGGTATTCCAGTCCAATCCCGTTTATCAGAAATATTATCGTTTGGATGAGATGTTGTTTTAATTACCATTTATAAATTGTACTTTCAAAAAAGTTTAATGCTGTGCATCATTAAAACTCCTACGGAATCACTGGTCATGTATTGAAGGTCAACAGAGTTGCATTAAGCATTTTTATGAAAACGACATGTAGCACTACTGGTCACAGTTAAAACAGAAAGCAAGGTGGGAGAAAGGGCCATTGTAAGGAAGGTGATCAAATATGTGGTCAAACAGGTTGGTGTTTGGACAAAGATTTAATAATTTGGACAGTGGCTGAACAATGTTGTGGCAACTTAAAAGGGGCCAGAAAATAACCTTAAAAGAAAAGAAATGGGAAGAAAAAAAAGTAATATAAAAATGTTACTTACGAATGTAAAAATGAACTAGAAAAACTATAATTTGTATTTAGATAAATTATGCATTCGTATAATAAAAGGGAAATGAATACAGAAATAATTGTGCATCTGATAATTTATTCTGTCTGTTTATGTTGATGACACAATAGGCTGTAAAGAAAACTCGAATACAAGAAAATGTTTGGATATTACATCATCAGGTGCTGCCTGCCAAAGGTTGTCAGTCTGCTTGGTGCTTTTCTTCTGCTGCTATCTCAAGGCCATGCTCTGGACTGCACTCTCGTTTGCCAACTCTGTACAAGGACTCAGATTCAGTGCTTCAATTTAGGTTTAATATCAGTTCCTCGGAATTTCCCAAAGACCATAACATTGATTACCCTTAGCAGGAATAACATTTCCCGTTTAATTCCAACTGACTTTCGAGGCTTTAATAGACTGTCAGCACTTTTTCTCGATAACACCGGTCTCGTCTATGTACACCCTCAAGCTTTTTTTGATCTCAGCAACTTATACTACCTGCATTTGAATCATAATCAGATACAGCACTTTCACCCAGGGACCTTCAAAGGGCTCACAAAACTTCATTATTTATACCTGCAGCACAATCAAATTATTTCTATTCCAGGAGGATTATTTTCTGATCTGACTGCCATTCGATACCTCCACCTTGAACAAAATCACCTTGGCATACTCGGCAGTGAAGCATTCGCAAACATGCCAAATCTTCACACACTGCATCTTGCAAACAATAGAATTTCATGGATATCCAATTCCTCATTCGGTCGGCTCACAAGACTCCAGTTTCTTTATCTTCAGGGCAACCTCTTGACACGGATCCCATCGCATACTTTTGGTGGTCTTAAGCACGTTAAAAGACTTGCATTATCCAAGAATCCAATTGACCAAGTCCATCCTTTTGCATTCATTGGACTTGAAAATCTTGAATTTCTCTACCTTGACAATGCAAAAATAACAACTCTTGCACAAAATGGATTTGCTTCACTGACTAACCTAAAGCATTTAGCATTGAATAACAATCACATAATTCATATTAATTCTGGATCTTTTAAACTCTTGCGGCTCGGGTATTTGCAGCTTTCCCACAACAATATAACCTCTATTGATTCTGATGCATTTGTGGAGATGGCAGCTACTTTAAAAATCCTACACTTGGCTAACAATCATCTCTCAAGCCTTCGTGCTGAGGTCCTGAGGCCATTGGCTTCACTGGCGCATCTGCTGGTCAGTGGCAATCCTTGGGAATGCAACTGTCAGTTGCTTGATTTGCGTGGCTGGCTGTTGTCATCCTCACTTATTGTAAGCATTCGTTGCCAGAGTCCATTAGAACTGTGTGGCAAAGCCTTGCAAAATATCAATGTAAAAGAGATTGGCAGATGCAATACAACTTTAGCACCCTTGGCACTAGATGCTAGAGAGAGAGCTTCAACTACTAACATAGTGATGACCTCTGTGAAATTAGATACACAGAATGCTGCCTTCAAGGTGAAGGGAAGTCCTATAACTTTCCATGAATTTGGAAATGAAAACGAGAGGACTGAAAAGCTCACAAGTGGGCTACCAGTGCAGATTCCAATTGAATACACATCAGTTAATTTAAGTATCTTCACAGGGCCAAACAATGCACCCATCTCAATCAAACCTTTATACATCTGTGAGCAGCGTTTAGCAAAAGGAAACCGAGCCTTTGACATCCTTTTGGCCTTTTTTATCTTGGCATGTACAGCAATTGTATTCCTCATCTACAAAGTGCATCAGTTACAACAGAAACTTAGACTTGCTGAGGCTGAAGGAGACAATGATCTGGAGTATTACAGCATATACCCATATGCACGGTATCACGTGACAGACCCTGTGCGGGAGTTGCCCCCGGAACCTGGAGCACATCCCCATTTGGACCAGGCTCGGTTCCTCAAGATGAATGACTCAGATAATGGATCACAAGTTATTTTCTTTGAACATTCAGTTTTATGACTTTTTGATTTCGTCCAAAGACGTACTTTTAATGCACATTTACTGTTTAAATATAGCTTTTGATATGTCACCCATGTTTTACAGTATATGGCTTTTCCCCTTCAAACAAGTTTTTATAAACACCTTTTGCTCAGAGACGAGCAAAATAGCTACCAATGTGGGCATGTATTTCGAACTGCAGGGATAAAAGTCATTGAACTCTGGATAGAATTTGAAAAATTGTTTAAGTGATGTGTTATTTGCAAGAATACACAAAGCTCAAAGAGAAAGATGTGTGGAAAAATTGCCATGGGCTTTTTTTAGATGTACAATGTATAATTAACCTTCATAACTACAATGGTTTTCAGATGGTTATTTTTTGAGTGGTTTCAAAGTACATCATTAAATTCCCCAGTTGATGTTTTGTCGGTTCATACCTATATCCATTCCAACCAGTGCATGAGTGCCCATCCTAGATCATATCCTAGCCCCAAATCCTGGCACTTAATAGGATGGCACTGCTTTTAGAGTTATTTTGTAACTTAAATGGTATTAATATAAAAACCTTTTATGTACCTTTCTCATTGTTTTTGAAGTTGATGTAAAATGTATCAAAATATCCAGTCAAGAGAGGCAGTCCTCTCAACGTCTGAAATTTATAATGTAATCTAATCAGATGTCATTTTGAGGTGTACCACCAACAGAATTGTTCATTCCTTCGTGGAAAAACTTATCTTGCTGTGTGTATACAGCTGGGAGCAAAGTAATCTCACTTGAGCAGTAGGGCAATGTGGAGCAGGAGGCCTAATCTATATACCAGCTGTTTAGCATATGCACCTCACTCCAGAAAGGGATGATTGTGTTTTCATGGTTCACGCCGAAATCCTGGTGACGACTGCCAAACATACAGTATTAAAGCAGCTTGAAAGTGGGATTGCTTTAGGAAGCAGCCAAAAGCTGAACTGCAGTGAACCCAGAGAATGGTGATCTTTTTTGTCACAAGAATGGAGGAGCTGTTGGTATGCTAACTCCATCCTTGTAACAAATCCTTGTTAAGAATTCTGGGGTTAACTCCTGCTAAACTTTTACTGGCAATAGCACTTGCGAAACATACACTACTCCCACGGAGCGGAGGGAATCCGCTCCGCGGTCACTGCCCCTCCAACTTCCACCCACCCCCCACCCCTTCCCTCCCACACTCCGACTCCTACCCATCCTCCCCTACGCACTTTCGAACCCGTTTCCCCACCCTCTCACCAAACTCATCTGTCCCTGAAACCCACCACCTGCTCCCTGGACCCCATCCCCACTCCACTCCTTATCTCCCAGCTCCACCTCCTTGCTCCACTTCTCACAGACACCATTAACCTGTCCCTCATCTCTGGCTCTGTTCCCATTCCCCTCAAAACTGCCACCATCACTCCCACATTGNAAAAACCCTCCCTTGATGCGTCGCAGCTATCAAGCTACCGGCCCATCTCCAACCTCCCCTTCCTGTCCAAGGTTCTCGAAAGAGTCGTCGCCTCCCAGCTACGCTCTTTCTTCTCCACCCACTCACCTTTTGAATCCCTCCAGTCGGGTTTCCGTGCTGCCCATAGCACAGAAACCGCCCTGGTCATGGTCACTAATGACATCTTGACCATCTGCGACCAGGGCTCCCTCTGCCTCCTCGACCTATCGGCCGCACTCGATATGGTCGACCACTCTATCCTCCTCCACCGCTTGTCCTCCCACCTCAACCTTCAAGGCCCTGTCCTTGAGTGGTTTAGGTCCTACCACTCCCACAGTCTTCATTTTGTCTCTGCAAATGGCTTTTCCTCCAGCCCCCGCACTGTCTCGTGTGGTGTCCCTCAGGGCTCTGTCCTCGGTCCCCTCCTCTTCACCGTCTATATGCTCCCCCTTGGTGACATCATCTGCGGACATGGGGTTAACTTCCACATGTATGCAGATGACACCCAACTTTACCTTTCCTCTTCTACCATCAACTCCACGACCACCGATGTCCTTTCAGTCTGCCTCACGTCAGCGCCTCCACCCCTCAGGCGCTGACAGCATCAGCATCCAAGGCTGCACTCTCCACCTCTCAAAGACAGTCAGGAACCTCGGTGTTCTGTTCGACCCTGAGTTGTCCTTTCTTCCCCACATCCGCGCCACAACTAGCACCGCCTTCCACCACCTCCGGAACATCGCCAGACTACGGCACTACCTCACCCCTCACGCTGCTGAAACCCTGGTCCACACCTTTATCACCTCAAGGCTGGACTACGGGAACTCTCTTCTCGTCGGCCTTCCCGGCACCTCCCTCCACAAGCTGCAGGTCATTCAGAATTCTGCAGCTTGTGCCGTGTACTGTCCCGCACCAGGCTTCGCGACCACATCACTCCCACCCTCGCTCGCCTCCACTGGCTCCCCATCCCCCATAGGATCGAATTCAAGATCCTCATCCTCACCTACAAGGCCATTCATGGTCTTGCACCCTCCTACCTCTCTGACCTACTATCCCCCTACTTACCTGCCCGTACCCTCCGTTCCTCTGGCTTCAGTCTGCTCCACATCCCCCATCCTAACCTCCCTACCATCAGTGGCCGGGCTTTCAGCCCCTAGGCTCCGGAACTCCATCCCCCAGTGCCTTCGCCTTGCTTCCTCCCTTTCCTCCTCCAAGGCCGGTCTCAAGACCTTTCTCTTCAACTGTGCCTTCAGCTGCCCTCTCGACTCTCTACCCCCTCCTCGCTCCCTCCCCTCACCCTGACCATTTCCCCCCTGCTCGGGTCCCGACCCAACTGTCCAGCGCCTTGGGACGTCCTCCCGACGTGAAAGGCGCTCTATAAATGCAATCATGTTGTCTCTGTGGGACCAGCTGTGATATCTGTAAGTTCTGTAATGAATGTTAAATAAGCAGAGAGCAGATAGTTCAGAGAAGTTGTAGATTCTGGTTAAATATTGGTGGTGGGATAAATACAATCAAAGATGCTCAGTTTGGTTTGTCATTTTATTCACGAGTTTAAGCTAGATTTATTACATTTCTTATTTTGCACTGCCCAGGAAGCTCTATTAATATTTAATGTTCATTTCCTTTTCATTGTTACCTATTAGTTCAGGTTTTACATCCTGTAATAAATATATATAGTCCTTGCATTTAATATAGTCACATTTGGCCACTGAAAGCGTTTCACAGAATCCAACGTAAATTGCAGTCAATATAAGCAAATACAAGCATCAAATTAAAATGTTTAAGTCTAGCAAGGTTCATTATAAGTTTTATTGTTTGAATTCTGTTTCCCATGTCTTGCAGATATTTCCTGACAAGTAGTTTATAATGCTTTGTTTTTGTCCAGTTAACGAAGTTGGAACTGCAAATTGATCTTACATTTCATCGGGCTTTTGTTCCAACATTTGTCAAAGATGCTGTTGATTCTCGGTCATTACACTGTGTGACTACTGTGAAGAGCACCACATTTAAACTATTAAATGTTTAATAGTATATCTGGATGTCTTTCCCTTTAAAGAGAAAGTAGCATCCTTGAGCATTGAAAGTTTGTGGTTTGTTTTTAATTGATAATATCATAGAAATTACAGCACAGGAAGAGACCATTCAGTCCATTGTCCTTATGCTGGTACCAGCTCTTTCACTAACTAATCTCAATTCCTTGCTCTTTCCCAGAATGAGTTTGATTGTACATCTTAAATGTTTACCCAATTACCTTTTTAATTTATTCCCTTTTTATTCTCACAACATGAAAATGACAGGCAGTCTGTTTCCCTAATCTAAGAATCAGTTGGTTTGAATGGGAGATTTTTGTTTGCGTGGTTGTAAATATAGAAATAGTCACTTGTATTTTAATGAGCATCCAATCTTCTCACTATATTAATTTAAATGTCATCCAAATATTCATCCTTAATTATGGCATAATGCTCTTGCTTGTGTTATTAAAGAAAAAATTAGTTTAGCTTGTGGAAGGAAATCATAATGCACTACAGTTCCCATATTTTTCTACCACTCTTGGTACTGTGGATTTTGTACATAATAATAATCCTTGCGTTTGATATAGCATCTTATCATGTCATTGAGACGTCTCAAAGCACTTTGCAGGATATACTGTAAAGTGAATTGACTGTATTTTACAGGTAGTTTTAAAACAGCAAATATCTGTTTTAAGACTGTATATTTTATATAGTCTTAAAACAGCAGTCTGCATGAATAATCAACAGACTTATGATCGACCCATGATCGATTAAGCACACTGACTAAGTACACTGACTGGACATGCAGTCTGCTGTTTTAAGAGTTTATCTGTGCAGTTTCATTATTTCTTAAAAAATAACAAATTATCTTTAACTCATTATAATTTTTTGTGACATTTTTAACATTTCACAAAATGGTTAGAGATATCTGTCAATCTTGATTACTCATAATCATGCTGCTGGAGGGATGGACATTGTAATGAGTCCTGCCAGATCTCTTCACTTGAGAAAATACTGGCAAACAGTTGTATATTTATTACATGTTATTTGGATTCTTTTAAAAATTAGCCCAGTGACAAAATCAGACAAATAGAATAAAATCCATTGTCTTATAATTATTCATTGAGTGAAGATAAATGTTAAGTATATCAAAGCAGTTGGTCCATTGCTAATTGATTCAATTACACTACAGAGCAAACCTTAACGAAAGGTACTGACCATGTGATTAAAGCAACATAAGGTTTTAAAATATTCTGAGTGCAGAGGCTCAGCTGTCTCTTTTGTTTTCCTTCAGAGCAGGCTTCTTGCTGGCAAGTTTGTAAAGCTGGCCCAATTAAACCTGTTTCCTGCTCTCTTACAGTGTTATTCAAGATAAGTTCTGTGGGATCATAAACATTTGCGTGGAAGCATTACATGACGTCATGTCGGACGATCCAGACACAAGAACATATAAAGAGTAAGTAATGGTTTGTGTCTATGTTGTTGATAAAATCCCAACCTGCCTTAAAACATAGTGTGAATGCTGGTCAGCACTTCTGCATTCCTTGCACAAGTTGGCTTCCTGTCTTATGGCCAGCTTCCTGCGCTAACAAATGCCTGAATTCCGGGTCTTCAGCTTGTTGCCAGTGTTGTTTCCTGATCTCTTATAAAGGAAGTGACTTCGGTGGCAACCTGATAACTTGTGAAGCCAGCTATTGTTTATCGCCCAGGAAGGCAGTCAGTGCTTTGAAGTTTAACAAAGCAATTTGAAGTGTGCCAGACAGCTTTCTGTGTAGATAGATCGATGTCATGGTCAATAGCCCAGTCATGAGATAATTTAACCCATTATAACAAAGCACATTTTAATGGAGTTCTATTGTACTGAAGGCCATGTTTCTCTTTGACCGTGCTTATGATCACCTTTTCTCGGCCAAGCATTAAGCTCTGTCACTGTTAAGCATCCTAAAACACTCTTCCGCGTGGAACAAATGCATGTTATCGTTGTTGTACTGAATTTTCATTCGGGAAGAGACAGAAATTGCCATTTCAGGCTCCTATTACAGATTGAAGGTAATGAGGCATGGCAGGTGAACCAGAATCAGAAAAAATGGAGAGTGAAAATGTTTATCACAGCAATGCAAACCTCACTTCCGTGCAATTGTAAATATAAGAAAGTGGAGAAAAAAGCTAAAATTGATTGCACGGGTAAGGTGGAGGAAGGATGTGAAGAGATTTATAAATGAGGAGCTTAAAATTGATCTGTTGAGCTACAGGATAGCAGTGAAGCCATTCCAGGACAGTACCAGCACAGAAGCTTCACTGAACTCAGATCACAGAATTCTGGTTGAGTTAAAGTGTGGGAGGCTAGTGAGGAGAGCATTGCAGAATTTTATCTTGGAGATAGCAGAGCCATAGGTAATGGTTTTAGTCACATGTTTATCAGTGGACACTGTTCCATAGCTAGAAGAAGCCAGTTTTGATGAGGGATCAGATGCAGTAAATAAGCATCAATCACTGTGAGCACTTCTGCATAATTGTAAATGCAACAACTTGCATTTATTAGCGCCCTTCTCACGGGGTAGCGTACTGGACTGCTTGTCAGTGGTGGAATCTGACACCACCGAGCCAGGGGGAGAGGGAGTAGGAGGTGACCATAAACACAATCAAAAAGGAAGGTCCTTAGGCGGGGAGGGAGGGGGCAAGGCAGAGGAATTGAGGGAGAGAGTTCCAGAGTTTCAGGCCGTAGTGGCTGAAGGCATGGCCACCGATGGTGGAACGGAGGGGACAAGGGACAAACAGGAAGCCTGAGCCAGCCGAGCGGCGGCAGCAGCTGGTGGATAGATAGGGAGGTGCGAGGGCATGAAGGGATTTGAAAACGAGTGAGAGGATCTTGAAATCAATATATAACTATTGTTAAAGTAAATGTGCTACAGAAGTGCAGTGTTCAGGAGAATTAATTTGCACAATTGCTTTGCTTTCATTCTATTCACTTTCCTGATGCTAGATAAGAAAGTTAAAAGAAATAAGTGGGACTTTGTAATATTGCTTTTATCACTGATAGAAAATGTTCTGAGAACTTGAAACTGCATATTATATATTATTGTATTATATATTATATATATATTATATATTATTATATATTATAGAATAAGTAATTACAGTGAAGTGGTGAAATATATTATTGTAAATCAACACTTGTCAAATGCCCATTTATTTTTTAATGTAATTTTTTTCTTTGCTTGCCAACCTAGTGTCTTCCTTTTTAGAAGAAGTTTTTGCTGGTTGGTTCCTGTTCAAAACAAATGACCGAATTCTGGGCCATCAACCCGCTTCACTTCCTATTTGCTAAGCAAAGTAGAAAGTGATGGTGGCAACGACCTGTTGTCTTGAAAATCGCCTGTTCTTTTTGTGCAGAAACGTAGTCCATAGTGCAACTACATTAACTCAATTTATGCTATAAAGAAGCTTATCATGTTGGGGCCCTGCTGTTGTGACATTCAGCCACTGCTGTTTGAGATGAACATACTCAGCCATGAGATCCTGCTCATTTGTACAAAAGAGTTGTACATTTTGGACCAATAAATACTCCCCATAGTAATTGAAATGGTTCAATTGTTCTCATTTTATTCTTTGAACATAGTTGTATGGTGATGTCACATTATGAAGACCATAAGGTGAGTGAAGATGAAGAGCCACCAACTGAACAGGACAAGAGGAAGAAGCTGGTAAGTAGACATTTAAAGACATGTTGCATTGTAACTCTCCCATCTGTTGGTGTTGAAATGTAGTCTCCAATGCAAATACAAATATATATACTTCAAGAAAGTACAAGTCCCATTGTAATTTAGTATAATGGCAACTAGCTTTTAGACTTTATGAATTTGGGGGAAATAAGATCAAGATCTCAGATGCGTAGTTATTCAGAAGCTCGTTGCACGTAATGATTTGAGTATGAGCAGCCTACGCCACAGAATAGTTTTTTTTGCTATTGATTCCTCATTCACTCTTGTTTTTGGTGTCTAATGTATGTGGAAACCCTTCATCATATTGTATTTAAGAGTATATAACCATGCATGCCGCCTTCACACGGAAATCCCGCTGTTTGGAATGGAATGTGCACTCCCTCCCGGGAAAAAGCACTGCCTGTCGAGCTTTCCCACTGCTTGGCCAGCTAGGACCACACTATGTTTGGGCTTTGGCTTGCAGGGTTAACAGGAGATGAGTGAGACAAATCCTTATCCTTGTGGCTGGTTTGCACAGTAATTTTTTTAAATAAAAATAAATATTTAACACAGTTGTTGTCAGCTTTGGTCTGACTGCTGTTTCTTAGAGATTATTCCAATGCACTGCAACTTGAATATTCAAAGCGATCATGGTTTTTGGGATTACTTTAGTTTGATGGTCAATCATTAAAATAACTGACAGTTAAGGATGATACAAATGTCTTTTGTCGTATTCATTAATTAGAAAATATAAATTGTCAAGTGCAGGTAAAAGAACCCGTTATCAAAGGGGTATAAGACTTGTCTTACTAAATGATCATCATTTATATTAGATTAAGTGTTTGACACCTACATTTATTAAATATTATGCGTTTCATGTCATTTGAAAATTGTAGGTATGCCATCATTTTCTAGCATTGTGAAATTGTACTAATTAAGTTTAGTGGAATGATTATTGTACAGCACAAGATGTTTAATAGAACCACAGTTGGTTTCAGATGACCAAAGAAATGGCAGCGATCCCAAGGGAGTAGCTGGTAACAGTCAGCCGTGGAGTAACCGATCACGAAATTTGCTTGACGGCTTGAGCTCTGTTTTGTATTATTGTCCTCAAAATGCATCACTGCTTTCATCTTCTTCTCTCCAGTAAAAGACCTTTTACTTCTTTTGAACAAACAAAAGATCTGGATCTGCATTTAATTACTTCTAATCTCCATTTATTACCAAAATCAACCTTGGCATCTAAAAGCCTCTCTTAACCCAATAGATTTCTGAGATATGCCAATAGAATCATCTGCATATAAGAGCAGGCTTACTGCTGAATCATGTACCCTTAAGTGCAGGAAAATAATTTCCAGTCAGGAGCCCGGCCTTCGAACATTTAAAAATAAGCGCAGGCAGCCTTGCCCTGCCCTTGGTATTTAGAATTTCTTTCAATAAGCTCTCCTCCTTGTCATTGCCATGCTTCTGTGTAAAAGTAAACCAGAAAGAATAGTCCTCCTTTGAGCTGTCCTCCTGATGTGAAAGGCGCTATACAAATGTATATTGTATACTTATTTTCAGAGTAATTCTATTAGTTTTTAGATACAAGAGCATAAAAAAACTTTCTACAGTGTTTCACATTCTTTTCCATGGTAAGAGGTACTAGAAATCTAGCATAAGAGCTGAATAATACCACCAGAGGCTTTTATTCTGAAGCACCTCCCCTCCCCCCCACCCAACCCTTCCCCAATCTGCTTCTTTGGTGCAATTATTAATGTATACACCACTTGGCACGAATACAGTCTTGCTGAAATGTTCATACAAGCCGTTTTGGGGGTTTGTGGTCTTAAAAGCTTTCCAAAGAAAAAGGTTTGGATTATGTTTTTTGTGGCTTATTTTACTTTGATGGCCTATGACATTTAACATACAATATGTTTTCTTAACATTTGCTTCATGTGAGGTCACCTGCTTCACCTCATCGTCGATAGGCGAACTTTTAGCCACTCTGCCTCACTCTCTTAAACTCTATCCCAAGTCCCTGTGCTCTACCTCTCCCTCTCCACCTTCAAACCCACCTTAGGACTTATCACTTCAACTACGCTTCTGACCACTTCCCTTCCCCTCCCTAGCTCACTTCCCTCCACCTCCCCCGAAGTTTAGTCTCTTAATCAGTTGTGTGAAGCACTTTGAGATGTCCTCTCGATGTGAAAAGTACATAAATTATCATTAATGCTTTGAATTTTTAAAAGTATAGATTGTAAGAATTCCTTCCATTTATAAAGTTCTTAATTTTACAACATTTACAGTTTCTTTAATTCTTTGGGTTTATCCGATTGCCAACACTTAATCTTTTGCTACAAAGTGAAGGATTTAACAATCTGAAGTACTCTCACAGATGATATAAAGCAGGAGAGTTTATAATATATATATAAAGTTCAAGAACTTTTACCCAGTTTCGATTTTTTAAAAGATTTCTTGTATGACTTTCTTTGATCGTTGTCAAGTGATTTCTTCAAAGGATGGAACATAAGAGAACATTGACCTGCTGATGGTAAAACTGCAGTACTTGTCAGTACAGGCAAGAATGGTGTATTAGTGACAGGTTTTATCACCAGTAGCTGTCTCGAAAACTCAGATGATCACAATGAGCAATAACTAGTTTTGGCATCTCTTTTTCTTGTACACTTTGATATGATTTTTTGAATATCTGTGATGATCATATATATTTGATCATCAAAGGAACTGGAGAACTGAAATAATATAATAGTTGAAACAGTCTCTGTTAATGGCAATGCCTCTGTTGATTATAATAGGTGATATAACAGCAACATGCAGTTGGTGGAATCAACAACTTGTAATTATATAGGTTCCTTTCACACGGGGCAGCATCTCGGAGCACTTAACAGTGGTGGAGCCTGACACTGAGCGGGGAGAAGGAGGAGATGGATGTAACCACGGTCAAAGATTAAGGTCTTCAGTTGTGATCTAAAACAGGGAAGGGCGGGGGCAAGGTGGAGGGATTGGAGAAGAGAGTTCCAGAGCTTCGGGACGTAGTGGCTGAAAGCACGGCTGTCGATGGTGGAGGGGATGAGGGACAAGTAGGATGCCAGAACTGTATGATATCCCAAGATTTGATGTATATCCTTTCACGTCTGGGGGACATCTCAAAGCCACCATAGTAAATCTGAGGATTATTGCTTTTATCTTGTGGTGTTGCTTGACTCATCGCTCATCATAACTCATCATGTCAAAACAGTGTGAGAAGCAATAAACAAGACAAACAGGCTGCTGGGTTATATTCCCGTATCTGGGATGAGCTCAGATTCTCAGATATCGTACTGGAGCTGTACTGTATATTATTCTGGTCAGGCAGCACCTGGAGTCCTGCATACAGTTATGGTCAACACAACATAAGGGGGCTTGCCAAGCCCTAGACACAGACCAGAGTACAGTCACAAGGTTCTCCTGGTGTTAGAAGAATGAGCTATTCAGTCTTGAAAAGAGTCATCTCTGGAGGGACCTTATAGAGGTAAGATTTTAAATGGTTTTGAGAAATTAAACTAAGATCCATACTTTTGGATACACAGAGAGAGCAGAATACAATATTAGGATTGCAAAGGACAATTTCAAGACAGGCAAAGACAAATTAATGACAAAAAGGCTATTAGGAAGGGTAGTTAAGTGCAGGATGCTTCACTCGTTTTTAAAATAAAAGCTTAACGCTGTTATGGGAGGATGGTAGGGTGGATGTTCTGAAAAGATGAGATGAATGAGCTGAATGGTCTGTGTCCTGGTGTTCCTGGAGTAAGGCAGAGTATCTTTTGTCTGCCTGGCGGAGTGTTGGTCATGTGAGGAATGCCCATAGTGTGACAGTCACTTGCTTGCTGATGCCAATAGGTTACAGGAGTGACTGGTTGTGTGCCAGAGCGGCTATTGTGTGGGCTTATAATTCACAACCAGCCCTGGCAGCTCAGAACCTTGGTCAAGAAAGTGCTTATTAACTTTGCATTCAAGCTTCTGCAAACAAGAGATAATGTTTCAGGTGAAACCAAGACAAAATACTGGATACTGAATCAACTAGCTAAAGGAGAAAGATGTATTGATGTTTCAGCTGGGGACGCCCCGCATGAAGGGTGCTATATAAATACAAGTTGTTGTTGTGATAGAATCTACTACCCAAAATAGTTTTTTTACCAACAAGGTCGAGGTAATATCCATACATTCTAGATTAGTATTTTTTCTGAGATTAGATTTTTGAACTATACAGTGAACGGTGATAATTGCATCAAAGTACTTGGCCGCTGAGGTAGATGGTTCTACTAGAGTGAATAACTGAATTATCTGTATAATATACAATATGTCAATATACATATTATACATAGATTTTTACTTAAATACCTGGGGCCTCAACGTGTCGGAACTCATCATCACCCCAGCGCCTTGGGGTGGTAAAAGGCACTACACAAACATAATTTTGTATTGTATTGTAAGTATCTCCCAGTAGTTTGGTGATGGATTGCTCAATTACCTGAAATTTGAAGTTGTATGCTCCCTTTCCCATTGTTTCTATTGCTGAAAGCAAAGTAATATTTCAAGTAATAAAGTAACTGGTGGAGAGCAATTCTACCTGGTCTTGATATACTCTTTTTATGTAGCAGTTCAGAGTGTCCAGAATTTGACAATTTCTTAAATACAGTCTTGGGAAATCCTCCTGACGTGAAAGACACATACTTAAATGCAATTTGCAAGCTGTTTTTCTGTAAGTTCTTTTAAGAACCCCTACAAAATTAAAGCCAGTATACTTTACAGTATATTATGTAAAGGACTTTGAGACGTCCTGTCAACGTAAAAGCTACCATACCAAATGCAAGAATTATTATTAATAAACCAACTTCAAAGTTATGATTGAATTCAACAATTTGCCAAATTCTGGATGCTCTGACATGCTACATAAATCGAGTAAATGATGGAACTTCTCTCAATAGGGGTAGGATGCCCAGTTTATACTAATGTGCTAATAACATTTAACTGAGGGCTAAATAGCTAGATTCAAAAGTGGTAGCTCAGCTAATGGGTCAACCTTGATCATAAACGGTCTGAATTCTGGTATCGGCTTTTTAAAAAAATATTATTAACAAGCCAGTTGCCAAAACTTTCTGAGAGGAGCCTCAATTGATTCACACCAATTGTATTTATATTTTCAAGGTGGTCTTGCTGGCAGGCACATCATACTGCTCACCCCAACTTACACTGTACTTTTTTTGTTAAATCACCACAAAAAACTGCAGCATAATCAAAGCATTAGATACGTGAAGCTCAATGACCGTTTGATGGCTTTATATTGTTTAAGAATTTTTACTCGTAGTGACTGTAACCTAGGATATCCTTTTAGGATTAACCCAACAGAATGGAAACCACATTAGAAAATGGTAATTAACATTTATATTTGATTTTGAAAACTGGTTAAGCCAGAAGTCTTTGCATCTGTTCCTCTGGGAATGCTCAAAGCATGTTAATTAATGTGTTATTTTTACCAACGTAACATTGATTAAATAATGAGTAACATAGAAAATAACTGATTAAACCTTTTCGGATCCACATTGTAAATCTGTGTGTATTGTTCTGTACACTAATAATGTTCTATTTAGATGAAAGTAGCAAAGGGAATTGATAATAATTGGTACTAAAATGACAACAGTCCTTTGAAAATGTGGTTTGAATTCAGAAGGTTTGTGGCAATCATTCCTCGATTGGAATGAAATTGCTGTTGTTGAAATACATAATTAATACACATAATTATCATTGTGTTGGAAATTTTTGATGTGTCTCCAAAAATCTGTTTCTAAGGCAACTTTGCAATAAGGTAACTATTTTTATATTAAAAACAAAAAAAGCCTAATTTTAGAGACATTTAGTGATTCGGTAACAACTTTTAAGAGACAAGTAGATAATTATTTGGGGAGGACAAGTTTGCGGGGCCTTGTGGAGAGAGCGGGGGAGTGGGATTGATTTGGATAGTTCTTTTAAAAGAGCCGGCACAGACATGATGGGCTAAATGGCTCCTTGTGTGCTGGATAATTCTATGATTCTTTGATGTGTGGTTATCATCATCACACAATTTTGTGTGTGGTGCACCTTGTAAAATGTCTTGTTAAGTGACTGTGGATTTAGTTATGATGTTTCAGCAAGGAGTAATGAGACAGAAACAAGCTAAAAACAATTTGAGCTGGTTCTGTACATTTATTACTAAGGTACGCGGCTGACTGAGTCTGAGCTGAATGATATTCTCTTGTCTCTACCTTGGGTTCTTGGAGAACATCTTGCACCTTACAGCTTTAAAGCAATATTTGAAAATGACTTTGCATAAAAGGGATTTATTTGATTAAGGTTTGTAACCAACCACTGAGTTTAGATTTATTTTTATGTCTGAAGAATGAATACAAATCCTCTTGTTTTGTTTGGGAACATCAACCTGGAAATAGGCAATTTTTATTTATAGTGAAACTGCACTGCTTTCATTGTAAACAATGACTGCAATGAAATAAAATGGTTATTGTGCCTGTAGGTTCAGTCTTATTTTATTGAAAACTAGTTCTGTTTCTAGAAAATGTAAATGCATGCAAGTTCAGTCATAAGGTGGGGCTTTGTGCTTCTCAGCATTGGCTTGTTCTTATTTCGTAAGTAATGTGATTCAGAAGAACACAAAATCTGTCAAAAATTAGGCTGTGAAATTTTAACTATCCCAAATCATAGTTCAGTAGTCATCTGTTTCAAAGCCTTCTCGAATTATGCAGTTTTGCTGTTCAGTCACGAGTTAAAGCACAAAACAACACAAGATGTAACTCAAATGTACCATGTTCTGTAAAGTTCTGCAGAACAAATGTCAACAGGCATGTTCAGTTGTACTATCTTGCATTTTAATAAGACTAATGAGTATTCAGTGTGCATTTGAGAGGCTGGATGATTCAAACATTTGTTCAACTGATGAACATTATGAGCTTAATGGATAGAAATAACAGGAGCACAAAACCAATAAGGTTCAGAAAGTGCTTAACCTATATTACTGTTGAAGGTCCCCGGATAAAAATGTCCATAACATTAGCAATACTTGACACATGGAATTCCCTGTGCAGTGCACATAGTTGGGAGGATCTTGGCTCCAACTCAAGATTTCATCAAAACAAAGATTTCACATGTCTGCATGCCTTTCAGGAGATTCAATATCGAATGTTCTGTTTATGGTCCAGGGCACATTTGGTAGTGCATACACAGTAGTGATGGTGGCAAAGAGCATTTTAAATCCCAATCACCGGGTTTTAACATATCAAGGTGAAAAATTACTTCCGACTACTGAAAACTCTTTCCTTTTCTCCTTCCTAAATTTTATGCATATGGTTTAATCATGAAGTCATCGGATGCGTAGGTCTCAGTATTTCAGTGCTGGTTAGCCAATTAGGACACCAATTTAATAAAAATAATGTTTAGCATCTCTTTATTTACTATTCCATATTTGTGGTAATCCGAGGTTTTGTTGACAGTTGAGCAGTTTGTCTGACCAGCGCCTTGCGATGTCCTTCTGACGTGAAAGGTACTATACAAATGTAATTTTGTTGTTGTTAGCAATGAGACTCATCTGAGCTCTGCAGGCTAAAGCTGTAATGGGTAGGGTGGTTCTAGCTGGAATCGCAGCATGAACCTTACCATGGCTTGATATAGATGAGCTATCTGGTAGTCATTATCAGTTGGTTTGTTTTGGAAGATAACCATTCCTCGCTTGCAACTGATGGTTAGTATGACTTGTGTGTGCATATAGTATATTGTCTTTTTGAAAACAACTTTGTTCCTCTGTTATTTCTACCCATTAAGCTCATAATGTTCATCAATTGAACAGATGTTTGAACCATGCAACCTCTCAGAGAGTAGAGAGCATGTTACCCATGCTAATTGGAACTGACCCCATCATGATTTTAGAACAGTACAGATATCAAGTCGTTGTGAGGGGTTTGGGTGACTCTTTCTGCCTCTTTATCTATCTGTGCGCTTCTCTTTCTTTCCATCTCTAACCATATGAGTTTGTGTGTGTCTTTCTCTGATCCTTACTTTTCTGGTCAAATCCCCTTTCCTGAACCAGCTCTGCTGAAATAAATTCTCATCTGTGTTAAATTCTGTCCAACAAATAATTGTTGTTGAAATCACACCCAATTTTGCTTCCCTACCAGAACTGCATTGCATTTAACATGCCGAAAAATTTAGAACAAGGAGACACATGCATGTGGATAGTTACCATGTATGGTGTTCTACAGTAATGAAGGTTTGCTAACCATAGGAAGATAGAAATATATAGGACAAGTAAAAATAATTCCGGTTCAAATGCCAGTCCAAAAATATATTTTTTTGAGAAAAAAATAATAAATTCTTTATTACTTTTTTATGATGCCTATCAATCGATTTCTTTGTCCACTAGCCATTTCACATTCCCTATTGAATTTGTTGACACAATCTGTCCCCACCACCTATCCTCCCTCACTGTGTAAAGTGATTGAATCTTTACTGTGTGTTCAACTTTCCTCGCCCAAGTTAGAGCTTGTGTCTCCTTCTAAATTTTTCGGCATGTTAAATGCAATGCATTTCAGTTCAGTTTTAGAGTTTTGACATGGTATTATGATCATGCAGAAATTTGGATTTCTTGAAATCGCCATTAATTTGAAAGCTAGTTTCCTTGGAGTTCTTGTTTTTTTTTAAAAAGAGTGGAATACCAACTTTCAAATTCAGTGTTAATATTAGGAATTTCCACAATTCTTCATGATCTTAAACTTTAAGGAAAAGGTCTGCAGTCTGTGAAGATATGGGGGCCTTTGAAAAGGGTAAATAAGGTCTATCCTGAGCATTCTCTTCATTGTGAATTGTTCAAGCTTCTATTGACTCTCCTTAATGTACCCAGCTATCATTCTAGTTGCCTTTTGTAACCTCTCCTATGCTAAGATGAATGGCCAGATCGGGACGTCACAGAGATAGGGTGGGGAGGGAGGTGGAATGATGGACGTAGAGGAGTTTTTCACGGTGGAACAAGGGAGCATTCTGTGAGGAAACCGCACGGTACATCATTCGGTGTCTGCCCTCGGTCTTCCCCACGATGGCCAAGGGAAGCTCAGATTGTCTGTCCTGACAGTGAACCAAAAAACACTACCTTCAATTCTCCTTTCCTTTCTCTGCTCTCTCACTCTTTGTGTTTCTCTCTCCCACTCTCCCTCATGCCTTTCCCTCAATCATTCTCTCTCTACCCCCTCTCTCTCACTACCCCTCTCTCCCACACACACTCTCAATCCCCTCTCAAACTCTCAAACACCCTCCCTCAATCTTCCCCTCTAAATCTCCTCCTCTATCTCTCTGTTTTTTATCTCTCCGTCTCTCCCTCACATTCACTTCCTTACCCCCTCACGCATTTATGCCTTCATGTTATTTTTTCCTTCCTTTCCACTTCCTCTCTTAAAATACTGGTAGCTTTGGTAATACTGGCCGCTAGTTGGACCATGCTGGTCTGTAGAAAGGGTCAACAGAGCACGGACAATAATATGGGATTATTTTTTGTTTTTTCAGGTGTTTCAATTTTAATAAATTGGCCTCATGCCCTTTTTAGTCTGTGGCTCAATAGTCCAGTACTTTTCTCTCATAAAGTTATCCTATTTAATTAAAGATTTCAGAATACAAATTGTAGGGCGTACAGTTGAGCAGGCACAATATTACTGTGGGGCTCAATGTGGGAAAGCAAACATTACACTTGACAAGTGCTGCTTATTCCTGTATTGTGAAGTATGAAGCACAGATCAGTCAGTGCACACCAATAACCCAAACATAATCACAGAATTGATTTGTATAAGCAGTCATCAAGTCAAATGCCATAATACTGCTATAGTGGAGAAGGAGAGGATAAACTCAATAAGGATAAGCTCAATAATATACTTCAAATGACCTGGAGCAGTGCCAGTGCACAGGGGAGCTTGTTTTCATGAGTCTTTTGTTATGCATGTAAGACTATTCATGCACACACACAGTCTCTTCCTGATTTCGTACCCTGCAGTTCCTTACTGTTCCGTATTCCCAAGTGTAAGTTAACTTTTTCCCAGTTGTCATGCTGGGTGCCAAAGCACAAACAAACACTTCTGAATACACTCACTCACTGCCTCCGTTTCCACCGCTGCCATTTCACACAATTAAAACCACATTCGTTTTAGTTTCATTGATTACACAAATGTACATTACAAAAACAATTTAATACATAATATTCAGAACATTCAAAGAGCTACAATGGACAGGCAGATCCTATTCCCTTCAGGCTTGATTTGAAGGTCAAAGGTACTGTCCTTCGGATGAGTTTTTAAAAAAAAACAGGGTCCCGTCTGCCTGTTCAGGTGAGCGTTAAAGATCACATGGCACTATTTGAACGGAGAAGGGAGTTTGTCCCGGTGTCCTGTCCATCAATCCCCTAAAAAACATTGGTCACTCTCTCCATGCTGTTTGTGGCACATTGCTGTGTGCAAACTGACTGCCTCGTTTCGCCAACAAAATGCAAAGTATATCCTGTGAAGCACTTTGAGACATCTCATTGACCTGATAAGGTGCTATATCAAATGCAGGAGTTATTATTATTGTTATAAGGTGTTTTACACAATGAAAGATTTAGAATACTTGGCGGGCTATTACGTGTGAAATTTAATTGTTTCAGCTCAGATTTGTTCCAACTCTGCTTTCACAATGATAGAAAATGACAACTTCAATCTGAAATCCAGCTATTGTAAGGTCAATTCTAATATTTAGTATTTTTAAACGTTTTTCAGAAAGGGAAGAAAGGAAAATATTTCATGCCTTCATGTTGCTTTTCCCTTCCTTTCCATGTTCTCTCCTAAAGGCAATACTGGTTGCTTTGATAGCTCACTCAAGTGGCTATTATCAATGTCTAGGCTATGATAAGGCTCCTGTGAAGTACATTTCATAGTTCAGTGCAATCCTTTTCATGGTATGTCTTAAATCTGCATACAACAAGTTCCTTGGTAGGTTCTTGTTGTGCTAAAGTAGGAAGATGGATGACAGTGCGCAGCATGCCTCTTTTCAGACTGCTACTTTAGCTCAGAATGCTTTCAAGCTCTCATTAGCTTTTTGTAGAGGGCTGTGAGTTGATGAGGTAGTACTTGTCTCCATAATCAGACAGAGCTTGAGAGGTGCCTTGTGCCAGATGCTGATTCTCTTGAACTGTGCTGCTCAATAATAGTGTTTGAAGGTCGGATGACTCAGTCTGCCTCCCATTTGGGGGCATTCAAACCATTGCGCGCAATCCTTGGCCATCTTACTCCTCAGAGAATATAGAAATACGCTGCTAAAGGTTTTGCACCTGCTTACATGGGATGGGACTAGGTAGATCCTAGAAGAGATGGGCAAGTCTGAAGCCTGCATTCATCTTTAATATGCTTACTTGTGCAATCAACGTGATAGAATGGACTGTTCTAGGTGTCTAGAATAATAATCATTGCATTTAATATAGCACTTTATCATGTTGCTGAGATATCTCAAAGCGCTTCACAGAATGTATTGCAAAGTGGATTCACTGTGTATTTTGTGGATGAAACACAGTGCACAGCAATGTCTCAAACAATCATGGAGTGAATGACCAAATTATTATTATTATANTTTTTTGAAGGGATTATTACCCCTAGAAAGCGAGCTGTCAATTGGCTAACAACCAGATTCCTACTTACTACTAGGATAAACAGAGGCGTGTGGAGTAAGGAAAGTTGCCCAAGGTTTATCCCCGCCCAGGAATCAAATCCAGATCCTCTCACTTGCAAGGCAAGCTTGCTAACTATCACGCTACGGGACTCCACAGTTTGTTGGAGAAGATAGGAGGGAAGCTTATTATTTGTATTATTTGGATGTTTCGGAATCATTGTTAAGCTTAGGCATTTAAAATGTGACTATCTAAACAAGGCAGTGTTTAGTGTTTAGTGCATTTAAATGTGACTATCTAAACAAGGCTAAACAAGCAAATCCTATGAATCTGGAATAATGGACAGTTAGTATGAATAGCAAACCAGGGCTAGCTCCTGCACACCTGGAATAACAGAACATTGAATAAGAAGGTCAAGACGAGCTCACACACTTCTAGAATAAGGCAGTTTCAGCCTATAATAGCCTTTGGGAATAGTATTGATGAATTTTATAGATAGTGTCCTCCCTGACCTCCAAACCTAAACCTTTTACTTTTTCCATGAATTCCTCAGGTGGTATAATAAGCAGAGAAGAGCATTTACAACTAAGCCAGAATAGAACTCCGTGACCAAAGGTGATTTTGAAATCTTAGGAGTAGGGTTGAGTATTGACCATTAATATTCAGTATTAGGTTACTGCATGTAAGGTCTCCTTTGCCCTTTTCCTTTCAAATGACAAACCTTTCACAGGATTTGACTCTTGGAAATAATAATAATAATCCTTGCATTTGATATAGTGCCTTATCATGTCGTCGAGACGTCTCAATGGGCTTCACAGAATACGCTGTAAAGTGAATTTACTATATTTTGTGAGCAAAACGCGGCAGCCAATTGAGCACAGCAGTGTCCCACAAACAGTGGTGGATTGAGTGACCAATTTTTTTTAGGAAATATTTCCCCCGAAAAAGCAATCCACCAATCAACTAACAACTGGGTTCCTATCTACTGATAGGTAAACGGACGCGTGTGGAGTAAGGAAACTTGCCCAACATTTTGCCCTGCTGGGAATCAAACCCAGGTCTCTCGCTTGCGAGTCAAGTGCTCTAACCACTGAACTGCAGGACTCCATGAGAAATACTCATTTACAAGTTTCAAAAGCTTTCAGTGGATTTAAAGATTTAGAATTCATAAAGGTCTTCAGGTCTTTCTCTTGCATCCAGCTTAGTGCTTCTGCGACAATGTAAAGATTATCTTGGTCTTTGTGTGATTGGCATAAGGTCTAAGTACTTTTGGAATGCTGCCACTGGTTACTGTGTAACAGCCTGTGATTGCAGTGCCAGAGTTTTTCGTAGGGGTCGAATAGCAAAATCCTCTTTGTAAGCGATCATTGGCAGACTTGAGACACACAAATGCATTAAATCAAATCTAGGTTTACTTGATGTTTTAAGATCAAAGAAACCAGCAATATTAAAATCCCACAAATACAGAGCGAACTAGACTTTCTGAGTAGACTGTACTTCATATTCCATAACGGTTAGTAATCAGCTGGGAACTAATTGGATGACATACTGTAGGCTCATACTGTTGGAAATGACTGTTTCTATTACAAGCTAATCCAGTGGTAATTCAAAATGTCTCGTGGATCAACAATGTGTCATAAGGATGTATAACAGTAAGGGATTCTTTCAAAGAGCCAGCAGAGATATGATGAGCCAAATGATCTCCTTCTGTGCAGGTCTTTCCTAATAAGGAAAGAGGAATTAGTGGGCATTTCAAGTGAGGCACATTTTGTAGAACTTCCAAAGTCAGGAGAGAGAGCAGACATTGGCAGAGGGGCCAACCCCAGCAACAGCGAACAAGCCCCAACAAAAACCCCGAACAAGCCCCATTAACCCCGAACAAGCCCCAGTAACTCCGAACCAGCTCCAGCAACCCCGAACCAGCTCCAGCAACCCCGAACCAGCTCCAGCAACCCCAAACCAGCTCTAGCAACCCCCGACCTAGCTCCAGCAACTCCGAACAAGCCCCAGTAACTCCGAGCCAGCTCCAGCAACCCCGAGCCAGCTCCAGCAACTCCGAGCCAGCTCCAGCAACCCCGAACCAGCTCCAGCAACCTCGAACCAGCTCCAGCAACCCCGAACCAGCTCCAGCAACCCCGAACCAGCTCTAGCAACCCCGACCTAGCTCCAGCAACCCCGAACCAGCCCCAGCAACCCTAACCAGCTCCAGACACTTTTCCGTGTGTGTGTGAGACAAGGAAATATTTGTTTTAATTGGTCAATTCTTTCTTTTTACACTGCTTACTCCCTTGATCTGTGTGCAGATCACCTATGTCGGGACGTGAATTCACATAGTCTGTCCTGACTCTCCAATGCAGTGCTGGTGCTTGGGGTGAGCTGCATCATCAGAAGCCTTTGGATGGTAATTAAACCAAGGTCCTGTCTGCTTGTTCAGGTGGACGTTAAAGATTCCAAGACACCACTCGAAAAGCGAAGGGAGTTTCGTTCAGTGACTTGGCCAACAATCCCACATACAAAAATTGGTCATGGGTGTTTGTGGGACACAGTTGTGCGCAAATTCATGGCTACATTCACCTACAAAATACACACTCACTAATTTTTACAGTGGAATACTGTGAAGCGTTTGAGACATCCTTCCCTTGTAAAATACACTATAACAAATGCAAGGATTATTGTTATTATTCTAGTCTATGGCTCAACAACTTGTGGAGGGGTCAGTGTGTACATTGGGTATTCTCACATTATATGGAGATCTGTGATATGGTACTACCTGCTGTGCACTGATGCGGGATTGATTCATATTGGTTCCAAATCTTCTTAATGGGAAAATATTAACATGGATAGAAGAGTGGCTATTGGGTAGAAAGCAGAGAGTAGTGATAAACGGATCATTCTCGAATTGGCAGGATGTAACTAATGGAGTGCCACAAGGATCAGTGCTTGGGCCTCAGCTATTTACCATCAATGATCTGGACGAGGACATTTAATGTAATGTGTCTAAATTGGCGGATGATACTAAACTAGGTAGCAGAGTGAGCTCTCAGGATGATGCAAAAAGATTGCAACAAGATATAGATAGGCTCGGGGAGTGGGCAAGTAGGTGGCAGATGGAATTCAATCTTAGCAAGTGTGAAATTATTCACCTAGGTAGCAAGAATAAAAGAACAGATTATTTTCTGGAAGGGGAGAAGTTAGATAGTGTTAATATTCAAAGGGATTTGGGTGTCCTTGTACACCAGTCCCAAAAAGTTAGTTTGCAGGTGCAGCAAGCAACTAAGAAGGTGAACGGCATGTTAGCGTTCATTTCGAAAGGTTTAGAATATAAGAGTAGGGAAGTCTTGCTGCAACTGTATAGGGCTTTGGTGAGACCGCACCTAGAGTATTGTGTGCAGTTTTGGTCTCCTTATTTAAAAAAGGACATACTTGCCCTAGTGGGGGTGCAGCGTAGATTCACTCGGTTAGTTCCTGGGATGAGGGGACTGACCTTTGAGGATAGGCTGAATAAACTAGGGCTGTATTCTCTAGAGTACAGAAGAATTAGGGGGATCTTATTGAAACTTATAAGATTCTTAAAGGGCTGGATACAGTAGACACTGAGGGACTGTTTCCCCTGGTAGGAGAATCTATAACCAGGGGTCACAGTCTTAAAATTAAGGGTCAGCCTTTTAGAACAGAGTTGAGGAAACATTTCTTCACTCAGAGGGTAGTGAACTAATGGAATTCACTACCCCAGAAGGCTGTAGATGCTCAGTCCTTGAACATTTTCAAGGCTGAGACTGATAGATTCTTGAAAAATAGAGGGATTAGGGGATATGGGGATAGGGCAGGTAATCAGAGTTAGGTGAGAAGATCAGCCATGATCTTATTGAATGGTGGAGCAGGCACGAAGGGCCAAATGGCCTACTCCTGCTCCTAATTCTTATGTTCTTATGTTCTTAAACATTTATCTAAACAGTTCGAACTAACTGACAATCACATTACTTTGTTTCATTCAACCTTGCCTCAAAAAGATTCACTGAAATTGAATTTTGTTGGCCACAAAGTGGCCCTTTCTCAGTCAGACATTAACTTAGCTACAGAAGACTTTTTATTTTTAAATCTGTAATGCAAAGTGAATGCTAACACCTCAGGGCTCGGCACTGATGTTTAGAACAGTGAAGTGCTTGAAACTGATGAGTGATGGCATGGGATTGCTGAAGGGTACAGCCAGTACCCCCTGACTTAAATATCCCTGTCCTCGAAACGGCTACTACTTTTACAGTTTTTTAAAGCAAAATACACTGTGAGCTTTTACTCTGTAGAGTTCCTTTAATCCATTAAATAGTGCAAACTCTCCTGTGTATAAATAGGACATCTCAGGCACATCTTTTTTGCATCTGCTAAAAAAAAGAAAACTCATGAAATTGCAGCAAAACATAAGTGAGGAAGAACAAACTACTGTGGGACTATTCTTCTATCTGATAACAGATCTGTAACTTTATTTTTATAAAGACCCAATGTTAATAATAATTTCTCCAAAAAACAAAAACAATCCACGACTGTTTGTGGGACACTGCTGTGTGCAATTGGCTGCCATGTTTCGCCCACAAATATATGGTCAATTCACTTTACAGTCTATTCTGTGAAGCGCTTTAAGACGTCTAGAAGACGTGAAAAGTGCTATATCAAATGCAAGGATTATTATTGTTAAGTAGTATTTTTCTTTTATTCACTCAAATGTGTTATGTTAATGTGATTTTCCTTTTTTATCTTTCATCCAGCGCCTTGGGATGTCCTCCCGACATGAAGGGCGAAATACAAATGTAATCTTGTATTTGACTGTACCATAGTGCCCTCCCGATAGACTATGTCAGTTTTGCTAAATGCTTTGCACAGACTGTGGAATATGAAATTCTCTGTCACAAACTATTGTTGAAGAGTCTACAATTTATTTTTATAAGAGTATTCATAGTCATTATAAAGGGAGAAACATGAGAGAAAAGGTTAAACGAGCAATAGCCACAATGTATCGGTGAAGAACAGAAAAACATCATGAGCATAGTGTAATGCAGACCCCCTTGTAAGTGCTTCTCTATCTTTGTGTTCTTTCTCTAGATAAAATGCAATGAAATTAGCCCGTGGCCAAAAGCTTCAGTTAGAAGCTTTGGATTTTTAAAAAAATATGCCTGAGTGAATTTATTGCAGCACTTTTCTACCTTTGAAATCATGATGTGACGGTCTAAAAATAAACCATGTCATTTTCTATCCATGGTTACAGTTACGTAAGGGGAGACCTTATTAAAATGTCCCTCCAATGAGAAGTGATTTGTTCTTCTGTGGAAAATCTTAAAATCACATGCAACAGATTATTTAGCTGTCAATCAGTGGTTCCTCTCTCGCTTAGGGAAAGGTCTCGCTTTTTATTATAGCGTGATAACAAGGTGAGTGGGAGCATCGGAGTATGGCACTGGGACCTGGTGGCACACGCTGTCAATCTCCCACACTACTCAGTGCCTGATCTGAGGTGCATTATTCTGTTGAAGTCCCAACTAAAGAACAGGGTGTATCACTTTAACAGAGTGACGCTACCCAGATCAGGCAATTCAGTGTGCCATTCGCAGTGGTTAGGGGACGTCTGACTGTCTGATTTTACAGCCACATTAGTGAACAAGGAGAAAGAGGTGAGGAGAATAAAAAGTGTTGATCTTCAAAACTTTCTTCAAAAAAAGGTTCAATTTAATTGAATGTGTGAATTAATCCCCGTTTGAGCTCATAGCTTTTGAAAAGTGTTCAATTGGGTCCCTTTGGTATTTTCACTAATGAGGAGACATATATGTTTCAATTATTTTAAAGGACTGTACTGAAAACACTTTATGCAAAGATAGATGTAAGAAAATATCCTGCAGATACAATTTGAAAGAAATTTCCAGGGTTTCCTGTCACTCAACCTTACTTGCTGAGATGATAAGTTTTGTCAGTGTTTGGCAGCCAGGAAAAGCATCAAAGGAGCAGCAAGATTTCAGATAGAGGACAGATTGAAACATCCACCCCAGCAAGATCATATTACCTTTCTTGCTACCTGATTGTGGAGTCACAGTGATGGCGAGATAGAACTTGCCAAGGGGGGAAGTTGAAAGACATCTAGGGATGTTAGTTGACCCATCCCTATGTCAAAACGCTGTGGGGCAGCAATAACACGGCAAATGGGATGCTGGGCTATGCTGCTAAACCAGTTGAGTTTAGATCCCCAGAGGTCATACTCTGGCTGTATAATGATGTGGCCAGACCTAGAGTATCGTATACAGTTCTGGTCACTGACATCAGGGAGTTGATCAGGCCCTAGAGGCAATGCAGAGGAGCGCAATAAGGATTATCCCCACTGTTAGAGGAATGAGCTACGAGCAACAATTAGTCAAGCTTGAGCTCTTCAGTCTTGAGAAAAGACAAGACAGAGAGGAACTTGTAGAAGCATATAAAATTTTAAATGGGATTGAAAAAGTAAACCCAGAACAATACTTTAAGATGCGCCAAGACAATAGAACAAGAGGGCATGGGTTTAGAGTTGCAAAGAGCAATTTCAGGATAGAACCAGGAAGTTTTACTTTATTCACCAATTTTCTGAACAATGATATTCATTACCAAAGATCACCTGGTTGCTTCAGGCTGTGACAGCTAGCTGGCACTAAAGAGAAAATTCATCGTAACAGTGAACAAAGGAAATTAAATTTCCTTATTTTGTCTTCAGAATGTGGTTGCTGTAATCACAATCCTGACAGTGATCTGTGTGCAATATGAAAAACACTAATCAAACCTGCTTCTCTTTCTGTGAACTTAATTAAAGAGTCTGACATCTGCACATCATTATCAGTAATTTTGTCCAAAATTGATATTTCATCATAAAATTCTTCTTAAAATGCACAGTGCAGAATGAAGCTAACTCTTGTGATTCACAGGAGGCTTTTCGTGAAACCAAAACATGTTCAGATGATACGTTAACTCCTCGGGCACTATTTCTCAGAGAACTCCTCTTAGCTCAGTCAGACATTTTGGCATTTGTCTCTTCAGCTGCTAAGTCTGAGATTTTTGTACCCAAGAGATGTTAAACCTTTGACCTCATTACACAATACTGTGATATGTTTTGGAGCTGGTTTTAACCTAATAAGCAACAATATTTAGAAAAAATAAAAACAGAAGAATGCACAACTGGTTGATCAAAATCTGAAGGAGGAAAATAAGTTAACACTTCAAGTTTGACCTTTTATCAAATTGTGAAGTAATGTTCAGCTTTGTTATAAGACTTCTATGAATATCTTAATGCTTTCTGGAAGTTGAGACATTGAAGTTACCCATATTACCATGCTCTAGCAACGTTGTACATTACCAATACATTAATTGTTATGATGATATCTTGTCTAAACATGTTAACTTGGAAATAACAATTTTAATTATATTTATTTGAATTTGTTCCTTTATACCTCTTATATAATAGACAATCCCTTGATAATCAAGTAAGATTGTTCTTCAGCTATTAAAAAACAAACAATAAAAAACAGAAGGGGATTCGAGTTTTAAGATGACCTCATCTGTAGTGGGTATTCAGGTGGCTTTGTAGACCAATACTAGAGAGATGGATTTTACCACAAATGTGACAGATGACCCAGTTGATGGTGTTCCAATTCCAATGAGTCAATGCTCCCCCTGCGCAGCACTGGAGCCTATAAACAAATAATAACCCTTGGATTTGATATAGCACCTTATCAGGTCTTTGAGACAACTCAAAGCGCTTCACAGAATATATTGTAAAGTGAATTGACTATATTATGTGGGCGAAAAGATGCAGCCAATTGCGCACAGCAGTGCCCCACATCAGTGCCGTGGATTGAGTGACCAAATTATTATTATTTTATTTTTTACTAGTTGTACCCATTGCAGCTACGCTTGCAACCAAAGGATCCAGTATGGATTGTAGACTGACACAGACAGACATTTCATCTTTATCTATGCATATCTGGGAGGACTCCTATGGGAGGACTCCTATTGGGAGGATGCGGTCACCAGGTGTAACTGCAGTATGTACGTGCATACGTAGACGCTCTGTGACGCACAATGCCACAGCGCCACTTTGACTCGGTGGCAACCAGGTGTAACTGCAGTGAAAAATGCAAAAGTGAAAATTCCTCATGAGCAATAGGAGATATGCGAAAACAAATATGCCCATGCCACTCCCAGGTGCAAGATCTTTCCAATGAGGTTCAAATCTTTCTTGAAGCGCAGACAGACATTGTTGTTTTATTAGTATAGATATATATAAGATAGATAGAAGAAGATTTATTTATTTTGAAAGGGATTCTTACCCCCCAGAAAAGCGATCTACCAAAGCAATAACAACTGAGTTCCTACTTACTGCTAGGTAAACAGAAGTGTATGAAGTAAGAAAACTTGTCTAATGTTTCGCCACACCTGGGAATTGAACCCAGGTCCTGTCGCTAGCGAGGCGAGTGCTATAACCACTGAACTACTGGACTCCACATAGGAAAACATAACAAATTGGTGAAATACTGTAGATTAACACTCACTACTGTGTCTTCTATTGGATTTTTCATACATGTTTGTGCATTGCTTTCAGTGGAAGGGGGGGGGTTAATGTGCGGGTGAATCATAAATGCATTGCTTTGATTATGAAGAGTAGACTCATATGAGTGAAGGGATTTTTGTCTTGATGTGCGTGTTGGTATCCATGACAACCAATTCATTTTGCTGAAGCCTGTCAAAAAAATATATTTTTTATCTCATCAAGGACATATAAAATCCGGTGAAGATGTACCTGTGATTATTATTTGGTGTATTTCTTATTACTGGTTTCAGGAAAGTGTCTCCCAAAATGTAAAAAAAAGTATCTAAGAGCAAAAACTTTTTTATATACAGCTGATTGTTTTAGGGCATCCCAAATGACTTTGATATAAAGCAACACAGTATGTTAGCCTCAGATGAGTTCAGCCTTTCAATTCTCCATACAATGGAGATCCCAAAGTCAGTATAGGCCCTTGGGGGAAGTAGCAAACTAGTGCCAGGCATTTTTGTACAGGAAAAGCAATTCAGAGCCATCTCAAGACTAGTTTGCGCAGTTAGCTGCCCTGTTAGACAGGGAATGGTGCGTGGTGAGCTGCTAAATAATAATAATAATATTATCAATATTATCAATTTTATTTGAAAGAGTCAAGGGCTGCCTGTATCAACCAGTGTTTAAAAACATAAGCTCTGGTTCCATGTCTGTAGCTCAAGCCATAAAAGCTCCTTACTCCAAGAAGTTCAAACTGTGTAAAAAGGCACAAGCACTCATAATGTGGAGTCCTGTAGCTAAGTGGTTAGAGCACTCGCCTTGCAAGCGAGACACCTGGATTCAATTCCCGGCAGGGCGAAACCTTGGGCAAGTTTCCTTACTCCACACACCTAATAATAATCCCTCCAAAAACAAAAACAATAATAAATTGGTCATTTTCAATCCACGACTGTTTGTGGGACACTGCTGTGCACAATTGGCTGCTGCATTTCGCCCACAAGTATACAGTCAATTCACTTTACAGCATATTCTGTGAAGCGCTTTGAGACATCTAGAAGACGTGAAAAGCGCTATATCAAATGCAAGGATATTATTATAAGCAACTCATTTAAAAATCTTTTATTTTTAATTTGTTACTTTGTTAAAGGTTTTAAATAGTACTGTCCTGTACATGTAAATAGATCTATCATTTGTTTCATGGCTGTTTGAGGGACCTTACTCTATGCAGGGTGGTGAATGTGATTGCCTACAAATACAACCATTGCACTTGACAGCAATTATCCGTGAGCCGCCTTGAGGGATTCCAACGTTATAGATTCAGTATCAGATGCAAGTTTTATTAAAGCCAAACAAACGAGAGACAACATTTGAATATATTTGTTTAATGAGCTGTCACCAGGGGTATTATTCTCTTCAAACGTGCCTTCACAGCCCCCTCTCGACTCTCTACCCCCTCCTCGCTCCCTCCCTTCCCTCACCTTGACCATTTCTCTCCTGCTCGGGTCCCGACCCAACTGTCCAGCGCCTTGGGATGTCCTCCCGATGTGAAAGGCATTCGATAAACATGGAAGCAACATGGAAAAGGTAATCATTCATTTTCATGACTGAAAAGAAGCAAATGCAGTGTTTTCAGCAATGTCAGGAGATTGCACTTATTCAAGACTGAGATAGATTTCTTATTGCAAAACGGATTAAGGGATATGGGGATAAGGCAGGGTCAAGTTATTAGCTGGAGTTAGATTAGAAGATCAGCCATGATTGAATGGCGGGGCAGCCTCGAAGGGCCGAATGGCCTACTCCTGCTCCTACATGTTATGTTAATTGTCTAGTAACTAGGCACAATTTGTAAGATGATGGCTAGGAGGAGGACAGGTTTGAAACATGTTTCTGGAAGTTGGGGAGCTGTGGGATGCAGATAAATTTCATTTTCAAAAGGTCAACAACTTACATTTCTTATAAAAGAACACCTTGAAGCTCTTCACAAAATGATAATGATTTTAAATGAAGTGAATGTTGTTATGTAGGCAACAATGTCCCCCAAACAATGAGGTGAACAGTAAGTTTACCTGAATTTATGTGTGTGAATTTGAGTGAGGGGATGGATGCCAAACACATTTGAGAGAAACGCCTCACTTTTCATTGACATAACATCAGTGGCTCCTTTAAAATCTACCTGAGGCATGAAGCAAACTGACCTCAATTTAATGACTCATTCGTAAAGGATATGATTTAGAATAAATGATATATAATGCTTGTTTTTAATATTGCAGTGTCTCACTGTGAAATGTCTCCAATGTTTAAGGAGCTTTAAAAAAAAGTTACATTGAAGTGTTTTGTTGGTAAACATGGACAGATGCAACAGTGACCAGAGGAATTGTCGTGATAGACATGCCACAAATTCCCAATTCATATTGAATTAAATTGAAAGCTTCGGGCAGAATTTTGCAGTCAGTTTTCTTACTTCACTTCCGTGTACTTTCCCTCAGCACTTTTTTCTGCTAATTATGGGTCTTATTCCAGTGACCTTATCAGTGTCAATCCACTTGGGATAACCATCATCACTCAAGTGCAGTGTTAGGGTGCACTGTTTTGTCAAAGGCCCTTCATAGGAGACGTTTAACCAAGGTCCTGTCTGCCTGTTTAGATGGTTGTTGAAGATCTCTTGAACTATATGAAAAGAAAAAGGATTTCTCTTGCTGTCCAACCCAACAAAACCTCTTCATAAAATTGGTCATTCAATTCATGGCACATTGCCTGCTGTATTTGCCAGGAGATACACAGTTACTTCATTTTACAGTAAATCCTGTGAAATACTTTGAGACTTTTCAACAGCATAAGGTGTGGCATCACATGCAATGATTATTATTATTGTAGCACATTCATGTTTTAATCAGTCTGTCATGTTAGCTAAGTTGAATCACAAAGTGTGGGTTTAAGTCTGGGTGAAACCCGTAATCTAAGGTGGTAGTACAGTACAGCTGTGTTGCTAGTGGTGCCCTCTTTCGGATGAGATGTTAAACTGAGATGAGTCTTATTCTACTGCTTCAC
Source organism: Callorhinchus milii (assembly GCF_018977255.1). NCBI lineage: Eukaryota > Metazoa > Chordata > Chondrichthyes > Chimaeriformes > Callorhinchidae > Callorhinchus > Callorhinchus milii. The sequence goes on along the minus strand of NW_024704742.1, from coordinate 120,880,466 downwards.
ATAGATGTTAAACATCCCATGGCATTGTTTCAAAGCTGGGCGGTACATTTTGTCCAATTTTCCTTTCTTATGCAAAGTCATCAATAAAAAGATCAATAGCCATATATATATAATTTGTGGAGTATTGTGGCACAGATTAACTGCTTGGGTCTGAAATGCTGTCCTCTGTCCATCGCCTTGGGACGTCCTCCCGACGTGAAAGTCGCTATACAAATATAATATTGTTGTTGTTGCTCCCATTTGGCAGCTTAACACATCAGTGCACTTGTTAAAATTATTCAAAGTCAATTATTATATCAAGTGCTTTGAAACATTTCAATGTAATAAAACACTATCAAATGTTAGTATTATTTATAATCTTTTAATATAATTCTTTTTCTGTGGCATTGCAAAATGAAACCGGTCACAAAACAACAAAAAAAGAGTTAATGAATGCCATTTTGCCTCATAGCTTATTGAATGTAAATTGCCGTGACAATAAGGTCACAAAATCAATGCAAGCATTCCAGTTTAGATTGCCAATTTACCCGCTGGGAATACTGGGAAATTTCTCTGGAATTCTAACCAAGGGAATGGTATGTTGCAGTTGGCACATTTTCTGAGTATATTCTTTCTAAGCCCAGCCTGCAAGAGAAGAGATGCTTGCAGAATAACAATTTACATTTATATTGCGTCTTTCACATTAGGAAACCATCTCAAAGCTCTTCACACAGCTGACTGGAGTCTGGGATCGGGGTAGAGGAAGAGCTGAAGATGGCAGGGAAAGGTGGTCGAATAGATAGGCCTTAAGGCAAGTTTTGAAGGCAAGGCAAAGGAACTCCAGAATGGAGTTCCAGGGGTCAGGGCAGAGTGGCTGAAGGCTTGTCCAGGAAAGTGGAATGAGCAGGGTATATGAAGCAAACTGGGGTTGGTGAGCAGAGGGAACATCCAGACAGGAGGCATTTGAATGTGAAGACAAAAATCTTTAATTTCAGTTTAACAGTAGAACTGCGTGGATTTTTAAATGAATAGAAAATAAGCATCGCTGTTTTGATGTTTATGAGATTTGTAAGATATTGATCATAATCAGGGCTATGGTTGATCTAGGCACATAAAGCCTTCATCAATCCTCCAACCCCAATTCACCCTGAAACGTGGTGTTGAGTTTGTGTTTTCATTGAATATTTTCAGGATAGTACAGATCAGTTGTCCTGATCTCTCTCTCTCTCTCCCTCTCGCTCTTGTTCGCTTACTCCTTCACTGAGCTAAGATTGTTTGAAATTAAATCTGCTTTTCAAACCAAAGTATCTGTCCATTGGATTAATAAAAAAAGTAAATGCTATTAATTTGTACCAGCATTGAACATGTCGGAAAGTACACATTTAGTTTATGTATGATATCTTCAGAGAAAGTTTTCAATTCAAAAGGCAAATAAGTTGTGTAGAACAGATTGAAATTCAAGCAATTTGATATTGAAATTGGATAAAGGAGCCATCTGACCTTCTTCATTGGATTTTCAATTCTTCTGTAGCTGAAACATATGTGAAGGAATATCATTTTTTTAAATGGTTTGTCGTTTTATATTTTTTAAATTTGGCAAAACAATCTGGAAATAACGATAATTATCATTGTATTTCATAATTATCTTTGTTGTATCACATTGAAATGTCTCAAAGCACTTCACAGGTAATTTCTGCCAAGTGTAGTGACTATTTTATAGGCATACGTTGCAGCAAGGTTCTAAAACAAAAACAGAAGTCACTGGGAACACTCAGCAGGTCAGGCAGCTTCTGTGGAAAAAGGAAAGCGAATCAATGTTTCGGGTCCATGACCTTTCGTCAGAACTGAAAGTCATGTCGAAGAGAAGAGCAGAACTTCTTCAAGGAAAAGGTTTGAAGAGGTTCTAAAAACCACCATGAGATGATTGACCAAGTGACTGGAGAATCAGAGAGGGCTTCCAATTCTGTTATTGGATCTATTCAATTACTGGAGGCCTCACCTACAAGGCCATTCACGGCCTTGCTCCCTCCTACCTCTCCGACCTACTATCCCCCTACCTACCTGCCCGTACCCTCCGTTCCTCTGGCTCCGGTCTGCTCCACATCCCCCGCCCTAACCGCCCTACCATCGGTGGCCGGGCCTTCAGCCCCGAGGCTCTGGAACTCCATCCCCCAGTGCCTTCGCCGCCTCCTCCCTTTCCTCCTTCAAGGCCGGTCTCAAGACCTTTCTCTTTGACGGTGCCTTCAGCTCCCGTCTTGACTCTCTACCCCCTCCTCGCTCCCTCCCTCCCTCCCCTCACCCTGACCATTTCCCCCCTGCTCAGGTCCTGACCCAACTGTACAGCGCCTTGGGACGTCCTCCCGACGTGAAAGGCGCTCTATAAATGGAATCTTGTTGTTGTAGAGTCCAGCTCTGAAACAGTCAGTACAATTGAATTTATTATCATCAGCATAAAGATTCTGTTATGAGGGACGTTTTGCTCAAAAGCATTTAAACACTGTACTTCAGAAATAAAAAGTAAAAAAAGATAAATTGACTGACGTTATATCTTCCTGCCTAAGTCAAAGTAATTTAAAGTCAAAGTTATGCTATTATGGATTGATTTGTATCTGGTATCTCACTGATGTATCCTGATCCAGTTACATTTATAGAGGTCATTTAAGTGAAGGATCGCGGATATTTTTTTCAATGAATTCACTTTGACTGACTGACTTTAAGCCTAGTGCCTTAAATAGAGACTGAATTGTGTGTGAAATGGCAAAGTAATCAATGTCATACACAATGTCAGAGATAAAATGAATGTGAAATACCTGAAGACAAAGTGAGCGTGACATAACTGGGGTCAAACTGGACATCATTTACCTGGGGCCAGTGTGAGCATGATGTGCCTGGGGTCAATGAGAGTATGATGTACCTGTGTCAAAATGAGAACGGTGTGCCTTGGGTCAAGTAACACGCCCAGGTGAAAGTGAATGTGATCTTCCCAAAGTCAAAGTGACCCTGATGTACCACATGCCTACGTGTCTGCTCTATCTGCCTTTTCAATAAGTGAAAGAAAAAGCTGGACAGAAGTGTCAGCCCCTCTCATTGTGAGTCACAGTCGGAGCTGCAAGAGCAGAAATATAAAAGCCATGTAAGATTGTTTCATTTGCGGCTGATTCTGCAATGAGGAGAGGTAACATTTGAAAATCATTGAAAAAAATTTAAAATAACATTTCAATTTTGTTTTTCTATAAATTTACGTAATTTAAAGTTGAATTATCACAGGCTCTACTCGTCAGGAAGTTGCCAATTGGTTTCTGGAAACAACATTTATTTTGATATCTATGTGCAAGTTTTATTTCCTGTGAGGATATTGTGTTCGAATCATATCCACTTATTTATTTTTGCCACAGCAAGTAAAGTTGCCTCTGATAACTGCACAATCTAAATACATTAAAAAAACACTCATATAAAATCATCTGACTAGAATCAAATCACAGATTTAAATGAGGGAGGACTCCTGATGTAAACAGCTCAGTAGGTAACTGGGGAATACCATTATGAGGAACAACAACAACAAGATTACATTTGTATAGCGCCTTTTACGCCAGGAGGACATCCCAAGGTGCTGGACAGTGTACAGCATTTCAGACCTGAGCTGGGGTCAGGGGGGAGAAGGGAGGGAAGGGGGGTGACCGATGGCATGGCCGAAGAGGAGGGTCTTGGGACGGGACTTGAAGGAGGCTAAGGAGGGGGTGAGGCGGAGTGACTGGGGGATGGAGTTTCAGAGGTTGGGGGCAGAGTGGCTGAAGGCTCTCCCGCCAATGGTGGGGCAGGTGGGTTGGGGGACGTGGAGCAGGCCAGAGCCGGCTGAGAGGAGGGAACGGGCGGGTTGGTAGGGAGTTAGGAAGTCGCAGAGGTAGGGTGGGGCGAGGCCATGGAGGGCTTTGTAGGTGAGGACCAGGATCTTGAACTGGATCCTCTGAAGGATAGGGAGCCAATGGAGTCGGGCGAGAATGGGTGAGATGGGGTCATGGAGTTTGGTGCGGGAGAGGAGACGGGCTGCAGAGTTTTGGATTATCTGCAGCCTGTGGAGGAGGAGTTGGGAAGGCTGACAAGCAGGGCATTTGCATAGTCGAGCCTGGAGGTGATGAAGGCATGAACAAGAGTTTCAGCTGCCTGAGGGGTGAGGTATTGGCGGAGTTGGGCAATGTTGCGGAGGTGAGGGAAGGCAGAGCGGGTCATGGCTTGGATGTGGGGAAGAAAAGACAGTTAAGAGTCGAACAAGACAGCTAGGTTCCTGACTCGCTTGGTAAGTTGAAATGTACAACTATGGAGGAAGACAATAAATCTATAGCATTGGCTTCTGGCTTGCATAACTCCTCATTTGTGGGCTGAAATTGCTCTTCTGTTACCATTGATGACTCATTCTAACTTTAAAAGAAACTATTTTTACAATATGAATTGATTGACTCATGACTAATCTGATAGCTGTAACTGAAATAGTTTGGACGTTAAAACATGCACTGTTTTCTGATTTATGTGGAAGTTGCTATATAAAGGCTGATATAATCATTACTAGTTATAAACATTGCGCCTTCTATTTATTTTGACATTATTTATGAAAGGATTTACGATTATTCAAAATATGTTTTCTTAAAATCTGGAAAGGTTGTGTTTGGGCAAATGGCTGCTGATGAGTTGTATTACTAAGCTTCTTTGGGTTACTGTATTTCTTTGCATTTCCTTTGAAGTAGATTAGGGATGTATGGATATACTGGGTAGAGAACATATTGGAAGAATTGTTTAATCAGGTTAGAGCTTATGTTCTACTAGACTTGGCAACAATCTAGCTCATCTGCTTCTACAATGTCTGCTTTGTACCAAGGTCCAAACTCTGTTACAACAGAGACCTGCAAATGCTAATGTTTTGCCTTTATCAATGCTTAATAGTCTACCTCTAAAATATACCCATGTTAGGTCCCAAAATGCAGTGGAACAAGGTTTTGATACCATGGCACTGTACAAAAAGTGAAGGGAGTTTCTCCTGGTGCGAGATTACAGTAAAATCCTGTGAAATACACTCAGACGACTGCCATACGTATATAAATGCCCCTCACCCTACCCTCCGTAAGGGGGGCTATATACATGCGATTTGTTGTTGTAACAAATCTAAGGATTGTTATTATTACTTGACTGGAGAAAAGTGGGTTAGCCTCAATGACCAGATTCCAGATGGCTGTCTTATCTAATTTAGACCATGAAAATATAGTATCTTGTATTTCGTTCAGAGTGAAGAAGATTCCGGGATTAAGATGACATTCAATACACATTATTAGTGAGAGATTTACAAGCAATTGCATTAGCACCACTAAATTTGTATTAGATTGTAACGGCTTGATATTGATGTGGTTTATCACTTGCCAGTTGTCTGGTGGATTTTCGATAGCTAGCAATAGCAAACTCATTGGGCACAGCACAGATGGCTGATCAAAGAAAATCTTAATTTGTCCAAAAAGCATGCTGGAAAGAGATTAAATTATGAAGACAAGTCAGGGAACTTTACCAACAAGAACCAGGATGCCTGAAAGCATTTTTAGCAGTTCTCAACCAACCTGCAATGACACTACTGGTGGTGGGGGGAGAGGAGGTAGAGATGGTGTTGGCACTTCATAAGCTATATAATAATAATAATAATAATAATCCTTATATTTGATATAGCGCTTTTCACGTCGGGAGATGTCCCAAAGCGCTTCACAGAACACACTGTAAAGTGAATTGACTGTATATTTGTGGGCGAACGCGGCAGCCAATTGCGCACAGCAATGTCCCACAAACAGTCGTAGATTAAAAATGACCAATTTATTATTGCTTTTGTTTTGGTTTTGGAGGGATTATTATTAGGCGTGTGGAGTAAGGAAACTTGCCCAAGGTTTCGCCCTGTGCCTGGAATTGAACTCAGGTCTCTCACTTGCAAAGCGAGTGCTCTAACCACTGAGCTACAGGACTCCACATCCGGAGGCTCTGAAAAGGCTGCATAAATATAATAGAATTTAACATGAGATAAATAATGTTGAGCCTGACTTGCTCAACTGACTTTTCTGTCAGAACAGTTTGTGACTATTTTGTATTGCTGTACACAATCTGTCTGTTGACATGTAAAAGGATCCACCGCAATGGTAACATGACCTTTTCATCAAGCTTTAAGAAATTCCCCCTTCCCCTAGGAAACATTTTTTTGTATTTAATGTCATATGTCTCAGGGATGCTATAGAGATTTTAGCTCTGTTGATAAACTCACATTGTGGAAGATACACTAAATTGCCGATGTGATTAAGATTGTGTAGTGCAGAATCTTTTAGAAACCAGCAGCGATTCTCTTATAAGATGTGAAAAGCAAAACTTGTAGTGTTACTAGTTCCTTGCACAGAGATTACAGTAAACTGGACAGCAGGAAAAACTCCCTTCTCTTTTCTTTCCAATTGGATCTTTAATGTCCATCTGAGTGGGTAGGTGGGATCTTGGTTTAGCTTCTCATTTAAAGGACAGCACCTCCAACAATGCATCATACTGCACTACTGCACTGGAGGCTCAGTGAAGTCTATGAATTGAGTCCTGACACAGGGATTGAAACCACAACCTTCTGACTCAGAAGCAAGAATTCTATTAACTGAGCCAAAATGCTGCCTTGATCTTTCCTTTCATTGATTAGCCTAATGAGTTCCGCACTTTAACAATTTCCTAATTTATGAATGGGATGTGTTTAGGAATACTACATTTTTTGACCTCTACACAGTTGATTCACACTTTTGGCATAAAGATGCCATAGGTTACATCAGAAGAATGACGTTTTAAGTAAAACTGAAAGTTTATCTCACAACTAGATCAACATAGCCATTCTAATTACTGGAGAAAAAATCAATGGAATCATAATGGTCAAGTATTAATGCAACTTCTTCATGCGCTTTATTAGCTGCTCTTTAATGCTTTAACCAGTGAGAGTGTGTGTCAAATCCATTTTCTTCCCTTTGTTGAAAGGACGGAACCCAGACAATTTCCATTCTGAAATTGCAATTAAAACTGAAAAGCGACAAATATGAATAAATCTCTCTTACAATTCCGTGCCTGCTTTTTTTAATTGCATTCATCACCTGCTTTTGTGCCAGATCTTTAGTCACAGTGAGGAAGGATAGAGAATAACTAAAGCGTTTTGAAGGCGTTGAATGTCCCGATACACCTGTGCAAAATGTATTCTGCTCCAATTTGTTCAAAGCTTAAGCATCAAAAAAGAGAAGCTACAGAAAAGATTTTGCATTGTGTTAACTATATTTCCCAAACATTGTGATAGTCATTTTTCATTGACTATTCCAGCTCTTCATTTGTTTGTCAGTGTCATTGCAATGGTATTTTTCTGTTATTCCAATGAAAAAGTTGTTTGTGCTAGTGGTTACGTAACAATTTCCTACCTAATTCTATTTCAGCCCAATGTAACATACTGCAGGAATCCATTGGGAAATAAGTAAGAGAATACACAAGGACATGAAAGTTACTGATCAGTGCCTTCAGGTTGCACTTTGATGGGAATTGTCAGGATATATTTTTACTATGACAAGTTTAAAAAGAATTTAGTGTTAAACAAATCTAATGCTATGTTTCTTGCTATTCGGATGTACAGACCTGATGTGTGTACTTATCGGTTTCCTAGTTTGCATCTCGGGTTGTCTAATCCTGTTTACTTACACAATTTCTTTTGTTGAAAATTAATTGTAGACAGTACTGCAAAAATACAGTTGAACAATGCCTCCTGCACAAAGCACAGAATGTCGACAGCAATAGCTGAGCATGGTTTCCAGTAGCAACACGGCTGCTGCAATTGTACCAACATCAGATCTTAAAAGAGCACAGTCTTCAAATGGAGTGTTTCTTGTCTATTTGTTTACATAGATATTGCGCTGTCTGCAAATAACGCATTGCTCTAACATACCTCCTTGAACATACCTCAGTGCTTGCCAAATATTGGCTTTCAATGTGCTCTGCTCAACTCCATAGATTTAATTTTTTTTACAATTTTTCTCCTTTGATTCATGTTGGAGCGCAGTTGCCACAGGGAATGGTACTTAATCCAAACAGCCATTCTTCATGTGTTACTCTAGACCAGGGATGGCCAACTTGCGGCCCACGTGACTATTCTACGCGTGTGCAATGCGGCCCTTGGATCACAAGTTGGCCATCCCTGCCTTAGATGATATAATACAAAAATACAAAATTACATTTGTATAGCACCTTTCACATCGGGAGCACGTCCCAAGGTGCTGGATGGGTGTTAGGTTAACTGTGGGGGACTTCACTGCCAATGTTGACTTCATCTCATGTTCATACAAGTGCACTTTCCAGCTGAGACAATATAATAATAATAATAATAATCCTTGAATTTGATATAGTGCTTTTCACGTCTTCTAGAAGTCTCAAAGCGCTTCACAGAATAGACTGCAAAATGAATTGATTGTATATTTGTGGGCGAAACGCGGCAGCCAATTGCGCATAGCAGTGTCCCACAAACAGTCGTGGATTGAAAATGACCAATTTATTGTTTCGTTTTGGAGGGATTATTATTAGGTGTGTGGAGTAAGGAAACTTGCCCAAGGTTTCGCCCTGCCTGGAATTGAACCCAGGTGTCTCGCTTGCATGGCGAGTGCTCTAACCACTGAGCCACAGAACTCCAATATAGTCTACATTTATGTAACGCCTTTCATATCAGGAGAATCTCTCAAAGCATTTAAAACACTGGCTGGGGACCTGAGTTAGGTGGAAGCCGAAAGCCCCTTGATTGTTGGTTAAAGAATAGGATGGGAGATCGCTGGCTGATTTTCCTCACACTTCAGCTGAGGAGCACTGAGAAACATAATCACAATGCTGCTAATCCAGCTGTAATCCGATAACTCAGCACAGACCAGGAATCAAATTTGCAACCATCCATTCAGTTCAACTTAATGCTACACTAGGCAAAGTGTACCCAGTGGGCCAATGGGAACTTTGTTGTTCTGTTTAATCTAAATTTAAAGTCAAAGGTTTACAAAAACGAAAATGGAATTACAATCAGTGTAAACTCCCAAAGACAGATTTAACACTGTACAAAGCAGTGAAAACTAGGGAAACTTAAACAGAATTCAGAGTAACAGTTCTCAGGGGGAGTGCATAACACACTTCTGTACAGTAATCAGTTGTAACTTAGTGACCTGTTTAGGGAGAGGGGCAAAACTTCCAGGATATGTTTTTCAAAAAAAGTAAATACTCAAATATTTGATCTCCCAACCATAAATGTAGCAGAAATAAAAACATAAGTCACTGGGAAGCCTCAGCAGGTCAGGCAGCAACTATGGAGAAGGGAAAGTGGGTTAACGTTTCAGCTCGATGACCTTTCGTCAGAACTCTTTCCAGCATCTGCAGTATTTTGCCTTATTTTCATAAATATAGCAGTATGTCTTTTTTTAAGTAGCTACTTTTCGCTGTTTCTTGCTGCTGTTTTGCTTGCATGACAATATTCAGACTTTGCTGACTTGGGATTCACATTTGACTGAATATTCCACACTAAAAGTTGCACTCTGGAAGTTCCAAGCAACACAACAAATCCAGTTTGCAAATCCAGTTGCATGTTGGAAATTAGATCGCGCTGTGATTTGTCTGTGGAAGAATCTGGAGTAAAGTGATTTCATGTTGCTTAATGTCCAGATATATAGACCTGCCCCATATAATCTCTTACTGGGTTAACAAAGCCTCCATGAGACAGGTGCCTATTATTAGATCTGTCTCGAGGAGCTGTAATTGTAAATCACAAATGACATTAGATTGAGATGAACATCCCGTGTTTAATCCTCCGGACTAACTCCATAATGGAGTATTCACATGCACAAATAGGGTGGAGGAAAATAACCAGCTGTGTATAACCATTCCTTTTGAAGATTTTAACTTCAGCAATGTCTTATCAATCTCACTGAAACACAATTTGTATTCTTGTGGTACTGATTCCTACACAACCTTTGGGCCTTGGCAGTGTGATTGCCAAGACTCAACAGGAGCTGAGGGAGCAAAGAGTGCAGGTCAGTGCTGCAAGTAAACATACAGCCTGCATTGATCACACATTAAGAGAGGGTAAATATTGTACAAATAGCTCATGCTGCTTGCAGTTATTTTCACTGCTGGGTCTCTTACCTTCCTGTGGGAGATTTTCTTTTATTTATATGACACACTGCACTCACTTTCCCTGTACTGCTGCAGTTTCATAAAAAAATAGTTTATTGGTATCTTTCGGAAGTCTTTCCAAAATTAATTGGCATTTTTTAAATGTTATCTGGTTGTTCTTAAAATTAGTTCTGGGCATGGTGAATCCACATCATACTATTGAATACATTATAAATGCAAAACAAAAACAGAAGTCGCTGGGAACACTCAGTAGGTCAGGCAGCATCTATGGAGAAAGGAAAGTGAGTCAACGTTTCGGGTCCATGACCCTTCGTCAGAACTGGGGCATGTTGGGAGGGAGAGGCTTTTAAGCACTAACAGCGAGGAAGGAGTCAGGGCAAGGAAGACAAAATAGAAAATGCAGCAGAGGACAACCCCATTTCATCTATCCCATTTCTCATTTGTCTTCCTTGCCCTGCCTCCCCCTCTCTGTTAGTCCTTAAAACCTTAAAACAAAATGTCCTGTCAATTCACTTCACAGCATATTATGTGAAGCGCTTTGAAACGTCTGAAAGACCTGATAAGGCATTATATCAAATATAAGGATTATTATTATCACTATCATTCTTAAACAGGGTTTCCTAGGGGTTGAGCTGGTTCCAAGATGTCTTATCTTGGTAACAAAACACTGCAATTGTGTCAATCTTCTGTGGCCATCTAGGTAGTCCTGAGCCAGGTGGATCTGCAATACTAGCTCGTCGGTAGGACTTTGAAGAGCAGACCAGTCACTTGAGGGATTCTTTCTACTTATTCCTGTTAAGCCAGAAAGCCAAACTAGTTGGTATGATGGTCCTAATTGGACAAGCAGTGGAGAGCTTGTCTGACGATGTTTGCAATGGTAAGCAACGTGGGTTCAGTTGTTTAAACTCCAGCAGTATCCCAACCAAAACTCTGGGGTCCCCAAGCCTTGGTGCTTGCCAGCCTGTGTCTAATACTTTCTCTTTGCCCGTCTCCTCCTACCAAAGAGGATAGTCACAACTTGGTCATTTGACCATCCAACAGCACAAGTTTGAGCCTTCACTAGATAAATGGCAGTTATAGTGCATCATCAGTTTAATACAATTCAACTGCAGCACAAATTCACATTTTACGTGGTTGCTCGGTGGACTTCATTCAATGTGCATGCGTGCAAGCAGTTTTTGCACGTGCCAGATGGCTTTTTCCTCTAAAATAGCCGATTCCACATCATGAGGTTCATTATTGACATCCCTTTCCGCTTTGCAGTACGTTTGCAGTCAAACCCGCTATTGTGCCTCGATGTTGGGATTTTATGGATCTCAAACACCACATTATAATGAGGCTTCACTGTGCCAGGAGCAACTAGTAAACAGCACAACTTAGAATGTGTGAGAGCACTGTTATAGCCCAGAGGCACACAAATGGTTCCAGCAGCTGCTTACCTCTCTGCATATCAATAAAGATAGATACCAAGCTCTGGATATGTGAGTATGTTCACAAATCTAGACTCCAAGTAACGCCTTTCAGCGGCTGTCTCCTCAAAATTTCCCTATCTGCTATTCGATAGACATCAGCCAAGTGTTAGCCAGGCTCAGTTGGAACACTGTTGCCTCTGAATCAGAAGGTAGTAATCAGAAGGAACATCGCCAGACTACGTCACTACCTCACCTCTCACGCACCCCTCACGCTGCTAAAACCCTGGTCCACGCCTTTGTCACCTCAAGGCTGGACTATGGGAACTCTCTCCTCGCCGGCCTTCCCGGCACCTCCCTCCACAAGCTGCAGGTCATTCAGAACTCTGCAGCTTGTGTGCTGTCCCGCACCAGGCTTCGGGACCACACCACTCCCACCCTCGCTCGCCTCCACTGGCTCCCCATCCCCCAGAGGATTGATTTCAATATCCTCATCCTCACCTACAAGGCCATTCACGGCCTCGCTCCCTCCTACCTCTCTGACCTACTATCCCCCTACCTACCTGCCCGTACCCTCCGTTCCTCTGGCTCCGGTCTGCTCCACATCCCCCGCCCCAACCGCCCTACCATCGGTGGCCGGGCCTTCAGCCTCTCAGCCCCGAGGCTCTGGAACTCTATCCCCCAGTGCCTTCGCCGCCTCCTCCCTTTCCTCCTTCAAGGCCGGTCTCAAGACCTTTCTCTTTGACCGAGCCTTCAGCTCCCCTCTCGACTCTCTACCCCCTCCTCGCTCCCTCCCTTCCCTCCCCTCACCCTGACCATTTCCCCCCTCCTCGCTCCCTCCCTTCTCTCCCCTCACCCTGACCATTTCCCCCTTGCTCGGGTCCTGACCCAACTGTACAGCGCCTTGGGACGTCCTCCTGACGTGAAAGGCGCTTTATAAATGGAATCTTGTTGTTGTTGTTGTTGTAGTGGATTCAAACTCCAGATCTGGGATTTGAACCTGTTAGTCTTGTGTGTGGCTCTCCTGTGCAGTGCTGATGGGAACGCTGCACTATCAGAGATGCCATCCTTAATCATCCTGTCTGCGTGTTCAAGTTTATATTAAAGATCCTGCAGAACTATTAAAAAAGAGAAGGTAGTTTCTCTTGTAGAGGCTAACAATTCCCTAACTATAAGTAGTTATTCACTTCATTGCTGTTTGTGGGACAGTGCCACATTTACTTACAAATACAATCACTACACTACATTAATTACTGTGAAACATTTGAGACATTCAAACAATGTGTTAAGGTACTGTGTCAAATGCAAGATTGTTATTATTTGCCTTCAGTGTTAATGGTAATTTGGTCAAGCCTTAACGTCAATACCTTGCTTTTGACATTCTTTGTCATTGCTTCAGTTTAACGCTGAAACCACATCTACTTGTAACTTGTAGTCAATTTTTCAGTTTTGAGGAGGTTGTTTCGAAATGCAGTGTGCTTTCTGTATGGTGTACAGCAGTCAATCAATAGCACTGATTTATGAACTACAAGTGGCACAGGGGGACCTGTAGAGTGTCCTTACAGACCTCAGCAATGAGTTGATTTATGTTTGTTGGCACAAAAATAGGAATTACACCTCTGGTGAGAAACTAGCAAAACAGAACTGCTGTATTTATCTTAATGTGTTCATTGAGTGAAATATTAATTGCAACCGCTGGGAAACTCACCTCTGTTGTTCACTGTGAGCAAAGTGACAGCTTCCTCCTTTCCCAGATTTACAGGAAACGTGGCTTGTGTATATATTTTGGTTTTAAATCCCAAGTGCTTTTTGTCTAGTACTAATGACCTTGTCGTAGCTTCAACTGCTGAGAAGATTGTTGAATAAAACCTGATTATGTTAGTTTAATAGCCTCCTCTTGGTACAGTTTTCCCTTGTTCATAAATCTGGGATATTTAAATACATTATAATTTTTTCTGGAGTTGGAGTAAATTAAATAAATCGCATTGATTTGATTCAGTCTTTTATGAGATAAGAAATGCATCGTATTTGCATACTGTATTTGCGTCTTGCTGTTTTGTAATTGTCTTAATCCACAGATTAATGTTTTAGAGATGCCAACCACTTGCAGGGGAGGATATATTGTTTCTTTTCATAAAAAAGTCATAATCTAGCATTGTAGAAGATTATTCAGAATTTGACACCAAGCAGCGTTTGTCATGATTACATTTTTTAATCTGAACGCACTTCCTTCCATTTGTTGCTCTAAATAATGCAAGGTGCATGGCAATTAAGGATTACAGAATTGAAATGAAGCTCAAATCAGAGTTGAAATGAGAGTCTCTAGCAAAAGAGACTTCATTAACTCGGTTGAGTCAGATCATTATAATTTTTTTGAGGGGAAAAAGTATTTTTTCTCAAAACAAAATTGAGTGTTCAGTACAAATAGTGTACAGAAAACTGTTTTGGAATGTGTATCAAGTACAATGTGCTGGCAAAATGTAATCTTTCTTTAAAAAAGGGGACATTCGTAACGGTTAATGATGTCTCTTGTGACTGTTGCTTATCCTAATTCCAATTCAATTTGATCTACAGAAATTTTAATTCACTATGTAGCTTTTACAATCTTTATATTTAAAATTTAAACCCAAGCAGGCAGTTTCAAATGAAAGAAATCTGAATTATTAAGCATATTTTTTCTGATGGCTTGAATAATATTATCACGCAAAACAGTAAACATCAGTTTGCTTCAATACTGTGGATTCCTGAGAATAGAGTGTGTGTCAGTGCGACAACAACAACAACAAGATTCCATTTATAGAGCGCCTTTCACGTCAGGAGGACGTCCCAAGGCGCTGTACAGTTGGGTCAGGACCCGAGCAGGGGGGAAATGGTCAGGGTGAGGGGAGGGAAGGAGGGAGCGAGGAGGGGGGAAATGGTCAGGGTGAGGGGAGGGAAGGGAGTGAGTGAGGAGGGGGTAGAGAGTCGAGAGGGGAGCTGAAGGCACCGTCAAAGAGAAAGGTTTTGAGACCGGCCTTGAAGGAGGAAAGGGAGGAGGCGGCGAAGGCACTGGGGGATAGAGTTCCAGAGCCTAGAGGCTGAGAGGCTGAAGGCCCGGCCACCGATGGTAGGGCGGTTGGGGCGGGGGTGTGGAGCAGACCGGAGCCAGAGGAACGGAGGGTACGGGCAGGTAGGTAGGGGATAGTAGGTTGGAGAGGTAGGAGGGAGCGAGGCCGTGAATGGCCTTGTAGGTGAGGATGAGGATCTTGAATTCGATCCTCTGGGGGATGGGGAGCCAGTGGAGGCGAGCGAGGGTGGGAGTGATGTGGTCCCGAAGCCTGGTGCGGGACAGTACACGAGCTGCAGAGTTCTGAATGACCTGCAGCTTGTGGAGGGAGGTGCCGGGAAGGCCGGCGAGGAGAGAGTTCCCATAGTCCAGCCTTGAGGTGATAAAGGCGTGGACCAGTGTTTCAGCAGCGTGAGGGGTGAGGTAGTGCCGTAGTCTGGCGATGTTCCGGAGGGATGGAAGGCGGTGCCAGTTGTGGCGCGGGTATGAGGGAGAAAGGACAGCTCAGGGTCGAACAGAACGCCGAGGTTCCTGACTGGCTTTGAGAGGTGGAGAGTGCAGCCTTGGATGCTGATGCTGTCAGCGCCAGAGGTGCGGAGGCGCTGACATGAGCCAATCAGGAGGGCCTCAGTTTTACGCACGTTGAGCTGAAGAAAGTTGTCTCTCGTCCAGGACTCAATGTCAGACAGGCAGCTGTCAGGACATCGGTGGTCGTGGAGTTGAGGGTAGAGGAGGAAAGGTAGAGTTGGGTGTCATCCGCATACATGTGGAAGTTAACCCCATGTCTGCGGATGATGTCACCGAGGGGGAGCATATAGAGGGTGAAGAGGAGGGGACCGAGGACAGAGCCCTGAGGGACACCGCACGAGACAGTGCGGGGACCGGAGGAAAAGCCGTTCGTACAAACAAAGTGAAGACGGTGGGAGAGGTACGACCTAAACCACTCAAGGTTTAGTGCATTAACAAGGTTGTGCAGACACAATTTTTAGTGCATTAACAATAATAACACTTGGATTTGATATAACCCCTTTCACATCACGTCTCAAGGTACTTTATAGGATTTACTGATACCAGGAGAAACTCCCTTTCTTTCTGAATAGGGCCATAGGATCTTTCATGTCCACCTGAATAGTCAGATGGGACCTCGATTTACTGTCTCATCTGAAGTGCAGCATTTCTGACAATGCATTGCACCCCAACACTGTATTAGAGTGTCAGTATAGACTTTGAGTTCAACATCCTGATGGCTTGAATCCACAATCTTTTGACTAAGGCAAGAGTACTACCACCTGAGCCAGGCTCACATTTAATCAGAAATGGCAGTACAACTCTTGAGTTGAGGTTGTGAATCTAAAGCAAGCTGTGGCTGCAGTGAGACACCTGAAGCCTGAGACACTATCCTGAGTGAAGGGCACTATATAAATGCAAGTTGTTGTTGTAGAAAGAAGATCATTGTGATCTTGTTGGCCATGAAGTACACAAATACTACACTTCACAGTAAATCCTGTGAAGTGCTTTGAGGGTTCCTGATGACATGATAAGCTGATATGTCAAATGCAAGAATTATTCTCTTAAGGAAACATCAGAAAATTCTGATATACAAAAAGTTTCAAGTGAAATGTAAAAAGAGACATTATGCAGACTGAATGGAAACACTGTACGACTCAAGATTGTTGTCACTGAAAGAGTCTATGGAGAGGTTAGAAGAAACTTTTCCTAAGAACATTATTGGAAAAGTACAAAATGAAACAAACGTCCACTACATATGCTTTCTGATAGTACAGTAAGTGCACTTATATATGATCAGCTGAGTACTAGTATGCACATTAGTAATTGTGTGACAATCTGGTTCATTTGGTAGCACTCCCGCTTGTGAGTCAGAATTCAAATCCCACATTGGTACGTTAACTCGTGTAGTCTGGGCTGACATTCAATACCATGCCTTGATTGTGCTGCATTGTTACATGTGCCGTTCTTCAGGTGAGACATTAAACACGTCCTATCTGCCTGTTTAGGTAATTCCATGATGCTACTTGAAATGATACGGAATTTTTTCCTCGTGTCCTAGCAGGAATCCCCTAAATAAAATTGGTTATTCACTGCACAGCTGTTTGTGGAACATTGTTGTGTGCAAATATGCTGCCTCATTGGCCTACAAGGTGCAGCCACTACACTTTACAGGATATCCTGTGAGGCCCTTTGAGATGTCTTCCCAACATATAAGGTGTTATATCAAATATAAGAATTATTATTAGTATTATTATTGTGCTAATAGCGAGTTGCAAGTTTTAATAAGTCTTGAGCAGACACAGAGCAGAAAGCAGTGCTGCCCCCTAGGGAAGGAAAAGGAATCAGAGGATGACTCAATACATGTTTCCTAACAAACAGTTAAAAAGCAGAATTAGTGTAATCCTGGTAAGTACTGGCCAGCCTGCGCTCAATAGTAGAAATGTAAATGCAGTGGGAAATGTTCATTATGTATGAATAATTCTCCGTTACACATTGGAATTTTAAGCAACTTGCTACTAAATTGTAGGTTCTGTGATTATTATCTAAAATGCTGCTAAATCCTCGCCAGCACTGAGTACTTTGCCAAGAAACATCATGCTTAGATCAGGATTTCTGTAATCTGCAAGTTAAAAATAGTTGGCAATTTTTTTTTACTGCAACCCATTAGATCTCTTTTGTTTAGCAACGAATCTGAACAAGAATAGAAAACATAAGCATATTATGTTGGAGCAAAGATGCTCAACTGCTGGAATTTGCTGCTGTGGGTATGTGACAATGGATTGATTATATTTAGTGTTTTGAGCATTAAAAGCATGAACAAGAAATGCTTAAGTGAAGAATTCCAAGCAGTGAGAGTCGATTGTCAAAGTATCAAAATGTTATTGTTTTTATGTTATTTCAGATTTGTTTCCTTTCTCCTTGCCCCCCTTAACCTAAAGATACGGCCGGGTTACAATTCTATAGACCACTACTGCTGCCCTTCAGTACCTCATCCAAGTGACTATTGTTCATGAATGAGATTAGTCGTAAATATCTCCATGGCAAGCATCAAAACCAAGTTCATTTCTACTCTCACTTAATGTAAACACAGGCATACTTGCCATCAGAGTCACTAATAGTAAGTCAATGTGGTTACTATGATGATTTCCCTCCTTGCCGGTGGACAAATGCTAAAGTAGATTGTTCTGTCTTACCTAACGTAGCTCAACACAAACTGAAACTAGACTTCCGGGGACTGTACCGTAGTTTTGCATTATACACTAACTTTGATGATTTAGTTTGTCAACTAAATCATCAAAAGAAGTTTTTGTTGCCTTTTTAAACTGATTTTTTTTATTCGCTTCCATTCCGCCATCTAGATCATTTCCACATGTCCTCTTTCCATAAATGTTACCTTTTATTTTTCAAAAACAGTAGTGTTTGCTTCAGCCAAATTTTCAAGAGGAAAACCCGAACTTAGCCAGAGGACAAGTGAATTGACTAGTTGTAGCATTACTGAATTTGCAGTAAATTGTTATTTTGTAGGACATTGCGCAAACAGAAATGGGCAAACCAGGTTCAATCTGCCAGCCCTTATTTGTGTTTCTTTTAATATGGTGCCAGTGCTGCCCTTTTACCTTCAGGACATTAGGTTCAAAATCATTCCATAAACTTGGGATTAAAATCTTCTCTTTTCGATATCTTTTAAGGGTACATAGCGAGTTTGAACAATTTCAGTTCTATTTCAAGTGCTCACAAGTCCCCGACACAAAACTAACTCAGCTCTGATTTGGTCTCATTCAGTGAGGCCACAGGATCAGGCCGTCCGAAATTGGGGAGTTGAAATGGTGCCGTTCAAGATGCTGTTTTGAGGTTTGTGTTTATTTACATACTCAGGACAAGATACATGAATTCTATCTTACATCTGTCAATGCACAATGTCCAACAAATGGCTAAAGTGCAACCTCCAATTATGAATTCGCCAGAATTACAAGTTGTAACTCAGCACTGCTGATCAATAACAGACTCCTGTTGGTGCTTGTTCAGAATGCTGAACCGAATTCTGTTCCTCCTCTCCTAATATATAGCATTGTAGGAAAATAAGTTTCTGAATATAATAATAATGGTAATAATAACAATATGCACGCTTTGAATGGAATGCCCAAACCATGTGTTAGCCCGGCTCAGTTGAAAGCCTCCAAGTCGGGAAGTCTAACCTGACTGTCCAAAGTGGTGCTGCGATGCTTTGTCAGAGGAGCTGTCCCACCTGCCTGTAACTGCTCTGTGCAAATTGACTGCCACATTTGTCTACAAAATGTATAGTTACTTACACATTACCGTCAGGAAAGGCTTGGACATGCTTGGACTCTTTTCTCTTGAAAAGAGGAGGGTAAGAGGTGACCTGATAGAGGTCTTTAAAATGATAAAAGCTTTTGATAAGGTAGGCATTAAGGAAGATGTTTTCACTTGTGGGAGAGACCAAAACCAGGAGCCATCATTACAAAATAGTCACAAATAGATCAATAGGGAAGTTAGAAGAAATTTCTTCACACAGAGAATAGTGGGAATGTGGAACATGCTACCACAATGAGTTGAGGCAAATAGCATAGATGTATATATGGGAAAACTAGATAGGTACATGCGGGAGAAAGGAATAGAAGGCTATGCTTGAAGGCTTAGTTGAGGAAGGGTAGGAGGAGGCTCATGTGTAGCATAAATACTGGCATAAACACCAATTGGGCCGAATGGCCTGTTTCTGTGCTATATATTCTAATGTATACTGTATATCCCGTGAAACACTTTAAGACGCTCTCCAGAAGTGAAAGGCACTTTATCAAACGCAAGGATTATTATTTAACACACTTTATTTGAAGAATTACTATTTAACATACTTTATTAGTTTGTGTATTTGGATGAGCTCCCACCAGTAAAAACAGAATAAATGCATTATATCTACCTAGACTGATTTGAATGCTTAGTTTGGGTTTTGAAATTGCACCTCAACATAAATAAGTTATTAGATTCCGACAATGGACACGTAGGGGTTGGGATTAAAACCTTATTTTACGGATAGATAGCCTTTAAGGGTACTAAGCAAAATGAGTTTGAACATTTTCATTTCTAAGTAGGATGTGCAAAAGATTCATAAATATTTTAATTCTTCCAGTAATTGATTGTAATGATAGTCCTTGTATTTGGTAATATCACCTTTCACATCAGGAAGATGTCCCAAATGTGTCACAGAATATATTGTAAAGTGGAGTGACTTGTGTATTATGGGAAAATGTGGCAGCAGTGTCCCACAAACAGATATTGGAATGGATGATCANTTTTTTATTTGGGAGACTGTTGGCCAGGACACCAGGAGAAACTCCCTTGCCTTTTCAAATAGTGCTGTGAGATCTTTAACATCCACCCAAACAGGCAGATGAGACATCGGTTTATTATCTCAACCGAAGGATTGTGCATCTAGCTGACCTGTGGGAATTCCATTCTAATGAAATCTGCCTCCAGGCTGGGAGTGTGAGGATAGTGTTGAGCACGGCAACAATTTCCAACTACAGTTAAATGATCTGTGGAACCTCACTGTACTGGTACACTTGTCTAACTACTTATTCTGGGAGGATTGGAGAAAATTGAAGAGGGGCCAATTTGGTGTATAATGTTTCCTACTTTCTAACCAGTAAAATTCCAAAATAGTTCCCTGCAGTTTATGTTGTGTCGTGATTGTTTTACTGATCGACCATTTGGGCCAGCGAGGTCCCACAAATAGCCATGAGGTGAATGACAATTTAATCTGGAGGATAGTTAGCAAGGACACCTCGAGAAACTAGTGCCTCTTTTCAAATAATTTCATGAGATCTTTAATGTCCATGGAACCTCATTTCAATATATTTGCATGTTGACTCTCTGAAAATAAATGGCATAAAGTTAGATTTTGATATTAAAGCTGTTTTTGTGCTTTCACACAATTACCAATAACCGCAGGACAGCAAGCAAAGCAAATCTTAACCTGTCCAATTTACATCTAATTTTAGTTTTAACCTAATTTAATTGAAACCTAAATTTAATATAGATTTAACATAGATTCAAGATAATTGGCAAAAGAGCAAGAGAAATATTTTTTTTTGCACAGAGTTGTTACAGTCTGGAATGCACTACCTGAAAGGATGGTGGAAACAACTTTCAAAGGGAATTAGATAGGTACTTGAAGAGGAAAAAATTGCAAGGATATGGGGAAAGAGCAAGGGAGTGTTACTGATTGGATAGCTCTTCCAAAGAGCCGGCACAGGCACGATGGGCCGAATGGCCTCGCTCTATGCTGTAATATTCTATGATTCTATGAATAGAAGTGCTGCATTGCATCTTTACTTGTCAGGGCGGAACATTAATACCTGTGCATCCAAGGCATTCTTCAGGGAAGGGAATTTCTCCCGTTGTCCTGGCTGAGAGCCCCCAAATAAATTTGATCATTGATTCCATGTGTGGTTGTGGGGATTTGCTCTGCGCAAAATTGTCTGCCATGATCGCCGACAAAACGCAAAATCATTCCACTTTACAGTATAATCCTGTGTAGTGCTATACCAAATTATAATTGTATTATTCTTGAAATGGATTTTCGTGAGCAGCGAACCACTCATCACAATATTTTATTCTCTTGCGTTGTCATAGACCAGCTGCAGAGAGCCTTGGTGTCCAGCAGAATTCACTGTATCTCCCTTTCGCACCCATAGCAACAGGGTAAAAGGCTCACATGGTGAAGTTTCATTAGTTGGGAGGAGTGACAAAAAGCGGATTAGAAGCATAAATATGAACAAAGATTAGAGACAGCACAAGAAGTCATACGCTCCAAGATGCTACCCCACATGAAAGGTGTTATATAAATACAGGTTGTTGCAATGTGAAAGGTTTGCAGTTGGCATGAGAGGAAGGCAACTCTATTATAACTTGGCATTTTGGGTCCATTAATTTAGGCACTGCGTTATAATAGATCCATGAAAAAGAGCGATTACTGCTGACATAACTTTTCGTTTCTGGCCATGACTGGCTGGCTTCCTGTGCAGCGCGCAGCGTGCAGACAGCTAGCCGGTCAACCATAGCCTTCAGAAACACTTGCGAAAGGATACGCTTGTTATAAGTGATCTTGTGCTCTAGCATTATTAATGGAGGTCACCCTGAAATGACATATGTTTCTCAGCACGCTAATTTCTGTAGTTAATTTCTACCTTCTATAGGAGTGCTCAGCTACATGTGGGTACACATGCTGTGGGCCCAGATGATGGTGTAACAGGAGACCATGTTACTGTGAGCAGGAGCAAATAATTGAAATGAAGCACTGATGTTCACTTGTCAGTTTAAGATGACAAGGCAGAGTTTTCAGCTTGTGAATTACGTTGGCAGTAATAATAATTATAATCCTTACATTTGATATAGTGCTTTATCGGATCATTGAAACATCTCAAAAAGCTTCACAGGATTTTATTGTAAAATGCACCAAATGTTTGTTGGTAATGCAGCAGTCAATTTACACAAGCAATGTAGACATGAAGTGAATGTTGAACACTTATCTTCCAGATTTAAAAAAAATGAGATTGATCTTATTAGCTCGACTGCAATATATACCTTAATCTTCCCTTCACAAGCTGCAGATCATCCAAAACTCTGCAGCTCGTGTACTCTCACACACCAGGCTCCGTGACCCCATCACTCACACCCTCACCCGACTCCACTGGCTCCCCATCCCCCAGAGGATTGAGTTCAAGATCCTCGTCCTCACCTTTAAGGCCATCCATGGCGTTGCATTAGGTTATTAGCTGGAGTTAGATTAGAAGATAATAATAATAATAATCCTTGCATTTGATATAGCGCTTTTCACGTCGGGAGGACGTCCCAAAGCGCTTCACAGAACACACTGTAAAGTGAATTGACTGTATATTTGTGGGCGAACGCGGCAGCCAATTGCGCACAGCAATGTCCCACAGACAGTCGTGGATTGAAAATGACCAATTTATTATTGTTTTTGGTTTTGGAGGGATTATTATTAGGCTGTGTGTGGAGTAAGGAAACTTGCTCAGGTTTCGCCCTGACCTGCCTGGAATTGAACTCAGGTCTCTCACTTGCAAAGCGAGTGCTCTAACCACTGAGCTACAGGACTCCAAGATGAGCCACGATTGAATGGCGGGGCAGGCTCGAAGAGCTGAATGGCCTACTCCTGCTCCTACATGTCATGTTATGTTGCCCCATCCTACCTCTCTGACCTGCTGATTCCCTACCAACCTGCCCACTCCCTCCGCTCATCGGGCTCCGGCCTGCTCCATGTCTCGCTCCTGACCCGCCCTACCATCAGTGGCCGGGCTTTCAACCTCTCTGCCCCCACACTCTGGAATTCTATTCCACAGTCCCTTCTCCTCGCTTCCTTCCTTGCATCCTTCAAGGCCAGTCTCAAGACCCTTCTCTTCGACTGTGCCTTTGGTCTCCCTCCCACCTCTCTGCCTTCCCCCATCCCTACACCACCCCTCCCCCATGCTCGGGCCCCAACACCTGACTTCAGCGCTTTGGGACGTCCTCCTGAAATGAAAGGCGTTCTATAAATGTAATTTTGTTGTTGTTGTAATATATATGAATTGTATATTTGCCCACAAAAATATAGTCAATTCATTTTACAGTAAATTCTGTGAAACACTTTGAGATGTCTCAACGAGGTGAAAAGGCGCAATATCAAATGCAAGGATTATTATTATAAATATATCATCTGGAACCTTGGTGTCTTATTTAACTCTCAAATGTCCTTTCTACCCCACATTTGTGCCATGACCCGCTCTGTTTTCCCACACCTCCGCAACATCGCCCAGCTGCGCCACTGCCTAACCCCTCAGGCCGCCAAAACCCTGATCCATGCATTCATCGCATCTAGGCTTGACTACGCCAACTCCCTGCTTGCCAGCCTTCACAATTCTTCCCTCTACAAACTGCAGATCATCCAGAACTCTGTAACTCATGTCCTCTCCCGCACCAGGCTCCGTGCCCCAATCACCCCCACCCTCGCCCGGCTACACTGGCTCCCCATCCCTCAGAGGATTGAGTTACAAATCCTCAGCCTCGCCTTCAAGGACCTCCATGGCCTTGCCCCTCCCAACCTCTGCGATCTGTTGATCCCATATCAGCCTGTGTGCTACCACTGCTCAGCAGGCTCTGGCCCATGCTACGTTCCCCGCCCGGCCCTCCACGGCCGGGCCTTCAGCTTTTCTGCACCCACCCTATGGAACTCCATTCCACAGTCCTTTCGCCTCGCTCCCTCCCTTGCTTCCTTCAAGGCGTATCTCAAAACCCTCCTCTTCGACCGATCCTTCGGCCACCCTCCCTACCCTCCACCCTCCCTGATCCTGACCCCCAGCTCGGATCCAAATCCCTGACTGTCCAGCGCCTTGGGACCTCTTCCCGACATGAAAGGCGCTATTCAAATGTATGGTTATTGTATTGTTTCGAAAAATCTGTGAAGGCCTACCATTATCTGAAAAAAAGCAGTTACAGTTGAAATAGACAGTCCAATTCAAGTGTTGCCTATGATAGTGGTTTGCTTGATTCGATCTGAGGTAAGCACCAAAGCAAAAAACGGCTTTTAAGCTGCTTATTTCAGCACAAATTTAAAAAAGTATGTGTACCCACAAATTGCATTGTTATTATTCACACAAGATTGATGCTGCACTCAGTTAATATGCTTCAATTTTAATCAATCAAATCAAATGCCATATTCTCTCATTGGTATGCGGTGTTGGACTGTAATCTTACTCCAAATTGGTTAATAATTTTAAGCAACAAACTTCCAAAGGATACTAATTACTGTTAGTCGTCTACCTAGCGTCTTCTTCACTTGGAATATTAAGAGAAATTGTACCAGTTCAGTTTGTGCTCACTTTTTGTGGAAATATACTTGGTAAAATAAGTAAAAACTTTAATTAAAGTAGGAAAAATTCACATGGCAATGAATATCTAAGTCACATGTCTATTTTACATAAGTCATTCCTCCTTGTGGCATGTTTGAAATGTGATTTCAGTGACAGGTTTTATAATACTTTTTTGAATGTTTCCAAATTTGTATTTTTGTAATTATTTAAGCGTTCTTTTTAAAAAATCATTGAGAAACATTTAGATCACTGGTGAGGATGTTAAATGAAAGAGTAAGATTTTACTATACAACAATTTATACTATTGTCTTTCAGAAAAGCCCCAGCTTTTTCTTAAAACAAATTTGAACATGAGTATTTGTTTCCCATGATTAAAGAGATACTGTAAAGTTGGTTGCAAGAAATTAACATTTATAAATGTGTTAAACTAGGTCTGCTGCCATAAGTTTTAGGGCAATTTCTTACCCTGCCCCGTGTTGTTCAATTGTCTTTCATCTTGACCTCGGTGGAATCCTTGTATGTTTCGCAGGAATGTGCAATGTTGACATTGATGTGTATTGTGTTAAAATGTTAAAACCACATCTTTCACCATGTCGATCACTACCTCCCCTTTGCCCCGTCCTCATCACTTGGCATCCTAACATGAGTTTGTAAAGTGCTCCGAGACATTATCGTATATGAAGGGCACTCAATAAATACAAGTTGTTGTACACTTGACCAGTATGCTCGGAGGAGCAGCAAGCCTGTTGGCTTAAGCTAAAACAGACTGGAACATCCTCTGCACATGTTTGAACTGCATTGCGTATCCATTCCAAAAAAACAAAAACAATAATTAAATTGGTCATTTTCAATCTACGACTGTTTGTGGGACATTGCCATGCGCAATTGGCTGCCGTGTTCGCCCACAAATATACAGTCAATTCACTTTACAGTGTGTTCTGTGAAGCACTTTGGGAAGTCCTCCCGACGTGAAAAGCGCTATATCAAATGCAAGGATTATTATTATTATTATAATTCCAGTGGCCAACATGGCAGTATTAGAGCAGTTTTGAAAACAGGATATATTTGGTCTGAAAGGTGCTCTATAGACTTGCTTTCTGACTTCCTATCAACATTTTAGATAAGATGGAAATGTTTATTAAAAATGATGTTATGCATCGCAGATTATTCTGTAGAAAATGTTTACCTTTGAACTGTTGTCCTCTTTGAAATGTTCTTATAATAACTATGTATGACAAATAACTGAAGCAAAAGTCATTCTTCCTTTTGTATTTTGTGTTTAATTGACCTGAAACTAGGAGTGTTAATTGCTGTGTTCAGATAAAGCATTGATCATCTCATATCTCATTGATCATCTGTGCTTCGGTGTACTATAAAGCTCAGCATTAACAAAGTCTTCCATGAGATTTATTGCTTTGAGAGAACAATCTGGCAGAGTAAACCATTGCCGTACTCACGTACTAAACTGCATTAATGCTTAAAAATGAGCCGGTTGCTGAAAGATGTGCCCATCACATAAAAAATTATGGAATTTTGTGCTATAGCTCATGATCCATCAAAAGAAATAAAGTGCTCGCACATTGTTTTGCACAAAATCTACTTGCAAGCTGCAATCATTGAAAACATAAGCAAAAGATTTTTCATTTAAGACCATTGTTTTGTTGGTTCCTGTTCACCAAACAAAAGAATAGGGGAAGCAGAACATCACAAGGATAGAGAGTCTCTGGCGCATGAAAGGATTTATAGGGGAAATAATTACCTCTTGCCCTTGTCACTCTTGGACCCTGGGGTATTAAAGATTGATTGACGTTTAATAAATGGTTGTTGCTAAATTGCTGCAATAACATTATGCAGCCTGTTCCACAAAGTAGCAGAAAGTAGAGGAATTGCACTGGATCTCTCATTGGGATCCATTGTGCGCTATATGTGAACAATGTGTAAACGGATTCTATTTACAGATTCTATTCTACCTCTGTAAAGCACTTTGAGATGTTTACCTACGTGAAAGTGCTACACAATTCAAGAAATTGCTTGATGTGAATACATATACACAGAAGGAATCACAGGTGCTCTTAATTATGTAATTGATGACTAAAGGGGTTTATTAATTGTCTTAATAACTAGTTTCTTTGTTAATTATATTAGAGATATTATTATCTCTATATTATCTCTATACACTTATTTTGTACGTGGTGGAAAACACAACTGTTTTTACGCATGGTTTACACGTGGTACATAATAGAGTAACTGAGTCATACGGATTGGGAAAATCACAAGTTGGTTCCACAAAATGACCTGAACTAACTGGCTTCAGGCAGAAGGTGAGGGAAAGAGTTTGAGGGCAGTGCAATTCGCCGTAAATCCCACATTAGGGAGGAAAACTACAGCCTCATTTCCCGGCATCGATCACTGTCCTGCTTTGAGATGGACCTCAAGTGAGGACAAGATATGACGTGGCTATGATCCCTGGTTGATAGCTTGTCGATTAATAATCACTGCCACATCTCATACATGATTAACAACGGCTCTGGCCCGGTGTTGTCAGGTGCTCAGTGCCTGAATATCCATACCACAGTATAAAAGGGTGAAAGAGTTAACCATTAGAAGTGATGTGAAAAACAATTTTATTACCCAATTAATCACTCCACTTGTATTCATTAGCGCAGTGATGCCACCTCCTGGGGTGAGCCACCAAACATGACCCTTTTCCAGCTCCATTATTTATTAACTATAGCAATGCCGCTCCTGGACATTATAGGGAAAAATACTTTCCATTCATCAATAGACCCTCAACACCTCAGTCCTCAGCAAAGAAAAACAGCATATTTTTACCAGTAAGCAGAGACTCAAGTAAGGAGCTGGGGAGCTGTTGCCAAGATTCAGCCAAGAGATTTAGATCGATTGGAAAATGTTGTATTTTAGATACAAAGGTTGTATTTTATATTGTTGTTAAGATCTTTTTAAAGGAGGTAGAACTTCTTATGAAAGCATTTGATAAGTTCGGCATTAATAAGTTATTTCCACTTGCTGATAGATTCAAAACCAGGGGGAGTAAATAATATAATAATAATAATCCTTGCATTTGATATAGAGGCTTATCACATCTTCGAGACGTCTCAAAGCGCTTCACAGAATATGCTGTAAAAGTGAATTGACTGTATATTTTGTGGGCAAAACTTGGCAGCCAATTGCACACAGCAGAGTCCAACAAACAGACGTGGATTGAGTGACCAAATATTATTTTATTTTTTTGAAGGAATTATTATCCTCGGAATAGCGATCTGCCAATCGACTAACAACAGGGTTCCTACTTACTACTAGGTAAACAGAGGTGTGTGGAGTAAAGAAACTTACCCAACGTTTTGTCCTGCCCGGCAATCAAACCCAGGTCCTCTCACTTGCGAGGCGAGTGCTGTAATCACTAAGTTACAGGACTCCACATATAAGATAGCCAGGAGCAGATCTAAAAGGGATTTTAGGACGAATGTGTTCACACAGAGGGTGGTGAGAATGGGGAATTCACAGGCAGAAGATGCAAGCAAAAATGTCAGTGTATTTAAGATGAAACATGATGCATATTTGAGGGAGAAGGAAATAGAGGAGTATTAGAAGAAAGGACTAGGAGGAGTGGAAGCTTGTGTGGAGTATAAACACAAGCATGCACTAGTTTCTGTGCTGTATCATTCTATGTAAATTATATTGTTGAACAGCAGAATTGAAAATGCTTCCACCTCAGAACACAAGGTGGTGTTTAACTGAAGCTTCAGAGAAGTCTGTAAACCTATTGCAATTCATCAGATCATACAATTTATTTGCTTCCTTCCACCCTTCCCCTCCATATTAAAATTGGGTCTCTATATTGGAAGGATTTAATTTATCACAGAAGAAGCAAACATATTATTCATATATATATATATAATCGTTTTACACCATTATATTCTAAAGGTTTTTTTGTGCTGTACTGGAATTTTAGTGCTGTCGTTTTACATCACCGTAGGGATTTGGGGTGAACATCTTAATCAACTATTGGTGTGGATTAAATATGAATGCAACCAGTTATATTGCTGTTGTTGCATATGTGAAATATTTTAATCACTAATCAAAAGTGAAATTAAATCTATTTTTCATTAAAATTTGCTTTCCTGACGATCAATCTTTATGATGAAACATAAGTTTGAGGGGTTCTTTAAATGGTACATCTCGATAATTCCTTCGGAAGCAGTTTAATCGTTTGATCCATGCTGTTTCATTTTGCAATGCTCTTTAAGGGATGATCCTCTAGAAAATAATTTTCTCTCTAGCCATTATCTTCCAATTAGTGTACCAGAACTCTGCCCCACAGAGATCTTGTGAACTCTCGATCAGAGTGATGGACTGTTATAGCAGAGAAAATAGCCATATAGCATATCAAGTCTGTTCAAGTGTTTTTCTCCACATTTCCCATGTCCTGCTTGTTCTTCATACTATTTAATATTGCTCTTTTTGAGCGTCTATCAAATTCCCTTTTAAAAGAAACTATAAACTTTGTTTGTGGCAAGGAATTCCCCATTCCAATCACTATCCAAGGATTGTTTTCCAAACTAGTATTTAATTCCTTTGGGGAAGATGCTATACAAAATGCAAGGATTATTGTTGTTATTATTTAATCTGGCATAACTCTTCATAATTTTGAAGACAGCTTTGTCTTCTCATCCCTAGAGAAAAAAAGCTCTTAACTTCTCAAGTGTGTCCTTGTAACTGATACCCCACATAACTGGTAACACCCCAGCAAATCTATACTGCTCCTTTTCCATTGGAAACCCTCAACTGTCCAGCACCTTGGGACATTTTCCAAACATGAAAGACATAACATAAATGCAATTATTTGCTGTTGTATTTCCAATCACAACAAAGTGGTGGATGTATAGCACATACAATAGTATGCTGATGAGTTTCCGCATGTCAGACACCTTTTTTTTGGTTGACTAAAACAAAATGCATGAATGTGAAGGTAGTCGGTGAGGTGTGATTTCTAATAAAAAGCAGCAAGATTTATATGTTACTGTAAGCACAGAGATGCACACACAATTCAAACCATGACTGTTTGTGGGACACTGCTGTGCACAATTGGCTGCCGCATTTCGCCACAAATATACAGTCAATTCACTTTACAGAAGCGCTTTGAGACGTCTAGAAGACTTGAAAAGCGCTATATCAAATGCGAGGATTAGTATTATTAATTAGCAGTTGTGTTATTTCCTATCTATCAATTCACTTTTGTTCTGAAATTTGAAATCAAGAGGTCAGTGTGAACATGGAAAACCTCCCATAAGTAAACAGTTTGGGGAAATTAAATTACAGTCTCAATTTAAAAGACGAAAGCAGTCTTTCGACAGGATTTGCGTACAGAATTGGATAATAAGTTACTGTGAAGTAAGGAACTAAATACTCTTCTGAGAAATGTTTTTCCTCAGCTCTGTTTCCTCTGTTACAAACCAGAGCTACACATGTTCAGCCTTATTGCCATCAATTGAAGCCCACAATAATCAGATGTCCTGTGAATGTACTGGGAATTTAGTTATGCAAGTGACACGATGGGTGAATCAGATCAAGTTCTGATGGATTGATGGGTCGAGAGACGATCAATATGTTATGTTACGAGAACAATCTATTCCGAAACCTCGCCAAAGTGAATTGAACTGCAATTTTCTTTGAGGTTTCTCATTTTGGGGTGAAGTAACAGATGAATACATTGATGAGACAAGGCAGTGCTCAGTGTTAAGATGAAATACTGACCAAAGGTTTACATCAGTCTTGAATGTAAATGGTAACTGATGAAATATGGAAAGGCGGCAGTTGAGAGAGAGATTTGAAGGAAATTTCCACTTCAAAGATCTACAGCTTGCATTCAGAATATGTCATTTTGGTCAATGTATTTTATTCATTGAAAAACATCAATCCTAATCTATTTATTTTGTTGGTTTTCTTTAAATTATATTTCTTTGTTTCATTAAAACATTGACAGTTGGATTTGCTTATTGCTGGAAATTACTTACTTACCTGTATCATACCCTCCGTTCCTCTGGCTCCGGGCTGCTCCACACCCCCCGCCCCAACCGCCCTACCATCGGTGGCCGGGCTTTCAGCCTCTCAGCCCCTAGGCTCTGGAACTTCATCCCCCAGTGTCTTCGCCGCCTCCTCCCTTTCCTCCTTCAAGGCCGGTCTCAAGACCTTTCTCTTCAACCGTGTCTTCACCGCCCCTCTCGACTCTCTAACCCCTCCTCGCTCGCTCCCTCCCTTCCCTCCCCTCACCCTGACCATCCTTTGACCATTTCAAGGGACTTGAACCTTAATTCATAGACTAGGCTGACAGACAGTTGTGATCTGGGGTTACTCCTCCGATTCCTCCCATCCTTCGTGGGGAGGTAGCTGACTCGCATTTAAAATCTCACTCAAGCAAAAGAGTTGAGATCAGCAACTCAGCCAGATAAGGGAAAGAAACTTATGTCCCATCACACCCAAGACGCCACTTGTTAACACTCTGCAAAGTTCAGCATCATTTCTAATTATCAATAAAAGTTATTATTAAAGTAAATCAACATTGTGCTACTAAAAACCTTAGTGCTGAAAATCTTCCTGCAGAGGATAAGGACTGTTACATGAACCTCAGTAGATTAGAAGATAGTCAATTTGCTACTCTATAAAGGAGAGAATTGCTGATTCTGCTCACTTTACACCCACCTAAGCTCCTTTCATTACTGCATCAAGCTATTTCTTAAAAGGTGTCCGGCATACGTGCCTCAACCTTGCTAATTCCTCTCTGTGTAAAGCAATACTTCCTGATGCCTGTTTTGAAATTTGCCTCTGCAACGTTGAACCTGGGCGACTTGTTCTGGTGCCTTAGATTAACTGAAAGTATTGTTCTGTGTTTACTTTCTCAATCCCATTTAAAATCTTATGTACCTGTGCGCCCTGCCCACAGTACAGAGACTTCGCTTGTGAACGTCTCAAATGACATCCTCTCTATCTGTGACCAGGGCTCCCTCTGCCTCCTTGTCCTCCTGGACCTCTCCGCCGCTTTCGACAGTTGATTACGCCATCCTCCTCCATCACCTTTCCTCCGTCATCCACCTCAGTGGGACCACACTCGCCTGGTTCGAGTCCTACCTCACGAACCGCCAGCAGTACATCTGCACAAATGGCTTCTCCTCCCGCTCTCACCCGGTACCTGCAGATCCGTCCTTGGCCCCCTCCTCTTTCTGATCTATATACTCCCTCTTGGGGATGTCGTCCGCAGACATGGGGTACATTTCGACATGTATGCAGGTGACACCCAACTCTATTTTTCCACCTCACTTTGCGAACCCCAGTCCCCTGATGTTCTGTCAGCCTGCCTGTCAGACATCAGGAGCTGGATGAGCACAAATTTCCTTCAGCTGAACGTTGATAAGATGGAAGCCATACTCTTTGGATCTCGTCAACGTCTAAAATCACACAGTTCTCACCTCCTCCACCTACCTGACCTCCCCTAAAACTCTGAATCCGTACGCAACCTAAGGTTCAGGTTCGACCACCAATTATCCTTCCTCCTCCACATCCGGTCCCTCACCAGCACCGCTTTCTTCCACCTCTAACGCATTGCCTGTCTCCGCCAATACCTCACTCCAAAAGCCTCTGAAACCCTGGTCCATACCTTTGTCACCTCCTGGCTGGACTATTCAAATGCCCTCCTCGCCGGTCTCCCCTCCACTACAATCCATAAAATCCAGGTCATACAAAACTCCGCCGCCCGCACTCTTACCCGCACCAAACTCCACTCCCCAATTACCCCAGTCCTTGCCAGACTGTACTGGCTGCCTGTCCAGAGAGGATCGACTTCAAGATCTCACTCTTGTCTTCAAATCCCTCCACTCCTCTGCACGCCCCTACCTCTCTCTCCTCTCTCCTCACAACAGTGCCCGTTGCCTTGTGGAGTCCTGTAGCTCAGTGGTTAGAGCACTCACTTTGCAAGTGAGAGACCTGAGTTCAATTCCAGGCAGGGCGAAACCTTGGGCAAGTTTCCTTACTCCACACGCCTAATAATAATCCCTCCAAAACCAAAAACAATAATAAATTGGTCATTTTCAATCTACGACTGTTTGTGGGACATTACTGTGCGCAATTGGCAGCCGCGTTCGCCAACAAATATACAGTCAATTCACTTTACAGTGTGTTCTGTGAAGCGCTTTGGGACGTCCTCCCGACGTGAAAAGTGCTATATCAAATGCAAGGATTATTATTATTATTCCACCGGCTCTGGCCTCCTCTTTGTCCCCCGAATCCTTCGCTCCACCCTCGGCGGCCGTGCCTTCAGCCACTACGCCCGTTCCTCACTCCCTTCGCCTCGCCCCCTCTCTTCCTATTCTCAGGTCTCGGCTGAAGACCCTTCTTTTCGACCGCGCCTTTGGTCACCTTCTTCCCCCTCCCCCTGGCTCGGCCCCGGGATCCATTACTGTGAAGCGCTCTGAGACATTGTCCGGCGTGGAGGGCGCTATATAAATCCAAGTTGTTGTTGTTCTCCCACACCAAACTCCGTGACCCTGTCTTCCCCCATTCTCTCCCAACTCCATTGGCTCACTATCCTTCAGAGGATTCAGTTCAATATCCTGGTCCTCACCTACAAAGCCTTCAATGGTCTCGCCCCACCCTATGTCTGTGATCTCCTAACCCCCTACCCACCTGCCCGTTCCCTCCGCTCAGCCGGCTCTGGCCTGCTCCACGTCCCCTGACCCACCCACCCCACCATTGGCGGGAGAGCCTTCAGCCACTCTGCCCCCAACCTCTGGAATTCCATCCCCCAATCACTCCGCCTCAACCCCTCCTTAGCCTCCTTCAAGTCCCGCCTCAAAACCCTCCTCTTCGACCATGCCATCGGTCACCCCCCTTCCCCTCCCCTCCCTTCTCCCCCCTGACCCCAGCTCAGGTCTGAAATGCTGTACACTGCCCAGCGCCTTGGGACGTCCTCCCGACGTGGAAGGCACAATACAAAGGTAATCTTGTTGTTGATGTTATCTCTCTAAGATCCCCATGGAGACGTCTCCTTTTAAGGCTGAAGATTCCTAATTTATCTAATTTGTTGCTCATTTCTCAAACCTGAGGATCATCCTCATTGCTCTACTCTGGACTTCCTCTAGGGCTGGGCAGCACCCTTAGGTTATGTTGACTAGAACTGTATACAATACTCCAGGTATGGCCTGACCAGAGCACTATTCAGCTTGAGTATTGCCTTGTAGGGATCCAGTGCTTTCAAGTCTTGGCTGTGGGGTTCAGCTGCCCCTTCAATGCTTCCTCCTCTAGCCAGTTTCATTTCCCTTCTTATTGCATCCCAACATCACTTGTGTATGTTTAAATCTCTCTTTAAAATCTGAATGAATTTACTAAAGATTATTTAGAACCATTTTCAGGCCATTATAATTTTTTCCCTTTTCCCATGCACGCAATTTATTACATTAATATTAATGTAGGAAATTGTAAAACTACAGATATTCATTTTTGTTGCCCTTACTACATTTTTAGCTTATCAAATGCAATTTTGTCTTGCTTACCAGCATATACCCCCAAGCCATATTTATTACAATGGCGATGCTCTTGTATTGACATGGTCTGACTGACAGGCTCTGCAATAACTAAGATGGGTAGAAATCCTATTGTTTAGCATCTGTGATATAAGCAACTAACTGGTGATATTGTGTAACACTGAAACTTCCATTGCTTACCTCAGAAAGCAATGGGAAAGTAGCAATCCAACTGGTCTTCAATATGAAGCACATGTATTAGAATCTTAACATATTAAAAATGAGGCCAAATTAATAAATATTTAAGTCACAGAATGCACCTTCAATAATAGTTTGCATTAAAGCTCCTGGACATTTACATAAGAAAAGGTACTGTATGGATACAGAAGATATCATCCAAATGTCCACACTTCAACTTCAAGCAATAATTAAATCCCATTTTAAACTAAACATATATTCATATTGCTCAATAAAATAATCCTTACATTATTATAGGACCTTCCACGTCAGGAGGACGTCCCAAAGTGTTTCACAGGATATGCTGTGAAGTAGAGTGACTGTGTGACAAGGCATCAAGTTTGCTCACAGCAATGTCCCACAAACAGCCACAAAGTGAATGACCAATTTTATTTAGGGTATTATTGGCCAGGACACCGGGAGAAACTCAGTTTCTTTTAATGTCCACCTGAACAGTCAGACGGGGCTTTAAGATCTCATCCCATGATTGAAATCTTAGGCTATATATGAGTTCCAAGTCCAGATGTTTTTTCTTCATAACTAGCAAGAGATGAGACATTTAGTATTAATCAGAGAATAATAAAATAGCCCAAATTGCTAAGTTTTGAGAGAGTTGTTTAATCAATTTTCTTGTTAAAGCTGTTCTTTGGATAAATGGGAGAGTAAAATTTAAGTAAGATTCATGAAAAGAATTATGAGAAAATAATAAAAGATAGATTGGATCGGTATGCTAATGTCAATCATAGAAATATTCTATAAAGTGGATTAGCTACTCTGAGCTCAATTCATTTATCGAGATTTTCTATTTTACATTCTTCTGCCTCTCTGCTTCCTTCTTCATTCTGGCTGTGAGGGTATAAGGTGAGACTGTAAGGTAGCATAGCTTCATTGTTACTTCATAGCTGGCAAGAGATCCAGTTCTGTGAACTAGACCTTTCTTTTCCTTGTCCATTAATTGCTGATATGAGTGCTTTGCATCATTGCACTGCTTCATCCAGCAAAGACCAGGAAATCATGCCCTTAGAGGGTGGTAAGAACCATTACAAACTTTGTCAGTTCTCCCAGTACTCCTCCTGTTAAAAAGTTTGTGTTGGCTGCTTCAACCAGAATTAATCATGCAGAATTCAGCCTTGGAGCTTTGTGTTCACCTGTCATGGGTTTGAAAGAGTTCCATTGCTCTGTGGGATGCACTGTTTAGTTTATTCCACTTCGACTTTGAGTATGAAAAATACAATTTCATAACTGGCATTCAGTGTCCCATTGATTTGGAAAGGCAGAGGCTCAATTGTAATCTTCAATTTGCTCAGGATTTCTCATTCATGTAACTCCTGGCAGGTACTGGGTTTTCAGAATATCCTAGTGCAGAGAATCCCATTAAAATTAAACACTGCTTTAATGTGTATGTTGCATGATCATGAACAGTGGTGTGAGGTAAAATATTAATCAGAGTTCTTTTTATATCACTGCAGATCTCAGATTGACATCCTCAATGCAGTTCTTTTCTGAAAAAAATAGTGCTCCATACAGTGACTTATTTAAAGTCCTATATAAATGCTGAATGAAGCAGAATATGTGTTTATAACCATTTGGATAGTTTCTTGTCACACTATCGACTTGACAGTGTCTACCCATCGCGTAAAATAGCTGCTTTGATGATCCAATAATTTGAAAGGTAACTCTGGATTATCTGTCAAACTGTCTGTGAAATCAAGCGAAGCATGAAATGAATTGATAGAAAACGGTACTGAAATACGCTGTTCATTTATTTTTCAATTCAGGCACTTTCATTTAAATCGGAGGAGAAAAGACTTGGGTTTCAAAACCATTGAATTCAAAGATAAGAATAAATAGCTTGGATTTAAGATTATTAGATGGGTTGCAAAATATGTTTGAGTCAACAGCTGCTCTGCATGAAATCTCACTAGTCATTCACCTCTAAATTACATTTAAGAATATTTAGTGCTTAAATTTTATAATTTAATTGAAAAAAATGATTACGGCAAGTGTTCCTTTGTAGTTTTTAAACCCATATTTGCAGAAATATACAATGTTAGAGCATTAAAACAACTACCTGCATTAATGAAAGTTGTCAGCCGAATGTCTGACACATAAAGAAACCCATCACAATGCCTTAAGCATAGTTGACTACGTGGAACTCTCAGTCAAACTAGACTTAGAGTTCCACATATGTATGCCATCTACGCACGGAAATTCCCGTGTTTGGAATGGAATGCAGAACCTAGCAGTACACACACCCTGCCAGTTAGGGCCTTGGTTTGCAGGGTTAATAGGAATGGAGTGGAAAGAATCACTGCTTTTCTTGGACTGCCTCTCCAAGTCCTGCCGATACAACAGGCTGGTTGGTGTGTTATCAGCAGAGCACTGATGACTCAGGAACAATTATTTTTTGCTGGTTCAGCTCCCCTTGGTGCTTACAGATTCCCAACCAAAACGGCAGCAATCAGTCTGTTACTTTGCCTCTGCTAGTACTGTAAGGAAGGCAGCTAACGCTGGTTGCACAGTGTGAGTGAATTTCCCTTAGATTGTGTGTCTTTTCCTTTTGTTCCTCCTAACCTCCATGCCATTTGTCACTGCCACTTATACATCATTGCTTAACAATTGTTAGAGAAATTAATTGATTAAGCCACCATGCCGTTTTACAGCATATGCATTGTATCTACTACTATTTTATTGAATGCTTCCAACAACAACAATAAAATTACATTTGTATTG
Organism: Callorhinchus milii; assembly: GCF_018977255.1. Taxonomy (NCBI): domain Eukaryota; kingdom Metazoa; phylum Chordata; class Chondrichthyes; order Chimaeriformes; family Callorhinchidae; genus Callorhinchus; species Callorhinchus milii. Next base: position 120,843,454 of record NW_024704742.1, on the reverse strand, counting down.
CGCCTTTCACGTTGGGAGGACATCCCAAGGCACTAGACAGACAGAGTTATGGACCCGAGCTGAGGGTCTGGGTGGGGGAGGGCGGGGGGGGAAGTAGGGAGATCGAAAGCACGGTTGAAGAGGAGGGTCTTGAGGTGGATCTTGAAGGTGGGGAGGGAGGGGGTGAAACAGAGGGCCTGCGGGATGGAGTTCCAGAGGGTAGATGCAGAGTGGCGGAAGGCCTGCCTGCCGATAGTGGGGTGAGCGAAGCGGGGGACATGAAGCAGGCCGGAGCCCGCTGAGCAGAGGGAGTGAACAGGGTGGTAGGGGTTAGGAGGTTGGAGAGGTAGGGGGGAGTAAGACCTTGGAGGGCTTTGAAGGTGAGGACCAGGATCTTGAATTGTATCCTCTGTGTGATGGGAAGCAAGTGATGTTGGGCAAGGATGGGGGTGATAGGGTCGCGGAGCCTAGTGGGGAGAGGACATGGGCTGCAAAGTTCTGGGTGATCTGCAGTCTGTGGAGGGAGGAGTTGGGGAGGCCGACAAGCAGTGAGTTTGCATAGTCGAGCCTCGATATAATGAAGGCGTGTATGAGGGTTTCGGTGGCCTGCGGTGTGAGACAGTGGTGGAGCCAGGCGACGTTGCGGAGGTGGGGGAAGATAGAGCGGGTCATGGCGCAGATGTGGGGTAGAAAGGATAATTGAGGGTCAAACAAGACCCCAAGGTTCTGGACTGGTTTAGCAACGTGGGGTGTGTACCATGGATGGTGAGCTTCCAATTACAACATTCCAATATGTTGTGCTTCCAGTTCTCTGGACTGAAACATTTAAAACTTAATATTTTATTGGCATGCAACATTAGCAATATAAATATCCTAATGTGAGTTTCATTCCACAGAGAAAGGAATCATTACCCTAAAGCTCACTCTTCCTAATCAGTACAGAGAAGTTTCTTCCTTAGAGCTCAATTGTATTTCACCACATACCTGTAATTAGACTTATGACCTCTATGGTCTAGTCATTTGTTCCCTGATACTCTGACTTCATCTTCTTGATAGGAATCTGTAATTCCTCTTTTATCACTGTTAGCTAATTTTCTTTTACCATTTTACAATAGTTAGTATTGTGCTCCCCCAATTTGGTCACCCTTATCCTGATCTAAATTGTGTACGAAAGGAATGGATCTTGTGTAATGTATAGTAGAATCACATTCTGGTGCCTCATTATGACATTAGGCTGCCATTGACATCGCTTCCTCAGTACTGCGCACAAGCAGAAAGTAACATGGGCAGCGACTTCAGAACTTGAATGTTGCCACCAACGTGTGCATTTTATTTTTTTCTAAATATATTTATTAATAAATGTAATATTTGGTACAACAGAAATCCAAAACAAACACAACATACAACATCTTTACATTTTTCCTTTTCTTCTGATACAAAAACATTCCATTCCTTACTTTACATTCCTTCATTGCACACAAGTTGTGCGCACGTTTTTTTGGGACACTCCCTTTAAAACAGTCGGGAGGCGCCCTTGTGTGCACCACATCCATGTGCGCCCTCACATACCCTGATAAGGCGCACGCAACACATTACATTCGTTATTACATTTTAGGCCCAGAAGACCATGTTTTAATTGGTGTGTACTGTTTGTTAATTTCTCCTGATCCATCATTCCATGGTTCTAAATAGGCTCTGAATTAATGACATTTAATAAGTTTCAATTGATTCACTTAATATTTTTATTCTCTCCCTCACCTCACAGAGAGCTGGATTTATATTTCTGCCTCCCAATCGCTCTCACTGTGGAAAACTGTTCATGTGCACAATAAGAACATACATAGAGCTTTAATAACAGATGGTGTTTAGGAGTCAGACTGCCCAAGAACTTTGATAGATCGTTTCTGAGCAGTGGACGAATTAAGTCACACAACCTACATTTATACTGCAGCTGTGTGAACTGGTCTGCTGCTAAAACAATCCTTAAGGTCTCAGCAGTCAGTCTTCAGCTCTAACTACTTCACAATTCCCTGCCTTGCACCACATTCATGCTGGAATGGGGATTCAGCAAAACACTGTGAAAATGTCCCAAAACACCATGAAAAGTGCATAATCTACCCAACATGAGACACTCTCAGGACATAAATAGAACAATCGCCTATGTTTGTTAGTGATGCCCAATGATTATCATTATTTAGTCTTCCCATTATCTCCGGCTTTAGGAGGCTTATTGCTCCATGAGACTTATTGCCTGTAAGCACCTTGTGATAGTGACAGAAAATAAGTATTCCTGTTCTAACAAGTCTGCCTTTAACTCTAATTTTCCACTGCAGCACTCTGATTTAATTGTTTTGGATTATTATTACACTGAACTCCTCTTCCAAGTGTAATTCTTTAAACTGTTACTTTTGTGCTCAAGCACCTCTCCCTTTCACAAGCCAAAACTCCAAAGTCATCCCGGAGGCCAAAAACAACCCAAAGCCACTGTTTTCCACTGTGCACCCCTCAAACTCCCTCTGTCCTCACATCAAACGCCAAGTGTGAAAGATTGAAAACATTCGCTTGGCTGCATCGTTCTTTCCCCCCCCCCACCCACCCACTGAAAACCGCTGTCATCACACCCCTCCTCAAAAAAACCACCGTCGATCCTGCTAATCTTTCACGTTACCATCCCATCTACAACCTACCTTTCCTTGCAAAGGAACACAATGTTGCAGGTCAACTTCGGTCACACCTCTCTCTCCACTCCTTCCTCGAGCCCCTGCAGTCTGGTTTTCATCCTGCCCACTGCACAGAGACAGCGGTTGCCAAAGTCACAAACAACATTCTCTCTATCTGTGACCAGGGCTCCCTCTGCCTCCTCATCATTCTGGATCTCTCTGCTGTGTTCAATAGTCGACCACCCCATCCTTCTCCACTCTCTCTCCTCCCTCATCCACTTTAGTGGGACTGCATTTGCATGGTTCGAGTCCTACTTAACCAATCGTCTCCACTTCATCTCAGCAAATGGTTTCTTCTCCCACTCCCGCCCAGTCACCTGCGGGTACCCCAAGGTTCCATCATTGGTCCTCTTGTTTTCCTCATCTATATGCTCCCTCTGGGCGATGTCATCCGCAGACACGGGGTAAACTTCCACATGTATGTGCGGATGACACACAAATCTACTTTGCCTGCTCCAGCATCCATATGTTATAATAATAATAATCCTTGCATTTGATATAGCGATTTTCATGTCTTCTCGACGTCTCAAAGCGCTTCACAGAATAGACTGTAAAGTGAATTGACCGTATATTTGTGGGTGAAACGCAGCAGCTAATTGTGCACAGCAGTGTCCCACAAACTGTCGTGGATTGAAAATGACCAACTTATTATAGTTTTTTTATTTTTGGAGGGATTATGTTCTATCCTGGATGAGGGCAAACTTTCTGCAGCTGAATGTAGACAAGACGTAAGCCATATTCTTTGGCTCCCATCAACGTCTTCACTCCTTCGGTTTAAACTCCTCAACATCCTTGGACTCTCCCTCAGACTCACTGAACCAGTGTGCAATCTAGGCGTCCGGTTTGACCCCCAGCTATCCTTCCTCCCCCACATCCAGTCCCTGACCAGGGACACCTTCTTCCACCTCCGTCACGTTGCTCGCCTCCTATTGTACCTTACCCCAAACGCAGCCGAAACCCTCATGCATGCGTTTGTCACCTCTCTCCTGGTTACTCAAAAGCACTCCTTACCAGTCTCCCCAGCTCCACTATTCCAAAAATCTAGCTCATTCAGAGCTCTGCTGCCCACATACTTACCTGGACCAAACACATCCGCTTGACTGGCACCGGCCTCCTACTCGTCCCTCACATCCTCTGCTCCACCATTTGGAAGTTGTGCTTTTAGCCACTACGCCCTGAAATTCTGGAACACTCTCCCTCAATAATCCTTCCACCTTGCTCGCTCTCTCCCCTTTTTTAAGGCCCGCCTGAAAACCTTCCATTTTGACCATGTTTACGGTCACCTACCCCTCCCCCCCCCCCCCCCCCCCCAACTCAGAGTTAGGCTCTACCACTAAGTGCTCTGAGATGCTACCCTGCGTGGAGGGAGCAATATAAGCTCAAGATGTTCTTACTATTTTTTCATGGAACAATGTCTTCAGATAATTCTTTTCTGAGGCCAGATCTATTCTGGTTTTGTCTTGACACATTACGATGCCATATTATGATCCTTATCTTCAGAATTATTTTAAAACAACTCTGTTTCAGAGTATCTAACTGTATTCCTTCACACAAGGTGACAGATTGTGAAACATTACAATCTTACCTTTGTTCAGCTTTGATGAGCCTTTCATCATCCTGGCCATCCTCATACATCTCCATTTTTATTCAGTCCTTTACCACTTAAGTATCTCTACGTATGACCGCTCTCTAGCTTGATGGCTAATATTTTCTGTATTGCAGTTGGGATGTCTAAGATGTTTGACTGAAGTTCTTATAACCAATTTTGAGATGCTGTCAATTCAAAAGTTGTCATAGTGGAAAATTGCATCAAATTACATTCAAAGCTTATGGAAAAAGCAGAGAACCCAGTGAAATTTGTTTTCTAATTAGACTTGATAGTTGTTATGTAATTATCACCTCCCGTTTAGAAAATATTAAGACGAGCGTGGCTGTTGTTTTGGATAACCTTCAATTTGCTAAATACTATTACTTTCAAAAGTAAGTTGACGGGCTGAAGAGGATTCAGAGGAGAGAGATGGGTTCCATGAATTGGGGCTTCAGGTTATCAGGTTCACAAAGTTTGCACTGAAAAAAAGATTGAGGAAGGGACATAATTCATGTTTAAGAGGCATTGATGATATATCTTCTATCCCTTGCAACTTTCTTCAAAAACGCTTTGCCTTGCTTCCACTCTCCAATGTTTTCGAAATCCTTCTAAAAGGTATATTTTAACCACCTCATTTTGATCAATATCCATAATTATTGGTTACTTGTTGCTCAGTGTTTCTCATGATAATTTTTGAAAGCTTTGAGAGGTTCATTCTCCATTACAATAACAACAAGATTACATTTGTATAGCACCTTTCACGTAGGGAGGATGTCCCAAGGTGCTGGACAGAGTTAGGAGGTGGCAGAGGTTGGGTGGGGCGAGGCCATGGAGGCCTTTGTATGTGAATACCAGGATCTTGGACTGGATCCTCTGAAGGATAGGGAGCCAGTGGAGTCGGGTGAGAGTGGTGGAGATGGGGTCACGGAGTTTGGTGCGGGAGAGGACACGGGCTGCAGAGTTAAAGGTAAAAAAAAATTAAAAGTATAATTAAAATTAAAGGTACTATGTAAGCATAAATCATGTAGCTATAAACAGACTATTTGCATTACACTGTGGCTGCAGAACTAAAGGTTTAAAATGAACAAATCTCAATGAGATGAGACTAGAGATTAGCACAACCTTTTTTCCTGGAGAAGCAGATGTTTAGAATCCAATTATCTAATGAATCTAGAGCTCAGAGGAGGAAAGACCTCTTGTGTCAGACCAAGCGTACCTATTGTTTTGGAAGTTATGTTAACCATGACTGGATGCATCAATATTACAATTGTATAGAATATGGAATTGTTATTTCAGTTTCACACTGTAAACATGGTAGCATGCAATAGCGTTTCTTTCAGTGGTGGGTAGGGGGATCTATGATTTAGAACACTCTTTGTTTTGTGTTCTGTCTTCATTCCACTTTATCTAGCTAGTTATTGAAAGGTAATGTACAGTTGAAAACATTTTCTTCTATTTATTCCTTGTGGCTTTGTTAATATTCTTCATGATGGAGACTGAATTTTTTTTTATTGATGGGCATTGGTGCCTGAAAAATGGCCATCAATTATTTATTGCTTGGTCAAAATAATCCTGGAGCATTTTATTTGCTGAGTAATCTATAAATCAATTAAAGTAATAATACATAACAGTTGTTGACCTTACTCGTGAAAGCTACCTGCTGGCATCTATAAAGGTACATTTTATCAATATATAGCTTCAAACTTTACCTGGTTAATTGAAGAATAAAGAATGAATTTAAAAAATTTCCACAATTCTGTACAATCTTATAACAAAATAGTTTTATACACTAAAACTATGGGATTTGGGGACTCTAAAGTTTTGATGTCTTGCTCATCTCATGAAGGGTTAAACATTTCTGACAATTTAACCTTCCTGTTAATTTAAGGAAATTCAATGGTGGCCTTTGCAGAAATAATATCTTTAAGATGTTCTTGAGTCAAAGGCCCTATATTATCAATGTGCATTTGAGCTCAAATAAGAAGTAATCTAAATCATTTCCAACAAGTAAATACAATGTTTTTTTAGGAAAATTGTCCATTCACGAGGCTTTTAAGCACTTATTGAGCCTTATCTGGTTAGATAAGGTTATCTGGGAAAAGGGTAGGGAAAATGGACTGTGCTATTCTAGTGGGTTTGTTGACTAAGGAGCACCGATAATGGTTTGTCCATAGACAAGTCCACAAACTAAACTGCTAAGAATAGCTTTGCTTCACATTTCTTGTTGCTCAATCAAATCTTGCTGAGAAAGTTGTAGACTTTTTCATCACGAGCCATGCAGTGATCATTCCAACTGAAGGAAAGTCAACATCAAACTCCTGAGGTATTAAAGAAGCCAAGAGTGGGAAAATGTGGAAATCTGTTGATCTTTTAATACTATCAAATTGATTGTTTAGTAATAATATTGCTTCTGCAAGATGCAATTTTTAAAAATGATTTTCCCCCAGGAATAAGCACTAATATGATAATCCATGCCAGTGATGTTTGTCACAGTGCAGAATGTAATATGTGTCTAAGTAACAATCAAAATTCAATGAAAAGGTATGTTATAGTGGTTGTGCAAGCAGCCGAGAAAATCTAATTATTCAAATACTTGACGAAGACCAGATGCACCAGACAGCTATGTAAATATGCCACACAGGAAAGGTGTTTTTTCTGCGTTAATATTTATTGCTGTTATCTACATCCTACAGCTTGCGTTGAAGGACCCAGTACACAGTGTGTCCCTGCAGCAGTTTGTCTATGAGAAGCTGAAGGCACAACAAGAATTGATGGGAGAGCAGGGATTCCAGGCTCTGATGGAGACTGTGGACACTGAAGTTATACGTCAGCTGCAACAGTTTTTACAAAACCTGTGAGGAGAACCGGTTTCCTTCGGGCGAAGGAGAAGAGAAATAAAAAGCGATGGTTCACAATTCTAGCAAGCATCACCAAAGCTTCCATCTTCACTGTGTGAACAGCGCTCATGCATAAACCACGGAGAAACAAAAAGAGAGCAATATGGATAGGCATCTGCTGCTAACAAGCAAAATGCACAATGAGATGTTTGGGAATTCATTGTTGTTTAGTATGTGACACTATTTAAAGACCAGAGGAAATACTTTCTTTAATTCTTAACTGAAAGGTTGTGAAAATTGCAGGAAAACGTGTGGCATTGAAAAGTGGTTTGACATGCTATAACCACAAATAATCTGGTGAAAGTTGAGCTCTTGAGGGAAAGGTGTTGCTTAGCCAGTGCCTCTTCAGATGCACAAAATGAGGCTTAATATACATTGTGTTAACCATCTTAACAAAATGTATCAACGTTGCTGTGTATGCAAAGTGGATTTAATTTGTGTAAAAGCACTATGAGAATCCACAAGAGTTATCTTACCGAAGAATGTGCAAACGTAAAGCCTTACAGCATTTTATCAGCCTTATTTCACCTGGAAAACCTACTTTTTAGCGTTTTGAATTTTTTAATAATTAAAATTGATGAAAGAACAGAACCAGATCTTTTAGGTATTAAGATGAGTTGCTTTGAGAATCCAAGCATCTACACTATTTCTGCAGGGTTTTTTAATTTGATGACCAAGATTCAGAGGAATTTTCAAATGCTTTAATAACGACTGACCATGAAAATAAATAAAATTGTTTGTTTAGCAGAGCCACTGAAATGTGTTTCATTCTGAGGGATTGACTAGGGGACTTGACCTTGAATATACCATGGTTCCTTTTTCAACATAGTTCTGACTCAAGATCAGAAACCCCTGCTGTGGTTTGGTCAAGCGAACGGGGTAGGTTTTTCATGAATTGATCTGAGGAATGCCGAGCTTTCAGAATTCTCTATACAATAAGGACAATTATTCATTTAGCTCTTAAACGCCTCAATTGAATTTGCAACACACATACACAATGTTTATCTACAATGCATAGAACAGTGAATGTGAACCACACAAATGGTGCTTGCAATTTTGCAAAAAACAGAATATACAAATAAGGTAAACAAAAACAGATGTCGCTGGGAACACTCAGCAGGTCAGGCAGCATCTATGGAGAAAGGCGAGTGAGTTCTGGTCATCAGTTCTGACGAAGGGTCATGGACCCAAAACGTTGACTCACTTTCCTTTCTCCAAAGATGCTGCCTGACCTTCTGACTTCTGTTTTTGTTTCAGATTTCCAGCATCTGCAGGATTTCATTTTTTTTTAAATAAATAAGGTGCATTAAATTCATGTGAGCCCCATAAGTAATAACCTGGCATCCTCACTGAAGATATTTGGAGATGATTGATGGGACATTCTGATTCTGAGATCTGCAAAATGTATATTATTGCTCATCATCTGTGCCACACACATGCCTATTGAGGGTTTGCTCTGTACAAAGGACAAACAAACGTTAGAGAGTAATACAGAAAAGTGCTACCAGCTTCGGTGCTATTCAGACTCTGCTATGAATAGTCCCTCCACTGGAGCAGACCACAATAATCCCAATTCCCTTCTTCTTGCTTGTAGCCTTTTACATTGTCTGATCTCTCCCTAAGTCAGAACTTTGAGTTCATAGTTGGATCAGGCTAGATCTCCACTAGGTGGCATTTCACACATACACAATACAAAATAAGAGGCAGGAGTGATACTTACCGCAATTTTAACATTTTTGTTCATTTCCAAATTAATGAAATACTTTCTGTGTCTGGCTTTGTTTTCAATTTGACTCAATAACTACGAAGTTCTATTGCTCCTTCCTCATGTCTTTTTGATCACGCCTGACAACGCCACCTTGCAGTGATCGACTAGTTGGAGACCCCGGTAGGTTGACACTCCAGGTCACTACTAGGGAATTCACCATATTGTCGTAGGTGCTGTCCTTCAAATGGGATGTTAAACTAAAGTCCTGTCTGCCTTTCAGGTAGATGTTAGAGATCCCATTGCACTACTCAAAAAAGGTATCCCCCCTATCCTGACCGACAATCCTTCAAATAAAATTGGTCAGTCACTTCATGTTTGTTTGTTGGAAACGGCTGTGTTCATCCATAAATACACAAGTCACTACACTGTGCAGTAATAAATATTCTTGTGGCACTTTGAGATGTCACGGCGATGTGGAATAAAGCACATTATCAAAAGCAAGGGATTATTTATTAAAACACTTGTTGTGACGATCAGGAGTTTATGCCCCTTGGTGAACCGATTTACCAACCAGTGTGAATAGAGCAGTTTCACTAACTTCTCAAGATTACCCAATATTCAAGATCTCTTAACCTTCCCTAGTTCAGTGAAAACAAACCCAATTTTTGAAGCCTCGCCTCACAGCTAGAACCTTTCATTACTTTCAGGATTCAGGTTGGAATACAAATTACATTTGTATAGCGTCTTTCACATCAGAAGGACTTCCCAAGCAAGTCTGAGGTGAGTTATCTAATCTCAGTTGGAATATGAACTGGAGCGATGTGATCTTCAGGTAGTGGGTTCAAGCACTCGTCAAACTCACATTCTAGGCTGACACTTCAGTGTAGTGCTGGGTTACACTAAAACGATAGAAGTGCCGTTCTTCAGATGAGACATTAAACTGAGGCCACGTCTGGCTGTTCAGGTGGACGTTAAAGATCCCATGGCACTATTCAAAAAAGAGAAGGGAGTTTCTCCCAATGCACGGGCCAATGATGCTTCAGGTAAAATTGATCACTGATTTCATGGGGGTTTGTGTGGCATTGCTGTGTGCAAATTGGCTGTTATGTTTGCCTAGAAAAAGTCATATTTCTTCACAGTAAAATCCTGTGAAGTGGTTTGAGACATATGATGACCTCATAATATGCTATATAAAATGCAAGGGTTATAATTCTTTGGTGGATTTCGAAGGCAGAGGAGAGCAGAGGTGGAGTGATTTTGGGTGGAAACTACATTGAGCAGGGGCTCTCTGGTGGACGGGGTGAGCAACATGCAGCAACCTGTAGTTCGTGGAAACTCCACTGTTATATGCTAAACTCCGGAACCGCAGAAATGCATAGTAAAAGTGGTGCAACAATAAGATTTTTCCTCCTGAGACAACTCTTGTTGTAAAATAGTCTGTTGTCCCGGCTCCATACCTCTCAAGACTCAACTCTGAGTTGGGATCTCAAAAGCCTCAATGCACGGAGTCTTTTAGACATCTCAAAGCGCTTCACATACTGTAAAGTGAATTGACTGTATATTTGTGGGCAAAACACAGCAGCCAATTGCGCACAGCAGTGTCCCACAAACAGTCATGGACTGAAGTGATCAATTTATTATTGTTCTTTTTTCTTGAGGGATTATTATCAGGTGTGTGGAGTAAGGAAACTTGCCCAAGGTTTCGCACTGCCTGGAATGGAACCCAGGTCTCTCGCTTGCGAGGCGAGTGCTCTAACTACTGAGCTACAGGACTCCTACATCTTGTCTCAATAGTGAAGATCTGTTGAGCCAGACCGAGCTCGGACATCTCAATGGCATAAGTACTATAATAATGTCAAAATGTTCATGCCGTGCAAAAGCCACCATTAAAATGTGTTTATGATCTCTGCAGGCTGAACAATAGCAAGATTGTGAGAACAGTTGGCACCTGATTTTCAGGCTCATTTTTCAGAGTTTGTTATTGTCATTTGAATGATAATTGCAGCGCTTCTGAGGGTGCACAGAACGTTAATTACCACAATTGGGCTCGGAGGCTATGTAGAAGCAACAGAAGTTTGAAATATAGTAAATATACCCATTTGCTGCCTTATTCAGTCTCACCGTAGCCACCGTGCAAAAACAGCACAAAATTCTTAATGGAATAGACATCGTAAACCACAAACAAAGCTTTCAGATAACCAAGTCGAGGAGTTCAAGAAGGCACAGTTTTGGGGTGGAGGGAGACGTGTTATATACACCTCATCAGAAAGCATTGCTTTACACAGAGTAAAGTATTTTAAATCCTTCAATGATATGCTCTTATTTACTCGTATTCAGTCCCACCTTTATGAAGCAATCCAAGCTGTTATACTTGTGAATGGCGCTTGATAAATGCAAGTTGTTGTTGAGTAAGGTACAGCTAGAATAGTTACCAGGAAAGTTGGTTGAATCATTTTGTTCGGATAGCTTCTGTACCAAATGTAAAAAAATGTATTATTGTAAAAGATTAGCAGTTGGCCTAGCTGGATTTTTGTACTTTTGAAGATGATCATAGTTGAGATAAGATGGTTAGCCTTACAATCTCTTTATACCATAAGAGTAGAGTATATCTCTAGGAAACCACAAAGACTACAGAATAAATCTGGCACCTCTTTTTTTAAATTACATGTCAGAGTCCTTATAACTGCCGATAACATTAGATAGTATTCTTTCTTGTGCATCACCTCAATTGTAGTTTCAATGAACAGCTCTGCCCCCAAGGTATCAGAACATGCTCATTGTTCAGTCTGCAGTCAGAAAATGTTTACAAATTTGGTTGACATCTTATTCAGGGTTTCTGTTCTAGAAAACAAAGTTACTAAAAGTGTTGTATTTGGAAGTAAATTGCTAGCTTCGGGAGGATGTCCCAAGGCGCTGAACAGTCAGGGATCAGGACCCGAGAGTGGGGGGCAGGGTTGGGATGAGAGAGGGCAGGAGGGCGGCTGAAGGCACAGTTAAAAAGGAGGGTCTAGAGTTGCGCCTTGGAGGCAAGAGAGGGAGCAAGGCGAAAGCATTGTGGGATGGAGTTCCAAAGAGTGGGGGCAGAGAGGCTGAAAGCCTGGTCGCTGATGATAGGGCAGGTCGGGCGGGAGACCTGGAGCAGGCCGGAGTTTGCTGAGCGAAGGGAGCGGACAGGTTGATATAGGTCAGCAGGTTAGAGATGTAGAAGGGGTCAAAGCCGTGGAGGGCCTTGAAAGTGAGGATGAGAATTTTTAATTCTATCCTCTGAGGGATGGGGAGCCAGTGGAGCCGGGCTAGGGTGGGGGCGATGGGGTCATGGAGCCTGGTGCGAGAGAGGCCATGAGCCCCAGTGTTCATGATGATCTGCAGCTTATGGAAGGAAGAGTTGGGGAATGCCAACAAGGAAGGAGTTTCCGTAATCGAGCCTTGAGGTGATGAATGTGTGTATGAAGGTTTCGGCGGAGACAGTGGCGGAGTTGGGCAATGTTGCGGAGGTGGGGGAAGGCAGAGCGGCTCATGGCATGGATATGGGGGAGAAGGACAGTTGAGGGTCAAACAAAACGGCCAGGTTCCTGACTGGCTTGGTGAGGTGGAGTGTGAATTCCTGGATGCTGATGCTGCCAGTGCCTTGGTTGCTAAGGTGCTGGTGCGAGTCATTCAAGAGGGCTTCAGTCTTGCTGACATTCAGCTGTAGAAAGTTGGCTCTCATCTAGGACTTGATATCAAACAGACAGTTTGTCAGGACGTCAATTGTGGTGGAATCAAGGGTGGAGACAGAGAGGTAGAGTTGAGTGTTATCCGTGTACATGTGGAAGTTGACCCCATGTCTGCAGATGATGTCACCAAGGAGGAGCATGTAGAGGTTAAACAGTAGGGGACTGAGGACAGAGCCCCAGGTCTACTATACTACAAAGCACACATACACTTGGATACATTAGAAATGTGGGCAATCAGATCCTACACACAATTTTGCTGATTATAACACCAAATACTTGTAATTACATAGCACCCTTCACGCAGAGTAGCGCCGTGGAGCACTGACATTTTTGACACTTTTTTTTACTCAGTATTTTTTAGCCATGGTTCAAAGTGAAATCCCCTCAATTCTCCACTGAATGAAGTGTTTTAACTCAATCTCAACACAGATACTGAGGAAGTGATTGTATTAATGGGTTTGGAGAAAAGATGGGGAAACGATATTAATAATCTGGCAGAACATGCTCAATAGCCTCTCAAGATTGGAGGATGAGTCTGCAAAATTGCCCTCTGGAACTCTTCCAAAATCACTTTACCTTGCTACTTATTTTCCTGATTTCTAGATTCTAATAACAACTATACCATCAGTCACAGCTTATTAGATGCATCCAGATTGCATAAGGGTATTCAAATACAAATATTGTTTCCTCAAATTAGAGCTATGGAGAGAAGTATTGATAATTACAGTATTTATTTTACTTGGCCAACTTTGCATGCAAATGTACATTTTTCTTGTTGCAGTATTTCTTGATATTCCTGTAAATTGATCTTCTTTGAGCTCCATGATGCACACACTGCATCCCATTAGTTACTGAATATCTGGGGATCAGAAGCAGGCAGCATTAAGTCTTTTTGAAGTGCCTTCAAAAACTTCCTAAACATATTTCTCTCCAGACTTGCCCTTGGTCAACACATTTAATCCTCTTATTTCCCTGCTTCTGTACTCGACTACATTTGTGAAGCATTTTGAGTTCTTTTATGTGCAAAACATTATATCAATACAATTTGTATTGCCATGGTGCACATCTTGATCACATCTGTGATCAATTTTCTGTGCTGAAAAATTGTGTTTCTTGAGGTTTCTTATTTGTCTTAACTGCTTATAGAAAGTGTTGATATACCAATTTTTATTGAGTTTTAGCTTGCCATTATTAAACAAACAAAACAAATCGAAACAAAATTTGAGTTAATAACATTTTAATTGACTTTCGACACCCAGTCCAGTACACTGAGATGAGGTGTAGCATAACCAGATGCAGAACTAGAACTCAAGAACTGAGTTACTCCTGCCATGATTCATTTCATTGCATCAGTCTGGATTGGAAATCAAAGAACAGCAACAAATTTACATTTATAAAGCACCTTTCACATTGGAAGGACGTCCCAAGGCACTGGGGTTTGAATCTGGGTGGGGGTGGAATGATTTGGGTTTGGTCAGCCAAAAAAAAGGATGTGTGTCACATAAGGAAACTCATCATCATACTAATCTATTGTCCACACGAAACATCCCATCATTGCGTTAGGGTTAGCAATATAACTGCAACAAATTGCATTTTTATAGCATCTTTCACCTCGGTAGAATGTCCCAAGGGACTGGACAGTTGAGGGTTTGACCCGAGCTGGGGTTTGGATTTGGGAGGGGGGAAGGCCAAAGAGGGGTGGGGTGAGAAGATGTCTAAAGGTGTGGGAAGGGGCGAGCCAAAGGGACTCCAGCTGGAATTCCAGAGGAAGGGGATATGAAGGCTGAAGGCACGACCGCCGATGGGTGGGATGGGCAGATCAGGGCATATGAAGCAGGCCAGTGCCTGCTGAGCGAAGGGAGTAAGCAGGTGGGTAGGGCGAGCAGGTTCGGGTAAACCAAGAAATTAAAGGGAGTCCTATTTCACTGAAACACTTGAGTAATTTAAATTTAACTGCCTGTATTTGTATAATAATAATCCTTGCATTTGATTTGGCAACTTATAATAATAATCCTTGCAGTTGATATAGCACTTTTCAAGTCTTCTCGACGTCTCAAAGCGCTTCACAGAATATGCTGTAAAGTGAATTGACTGTATATTTGTGGGCGAAACGCGGCAGCCAATTGTGCACAGCAGTGTCCCACAAACAGTCGTAGATTGAAAATAACCAATTATTGGTTTTGTTTTTTGGAGGGATTATTATTAGGCGTGTGGAGTAAGGAAACTTGCCCAAGGTTTTGCCCTGCCTGGTTATAGTTCATGTCAAGAGGGCTTCTCAAACTCTTCACAGGATCCACTGTAAAGTGCAGCAACTCTGTTTTGTGGGCTCAAGCGGCATCCAACTTGTGCACAGCAATGTCCCACAAACAGTCAGGAAGTGAATGACCAATTTACATTTGGAAATTGTTGGCCAGGACACACAGATAAACTCCCTTTTCATTTTGGAAAGTGTTTTGGTATCTTTAACATCCCCCTGAAGAGCCAGACAGGACCTTTGTTTAACATCTCACCTGAAGAATGCTACATCCAACAAGGCAGAACACCACCAGCACTGCACTGCATTGAAGTGTCAGCCAAGTCTACTCGGGGCAAGGCAGAGCGGGTCATGGCATGGATATGGGGGAGAAAGGATAATTGAAGCTCAAACAAGACGCCAAGGTTCCGGACTGGGTTAGCGAGGTGGAGTGTACATCCATGAATGGTGATTGTCAGCGCCTGAGGTGTGGAGGCGCTGACTGGAGCCATTCAGGAGGGCCTAGGTCTTGTTGATGTTCAACTGAAGAAAGTTAGCTGTCATCCAACTGCATCCTACGTTTCTATAGTTCCACGCCAATTTAAAATAGTTTGGAAAAACATTTAATGTTTCCCAATCTGTCACAACACATGACGAAGATTAGAACCTACTTTGTGGAAAGACAAATTCAATCTGTCACAGAAATGTCAACAAGAAACCTGTGACAGACATGTGTTTCACCGTCTAGAAAAAGGGAATACCTCCGAACATGTCACATCTCTGGTGTGTTCCATTTTTTATTGCAGAGAGACTTTCAAAACTGACATGTTCATTTAAACTGCACAATAGTTTGCTTTCAGTTAATTTGAAATCACTCTCATTTACACAGTTAATGATTGAAAAATTGGGAGCAAAAAAGCTGTTTATCCATCGCTCACAAATTCAATATTCCTTGATATTAAGTGTGGGATTGCCAATGCCCCAAAACACAAGAGGACTCAAAGAGAGATTTAGACAAGGCAGAACAAAGAACAAATCGTCATCTCAGTTGAAGTTGAGATCACCCAAGAGACATAGACATCTGGTACCTACATACAGAAGTGGTTATTTATTGGTGGAATATTAATACCAGTTTATTATTTCACTCATTTTTTATCCTACATGAAGCGCACTCTATAAAGCAAGTTGTTGTTCTTTCTTTCAAGAACCTGGGTCCTGATGTACTAATAGTTGGAAGGGTCAAAATGCTAGCTAAAAAGGTAGCAAAGTCAGGAGCTTCTGATCATAGTACAGTGACCTCTGATGGAAAGTATGTGTACGTGGGTGTTGGGTGGGAACGGCATTGTCATTGACTATTATGCACCCCAGGTTGAATATCCAAGGCTCAAACACGGAACAGTGGAACGAGGTGTTAAAGAACAGCCAATAACTGCAATAACAATTTGCATTTATATAGTGCAATTCACACAGGAATGATTCTGGGTGCTGCAGTACCACAGCAAGTCAGTGCCTTCAGGGCAGAAAAGCAGAAACCGGTAAGAAAAATAAATATTACCCAAGGAATGATGCTTACAAATTGTCTCATCGGAAGCACACATCTGCTTCAAGCAGTAAATGGCAAAAAGTCTTGTGCAAACCTCACTGCTGCATAGACCAATCTACCTCTACCAAGGTAACAACAACAGATTTGCAGAATGAGAAAATCAATAATAAAGTGCTAAAATTAAATCTGCTAACAGCTGTTGCCATTTTCAAAATTGTTTAACAATCAGGACAATGATGTTCATTCACTGATGTACAAATAAACTTCTCTGACAGCATCAGCTTTGTTGTTGTACAAAGATTGAATCACACATTTGCAAAGTAGGCAAACACTTTGTTTGTGTAAAATGCCTCAATATTATTTCCACAGCAAGTTGTGTGTTGTTTGCACAACTACCAGTCCATGCTATTAAAAATATTGCTTATAGAAACTTACATTTGAATGAGATTGAGGTAAACAAAACATGCAATGAGTAAGTAGGTTTATTCTCAGAAACCGAAGCATTCAAATGATTATTATACATATACATTTGAACCTAACATAGAAGCTGCCATTTTCTGTTAGCAGCCTCATGCTTTTTTTAAAATGCTCTTTTGATCTTTATTCATGGAAGTTATAAATTCCGTCTGCAGCACTCTCTGCAGCATGACCCCAGTGAATCTATATCACTATGATAAAAGAAAATAAGAGATATTGATCATACAATCATTAGAAGACTCCTACAAGATTTTTGGCAGCATGATACTCAGCCAGTCATTAAATTCCGCCCACACATGATAAAAGACTGTCAAGCAGATAAGAACACTAAATTCCAACAAGTCTGGCATTTCACACCTCAGTGTGTGGGACTATCAATGTCAGAATATGCCTCACTGGATTGTTGAAATATTCTCCAAGTTCATGTGCTGTGCAATCCCTCACTGCTTTTCTCTTCTGAAGAAGATTGTACCTCTGGACGCAGCAGAGCTTAGTTGATCTATTCACATAGATAAATGTGAATTTTTAATTTCCCACTACTTTATGTTTTATACCCATCAATCCTTGTTCTTACTTCAAATAAAAACTGAAGTGACTAGACAAGGGGTTTGCCTTTGTATTGGAATGCAGTGCCACATTGCAGTTTATCAATTGCTGATCTTCTGCACTTGTACAGTTGACTACTCAGCAAATTAATTGGTTTCTACTGATGCACACTTAACATGCTGTCCTTTCACTAGCTGTCTATCAGTGCTGAAGCAGTGGATTCCATTTCTTTACTTTGTGTTCAATGAAGAAACAGATAGGATTGTGCCGTATATTGATGAGGCTCACCTGGAAAGTATTGTATTTTGGGTAATTAAGGAATGTCAATCCACAGAGGGATTGGTCCAGTTACAAAAACACAGTGTGCTTCACTGATGACTCAGTGAATTTATTGAATGAATAGCTAAAGCCATACAAAGTGGAAAAGTTTAATCCCTGGATTTTTCTCAGATAGCTGATCTCAACAAAGGTGACATTACGTGTTCTACAATTGGAATCAGAGTTCCAGAGGTTCAAGATACTACCTATTTCTTAATCTGTAAACTTGTTTTATTCTTGGATTTAAGACCTGTGGGATAACAAGAAGTTCTTACAAAGACAGTTTGATATGGTATGTAAATGGTCTGATGACTAGCAAATGAAGTTCAATGTAAATAAATAGAAAGTACTGCATATAAGAAGTGAGACTAGGAGGCACAAGTATTCCATGGATAGGATAGAACTTACCAATGGGTTGCCAGAAAGAGAGCAAGAAGATTTTAATTGATTCATTGCTCATTATTTTTAAATATTCTGAGGCAGCAAGGCAAATACATGCTGGGCTATATTGCCAAATGAGTGTGAATTCAGATATCCACAATTAATACTTATGTTGTAAGGCTCTACTTGGAGTACTGCATACAGTTCTGCTCATTGTAACACAATGGGGTGGCCCAGACCCTAGTGCCAGTGCAAAAGAGAGCAATGAGGATGATTTCCAATATGNAAAAAATGAGCTATGAGCAATGATTAGGCAAGTGAGAGCACTTCAGGCTTGAAAGTGTCGTAGAGAATATACAATTCCAAATGGAATTGAGAAAGTAACTCCAAAACAATCTTGTAGATATATCAGTTCAACAGAACAAGCGGGCACAGATTTAGGGTTAGCAAAGGATTGTTTCAGGACAGACACCAGGAAGTATTTTTTTACCCATAAGATAATGATTGAAATGCAGGAAGGGTTGTTGACGCTCTGGAACGCTAACCTGTGTGAGGGGCGCTGCATAAATGCAAGTTATTGTTGTCATTGAGGCCAGGATTATGGGTTCATGTAAGAATTAACTTGATGTAATGGCAAGATAGTTTGATGGGTATTCTAGAAGGATTAGATTGAATGGGCTAAAAGGCTTTATCCATGCAAACCTTTCTTGTGATCTTGTGGAGTCCATCACAGTGCTTAAAATAATAATAATCCTTGAGCATGTCAAAGTTCTTTATAACATTCTGCATAATGACTTTATATTCATAGGAGAACACAACAGCTAATTTGGGAACAGAAATGTTCCACAAACAGCATAAAGTATATGAACGATTAATGTTATCTGAAGGATTGTTGCCCAGAACATCAGGAAAAGCTCCCTCTTTTTTTGAATAATATCATAGGAACTTTAATATGCACCTGAACAGATAGACAAGACCTCAGTTTAATGTCTCAACTGAAAAATAACCCATCTGATTATGTATTGTGGAGTCCTGTTAGCTCAGTGGTTAGAGCACTCGCTTTGCAAGTGGGAGACCTGAGTTCAATTCCAGGCAGGGCGAAACCTTGGGCAAGTTTCCTTACTCCACACGCCCAATAATAATCCCTCCAAAAAACAAAACAACAATCAATTGGTCATTTTCAATCCATGACTGTTTGTGGGACACTGCTGTGCGCAATTGGCTGCCGTGTTCGCCCACAAATATACAATCACTTTACAGTATATTCTGTGAAGCGCTTTGGGACATCTAGAAGACGTGAAAAGCGCTATATCAAATGCAAGGATTATTATTATTATTGCTCCCCTAGCACTGGGGTCAGCCTGATCTATAATCTTAAAGTCCCAAATGGAGCTTGAACCCAGCAATCTTCTAACACTGAAGTGAGAGTCCTACCAACTGAATTAGCCTGGAGGGAATTGGATTGTTGTAAAAAAATAATAAATGGGTCACTTAATTCATGATTGTTTGTGGGACACTGCTGTGCACAATTGGCTGCCATGTTTTTCACCCACAAAATATACAGTCAATTCAATTTACAGTATATTCTGTGAATTGCTTTGAGATGTCTCGAAGACATGATAAGGCGCTATATCAGCTGCAAGGATTATTATTATCACACATTGGAAAACATCTCATTGGAAAACTTAACAGAGAAGCAGTGGGAGTCCTACCTAGCAAGATAGGAGGTAAAATATTTGAAGAAAAGTATTACCAGAGGGCATGAAGTTGAAGCAAGGAAATGGGATTAAGGTAAATAACTATCGTGGGCGAGTAAGCACCAGCACAGACATAATCAGCTAAATGGCTTCCTTCTCTGTTTTAAACTTTCTATAATTCAGTTAACTTTCTCCTGCAGGCACCAATAGCGAGGAAGATTTTTTTCTAAATTATTGTGGAGGGTGATATTCTGGGGGAATCTTCGTAAACATTTCCAGAGAAAAAAATCGCAGAATATATCATCCATTTGCCTTTGGGAAATTTCATCTGGGGCAAATAAACAAAATAACTGAATCCTTTTAGTCATAAACTTTCTCCAGTTATATCAATACTTTTCCACGTGCTATAGATTTTATTTGGCAGTGACCCAGATTTAATTCAGTAATGTGCAACAGCATTAATCTGAGTTGATGTGGCTGGGTGCAGTGTGGGTGGCCTGCTGTAGGGAATATTGCAATAGTGAGCAAATGAAATATTTAGTACTCATTTTTTTAAAAAAATTTATGACTATTACTTAAAGTTCTCCTAAGATCAGATTTCATCCTCAAAACACAGACATTCCACTTTGCATGAAGTGATTCGAGATGTGAAAGGTACTATGTAAAATATAAAGATCATTATTATTGTTAATAATCATAGAGTGAGTGAAGCTGAAGTGGCTGACCATTAATATGACTGCAATTATTTTTCCAGACAGTCTATTCAGAGTATATGCAGCAAGCTGAGAGTTTTGATCATGCTCAACAATTTATACTGTGTGCATAGAAACCTCCTGTCTAGAATTTGTTCCTTTGACCTTCATTTTGCTAGCGCACTACAGATGAAGAGGAATGTTTGTCTTTTCACCAATACAACATGAAGTTCAATGCAAATATTCATTTATATAGTGCCTTTCAATTCTTCCCACTCAGCACTTATTAATCCTGCAAGTCGAAGCCCTCATGGTAAGGTGATCCTAGCTGTACGAGCAGGAGGAATCTTTCCAGACACCACTTTCAATGGCAAGCACTGTAGTCATAGCTGGTTAAACCAGGGGAGGAGGGCAAGTTGGAGATGAATTGGTAGCTAGAAAGTATGGAGAGGTCGAGTGAGGGATTCTTGAGAATCGGGGTGCCTGCAATGGTGTTGAAAGGAAGATACCTTGCTATTGGAAAGAGGGAGGTTGGTTATGTCAGCTAGCAGTGTTCGAGGAGGGGAATCTGGGTAGCCACAAATGGTGAGAGGGTGGGGTCAAGGGAGCAGGTGGCTGTAGATAGGATGCATGGAATTTTCAGTTTGGTTTGGATAATCTTAAGCACAGTGATGGGTTTCCACATTCAGATACCCAGCTGACCCAAAACAAATCAAGGGAGCAGGTGGGTTTCATGCGGGAGATGAAAAAGGAAAGGACAGAGATTGGAGATGTATTGTAGGAGTGGAAGGAGGGATGAGTGGAGGCAGGGGGACAATATAGAGGGGCGAAGGTGGTGGCAGAGGCGCTGAGTAAAGCTCCAAAATTATTTATTAGATGTGCTCGAGAGACGGATGAATGTCAGTATTTAAGATTTTTGTTATTTTTAATTTGATATACCAAATCTTGTTATGTAATTAGTTACAGTAATTAAAGTCTTGTTCATGTTCATAGTTGCATTACATTAGTATCACTCATGTACAGTTTCCATTTTCCTAAGGATATGTTTGCATTAGTAAGCATGCTCATCACCCCAGTCCTCACTGGGCTCCAGGGCTTCCTGGCTCCCAGCAGATTGATTTCAAGGTTGTCACATTTCCATTTACGCAAGAGCACCTCCCAATCACACTGATCTCCTCTGCTTCCTCTCTCTTCTTGGCTAATTTGAACTTCTCGAGCATCCCCTGTCCTCTCTGTGATACAATTGATGGCCACACCTAATCTCTGGAACTCCCTTCCTCTAGCCTTCGGTCTCACCCTTGTTCTCTGACTCTTTAAATTCTGCCTTAAGACCAACCGCTACTATGATCACTTACCCTTTCCCCCTCCCCGTCTCCCCCCTAATCGTGTCATGGTAAAGCTCTCAGAGACAATATCTTATGTGAAGGGCACAATATAAATCCAAGTTGTCGTTGTGCAGTATATTAACAATGAGAAAAAGACAAAAATCATCAAACCTATGTTGCTTACCCTGGTTTTATAGGCAAGTCTCAATCAGACAATGTTTTAAATCATCTCTCTTCTTGGTTCTGCCTTAAACCCAAATTCATACCTCTCTCCTCACTGTTCAGTCAGGAACTTTAATGTGTCAATCAGGGCATAGAATAAATTCACACAAGTTATATATTATTACAGAAAACTTTAAGAGAGGGTATAATAGTGTTTTTCAAGAGTCTGAAATGTTTTATGATAGAGCGGAAGATTATATGTATTGGATTGGTCAATCAATAATATGTAACAAAGGGATTTAAATTCAGGATTATCAATGGAAGAATTAGATGGAGGTTAGAAGAACACAAAGTCTTATTAGAACACTACATTCTTGACAACAGTGGTGATAGAAGCTGAAACAATGACACTGTTTAAAAGGAAATTAGATAAATATTTAAAGAGGAAGAACGTAAAAGACTACAGAGAAAGGGCAGGGAATTGGCATTAGCACAGTAAGATCCATTGGTGGGTTTAATCAATTAACCTGATGTAATCTCCAACATTTTACGATTCTGTTTCATTATGTGTGTTGGCAGAGCGTTCCATCAGTTTGAAATCTAAGTTTGAAATAGTTACACTTAGCTCACAATTTTCTCATCTTGTAATAATCTTATAAGCAAATATAAGGATCAGGATCATGTACCCAGCTCAACACAAGAATCACACCATTCTTTCCTCTATGCTTTTCACGTAAGTAAGGTATCTAGAGCTTTAAATACGATTCACAACCAATTGAGAGTCTTCAATCATTCCAGCAGATTTTGGCCTGAGCCATTAGACCTGGAATATGGTTCTCAAGACTGTCATCATATTGCTCAACTAACTTTTTGACAGCGTCATCATAATGATTATAATAATAATAATCCCTACATTTGATATAGCGCCTTAACATGTCTTCTAGACATCTCAAAGCACTTCACAGAATATACTGTAAAGTGAATTAACTGTATATTTTGTGGGCGAAACATGGCAGCCAATTGTGCACAACAGTGTCCCAAAAACAGTTGTGGATTGAGTGACTCTTTTTAATGAATTATTACCCCTGCAAAAGCGATGCCCCAATCGACAGGGTTCGTATTTACTGCTAGGTAAACAGAGGCATGTGGAGTAAGAAAACATGCTCATGTTTTGCCCTGCCTGGAATCAAACCCAGGTCTCTTGCTTACGAGGCAAGTGCTCCAACAACTGAGCTACAGGACTCCACATTATGTCTTGTTTCCTGCTCCTATATTTTAGTTTCTGCATTAATATCTCCACTTCAGACTTTTGGCACTGCTATTTTACTGCCGTTTATAATACATATACATAATAATTATATGATACAATACATACATATAATATATTTAGCAGTATTACTAAATATATTATATATTGAGCTATAAGTTTATAGCTGCAGAACAAGAATGCATTTGCCTTTTAATTTTCATATTTTAGTTCAGAATCTTGTATGGCTTTTGTGCACATTGAAAACCTCAAACTTGGATTAAGTAAAAATCATGGGCTGAAAATGTGAAGAAACCTCTGTTTCTCACATAGAATATCTTAATAACTCCTTGTGGACTAACAAGAGCGAAACCTTGGGCAAGTTTCCTTACTCCACACGCCTAATAATAATCCCTCCAAAAAAAAAAAAAAAAAATTTGTCATTTTCAATCCACAATTGTTTGTGGGACACTGCTGTGCACAATTGTCTGCCGCGTTTTGCCAACAAATTTTCAGTCAATTCACTTTACAAACTATTCTGTGAAGCGCTTTGAGATGCTTAGAAGACGTGAAAAGTGCTATATCAAATGAAAGGATTAGTATTATTATCATCATGACGTGCAACTTTATTATATATTTTTGTAGATGTGGTGGTTGGGGAAATGGATGACAGAAAACTCTTTTGAGTTTCTCTCCTCTGTGTGATTAGTCGTGAACTGGAAAAGCAAATATTCTGTTCACACCTGTAGATATAAACCATGTTCAATCAGTGGAGTCCTGTAGCTTAATGGTTAGACCACTCGCCTCGCAAGCAAGAGGACCTGGGTTTGATTGCCGGGCAGGGTGAAACCTTAGGCAAGTTTCCTTATTCCACTCGCCTCTGTTTACCTAGCAGTAAACAGAAACAACAACAACAACAATAACTTGCATTTATATGGAATTTGGTTGTTATGTGATTGGCAGATCACCTTCTGGGGGTACCAATCTTCAAAATTAAAACAAAAGAATAATTTGGTCTCACAATCCACAAGTGTTTGTGGGACACTGCTGTGCAAAATTATCTGCCGCATCTTGCTCACAAAATTCACTTTGCAATATGTGAAGGGCTTTGAGATGTCTCAAAGAAGAGATAAGATGCTATATCAAATGCAAGGATTCTTATTATTATTTTATTTCAGCTCATCTCAATGATCATTCATTTCAATGATTAAATTCAGGTGTGAAATAATGTAGCCCTCTTCCTTTGAGGAGTGTAAAAAGGGAATTCACTTCAGGCACAAAATTCATCCATTACTAAACAAAGCTCAACTGTTTAAAGAAAGAGAAAACACTGGTTGTCCAACATTTGTGTTTATATTATAAAAGTAAGGAATTTAATTTGAGCGGTATGTTTACCGGTGTTGTGAACAAATATGCTGGAAATTGCATGAGGTTCTTTTTTTCCACTGGGAAAATTGAATCTTAATGCCAGTGAACAGAAGCTTAGCAAGATCACAGCATTAGTTCAGATAAAGAATGTCTATTGTACCATTTTATCTCATCCTTCCAGAACACCCACCCTATCACCTTCCCATTATAGCACCAAGCTGCTTTTTTTTAAATGAGTCTGACGTTCTGGCCTCAACCACTCTTCCTGATAACCTGTTCCAACAACAACAACAACAAATTACATTTATATAGCGCTTTTCATGTCGGCATCACAAGGCGCTGGACAGTCAGGAATTTGGAACTGAGCTGGGGGTAGGGGTAGAAGTGTGACCAAAGATGTCGTCGAAAAGGAAGGTCTTGAGATGGGCCTTGAAGGAGGTAAGAGATTCAGTGAGGCAAAGGCATTATGGGATGGAGTTTCAAAAGGTGGGGCAGAAAGGCTGAAGGCCCAACCGCCGATGGTGGAGCAGGGCGAGCGAGGGACACGGTGCAAGCAGGTCTATATGGAGTTGGCAGGTCACTGAGGTAGGAAGGAGCAAGGCCGAGGAGGGCTTTGAATGCAAGGTTCAGGATTTTGAACTCTATCCTCTGGGGGATGGGGAGCCAGTAGAGCTGGACAAGGGTGATAGGGTCATGGATCATGGTGCGAGATCATGTTCCAATCGTTCCAGTCACTGAGAGAGGTACAGCTCGAGTTCTGGAAATCTGAGCTCAACTAATTTGACAATTTAGCCCAGCATCCTGTTTGCCTTATTTATTGCAGCTTCACACTATTTGAACATGCTGAGCGATGAGTCAACTAACACCCCTTGAATCTCTTTCAAATTATCGCTTGGCTAGTTATTAATTGGAGCTGTATAAATGCAACAGCCTGGTCCTTAAAGAGTCCCTGTGCATCAAAACAGCATTTTACACACTTGTCAGTGAAAGTGTTAGTGAAGCCATACAGACATTCCTTCACCATAAAATAATAATAAAAATAAATGATAATAATAATTTGTCAATCAATCCACGATTGTTTGTGGGACACTGCTGTATGCAATTGGCTGCTGTGTTTCGCCCACAAAATATACAGTCAATTCACTTTACAGTATATTCTGTGAAGAGCTTTGCGACGTCTCAATGAAGGGATAAGGCACTATATCAAATGCAAGGATTATTATTTTATACCATTGTGTCTGGCTGAGGGAGACCTTAGTTGGCTGATTTTGTAAGGCAGTGGTTATGGGAATCCTTTTTCTGTTACCAGACAAAATAGAGAGTACAACAGCAGAAAAATAATATTAAATTCATATAAAACCTTGGACAGATCATGTTTGGAGTACTGTGTGTAGTTCTGGTCTCCATACAACAGAAAGATATTATAGCAAAGAAGATACACAGAGGGCAGGAAGAATGTCTTTACACAGAGGGTAGTGAGAATGTGTAACTTACAGCTTGAAACTGTTTGTGAAGCAGAAAGCATTCAACATATTTAAGAGGAAAACATGAGGGAGAAGAGAATAGAGGCTGTCTGAGAGAGGAGGAGGAGGGGTGGAAGCTCATGTGGAGTGTTTGTCAGGGATGAGTTGGGCTGGATGGTCCGTTTCCATGCTACAACTTTCTATGTAATTCTTTGTAATAGATCCCTTATCTGGAAGCACAGAAGTAAAGGTTCCTTTGTGAGGGAGATAGACTATTGCAACATGGCAGAAAGATGGGCTGATGGTTTGTTAACAGTTTTATAGTCAATCTCCAATTGGGCTCATTTGACAATTTCTCCCACAAAATACACAATCAATTCACTTTACAGTACATTCTGTGAAGCACTTTCCCACGTTTTAACCACGTGATAAGGCACTATATCAAATGCAGGAATTATTATTATTAAGTGTGTTTTGAAAACTTGTTTTGCCGCCTCACAAAGACAACAACAACAGCAAAATTACATTTCTATAGCACCTTCCACATTAGGAGGATGTCCCAAGGCTCTGGACAATCAGTGTTTTGGACTCGAGCTGGGGGTTGGAATCAGGGAGGGGAGGAAGGAGGGTGACATATTTTATGTTGGGAGGAAATCTGAAGTCTACCAGAACCATTGAATCTCACTCTGACGTTGTCTTTGTGGCTAACCATGGTTTTTACACTGCCTTCAGTAATAATAATCACAATAATCCTTGCATTTGATATAGCACTTTTCACGTCTTCTAGACGTCTCAAAGCGCTTCACAGAATAGACTATAAAGGGAATTGTCTGTATATTTGTGGGCAAAATGCGGCAGCCAATTGCGCACAGCAGTGTCCCATAAACAGTCGTGAATTGAAATGACCAATTTAATATTTTTTTTCTTGAGGGATTATTATCAGGCATGTGGAGTAAGGAAACTTGCCCAAGGTTTCACCCTGCTGGGAATTAAACCCAGGTCACTTGTTTGTGAGGCGAGTGCTCTATTTAATGAGCTACAGGACTCCACTGATCAAAGTTGTACAAGGGAAATGGCCGTACATTGCACCAAAGCACAAAAATAACCTACACTGCCCTTTGCGCTCCTAACCTACAGCTCCCAGAATTCTACTGGTTATTCATCAACAATATCAAAATGAACATTAGTACCATGGAAATTAATGTTAATTCTAATCATACTGAACAAAGCCACGATGAAATCTAGCACCAAGAATAATTGTCAAAATAAATTGGAAGAAAACATTAAGCTCAATTAGTTCAGTTCCCATTGTAATGGTAATAATCCTAACATTTGATTTAGCACCTTATCAATTTATCACATTGTTGAAATACCTCAAAGCAATTCTCAAGATTTACTGTAAAGTGCAGTGACTGTGTACTTGTAAGTGAACATTTTATTACAGCAGTGAAGGGACAGGAAATAGACATCAGTAAAGCCCTAAAGTTATCATTTGGAATATTTAGCTGTTTGACAAAATAAAGATGACACTGCAGTACAGTGCTGGGATGTGTTGTATCATTAGAGATGCCATCCTTTGAATCCTCTACCGCCTTTCCTCCGTCATCCACCTCAGTGGGACCGCACTCGCTTGGTTTGAGTCCTATCTCACGAACCGCCAGCAGTACATCTGCACAAACGACTTTTCCCCCGCTCTCACCTGGTTACCTGCGGGGTAACCCAAGGATCCATCCTTGCCCCCCTCCTCTTTCTGATTTATATGCTCCCTCTTGGAGATGTCATCCGCAGACATGGGGTTCACTTCCACATGTATGCGGACGACACCCAACTCTATTTTTCCACCTCACTTTGCGACCCCCTGTCCCTTGATGTTCTGTCAGCCTACCTGTCAGACCTCAGGAGCTGGATGAACGTAAATTTCCTTCAGCTGAACGTTGACAAGATCGAAGCCATACTCTTTGGCTCTCGTCAACGTCTAAAATCACATGGTTCTCACCTCCTCCACCTACCCGACCTGCCCCTAAAACTCTCCGAACTCGTACGCAACCTAAGCGTCAGGTTCGACCACTAATTATCCTTCCTCCCCCACATCCAGTCCCTCACCAGCACTGCTTTCTTTCACCTCCGACGCATCGCCCGTCTCCGCCAATACCTCACTCCAAAAGCTGCTGGAACCATGCTTCATGCCTTTGTCACCTCCTGGCTGGGCTATTCAAATGCCCTCCTCGCCGGTCTTCCTTCCACTAATCCATAAAATCCAGGTCATACAAAACTCTGCCGCCTGCATTTTTACCGCACCAAACTCCACTCCCCGATTACCCCAGTCCTTGCCAGACTGCACTGGCTGCCTGTCCAGAGAGGATTGACTTCATGATCCTCACCCTTGTCTTCAAATCCCTCCACTCCTCTGCACGCCCCTACCTCTCTGACCTCCTCTCTCCTCACAACAGTGCCTGTTGCCTTCGCTCCACCGGGTCCGGCCTCCTCCTTTGTCCCCCGAATCTTCCGCTCCACCATCGGCAGCTGTGCCTTCAGCCACTACCCCCGAGGCTCTGGAACTCCCTTCCTCACTCCCTTCGCCTCGCTCCTTCTCTTCCTATTTTCAGGTCTCATCTGAAGACCTTTCTTTTCAACCGCGCCTTTGGTCACCTTCCTCCCCCTCCCCCTGGCTCGGTCCCGGGATCCGTTACTGTGAAGCGCTCTGAGACGCTGTCCGGTGTGGAGGGCACTATATAAATCCAAGTTGTTGTTGTTATTAGATGTTAAACCGAGGCCTGTCTGGCTGTTCAGGTGGAAATTAAAGATCCCATGGCACTATTCAAAAAGAGAAGGGAGTTTCTCTCTCCCAGTGTCCTGGCCAACAGTCTCACAAGCTATAATAGGGTCTTCACTTCATGGCTGTCTCTGGGATATTGCTGTGTGCAAATGGGCAGCTGCGTTCACCCACAAAATACACGGTCACTATGCTTTATAGCATATCTTGTGAAGAGCTTTGGGATGTCCTCCTGATGTGAAAGCCACTAGACCAAATGCAAGGATTATTATTATTTATTAATCCCTATTTCTGGGCCTTGACCAAATTGCTTTCTTTCATGCAATGCTATATGAACTCTGCTCTCTTCACAACTGATAACTCTTATCCCTGCCTTTTATCATCGCAAGCTTAGATTTCTCCTTATCAGCCTCCCTAGCTTTACTTGTCACAAGCTCCAACTCATCCAAAACTCCCAGCTCATATTCTCTCCTTCTTATATTTTGAACAACTTTAACTATTTCTTATCTATTATCTTGCCAGTGTCCCAGTGGAATAACTTCAAAATCTTCATCCTGACATTCACAGTCTTCCTATCTGTGCAATCTCCTCTAGCCCTATTCTCCTGCCTGTGCCCTCTACTATTCTATTACTATTCTCCATCCTACATCTAGTGGCTGAACCTTCAGCCATTACACTCTCATCTCTAGAATGTTTTGCCTTCTCTCTCACTACCTTCAAGATCCTCTTAAAGACCGAGCTGTTTGACCACATGTTTGATCAACACCCTTAAATTCTGGTACCTCTTCTCCCTGCTCTGTGATTCCTGTCATTTCTGAGAAGCACTCAGCACATTCATCCTATGTGAAAGTTTCTATTCAAGTGCAAGTTGATAAAACCTTGACCTTAAAATTTAAAATTGTGCATAATTTCGAATCTTCTTAAATTCTTAATTTGGAAGCCGGTTTTCGCCATTCTTAAAAAGTGAATGGTAAAGTTATATGGATTAAAATAACAATCATAATAATCCTTGCATTTGATATAGCACCTTATCACATCTTCGAGACATCTCAAAGTGTTTCACAGAATATACTGTAAAGTGAATTGACTATATTTTGTGGGCGAAACGCGGAAGCAAATTGTGGACAGCAGTGTTTCACAAACAGTCGTGGATTCAGTGACCAAATTATTTTTTTAAGGATTATTAAACCCTGGAAAAGCGATTTGCCAATTGACTAACAACTGAGTTCCTACTTACTCCTAGGTAAACAGTGACCTGTGGAGTAAGGAAACTTGCCCAACATTTCGCCCTGTCCAGGAATCGAACCCAGGTCCTCTCGTTTGCGAGGCGAGTGCTCTAACCACTAAGGTATAGGACTACAACGCTAACATTTCATTAATTACTACTGCTAGTTACATCCCGTCATCCACTACCTACTTAACTCACAATCATTTTGGAGAGCTATCACCAGAAGCAAAATAAAGAAGTCAATGCAGGGAACTGATTTTCACTGATTCTGAGTCGGTGAAACAATCCTTTTCTTTGGCTTTAGGAACCAATTAAAATATCAGATCAAACTGAAATTGGATTGGCTGCTTACACAAAACCCACTGCGATTCTTTGGAATAGATTTTTGGATACTTTCTTATTTCACACCAGTAGAGACTAAAAAGATCAAGAATGGTGTAATTTACAGTAGAATTGTGTATTGTGGTGCAATAATAATTTACAACAATAATAACTGTTTTAGGTGAATTAAATCACTGTTGCTAAATTTAGTTTAAACTAAAAGAAAAGTAATGATGAAATGGCTAAATTACTTATGTAGATCAGTTAAGACGAGGCCAACACTTAAACTCTGCTGCTTTGGGTGGAATAACCATTCACAAGGGTGTCTTTGACTGTACAGCAACTATTCATCCAACTCACCTGGCACTACACATCTGCCAGGTGATCCATACAGTGTCATTCGTAGTGGTGAACTCAAGAAGTCTGTGGCACCATTTGTCTGTCACTTTCTCTCTCCCTTTTGATGAGACACATCAAGACCACTTATAAAAGGAAAAAACACCAGCTAAAAGTGAATGAAGATAGAGTCAGTAATCCCAAATTGCATTTGGGAATGTAAAACTGACAGATGGTGTCCAAGACAGCAATATTGAAGCAAACTGACTCACATAATTAGAGGAAATTATATGCACCAAATGTTCAAAAGGCAAAAAAGCAGCTGCTATATCAGTGTGTGCGGAATTAAGTTAATACTAAGTATAGTATATGCCAAGTATATACCAAGCTCTTTCAATGTATGTAATAATGTTCCTATAGGAGTGTATTCAACCACAACTGTTAATTGGGCATCCCCAACAGTTATATGGTTTTGTTTTGGAATTATCATTCGGTGTTATTTAATGCATCAAATAATACTTGCATTAGCTACAGTGCCTTATTGTCGAAACTCCCGTCCATGCATTGTTCACCTCCCTCCTCTACTACTCAAATGCGCTCCTCGCACTTGTCTTTAACTCCCTTCATCCCCTCGCACCTCTCTATCTCTCCTACCTGCTTATTACCTCTGCTCGAATGGCTCTGGCCTCCTGCTTGTCCCTCACGCCCTCCGTTCCACCATCAGTGGCCATGCTTTCAGCCACTATGCCCTGAACTCTTCCTCTATCCCTCCGCCTTGCGCCGTCCTTCCCCTGAAGACCTTCCTCTTCGACTGAGCCTATGGTCACCTCCCCCCTCCCCCGGCTCGGCGTCATGTTATGCCACTGTCAAGTGCTCTGGGCTGCTGCCCTCTGTGATGGGAGCTATATAAATGTTGCTGTTTTTATTGTGACTGAGTTACTTTGAAAAAAAGATAAAATTGGTCATTCACTTCATGGCTATTTGGAGGACATTGGCTTCCAAGTTTGCCTACAAATACAGACACTGCCCTCACAGTAAAATCCTATGAAGCACTTTGAGACATCTCATCAATGTGATGACACTATACCATATGCAAATATTATTATAAGTAAAATGACTTGCAAGGTTAATACAGCAGCCAATCTGTAGCAGCACCCGACAATAAGATGGTTGACCAATTCATTGTGAGGGATGGATGCTGGGATGATTACTGGGAGGCATGCCATAGGATCTGTAACTTCCACCTGATCCCCAGTACAGACAGATGCAACCTCAGTTTACGTTCTCATACAGAGTATTGCATGGCTCACAATGTCTCAGGTGGGATATGCTGCCTAACCCTAGACAGTGAATGGGGCTTATTCCCAGAAAGAATTTGAGACTTAGTCTGAGGCATGACTGAGGCTACTTTGTACTGTTTACACCCTAGTTTGGTGCAGGGATTATGGTCTATTCTCCGACAGGTTTTATGGACCATTTTCAGGCTGAGTTTACAGACTATTCTAAAGATGGATTTATGCATCATTCTCAGGCTGGAATTACAACAACAACAAATTGTATTTATATTGCGTTTTTCACATCAGGAGGATATCCAAAGGCACTGGATAGTCAAGGGTTATTCTTAGGCTGGGTTTATGTACTATTCTCAGGCAGGGGATGTTACAGAGTCTAAACCTATATTACTATCAACCAGCCTACAACTTCTCCGCATCATACAGATGAGACCAGTATCTCCATATAGCGTGTCCTTCATTTTAATGGCCTACGTGCTAGCACCCCAATGTATAGCATGGTGATTCACCATGAGATTTTTTTTAAAAAAAGACATTCATCCCAAGATGGTCTTGTGTATACATCTTGGGATTTTGTATCTCCAAATCTATTACACTTTCATCTGCCAGTAATTTAACATGATCGTTGAGCATATGTGTCTTCTGTAGCATTTATAATTTTCTATTTTCATTTACCACAATAATCATGTTTATTTTAATTATTTCAATGAAATCTCTGGACTACACGGAGCTTCCATTTAATACACAGAACGCTCTTCCAGTGCACAGTTCTTAGCCTGAATTCATTTTCACCATTTTATTTATGCAGTAAAAACAGTTTTTAAAGTGGAGCTTTTTCATGTATCATGGTTACAGGCATGAACTACTATGGACACATCATTAGCACACTGTATTTTGACACAGATGAGGTTGTTGAAACCGGATAAACCCATGGAGATACTATAATTGACAGCGTAGGATATATTCTCCTTTGAACACTGCGGTCAGTGTTTTTCATTCACCAAGTGTCTGATATAGAAGGTTATGATATTAATTCAGGGACGGTTATACTGTTTCCCGATTGTCTTTCACTAGCAGTAAAGCAGCATAAAGCATGACAATATGAAGTAACTGGAGCTACTGAAGTATATACAGGTCTTAATGTTTACAACATTTACAATGATATAACAGTCAACTGACAAAAAACGTTTCCTTTAATTTTGCCACCTACACTCATTGGCAAAACGAAAGTGCAATTTTATTTCTCAGGAAATCAGTTGGTCACATTTGTCTCTTTATCTTCTCTTACTGAAGACAAAGAGTTTTTCAAAAGAAAATTTAATAGATACTGCTTCATGTCCCTGTCGAAATCAACCATTCTGCCTTTGCTCTCTAGAACTCCATTCTGGAGTCATTCCACCTCACCCCTGTCTCCCACCTTTAAAGCCTACCTTAAGATTTATCTTTTTGACTAAAATTCTTCCCCACAATCTCCTCAGCTGCCCTCCCCACCCCCACCACCTCACCCACAACTCACAATTTAAGTCATTGTGTGAAGTGCTATGAGACGTCCTCCCAACATGAAAATTGCTGTATAAATTGCTGATGTTATTGTTTCCCAAAGTGAGGGGCGAGAGCAGCACTTATGGAACAGCATATCAACATGCATCAGTGCTTTTAGGAGAGATTGAGAGGAAATTGAAGGAGGAACAGGAGGAGGAAGAGAAGAAAACTGCAAATAAATTGTTTACAGGAAACTAGGTCATTTACAATACAGCACATTAGTGCATTACCACATTGACTTTCACCTCTGGGACACAATTGGAATGAAGCCGAGGCAAGGAGGGTGGATAATTTCCCTTCTTTAGTGAATATTAAGGAGTGTGCGTGAAGTGAATGCTGGCAGTGTCAATCCACTTCTTGGTTAATAGGAGCTGACAACACACATCTAATCATGATCATGACAAACACAGCTAATTTGGATGATACAGAACAAGTGAACAGGAAAGCTACACTAGGGTAATAGGGAGAATTCTTCTGATGATGGAACATAGGCCTTCGGCATAGTGATGTGTGCGAAGATTTGAATTTCGGTCCCAGAGGTAAAAAGACAACCATGTAGTAAATGATCCAGAAATACTTGATATCATCAACACATTAAATGATAGAATAATGGTCCATTTCCCAACACTGTTAATCTTCATTTTGAGGAACTTAAAGTATATGCAAGTCAGCCTGGCTCAGTGGTAGCAATCTCACCTCTGACTCAGAAGATTGTGTGCTTCCAATTTAAGGCTGAATTTAAAATTATTTTTTTCCAAATTCTATATGATCTTAAATTTTAAGACAATGGTCTTGAGCCTAAGTACTTGGGATATAGTGCCCAGGAGTTTTCTGCCAACAAAGGTTTTCAGTTGCATTCTATTTTCTGCAACTGTAGTTTGTATTGTTTAAAGTATGTGAATGAGTTTGACCACCTGTCCTTATTCCTCTGGGATGTGGTTGTAAATCCAGTCAGCCAGATGAAGTGAATATCTTCTGTCTCTGTCCTGAAATAAGTTTGGCGACTCTGAATCTATTGTTTTTTGACCGGAGATGCACAGCCAGAACTGATTATAAAACAGTGATAATTGGCAATCTGACTCAGAGAAGCCTTAGGGTGGCTGGTGTAAGAAATAGAAACATAAACATAGACACAGGAAAGTACAGGGCCAAAAAAGACCACTGCAAGTCATGTAAATAAGAAATAATAATCCTTGCATTTGATATAGCACATTATCACATCAAGACGTCTCAAAGCACTTCACAGAATATACTGTAATGTGTGGTGACCGTATATTTTGTGGCTGAAATGCGGCAGCCAATTGCGCACAGCAGTGTTCCACAGACAATCGTGGATTGAGTAACCAAATTCTTCGTATTATTATTTTTTTGGAGACATTATTTCCCCTGGAAAGTGATCCACCAATCGACTAACAACTAGGTTCCTGACTTACTGCTAGGTAAACACAGGATGATCCCTAGTTTAAAAATAATTAAGTTGCTCACATCTTTCCATTGTTCAATCATTTTGCCTCATGAATGTGTTAACAATCTGTCTCCATTGCCTCAGTGAGTAATCCATTCCACATATTCACTACTTTCTAGGTTAAACTGTGTTCACCTTCCTCTTCTCAGCTTGAGTGTGTGCTCCTTTCTTAGCATATTTCTGATCAGGTTAAACATATTCTCAGGGGACAGTTTGCCCACACCCTTTAGAATCTTCAATGCAATAGGCCTTTTGATATCGGGGTTAAGGTACATGGTAGAGGCAGAGCAAGAGTTTTGCTTTATATCTAGACATGAGGTAATTGACCTGGGAATATTTGATGCAGACACTGGGTCCCTGCAAAGGGTATTAGCACCTTGGCAAGTCCTTCCAATGTGAAAGGCATGATACAAATGTAATTTGTTGTTGTTTGAGTTCTATTTTCCAGCACAGACCTCCACCCTTTAACCTCTGAAAAAATATTTTGTGAAATATTCTAAAAACTAACTATTCATGAATGCTTTATAGATACACAATGCGGAAACTCTGAGGCTTGGGCAACAACTGCTGTACGTACGTTACAGTTGCTGTACTTTACAGTGTATCCCGTGAAGCAATTTGAGACCTCCTCCTGACATGAAAGATATTTTATCCAATGAAAGTATTATTATTATGTAGCATTACATAAAATAATATGGCAAAGAAATGGATCATTCAGCTCAGCCAATTCATGGTGGTCAATCTAGTTGACAGTGTGTGTGTTTGTACTGTATCAGTATTCTCTGCAGTGCAGATGTTACACTGCAACAAATGGTGGTTAGATGTAATGGTCATATTATGCTTACAGCAATTCACAGAATGTTGATACCATCAGGTCAATAAGCAATATGAATAGAAAAGATACATTGAACAAAAACAGATACAAATACATTCTTCAAATACATTCAAATACTGCCTGCATGCCAAGGGAAACAAAGTGACAAAAGAAGATCTGACTATGTTATTGCAGAATTTCCACAGATACATTTGAGGTTTGAGAAAGAAAGCACCTGTGTTATGATTCACAGGTTCTTAACAATTACAACAACATATTAGTAAATGCGACTTAAATAAATAATCATCCTTGCATTTTGTATAGCGCCTTTCGCGTCAGGAGGACGTGCTTCACAGAGTGCTTCACAGGATAAACTGTGAAGTGGAGTGACTGNTTTTTGTGGGTGAGCACGGCAGCCAATTTTCACACACCGATGTTCCACAAACAGCCTTGAAGTGAATAACCAATTTTGATTTGGGGGATTGTTGGCCAGAACACTGGGAGAAACTCCCTGCTCTGTTCATTCCAAACGTTCATCTCAGCAGGATGAAGACATGCCATTGAGTTCAAGCCATTGTTTCTGGAATTCCAGTTAATTCACCAATCTCGATTCTTACTGGGAACATCACATTTTGTAAATCAAAATGAATGAAAAAGGCGTCCTGCATTTTCCCATCAGTATTTTGCATTTTTAAAATGTTTGCTGAGCTCGGATTCCAGGACCATGAATTTTGCAAACTGGAGGCGCCATAAACCCAACTAGTCTGTTTCGCAAATACCACAAATATTCATTATATGACTTGAAACATATGCTCCAATCCATCGACACAGAGTGTGTGTGTACCTAGCAGTTCAATCACTCTGATAAGTTTTTGACGTACAAACACCCAATGCTGCTGCTAAACTCAAACATTCAGGCAGCAACCTCTTGTGTTCAGTTCATGGCTGTCAATACTATGCATTAATTATGTTGTTCAGTTTTCCTGGTGTAAATATAATGCAGCCTCATTATAACATGGTGTTTGGGATCCATAAAATCCCAACCTGTGTTATGGCAAACTCTGATAACGGATTTTACTGTGCCTGCCATACAGTCTAAAAAAATATTTCCACAGTGTTTTTTAAATTGTTCACACAGTGACTTTTTACACACATTTTCAGATCTGTAAAAGCAAAGGACATCCATTGGAATGATCTTCTATTCCACCTTTTTTCATGCACTTTGATATTGTTATTAATATTAGTAACAGAGAAATGTTGTTTCCATTATCTTATTCATCTATACCTATCTCATTTATAATTTTCACAGTCTGGGTTGTAATGGTAATGCTTCAGCAAATAGACTAAGTGTCCATTCTTAACTAAATAATTCCTGTGATAATGTGACCTGTCAAGATTAGTTACAATTGTTGTTTGACATATGAGAATGAGACAGTCCACTGAAACGATAAAAACAAGTGCACTGGAAACTATTTATAGCAAATTCTGTTTTTGTCCACATACTATTTCATCATTTGAGAAATATATGACTGCAATGACTTGGCAATGTTCACTAGTATGCCCCAATTAGTGTGTAACATCAAAATATCTACAATTTTAACTGGATGTATTTATGTACCTTGTGTTATAATTCTCTTCTCTCTAACATAGCACTCAACATCACAATACCTCCGGCTTTTAGTGTTTCCCTTTTAAGATGTTTCTCTATAGAGCATCTTATAAAATGTCAACCCATCAGGTCAGATCTTTATTGGCCCAATGATTGGTAGTGGCTGGAGTTGCTCGCCTGAAACAAAGGCAATATCAGATTCCTGTAATAAAGGATAGTGGCAGGAAAGCAGGTGTGCTTCTGAAGATTTCAGGTATCTATCCCAATAAACGAGATAGATGATAGGTTCATAGAGGAGCCACTTGGATTTAATTAAGCCTTTAATTCTCTCTGCTTCAGTTAGAACAGAAAACCTCAAAGGTTATGGAAATTGGACAGTGAAAGAAACAAAGCATTAAAATACCAAGGGATTATCATTGATTTCCTTTATTATTGTCACAAATGATTTAGAGATTGGGCAGATTTCTGCAAGAACAGACAAGGTCATTAAAATCTGTCTGAACTGTTTATTATTCTGATTTTTTAAAGACTACAATCTCTACAAATCTTGATAATTATAGTACATGTACTTCGAATATGGGACTTGACCACATTTGAGTGAAGGTAATACAATTTGCAGTTAATAAGTCTCCTGTGATTTATATAGATTTGCATAGACTGTACTGCACAAAAAAAGGCCATTCAGCCCAACTGGTCGGTGCTAGTGTTTATACTTCACATGAGTCTCCACCCACTACTTCCTCTCTCCCATACCCTTGTATTTCCTCTCCTTCCCCCCATGGGTATATCTAGCTTTATCTTAAGTGTACCTATACTGTCTGTTTCATCTGCCACTTTGGGCAACAAGTTCCAGATTCTCGTTACACTCAGCATGAAGTAGTTCTTCCTAAATTCTGTTTTAGATCCCCAAGTCTCTAATATTTATGTAGTCTGATTACAGATTCCGCAAACGTGAGAACAATCCATTTAAGCTAACCTTATCAAACCCTTTTATAATTTTAAACTGACGTATTGATGAATAGGTTTCCTTAATCCTTAGTCATTAAGGTGGGTAAAGAGATTTGTTTTTAAGCAATTGAGACACTGAACAAAGAGTTTATTCAGTAAATAAAACAACAAAAACTTTCATTTTATAGCACCTTTGAAGGGTAAGGTCTCAGAAAAAGTTGAGATCCTGACAAAAAGGACTGGAAATGGAAAAGAGCCCTCTTGAGATTACTTGAGAATTCCTTCTCATTTTGCCTGACTCAAATGCTAGGAGATATTTCCAGTCTCAAATGTTGAGGTTAAAGAGAAGATGATATTTTTTTCCAATATTCAGTTATTAGCACAATGACAGTAAGATGTGAAAGAGTTAAAATGGTGCAGGAAATTGAGAAATCACAGCCCTCTGTTAAACCCGGCAAATCACGAATTACAAGCAAAACGTTACTTTACAACCCAAGAATACATTCAAACTATCCTCAGTGTATCCAAGGATACCTTCTCCAGGAATTGGGCAGGTGTAGATCATGGGGTTAACTTTAGGACACAACCCCTTGACAAAAACGTTTAAATACTCAGACCATCTGACTCATATTAGAGTGGAAGAAGGAAAGCAATTCTATTCAAAGGAAAAGCAATTTAAGTTTCATTCTCCCCCAGTTTGTCGTATGTTAGTTGAGTTCAACCATATGAAACTTAAATTGAGTGATGATGGGTGGATGTATATATAGTCTGGGGTCTAAAACAAAACTAACATTCCAACAGATTCTTTAGTGATGCCAGGGAAAGTCAAATCCATGTTGCTGGAAAAAACAAAAGTGTGAATCAGTAACCGGAGGGATACAGTGACAGCTGTGTAGCCTGGAGGTAGATGGATGAAGTCCCTCGTGAAGGACATGAGGCCCCTTGAAACAACTACCATCAATAAGCTCAGAGTCACTGAGAGATGTTCAGCACCCAGGAGGAGACACTGCTGGGAAAGCCCTGAGTATCTAAGAATTTCTTTTGTTGAAAACTTGGCACATCATACCTATAACCAACTCCCCCTCTTCCACCAT
Organism: Callorhinchus milii; assembly: GCF_018977255.1. Classification (NCBI taxonomy): domain Eukaryota; kingdom Metazoa; phylum Chordata; class Chondrichthyes; order Chimaeriformes; family Callorhinchidae; genus Callorhinchus; species Callorhinchus milii. The sequence continues at coordinate 120,803,973 of NW_024704742.1, read as the reverse complement.
CCCCCAATGAAAGTATATTTTATCCTTACTTTTGTTTCTTTGCGTTCTTGGGATCATTATGTAAGGCAGCAATAAACCAAAGGAGATAGGATGCTGGACTACATTGACAATTGGTTGAGTTCAGATCCCATGAAGCTAGGCCCTGTGGTCAGATCACATCTGGTGTACTGCCTACAGCTTTGGTTGCTGTTATATAAGGGGGTAACCTGGACTCTAGAGAGAGGACAAAGGAGAGCAACAAGGTTGATTCCCAGTGTAAGAGTGATGAAGTACAACTAAATAGATTAGGGCTCTTCACCCATTTCAGAAAAGATGACAAAAAGGTACATACGATGCTTAAAGCGATAAAGAAAAGCAAGATCATCAGGTCAGTTTAGAGGAGGAAGGCCTTTTGATCTCACCTTCCAAAGTACCTGTTCTCCCTCCATAGTATCAAGTTGTTTTTTAATTAAGTCCAAGCTCCAGACCTCAACAACCTTTCCTGGTAACCTGTTCGAGTTATTATTTAGCCTCTGGGTAAATAAATATTTTCTGAAATTGCCCTTTGCAACCTGAAACTTGTGTCATCTTCTGTTGTCGTGGTGTATCTGAAAGTGTTGTTCTGAGTTCATATTCCCAAACCCATTTAAAATCTTGTATACCTCTATACGATGAGTCCTTGAAGACTAAAGAATAGTAGTGGATGGGAGACCAGCAAGGAGGGCGTTAGAGTAGTCCAACCGAGAGGTGACAAAGGCATGGACCAGGGTTTCAGCGGCTTTTGGGGAGAGGTATTGACGGAAAAGCAGTCAGTGTTGTATTCCATTATCAGGCTCACAAATTGCCCAGGATGATAAAAACTAACTTGTAAAATCTCAGTATATATACACAGTAATTTGATAGCATTCTTTCCTCTGCGTCCAGAGGTTCAAGCACCATATCAGGATTTTGAACTCACATAGTTCAGACTGGGAGACTGACTGCTGTGTTGTCAGAGGTGGGTCCTTCGGATGTGATATTAAATCAAGTTCCAGCGCCTTGGGACGTCCTCCCGATGTGAAAGACGCTCTATAAATGCAATCTTGTTGTCTGTTGTATAAGTTAAGATGTAAAACAGGTGATTATTTTTAGTGATAAATCAGGTGATCTGTGGAGTCCTGTAGCTCAGTAGTTAAAGCACTTGCCTTGCAAGTACCTGAATTCAATTCCAGGCAGGGTGAATTTCCTTCCTCACGCCTAATAATAATCCCTCCAAAAACCAAAACAATAATAAATTGGTCATTTCAATCCACGACTGTTTGTGGGACACTGCTGTGCACAATTGGCTGCTGCGTTTCGCCCACAAATATATGGTCAATTCACTTTACAGTCTATTCTGTGAAGCATTTTGAGACGTCGAGAAGATGTGAAAAGCGCTATATCAAATGCAAGGATTATTATCAAAAAAGATCCAACGGGAAAAAATCTGGAAGGCTAAAAGCCCAGAGAGGATTGCTGTTGAGAAAAGAAGATTGAACCTCGAATAAAGTTGAAACTTTTTCAAGATAGGGGTGGAGAGTGCTGTTAATTTTATTTGAGTGCTGTCACATGATATTGTCTAATCATTGTCTGTCATTGATTTCTTTAACAATGGGGATCATCCTTATTTGTAGACTTTGGTGGGACAATTGATTGACATGTTTGCCTACAGAAACCATTGCTATTTCACCCACAAACTACACTGTCCCTTAAATTTTCAGTGAATTGACTGTATATCATCAAATCTCTCTGACGAAAGGTCATTGATCTGAAACGTTAACCCACTTTCCTCTCTCCATAGATGCTGCCTGATCTGCTGAGTGTTCCTGGCAACTTCTGTTTTTGTTTCACTTTACAATATGTTCTGCGAAGCGCTTTGAGATGTCTCAATGACTTCAGATCCCTAACCGCTGCCTTGGAGTCCTCTGAACTCCTCTCCCTCTGGCCTTCAACCCTTCAACCCTCACTGACCCCTCTTCTCCTCTCAGCCTCCTCCACAACACCCTCTCCTCCACACTCAACACTCTTGCCCCCATCACCTCCCGTACTGTCTCCTACTCTCGCTCCTCCCCCTGGTTCACCACCCACCTCCGCTCACTGAAGAGCCAGATGCGGGCCACTGAATGCACCTGCGTCAAATCTGGCCTAACGGTCCACCGACAAATCTGTCTGGACCTCCTCAAAATCTACCGCTCCATTCTAGCCTCGGCCAAGTCGTCCTTCTACTCCAGGATAATCCTGGAGGTGAAGAACAACCCCAGGCTACTGTTTTCCACCACATCCCGACTCCTCCGTACCCCCCGCCACCCCGCGCAGGTCATCTCCTCCAACCTTCACTGTGAGGAGATGCTGGATTTCCTTGAATCCAAAATCAAGGGAATCCGCTCCGCGGTCACTTCCCCTCCAACATCCACCCACCCCCCACCCTCCCACACTCTGACTCCTACCCATCCTCCCCTACACACTTTCGTACCCGTTTCCCCACCCTCTGTCACCAAACTCATCCTATCCCTGAAACCCACCACCTGCTCCCTTGACCCCATCCCCACTCCACTCCTTATCTCCCAGCTCCACCTCCTTGCCCCACATATCACAGACATCGTCAACCTGTCCCTCTCCTCTGGCTCTGTTCCCATTCCCTTAAAAACTGCCACCATCACTCCCACCTTGAAAAAACCCTCCCTTGATGCGTCGCAGCTATCAAGCTACCGGCCCATCTCCAACCTCCCCTTCCTGTCCAAGGTCCTTGAACGAGTTGTCGCCTCCCAGCTGCGCTCTTTCCTCTCCACCCATTCATTATTCGAACCCCTTCAGTCGGGTTTCCGTGCTGCCCATAGCACAGAAACTGCCCTGGTCAAGGTCACCAATGACATCCTGACCATCTGTGACCAGGGCTCCCTCTGCCTCCTCGTCCTCCTCGACCTATCGGCAGCATTCGATACGGTCGACCACACTATCCTCCTCCACCGCTTGTCCTCCCACCTCAACCTTCAAGGCCCTGTCCTTGAGTGGTTTAGGTCGTACCTCTCCCACCGTCTTCACTTTGTTTCCACGAACAGCTTTTCCTCCAGCCCCCGCACTGTCTCGTGCGGTGTCCCTCAAGGCTCTGTCCTCGGTCCCCTCCTCTTCATCCTCTATATGCTCCCCCTTGGTGACATCATCCGCAGACATGGGGTTAACTTCCACATGTATGCGGATGACACCCAACTCTACCTTTCCTCCTCTACCCTCAACTCCACGACCACCGATGTCCTGACAGCCTGCCTGTCCGACATCGAGTCCTGGACGAGAGATAACTTTCTTCAGCTCAACGTGCATAAAACTGAGGCCCTCCTGATTGGCTCGCGTCAGCGCCTCCGCACCTCTGGCACTGACAGCATCAGCATCCAAGGCTTCGCTCTCCACCTCTCAAAGACATTCAGGAACCTCGGTGTTCTGTTCGACCCTGATATCATCCCTCATATCCGCGCCACAACTGGCACCGCCTTCCATCACCTCCGGAATATCAACAGACTACGGCACTACCTCACCCCTCACGCTGCTGAAACTCTGGTCCACGCCTTTATCACCTCAAGGCTGGACTACGGGAACTCTCTCCTCGCCGGCCTTCCCGCCACCTCCCTCCACAAGCTGCAGGTCATTCAGAACTCTGCAGCTCGTGTACTGTCCCGCACCAGGCTTCGGGACCACATCACTCCCACCCTCGCTCGCCTCCACTGGCTCCCCATCCCCCAGAGGATCGAATTCAAGATCCTCATCCTCACCTACAAGGCCATTCACGGCCTCGCTCCCTCCTACCTCTCTGACCTACTATCCCCCTACTTACCTGCCCGTACCCTCCGTTCCTCTGGCTCCGGTCTGCTCCACATCCCCCGCCCCAACCGCCCTACCATCGGTGGCCGGGCCATCAGCCTCTCAGCCTCTAGGCTCTGGAACTCCATCCCCCAGTGCCTTCGCCTTGCTTCCTCCTTTTCCTCCTTCATGGCTGGTCTCAAGACCTTTCTCTTTGACCGTTCCTTCAGCTCCCCTCTCGACTCTCTACCCCCTCCTCGCTCCCTCCCTTCCCTCCCCTCACCCTGACCATTTCTCCCCTGCTCGGGTCCTGACCCAACTGTACAGCGCCTTGGGACGTCCTCCTGACGTGAAAGGCGCTCTATAAATGGAATCTTGTTGTTGTTGTTGTTGTTGATAGGCACTATATCAAATGCAAGGATTATTATAAACAAAGTCCACAAATAAGATTACATTTTTATATTTACTTCGTTGCCACTTCTCTTCTAGGAATGCCTACCTTGAAGAAGTTTTGCTCTTCTCTTCGACATTACTTTCGTCCTTTCATTTTTGCATAGATGCTGCCTGACCTGCTGAATGTTCCCAGCGACCTCTGTTTTTGTTGCAAGGATTATTATTATTACTATACAGTACTTGGCAGTAAATATAAGTAGAGCATGTTTAGATGAGAAGGTGCGGTAAAAGTTCAAGTTCTTCATTTCTCATGACAAAGATAGTGAATTTTGTTAAGGTGTTAGATTCTCCTTATTTCTCTTTATTTCCTGATCTAACCCAGCTCGTATTGATGAAAGAAACAAGTGAATGTTGCAGACACGCAGACAGAAATTGCTGCAAATAATCTTTCTGGTTCAAATGCTCATTCATCTGTAATGCATTCCCAGCACATGCTGCTTTTCTTTTAGAATTTCACTGTCGACATTTTTTCTTTTTATCTCAACAATATTAACAGTGTAATTTCAGTAAATAGAGCAAACAAAAAAAGGCAGTTTGTCACTCCAACAAGTCAGCTGAAGATTGCTTGAATTTCGATGACCGGGATATTATTATGGATTTTATTTCAGGCCATTCCACTGTACCAAAAGAAGTGTTTATTTAAAAGGCATTATTTGAAGAGTGAATGCAGTTTTTCCCCATGCCCTGTCCAACAATCCGCCAGATAAAATTGGTTATTCACTTCATGGCTGTTTGTGGGATTTTGCTGTGCACAAATTGTCTGCTGCGTTTGCCTGCAAAATACACAATTTCTACACTTTACAGTACATCCTGTGAAGCACTTTAAGACATCATAAGGTGCGATATCAAATGCAAGGATTAGTATAAGCAACACAGCACCCCACTCCTCAGATTTTAGTCACATTACTTTGGAGAAAACAACTTCAGACACATATGAGGAGAAAATGCTAATTTAAAATAGGTGACATTTATCAAAATAATGGATTTAGTATGCACTCCATGGATCTCACAGGAAATAAATATTTAAATGAGTCGATGTCCCTTGTGCCAAATTCTGGATCACCAATGATAACGCAATATAAGGACTGAGGCATCCTTGCTTCAAAACAAACGTTAATAGGAATCTCAGTGTATTCATTTGTTAACCACAGACTGTCTAAAATTGCTTTGCAGACAGCAAATGCATTGTTCTGTATGCAAAACATTTCTCGCATAAGGAATTATCTTCAGCCAAGTAGTTGGGTAATAAAATAAATAAAATTAACGATAGTTTTGGTCATCTGGGAGTCTGAAACTTGCGGAAGCTTTCTGCTCTCATTAAGAGTCTCCAGTTTCAACTGTTGCAAATTCATAAGAGCGGTGTTTCTGTTTGTTCGTTCTTGAATACACAATCTCCTCTGGAGGGAGGGGGGAAGGAGAAGGCACGCAGCAATGTAGTGATAACTTGAAATACAATTCAAAACCCCGAATTGGCTGCTGTTAAAATTAGCTATCAAAAAATCTGATATTATAGCTGTGTGACTTTAATGGGAAATCTCATCACTGGCTGGTATTGTCAAAGGCAATACAGGCAACGCTTAATGGAATTTTTTCCTGGTAATGAATTTTAGGAAAGAAGATAATGTACAGGTGAATGATATCCTTTATGTGCTTCTCATAAGCTCTATTCATAAGGGACTCACAGAACCACAACAACAACAACTACTTGGATTTATATAGCGCCCTCCACGCCAGATGGCGTCACACAGTTTAGGATCCCGGGGCTGAGTCAGGGGGAGGGGGAGGAAGGTGACCAAAGGCGCGGTCGAAAAGAAAGGTCTTCAGCAGAGGCCTGAAAATGGGAAGGAGGGAACAAGATGAAGGGAGTGACGAAGGCAGTTCCAGAGCCTCGGGGCATAGTGGCTGAAGGCACGGCCCCTGAGAGTGGAGCGGAGGACTCGGGGTACGACAAGGAGGCCAGACCCAGAGGAACGAAGGCAACGGGTACTGTTTTGAGGAGAGAGGAGGACAGAGAGGTAGGGGGGTGCAGAGGAGTGCAGGGATTTGAATACAAGGGTGAGGATCTTGAAGTCGATCCTCTCTGGGACAGGCAGCCAGTGCAGTCTAGCAAGGACTGGGGTGATCGGGGAGCGGAGTTTCGTGCGGGTGAGAATGTGGGCGGCAGAGTTTTGAATGATTTGGATTTTATGGATAGTAGTGGATGGGAGACTGGCGAGGAGGGCGTAAGAGTAGTCCAACCGAGAGGTGACAAAGGCATGGACCAGGGTTTCAGCGGCTTTTGGGGAGAGGAATTGGCAGAAAAGCAGTCAGTGTTGTATTCCATTATCAGGCTCACAAATTGCCCAGGATGATAAAAACTAACTTGTAAAATCTCAGTATATATACAGAATAATTTGATAGCATTCTTTCCTCTGAGTCCAGAGGTTCAAGCCCCTTATCAGGATTTTGAACTCACATAGTTTAGGCTGGGAGACTGACTACTGTGTTGTCAGAGTTGGGTCCTTCGGATGTGATATTAAATCGAGGTCCAGCTCCTTGGGACGTCCTCCCGATGTGAAAGACGCTCTATAAATGCAATCTTGTTGTTGTTGCCTGTTCAGGTGGATATTAAAGATTCCATGGTACTATTCGAAAAGAGAAGGGATTTTCTTCCAGTGCCCTGGTCAACAATGCCGCAAATAAAAATTAGTCATTCACATCATGGCTGTTTGTGAGACATTGCTGCATTCAAATAGGATTACAGTAAATCAAGTGCTTTGAGCAGTGGTGGAGTTAGTGGGCGGTGGAGGGTCGGTGGTCAGAGAGGCTTAAGTCGGACAAATCCTAAGCTTGACCTTCCCCCCCTTCCCCTCCCCATTCCCTAGATCCACCCTTGGCTTTGAGATATCTCAAATATCTCAAATATTTGACAAATAAAAATAAATTTAAAAAAAAATAAAAATGTCGGCAGTAAAAATTGGGCAAGTTTCCTGATAAAATTCCCTGAAGAAAAGAAAACAATAATAATGTTGTTACTCAATCCACGACTGTTTGTGGGACACTGCTGTGCGCAATTGGCTGCTGCGTTTTGCCCACAAATATGCAGTCAATTCACTTTATAGTATATTCTGTGAAGCGCTTTGAGACATCTTGAAGACATGAAAAGCGCTATGTCAAAATGCAAGAGTTATTATTATCTCATCGATGAGATAAGGCCCTATATCAAATGTAAAGTTATTATTATATAGTGAAGGATCATTAGTGAATGATAAATATACTTTATATTTATAAAACACTGGTTAGGCCTCAGCTAGAATACTGTGTTCAGTTCTGGGCATCACACTTTAGGAAGGATGTCAAGGCATTGGAGAGGGTGCATAGGAGATTTACCAAGATGTTATCAGGAATGAGGGGCTTCAGTTAGTAGGAGAGGCTAGAGAAGCTCAGATTATTCTCCTTGGAGCAGAGAAGGTTAAGAGGAAACTTAATAATAATAATCCTTGCATTTGAGATAGCGCTTTTCATGTCTTCTAGACATCTCAAAGCCTCACCCCACCCTACCTCTGTGACCTCCTATCCCCCTACCAACCCACCCTCTCCCTCCCCTCAGCCGGCTCCGGCCTGCTCCATGTCCCCCGACCCACCCGCCCCACCATTGGCGGGAGAGCCTTCAGCCACTCTGCCCCCAACCTCTGGAATACCATCCCCCAATCACTCCATCTCGCCCCCTCCTTAGCCTCCTTCAAGTCCCACCTCAAAACCCTCCTCTTCGACATACCATCAGTCACCCCCTTCCCCTCCCCTCCCTTCTCCCTCACTGACCCCAGCTCGGGTCTGAAATGCTGTACACTGTCCAGCACCTTGGGACGTCCTTCCGACGTGAAAGGTGCTATACAAATGTAATCTTGTTGTTGCTGTTGACAGATGTCTCAAGATTCTGTGAATACAGAAACATTGGAAAACTTAGTATGGTTGCGCTTTATAAATGGAATCTTGTTGTTGTTGTTGTATCAGTGGGCTCGTCACAGACATGCTCAAGCAATTCTGTTTCACCAAGTGCTGGTTAATTAAGCCTGTAATTAGTACCACATCCACTTCACCTCAAGTTCAACACTGAACTTGACTCCTGGACTGTACAGAGAGGCACTTTTAGACTTACTCTGCAACAATTGAAATCTATGCAATGCAAATAGTGCAGGTTACATAAGAAGGCTAGCATTTCACCATGGATGGTCCTTTCCCTTACAGTGCTGTTTTTATAAACATACAAAACAGTCTGGCTTCACTGCTCCAATTAATCCAGTTTTTAAGTTCAGGGACTTGAAGCTGTGAATACACAATATAATTTTTTTAAATCAACTAATTTGAAACCAACCCTTTTACTGAATGCCAGAGGATATCATTTGGTATTCAGTACAGTGTTCAGTGTTTACCTCAGGAATTTTAACCCCTCCAAAAATTGAAATAGAACATAAAGTAGAGATACATAACAAGAGTAATTTCCTAACAATACAATGTGAGAGGAGGCCATGCAGTCTATAAAGCCTACTTCTTCCACAAACTGCACAAGACATACAATAACAACAACTTGAATTTATATAATGCCCCTCATGCAGGGTAGCGTCCCAGAGATCTTGATTGTGAGCATACCTTATCGTGGACTTCACCACCTGATCCAACCTCTGTCGATACCCCCGGAGTCCCATTGTTAATCAATCAAAGACTCTAAACTGCTCATCCATCTCCAGATTTACAGTATTCTATTCTGCCTCTCTCCAACAAGACACTGATCACTAAAAATAGCAAAAAATCTTACTTCTTCAGAATTGACTTGTCATGAAGACACTGAGAATGATTATTACATTTAACAGAAGCAGAAAACAGTGGATGGTGTGACAACTAACCTTGTTAGCAACATTTTAGATTGGTGCAAATATAGCAGCAGCAGAGCCTCATAAGCAGCACACCAATAATAATAATAATAATAATAATCCTTGCATTTGATATAGCGCTTTTCACGTCGGGAGGACGTCCCAAAGCGCTTCACAGAACACACTGTAAAGTGAATTGACTGCATATTTGTGGGCGAATGCGGCAGCCAATTGCGCACAGCAATGTCCCACAAACAGTCGTAGATTGAAAATGACCAATTTATTATTGTTTTGGGTTTTGGAGGGATTATTATTAGGCGTGCGGAGTAAGGAACTTGCCCAAGGTTTCGCCCTCTGCCTGGAATTGAACTCAGGTCTCTCACTTGCAAAGCGAGTGCTCTAACCACTGAGCTACAGGACTCCACAGGTTAGGAAAGGCCACATGTTATTCTGCAAACCTCTTCAGCCTTGACCACAGATGTCTCAGAGGGGATCTTATAAAGATATATACAATACCATTTACATTTATCTGTATATTTATATTCACATCAGGAGGGCGTCCCAGAGCACTTTACACAGGTACTTCGGCACCTAAACTGCGAAGGGGTGGCAAGAAGTTGAAGAAGGTGAGTTGGGGGAAAGATGAACGAAAGCATGCTTGGAGAGGTAAGTCTTGAGGGGAGCTCTGAAAGTGTGGCGGGAGGGTTATTTAATAACTGGGTATGAAGCCAACATTTTCTGGGTGAGTGGGGTTTTCACCTCTCACTCCCCCTAAACTGAAGTAAAGCAAATTCAAATACTGTTTCACTCAAATCCCCCAAACCACATCTGGCCCTCTAACTGTATAAAGATAGCAAGGACTCAATTCCTTACATCATGACTTCATAAGCAAGTGAATTGGTGGATCACTGCTCCAGCCAGGCAAACCCAGTTTGAGCTTCGTGACCAAGGCTCAAGGTAAAACCGTATTTGGACGTGGATCAAACTCCTCAAAACCAGTGACCCCTGCAAAACCGATTCCAGCCAACAGAGGGCTGAAGTCTAAGCATTCCTGAGTTTCCACAACTCAACTGCCAACCACCCACCCTCCCCCCCCGCTTCCATGAATAAATTATGGTGCGGTTTGGATCGTGAAATCTATCCCTACACGATCCAGATCTTAAGGGGAGAGATAGTGTCACGTTCTGCAATTGTGCATGTGTGCTGGCTTCCTATGCTAAAAAAAAAGCCGACTTTTGGAACATTGTGGATGTCACTTTCTTTGCACTGCGCATACCTGCTATGTGAAAGCATTTCCTCCACATATCACTCATGTGCAGCATGCAGGAAGTGATATCAACCCAGAAGTCACTATTTCGTAATTCATGGGACCTTGGGTCCACAGGGCACCCGCCTTATACGCAAATCTGCCTTATATGAGTTTCCACTGTAAGTAGCTAAATGGGATTGAGAAAATAATAATACATTCAGATTCAGCAGGGCAGTAGGACAAGAAGCCACATGTTTTAGGGTTGTGGAGGACACATTTAAGACAGACATCAGGAAGTATTCCTTTACACAGTCCACAAAATATACAGTCAATTCACTTTACAGTAAATTCTGTGAAGGGCTTTGAGACTTCTCAAAGATGTGATAAGGTGCTACATCAAATGCAAGGATTATCATTGTTATTATTATGTTGCTATGCGCAAATTGGCTGCCGCATTTGCCCACAAATACTCAGTCATACTACTTCACAGTAAAATCCTATGAAGCGCTTTGAGACATCCTCCTGATATGAAAGGCACTGTACCAAATGCAAGGATTATTAGTTATTATTAAACACTTCAAGATGCTACTCTGCATGAAGGGTGCTATATAAATGCATGTTGTTGTTCTGGTTATCCTAGTAAATCTCTTCTGCACTCTCTGTATCATCTTGACATCTTTCCTAAAGTAGGATGATCAATACTGGACACAATATTCTAACTGTGACAAAAACAGAAGTCGCTGGGAACACTCATGAGGTCAGGCAGCATCTATGGAGAAAGGAAAGTGAGTCAAGGTTTCGGTCCACAATGCTTCATCAGAACTGGGGCATGTTGGGAGAGAGAGGCTTTTAAGGACTAACAGAGAGGGGGGAGGCAGGGTAAGGAAGACAAAGGAGAAAATGGGGTAGAGGATGGGGGATGATGGGTTAAAGATGTGTTAATGATGCAAAACAAAAGGGGGAAATTGCAACAAAATAGGCAGACCAGAGAGAGAAAAGTTGTGTCTGGGACCCAGATGATGTGGTAATGGTCACAGAAGAGGGGAAAGGTGAGCTGTTATGGTCTGAAACTATTGAAATCAATATTGAGGCCAGAGGGCAGATAGATGAGGTGCTGTTCCTTGAGCTTGCGCTGTGGTTCATTGGAACAGAGTAGGAGACCATGGATGGAGAGGTCAGAGTGCAAATGAGAGGGAGAATTGAAGTGGCAAGAAACTGGAAGCTCAGGGTTTCCAGAAGCACTCTCTGATCTGCCTGTTTTGTTCCAAATTTCCCTCCCAACGTGCCCCAGTTCTGACGAAGGGTGGTGGACCCAAAACGTTGACTCACTTTCCTTTCTCCATAGATGTTTCCTGACCTGCTGAGTGTTCCCAGTGACTTCTGTTTTTGTTTCAGATTTCCAGCATATGTAGTATTTTGTGTTTTGTTTATTCTAACTGTGTTCTAACTAAATTTAGCATTATCTATTTGCTTTTATTCTACACCCCTATTTATAAAACCGAAGATTCCATCAGCTTTTTTGACAGGTTTGTTCACCTGCCTTCCCAAGATGGAGATTTTCTCTCTTGGTTGACGATGGAAAATTTACCTAGTCAGTCCTGAATCCGTTTTGTAGGCTTCCTAAAGCACAAAAAGCCTTTTAATTCAGAAGCAACTGACCTTAAACGGAGAATGTCATAAGGAGAGGCCACGAGATGATTGCTGTGGAAAATGAAAATGGAAACTAAAACAGCATCTGGTGAAACAGATTGAACTTGCTGTGCCCACGGCTCAGAATAATTTCAGAGTCCAATCCTCTTTACTAAAGAACATGATGTTGATCTGAGGTTGATTCAAAATTATTGGCAGCCATGGGTGCAGTGATTCAGCACTGTCTTACAATGAATGATAATTCTCACATCTGACATAGTAACGCTTATAATATCAATTCATCCAAAAATGCTTCACAGGGAATTTCGGTGCAGTGAGGCGATGTTGTATCTGTATGATTAAAAACTAAAATTAAAATTTTAACACAACACCCTGCTACTTTCACAAAACTTCTAAAATGAAAAGAGTTTGATTCTGAAAATACCTGGGGGTGAAAAAATTTATTTGTGGCAGATCTGTTGTGAAGGATATGTTTTAAATGCAATTTCTGTCCTAATAATAATTATCACATCACTTCCACCCCCCCCGCCCCCACCCCCCGCCACACTCACACCACCATTGTACCAGCGACTGTCACTTCTTGGTATTTTACCAGAGTGACTTGAGGGCAGTGTGTAATTACCATTAATGTGTTAGCTTCAATAATTACATACCCTGACTGGCTTTTGTGATGGAGTATGTAGAGCAATACTATAGTTAACAGAATGAAATAAGGTGTGAATTATTTTTGCAATGTTAAAGCAAGCACATGGGAATAAGGAACCCGAGTTCACATTGGAAAGAAATGGTTCAAGTACTGCATAATTTGTACGTATTTGTACATTGGATTTATATTTCAGAACAATGAAGTCAAATCTGTAGTGAAAGAAAAGAACATTCCTCATGTAAATAGAATGTCAGGTTCACAAATAATTCTTGCATTTGGTACAGTGCCTTTCACATCAACAAGACTCAGTGCATTTCATAGAATTTTATTGTAACAATAATAATGATCCTTGCATTTGTTACAGTGCCTCATTGCATCATCAAAATGTCTCAAAGGCTTCATAGGATATTCTGGAGTGACTGTATTTATGGGTGAAACGTGGCGTAAAAACATGATGGGCTGAATGCCCTTCTTCTGTATCATACATTTCTATGGTTCTATCCCATCAGTCTGAATTTGATTTAAAGTCAGGGCCCAAAAGTGAAAGAGAGCTAATCGCCAAAGTAATTTGTCAATGATATGACAATAAATAATATAGCCAGAGATTTCTAACTAGTCTCAGGTTGAATATTTGAAATTCCGATGTTTCAATTAAAAATCACGGAATACATTAAAAATCATTGACTCTGAAAGCTCCGCCCCCAATGGTGTCAGAAAGATGGCAGGGCACTCGCAGCAAGCCCAGGTTAGCCACGTAGAGGGGGCAAGTGGAGGAATGGGGTAGAAGATCAGAGAGATAGTAAAGTGATAGGGCATAAAGGGATTTGTAGATGAGGATGACCTCCTTCAAAATGGATCCATTCGGAAACAGGGGCCTCTGATGAAGGACTGGGGTGATTAGTAAATGAAATTTGGTGTGGGCATGGACTTGGCCGGTGGGGTTTTAGAGTAGCTGGAGCCGAAGACGGTAGAACTAGGGAGATTGGTGAGGATTACATCTGAAACTCGAGGTGGGATATAGCACAGACTTAAATAAGGTTTTTGGCTGCATTTGGTGTGAGATAGGGGTGGAGGTGGCCATTGTTGCAGAGGTGAAGGAAAACAGTCATGCTCAGGGACTGAATGTGAGGAAGGAAGGTCAGCTGAGGATCGAAGGTTGTGTGGATACTGATTTGGTAAGTTTGACAAAGAGGGGAAGGAGGTTGAGGAAGTGAGGAGATGTTAACTCGAATCATACAGGATGGCTTCCATTTTGTGCATATTAAGTTACAAAAAATTGAGCCTTGTCCCTGTTATAGTTTTGATGCCAGAAAATGTCATTTGAAAATGACTTGACTCAGAAAACGCAGTTAAAACATGTTCTTTAAAGTATTGGGAGTGAATATCCCTTAAAGCCAGGGAAGATGCTTCAGATTGTTAACTAGAACTCTGCCCTACCCCCTTCACCTGCTCACCTGCTGGAAATGTGCTTGTGTAATGTCAGGTGAGGACAGGATCAGTCTCAACTACAATGCCCATTGCAATTGAGTAACCTGTCAACTCGCACTGACTGTCAAGGCTTACAATTAACAACAACAACAGTAATAAATTACATTGTATAGCACCTCTCATGTTGGGAAGACATCCCAAGGCACCGGACAGTCAGGGATTTGGATCTGAGCTGGGGTTGGGATCAGGATGAGTGGAAGGCAGGCAGGTTACGGGTAGGAAGGTGACCGAAGATGCAGTCAAAGAGGAGGGTCTTGAGATAGGCCTTAAAGGAAGCAATGGAGAGAATGAGGCGAAGGGAATGTGGGATGGAGTTCCAAAGGGTGGGGGCAGAGAGGCTAAAGTCCCGACCGCCAATGGTGAGGCGGGGTCGGGCAGAGGACATAGAGCAGGAAGCTCTTGGAAAAAGTTCTGTAAAAGTGGAAAGAAAAAGTAGTCAAACACTTTCAGGAGAAGGGTTAGGAATGGAAAAAAATGACAGAAGAAATAGAAAGTACAAAAAACAGGAATGATGTGCTACATAATCGGCTAGTACATGGATACAATTTTAATTGTCATGGACTTCCAAACCTGTAGTCTTTTAGCAGAAAATGAAAATCAGTTATGTCATAAAACTAAATCCTAATGATTGTTCTGAATACAATATTGATTAATGTTCAGAACCGGTGATCAATAAAGGTAGCAATCGGTTATTTATTGGTCAATTGGCAGTTTTTTGTCTCTGCCTCAGTTTACCTTCGATTGAGCTGCTGGACTGTAAATTGGTGTTCCAAATCAAGCAGCACTAACAAGATTTCCATTATCCTCATCAGCGGTGATTAATTCTCTCAGAATTGGAAATCAATTTGATAAACAGAAGAGAATAAATTGGCTTACTGAGCAGGTAGGCAAAGGGAGGCTTCAAAATTCTTAGTTACAGCTAAGTTGATTGACTTTTATAGCTTGGATATTGGGGTGAAAAGTGTGTTGTGTGATCTGATAATTCTCAACTATAATAATTATCACACGGTTAACAAATGTGTTTAAGACAGTCAATAACTAAAGACTGACCAAAGGTGTGGTCCCTGTCTCTACTCCTCTTCTTTCTGTCACAATAGTTGCACAAGGCAGTTTAAACAACAAAAAAAACTAATGACTAGTAGGGGCGACTTTGGACTCAACATCAGCCTGATAGGCTTTACTGGTCTTTTCCATTACTGTACGTTAGGTATCATCTGGCTCAGTTGGTTGTACTCGCATCTCTGAGCGATAGAGGTGGGCAAAATTAACTATAACCTCTTCAAGCCGGTTTGGGCTAATTGTGGGGATGCTTGAATAGTGTCCATCTGATTGTAGTAACTGTATTTTAGACAATGCCTCTAAATTGCCTCATTTCTGAGTTCATTTCAGACATTTGTTGATCCAACAATTATTGATCTCTAAGGTTGGGATCTTGAAATTTCCGTCTTTTCCTGCTTCATATCCAACACAGTTTGAAGGGTGGTCATGTCATTATGCATACGTTACTGATGCATCAACTTGGATATGCATTCCTGGCATTCCCTCTGTTTATGCTTCTTTTTTGGGTTGCGGAATTTCTGGTGTTTGTGCATCTCTCGGGATGTTCATTACAGTGTCGGTAATTGTGTGCCTGGCCTGTGGTAGTGTGTGACAAAGTAGCATTCTGCATCTTTGAAAAATAATCAATGGTCGCCATTGGTAGGGTTGCTGCAGAGGTTGTTCATCAGAGTGAAAAGGTATTGTTCGTGGGTAAGATGTCACAAGTTAGATAATCTTTTGCATAAAGCAAGCAGTCATAGGTGTCAGCATATCATTCTATATGCAGTTTATATTTTCCTATCATAGGAGCATAAGCATGTAATAATTGATATAGTGCCTTTCATGTCAGGAAGACATCTCAAAGCATTTCACAGGATTTATAGTAAGGTGCAACATTGCTGTTTCAAGTATTGTCAAATTACCGGGAAGATTTCCAATATCCATAAACACAATTCCCTCCTGTCTACTTCAGGTGCCTATCTGACATAACCAGGCTTAAGCATATCCACAACATTAGAATTTAGACTTTGAAGCTAGATTCTGGCTCTCAACTTTGCCAATCTCTGAAGTCTGTTGTGAATACCTTCATCCAGTAACTATTAGCTGCTAAAAAAAACAGAAATCTGAACTCTTATTGGCAGATGGAGTGTGTGTCAGCTGAGACCAAAACAATCCCTAGAGTCTACAGAAGGACTTCAAAGATTCAAACTGATTCAATTTGCACCATGTAGATCCATTCGTGTTTGGGCAGAAATCAACACTAAAGCTTGGACACAGTTGTTGTGACATAATGAATGCAACAACAGTCCCAATACCAAAATCACCTGGTTTTAACTCCCGAAAACATAATAATAATAATAATAATAATCCTTGCATTTGATATAGCGCTTTTCACGTCGGAAGGACGTCCCAAGGCGCTTCACAGAACACACTGCAAAGTGAATTGACTGTAAATTTGTGGGCGAACGCGGCAGCCAATTGCGCACAGCAATGTCCCACAAACAGTCGTAGATTGAAAATGCCAATTTTTATTATTGTTTTTGGTTTTGGAGGGATTATTATTAGGCGTGTGGAGTAAGGAAACTTGCCCAAGGTTTCGCCCTGACCTGGAATTGAACTCAGGTCTCTCGCTTGCAAAGCGAGTGCTCTAACCACTGAGCTACAGGACTCCATAGACTGATGGGACCTTTCCTCCAACATAATAATAATCCTTGCATTTGATATATCGACTTATTGCACCATTAAGACACCTCAGCACGTCACAGAATATATTGTAAAGTGAATTGACTGTATATTTTGTTGCCGACTGGTTATTAGTTTTTTTTGCAATGATTGAAATTGTTCTCAATTACTTTTATTTTCAAATATGTTTATTGCTTCTATTCCTTAATAAGTATTAGAAGATTTTGAAGAAAAAATAATTTATTTTGTAGTGAAAGCTGAGGAGCTACTGAGGAATAACTTTTTTTCTCCCATTTATCTATTTGTCAAATATCTAGGCGCTATACAAATCTAATTTTGTTGTTGTTGTTTGTCATGTCAAGGAACCTTTACCGAAACAAGAGATTTTTGTGTGGAGAAAAACACTTCAACTAGAATTCCTTTCTTCACTGTGATGAGTCTGGATTAAAAGTGACAAATCATTTAATCATTGCTGTATTTGTACTTTTTTGTTGTTTTTTATTTTGTTGGATTTTGATGCTTGCATTGTACTCCAACAGAGAGCCTGATAACTGCACTAATTTACTAGATATGAATTTAGCACAGACGTCAGGTGATCACATAAAATACAATGTACAGGATGAGCCAGGCTTCCCCCATTGTGCTTCTCTTTATCCTTGACTCCCTGTCTCTGTTTCTGTAACTCTTCATCTCTGACTTTCACTCTGTTTCTCCTGCATAAAGGGCACTGCATAAATGCAGGTTGTTCTTGTCTGGAATCTTGAACTTCACTTCTGAGATTTCAGCCCCGGTGAAGATAAGTGGAAGTGTGGTTATCCTGTGCATATATACAATGCTCTCCTATTCTTGGATTGTCAAAGGAATCATGAAAGTCCAATGAGTGGGAAGAAAGAAAGGCTTTGAATTGCCTTTGTCCAGAACCTCCATATAGGATTCAGAATAGTGGAGTGAAAAATGTGAGGCTTCATAGCAGATTTGATATGATAACTGTCATATTGAAATGTTGTACTTTTTAGTCCAATGTATGAACACTTTAAGATAGTACTGGAGTGGCAGAAAGTGAATACAGTAAACCTCACATAAGTCGTATCAGTTGGTTTATTTAATATGACTTACGCAAAGTACGAGTTATATCAAACTTGCATAGAACATAAACTCTTGAACGGGACTTGGGTAGATGTAAGACTTAGGCGATTATACAATTTAAACAGATAAGACTTATGTGAGATTTACTGTACTCTAATAAATAATATACACACAAGTGCAAAGAAGCAATTTTTTGACTTTGACATTCAGTATATCGTTTCAGCATGCTTCCTGCATGTTTAATATAACTTGATTTACTGTTCATATACTGATTTCTGATTCTCTGGTATTTTTTATAAGAATGATTTCATACTGTATAAATTTGGTTTATTTTGTAAGAAACTGTGTGCTGCATCTTTAAATTCCATCCTACAAATTATTCAAAATGTACGTTGAACATGTTGACAACAGAAGATTAATTGACCCGGAGATTTATGCAGTTTGGGGCAAAGATTGTACGTTTTAGTCCAATACAGAAAAATGTCATTCTTGGAAAATTACTCCTTCTTTGAGTGTAAAGGATATTCACAATGCACATGCTTTTCCAAAATCAATACAGCTAGAATATCTTGTGGGTTATGGGGAACATAGCAAAATTATATCCGTGTTAAACTATCCTTGTACTCTGCGTTTATCATGAATCACAGATTCTTATGAAGTGAATGGAGATTGTCAAGTCTCTGCATTAAGTAACAACAATATCACCGAAGCATTTACTGGAGACAATACTGTATTTCTGTATACTTCTATAAAAAAATGAAGCGCTTTGAGAGTCCACCCAGCATGAAATGCACTATATAAATGGAAATCCTTGCTGGTGTAGTTTTCTTTGAGGGAGGAATTATAGAACAAAGTGAAGGATTTTAGCAAAATACATCTAATCCTTGACAAGAAAATTGCTAAACCATTCACACACCGCAGATTTTGAAAAAAAATATTTTCACAAAGCCAGCATTCTTTAATAGGATATTAAAACTCCAAATAATTATTGACATTCTAATTCAGAAAACAAGTTAATAGTGAGACAATTCATAATAACATTGCACTCAAGGGTACTCAGGGATTTTATCACCCTACAGAGATTAGCTCTTCATTTCAGTTCAACATCCGCACATGAATAAGAATATTTTTAATTACTGAAAGACTTCTCAGTTTCACAATAGATGTTTTAACAACAACAACAAGATTACATTTATATAGCGCCTTTCACGTCAGGAGAACGTCCCAAGGTGCTGGACAGTGTTAGCATTTCAGACACGAGCTGGGGGGAAGGGGGGTGACCGATGGCATGGTCAAAGAGGAGGGTTTTGAGGCGGGACTTGAAGGAGGCTATGGAGGGGGCAAAGCGGAATGATTGGGGGATGGAATTCCAGAGGTTTCATGGTTGATACTTCAAATCACGCCTTTCATATCTGGAAAATGTGCCAAAAAGTGATTCACAGAATTTTGCTATGAAGTGGAGTGTCTGTATATCTGTGGGCGAATGCAGCAGCCAATTTGCGCATAGCAATGTCCCACAAACGGCTATGAAATGAATAACCAATTTTATCTGAAGGGTTGTTGGCCAGGACTCCTTTCTCTTTCCAGATAGAGCAATGGAATCTTTAATGTCCATCTGAACAGGTAGATGGGGTTTTGGTTTAACATCTCATCTGAAGGATGGCACCTCTGACACTGCAACCCTCCACCCCGTACTACCTTGAGTGTCAGTCTAGACTGTATGTGTTCTAAGTGCCAATGTGAGGCTTGAACCCAGAACCTTCTGACTCAGAGGCGAGATGCTACCAACTGAGCCAGGCTGTTACATAATGGTCACATATGAGTCAAGGGTTTCCAGGGGCCGTCAAGGTATACTCCAGATTCAGTTACTCCAGGGAAGATGAGTAAAGGAATAACTTTTAAAAATTCACGGAAAATAACAAACTTCATGAATTATTTATGAATCTGTCTCTTTGGGCTTGAATTTCTGCCCCTCCCCTGCAAGGTCTGAGCACCCTGTAGCTTGATGTTCATAATTATTCCTGGACTCAGCTGGCAGACTGGCAGACTCTGCCGAAATAAATCTGCTTTTCAGCTGATAACATGTCCTTCACGAATTACGATTGATTTTATATATAATTCTAGATATTCATAATTTCATCATTGCTTTTGATATATGTGTTATATGTGTGTCGGAAGTACTTCATATCTATTCTGTTATTTCTGAGGTCTGAATGAAATCATGTGTGTCTCAAATTAGATGTGCATTTAGTAACAATATTTAAATTTCTTCCTCACATGCACAGTCACAAAATATCAGCATTCACTTTAGCTTCAGAAGAACTTTCTCAATTAATATAATTTTCTCTTTGGCACGCTGAATATAGTCCATTGATCTACCACCTCTGGGACCTTATCTTGAAGTTTCCGTCTGTCTAGTTGCTGTTAAGATCCTAAATTGAAGGAGTTTTCTACCTCCAGAAAACAAAGGCATTGGAAATGTATGCTTTTTTCAGGGAAAATAAAGTGATGTAAACCCTTTTATTCTTTCCCCAAAAATAACCATTTTAATGTTTAGCATTTTAACAATCTGATTGATTTTAACTTTGGGACGTCCTTCTGAAATGAAAGGCGCTATACAAATTTGTTGTTGTGATCATTTTATGAATTACAATTTTTTTTAAAAAAAGCACAGATGACTAACTTGTGATCATCAAAAAATCAGCAATAAAGGAGGTCAGTTGTGCCTCTGCAATGCTAAATCTTACAGGAACTATCTACTCTAATTTCAGATCTCCACTCTTTCTCATACCAATTTACATATTTTCTCTTTGAGTGTTTTGTCCAATTCCCTTTGTGGTAATGAGTTTAGGATATTAAATATATCCTTGATACATGGGCCAAAGGGCCTTATTCATCGAAACAAATCTTATGATAATATCTCGGGTCCACAAATATTGGTCATTCGATAATAGCAGTATTAACCATGGTACTGGTGCAAATACCATGTCACCAATAATCACCAAATTAAGGTCACCAAGTTCTGTAATGGCTTCATTTGCTAATGCATTTTTTATCAGTGAAATCAAAACAACACGCTCTCTGATGGCATCTCCTTCACAGGATATATTGTGAAGTTCAGTGACCGTGTAATTTGCAGGTGAACATGGCAGCTAATTTGCATACAGCAATGTCCCACAAACAGTTGTGAAGTAAAGGACCAACTTCAGTTGAGGGATTATTAGCCAGAACACCGGGAAAAAATCCTTTTTCTCTATTTACAATTGATTTATTCATGTGAAATGTGTGAACCATGTGTGGAACCAGGATTATATCAAATAATATATCCCCCCCACCATTACTGTCATATTTGCACATTCATAGACAAAAATCTGACCTGTTTAAAAATGTCTTTGGATTACTATTGGGATACATACCTGTGTGCAATCAATCACTTTTCATTTTCATGGAGATTGAGCAATCTTTAAAAACATTCTGCAAACAATCCACCATATGGTAAATTATTTCACTAAACGTACTGTGATGCCCTTGAGTTGTTCATTCGATAAATAGCTGTGTGGACAATGTATTGATTAACCCCTCCAGTGTCCCCAGCAGGTCTCCAAAGTAACTTGGATGTTTAGCAGTTCAATGAGTTCAGTGCCTGGGAGTCGATCCTCTGCAAGTAAGGTTATTGCTAACTACACTCCTTGATTCCAATTCATGGCAAATGAAGGTCACCAAGTTCTGCAATGGCTTGATTTGTTAAGCAAGTCTAATGCATTGTTTATCGTTACATGTGTGCAAAATATACAGTCAATTCACTTTACAGTATATTCTGTGAAGTTCTTTGAGATGTCTCAATGGCGAGATAAACCACTATAGCAAATGCAAGGATTATTATCATATTTTTTATTATTAATTATTGTTATCAGTGAAATCAAAACACCAAGCTCTCTAATGGTCTCTGAGGATATCTTCTGTTCCCTTGGATACCCTTCTACTTAATGTCTTCTTTCCTTGTCTGGCTCAAACTCTGGTTCTTGACGTCAGTTCTGTTGATCCTACTGTTCCTCTTCCTCCAACAGCATGAAAGTTGCTGAGGCTGCAACTCGGATATTTCCCTCAATGGGAACTTATTGTTTCCATGTTCACACCATTAAATTTAAAGCCAATGTCACATAATAGAATGGAATATCATTTGCTAATAAATAATTTTCACATCACAATCGCTGCTCATTTAATGTATTGTGACAATGCCATTAAACTTAACAGGCAGGTTGAATTTCATCCTCATGGTGTCTCATTTTCCCTTTTCAAAGTTCTTCTCACCTGGCTTCCCTCATTTAAAATTATAAATATGTGACAAGGATAAGGTTGCCACTTTCTTTGAAAAAATCGTCACCAAATGGAGCAGTGTCCAGTGAGCTTCACCCACTCAATAACTCTGGAAGATGTGAGAGTTGTTAGCTGATCAGATGAAGGCAGAATTGGGCTTGGCTGTGATACTAGCTGCAGTCCAGTAGCTCCTGATACTTACTCGCAAGGCTCAGAAGTGAAGAATGGGTGGCAACAGAGGCAACTGTCACCTGAGGACCTGTACTCGAGTATAAATCAATGACTTCAAGACACTAGGGCAAGAACATTAACATTTTACATTACTGATGCGATTTAATGATTGAGCAAATTACTAAATTAATTGAATGAGCAATGGGTTTACTGATCATTTAAAATAATTTAATGCATTCCTCTCTATTTCGGAGCTTGTTGTTCACTGGTCTTAACCCCCAGGGACATACTTGTTCCCTCAGAGACCAGGGCAGCCAGCGACTGATTCCCATACCCCAAACGTCCTGAAAACAGTCCACTTCTGGGCACTCATAAGTAAGCACAAGAACAACAATGACTTGCATTTCTATAACTTTTTCATGCAGGATAGTGTCTTGGAGCACTGCACAGTGCTGGGGTTGGGCGTCAAGCAAAGAAATGCTAAACCCTTCATTGATAGTTACAGCTGTCAAATGACAAGCGTCCTCAATGTGAAAACGATGCCTGCATAAAAGCCAGGTGGAACGCTTGATCTCTCTGTTTCCCTTAATGTTCACAATATTGCCATTTTTGTGTATTCTGTACTTCCATATTGTGTTATCTTTTCTCCAAAACGTACTACTGCACAATTGTGCACAGCAGTGTCCCACAAACAATCATGGATTGAAGTGACCAATTTTTTTTAAAGGAATTATTACCCCCAGAAAAGCAATCCGCCAATTGACTAATAACCGAGTTCCTACTTACTGCTAAGTAAACAGAGGCGTGTGGAGTAAGGAAACTTGCCCAACATTTTGCCTTACCAGGAATTGAACCTAAGTCTCTCGCTTGTGAGGCGAGTGCTCTAAACATTGAGCTACAGGATTCCAAATACAGATTTATTTTTGTTATAAGACAGATTTTGCCTGTTTTGACAAGGGTACTTTGCCTCAATCATACTAATACTAATACCTCAATAGTACTTACAGCACTCTTTCGTGCGATAGGTAATGGAGGAAGAGAGGGCTAACAAAAGAAGGTATTACAATGGTTAAAGGGGAGATGGGTAAGGAAATAATCTAACTCCAGAGACATGCTTTCTGCTCTTCATTATTTGCTCTAAAAATTGTGTCTGAATAATAACTGCATTACAAAAGTGAAATGCATACATTTTGTTAATCGATTTTAGATAAATCTTTCTTGTTGTGCCAATTATATAGAACTTTAAACAGTCAGCATCAGGTTTATTTTGCAGAGCAATCGGGATGTAGAATTTTATTGACAGATTAGAGAGATGGCATGTCCCAAAATGAACTCCCCTCTCTGTCAATAACAGGCAATTGCCATTTCAGGAATGTTCACATTATCTCTAACCATTCAGGCCCTTATGATACAAGTTTCTCTCCAACATGTTCACAATGTTAGATGTTAACTTTTTTTCATTGTCTAGATAAATTCCTTAAAATGAATGTCTCATTCTAATTCATTTTTAGAGAGTGTCCCTGATTTTATATTTGGTATCAATGTTTATGCTGATGTGTACATTTCTACTCCAGTCTGAACAGTTTCTCTCCGACTCCTTAAACGTAAATCAGGCAAAAATAAATCTTTTAGATGACATTAAACAGAGGTTCATCGTTCCAGAAGTGGACATTAAAGATCCCATTAGACTATTCAAAAAGA
Source organism: Callorhinchus milii (assembly GCF_018977255.1). NCBI lineage: Eukaryota > Metazoa > Chordata > Chondrichthyes > Chimaeriformes > Callorhinchidae > Callorhinchus > Callorhinchus milii. Next base: position 120,779,852 of record NW_024704742.1, on the reverse strand, counting down.
GAGGAACGTTTCTCCCAGTGACCTGGCCAATGGCCCTGTTTGTGGCACATTGCTATATGTGGAGTCATATAGCTTAGTGGTTAGAGCATTCGCTTCACAAGTGAGAGACCTGGGTTCGATTCCCGGCAGAACGAAATCTTGGGCAAGTTTCCTTACTCCTCTGTTTACCTAGCAGTAAGTAGGAACCTTAGTTGTTAGTCAACTGGTTGAATTTCCGTGGGTAATAATTCCTTCAAAAACAAAAATTGTTCACTTCATTCCACGACTGTGCAGAATTGGCTGTCGTGTTTCAGCAACAAAATATATAGTCAATTCACTTTACAGTATATTCTGTGAAGCACTTTGAGATGTCTCAAAGACATTATCAAATGCAAGGATTATTATTATTACATGTTCAAATTGGCTGCCGCATTCACCTGCAAATAAATAGTCAGTACATGTTATAATAGATTCTTTGAATCGCTTTGGCGCATTTCAATAACATGAAAAGGTACTGTATCAAATGCAAAGATTATTATTTATTTAACACTAAAATATATATATGAATTTATATCCTAAAATATTTATTCAAGATTAATTGTCTTCCTTGCATGACATTTCCATAGTCTCTGCAGTTCAGAAATCATGTCCCATCCACCATTCAATCTATCTTTCTATCATTATAATACTTAACTGGGTTTGGAGCCAGACATTTGCCAAATTCTATTTAAAAATATTCATTAATACAGAACAACATTGACTTTTTTCAAGCTCAGTCAGTTGCACACAACCACAACTCAGTGGGGAGTGAAAGAGTTGCTATTTCTTCTAGTCTGAAACCTTCCTTATATCTCTGCATGCTTTGCTCACAGCACACATTAAAGTGGAAAGAAACCATATGTTTAGTGTTCTATTCAATGTATTCAATGCCAATCTCTTTCTGAAAGTAGTATAAATGTAGAAATTACTATCAACAATAATTTGTGTTTATTTAGTACCTTTCAGGCAGGATAATGTCTTGGAGCTTCTCCTTAATGAAATATCACCAATTTTTGGCTTGCAGAAACCATTGTTTTGGATCTCTGTAAGTCTTTGGTTACTCCATTTGACACTAGTTGTGTTGTGATATGAGTTCCAGAATAACATTTTAATGGGTGTTGGGCTTGGGTTAACCTAAGAGCTGCTAGGAAACCACTAACTGGTGAAAACCATTGTTCAGATTCACTTTATCCCTGTCCTTTACATTAGGGGAGAGCTCACATCTAAGATGTGAACCTCAAGCAAAGTTTTAGACTAGACGAGAGTGATAGTTATCTTTTTATCTGGTAATGAAATCTCTTGAAACTTTAATGAGATATTTGTTTTAACTTAGAGGCCTGATTCTTCATAGTTTATCATAAACAAATCCCCTTAGTAAATAAGCTTATTTGTAAATAAGCTCCAACTCATAGGTGGATGAATAAATCTTTGGGAAATAGATTTCAGTGGCTCTTTAGGCATTGATTTCTGAGGTCTGATTCCAATCAGCTGCTTAAAAGTAATAATAATCCTTGCATTTGATATGGTGCCTGTATATTTTGTGGGAGAAAAGCGTCACCAATTGCGCACGGCGTGTCCCACAAACAGTGTGGATTGAGTGACCAAATAGTTTTTTGAAGGACTTATTATTACCCACGGCAAACGATCTGCCAATTGACTAACAACCAGGTTCCTACTTACTGCTAGGTAAACAGAGACATGTAGAGAAAGGAAACTTGTCTAAGATTTCATCCTGCCCGGAATCGAATCCTCTTGATTGCGAGGTGAGTGCTCTAACCGATACACTGCAGGACTCAATAAAAGTGGATGAGATTTCCCATTTAACGACAACTATGCTGATTACCATCACATTCTTTGTGGTGGGTTACAAAACAAGTTCTTATTTACTGGATCCTTAGTTTCCAGTGCGAAGGCTTGAAATCTTATCATCTATTTATATTGCTGTCCACCAGATCACGTGATCACAAGATCAACACCAACAACAACTTACTATTATATAGTGCCCTTCACGCAGGGCAGCTTCTCAAGGTGCTTGATCAATTTGTATGAAGAAATTTTTTTTGTCCATTTGACCTCATTTTTCCAGAACACCCGCTCTGCCATCCTCCCATCAGAGCATCAGGCTGTTTCTTAACAAGCCCAGTATCCTGGCCTCAACTACCCTTCCTGACAATCTGATCTAGTGATTAATTTCCCTCTGGGTAAAAAAATATTTCCTGGTGTTTATCCTGAAAATGCCCTTTGCTACCTTGAATCTGTATCCTCTTGTTCTGTTGTCCTGGCCTATCTACAAATATTGTTCTGGGTTTGAATTCTGAATCCCTATGTACATGAGTTCAGAGATTGTAGCAAAATATCATCACTGGCATCCGATTGTCTTTTACATGCTGCATATTATTTCTGTTGAGTATTGAGATGGATTTTCAGATATCCAGCTCGGTGGTGACTGTTTTTTAACAGCTGTGACATACTGTCTTTCTGTTATTTCTTCATATTTGTGATGCATTGCTTTTTGCAGATTAGCTAACATGTTTGGCTACAAAATCCAGTCACTGTACTTTACAGTAAATCCTTACATTTGGTATAGCACCTTTTATGATTTCCTGACATGAAATATACCAAAATATACCAAATGTAAGGATTATTATTACAGTAGTATATAATTGCTGGGACCACCTTACCTGCATGTGCATCACATTGCATGTGCTTTATTAGAGCTGGCATTGCAACCAGGCAGCTTTTAGATAGCACATAATCCTCATGCAGAGCAAGACATATTGGATTTTTTTTCTATATTTAATCTAATTCTCATGCGTCCATCAGCTAAGAGGCTAAACACAGGTCGTGTGTGTCTCTTCAGGAGGACATTAAAGATTCCATAACACTATTTCAAAAAAAGAAGAGCCTTTCTCCCAGTGGCCTGACCAACAAATCTACCAGATAAATTGTTAATTCATTCATGGCTGTTTGTGTGACCTTGCTGGCTGCCATGCTTGACTATAAGTGCGCAGGCAATAATTTTGACAGTTATTAAACTGTGAAGCCCTTTCAAAATTTTGGACAGTAAATCAAATGCAAATCATTATTTGTACTATTATTTCAGACATTTATTTACTGCTTCTCACCTCCTCCATGCTGTGCAATATTCCCTTGGCACAAGTGAAAGTCGGCTTACTGATCCCAAGCCTCTCCCTCTGCAGCTCATGAGCTGTATGCAATTGGCTGCCACATTGCGCCCACAATTACACAGTCGATCCATTTTACAATATATTCTGTGAAGTGCTTTGAGACATCTCAACGACGGGGTAAGACATTATATCAAATGCAAGGATAATGATTGATAACGATCACCAAGAAACAGTTGAAAGCAGCTTAAATATCTCACGTGTGCTAAATTTTTGATTTCTCTTGAATGACGTCTGGTGCTTTGAGCAACTTTTTTTAAGGGAGAGGTGCTATCTAAATGCAAGTTGTTGTAGGTGTGTGATTGCACTAAGATGAATAATGGCAACCTTTAGAATGCTTGTTTAGATTGAACATGCAAATTGGAAACACTGTTAATATTGATCTTATTAAAATGCAGTAGTGTTTATGGCCGCTTTATAATGATATGAAATTCCTGCTAAAAATACGAGGGCATATTACACACAGAATCTTGTTTGTTTTGTGGGTGTGTATGCATCACACAGGTACTGCATATTGTGTTCGCTTTCATCAGAATGAGGTTAATTTAGAATGACGCTTTGTCACATTGATAGTCAGTTGTTGATTCCTTCTTTGTTCTTATACAGTAACAGGTCAATTAGTACACAGTTCTGAAGTGTGTCACCGACAGTCTGACACTTTCCCCTTCTGCGGTTTAAAATAATTTTCTCAGATGGCATATTGTCAACTTCTCCACCATGAGAATGATACCAGGAATGGGGAACCTTAGCTATGAGGACAGGCTGGAGAAGTTAGGACTTTTCCCATTAGAGCAGAGAAGCTTACGTGGGGAGCTGATAGAGGTCTTCAAGATCATGAAAGGTTTCGACAGGCGAGATAAGGAAAAGCTGTTTCCGCTGGTAGGTGTGTCTGTGACCCGTGGTCACAGTCTTAAGATACCTACCAAAAGAAGCAGAGTGGAGGTTAGAAGAAATTTTTTCACTCAGCGAGTTGTTCGAATTTTGAATGATCTGCCTGAAAGGGCAGTGAAGTCCGATTCGATAACAGCTTTTAAGAGAGAACTGGATAGGTATCTGGGGAAGAAGGGTTTGCAGGGTTATGGGGAGAAAGCTGGTGATTGGGGTTAGTGAAAGTGACTTGCTCTGTCAAAGAGCCGGCACAGACTCGATGGGTCGAATGGCCTTCTTCTGTGCCGTAACATTCTATGAATCTATGAATCTCAATTTCCTCTCTTCCATCTTTCAAATCCTACTGAGCTAAACACACAAAACCTTACACTGGGGTTTGTTTGCCTGGTTGACAACTCAAAGATGGCAGGACGTGTGAGATAATAACAGGGAGAGGAATGAAGTGGTGGTTGGGGAAATAATTAGATCATAATCTGAATTTAGACATTTCTTTACTGTTGATGAACATTTAGCATGAATCTCAACACTTAATGTTTCTTCATATTTTACAATATGAAATATCTAGTCTATTTCTGCATGTGACCCAGCCCCAAATCCTGGATTTCTCTCTTTGCCGCTTTCTTTTCAATCCTCTATGCCATTCTTAAGGATGCTCCACGTGTGAAGGGCGCTATATAATTGCAAGTTGTTGTTCTTAATTGTTCTCACTTTGGTACCTGTCATGTTTCCCTTTGCATAGAATTGGTGGAGTGCTGTAGCTCAGTGGTTAGAGTACTCGCTTTCCAAGCGAGAGACCTGGGTTTAATTCCTAGCCGGGCAAAATGTTTGCCAGGTTTCCTTACTCCACACGCCTCCATTTACCTACCAGTAAGCAAGAACCCGGCTGTTAGTTGATTGGCGGATGGCTTTTCCACTGATAATAATCCCTTTTAAAAGAAATAATAATAATTTGGTCACTCAATCCACAACTATTTGTGGCACACTGCTGTGCGCAATTGGCTAACACTTTTCACCCGCAAAATATAGTCAATTTACTTTACACTATATTTTGTGAAGCGCTTTGAGACATCTTGAAGATGTGATAAGGCACTGTATCAAACATAAGGATTATTATTATATTTATTATATTATATTATATTATAATTACAATTACGTAGAACACTATAGCTTGGTGATTATACCCCAAATGGGTCTCCACCCTTCCTAATCTTCTCTCCATACCCCTCTATTCCCTTCTGCTCATGCATTCTCCATTATTTACTTTGCTGTAATCTTCCTTATCTTTTGTCCGTACAATGTAATGTATTTTCAAATGTTGTCATACTTGTGCTATTTTCTCACTCTTATGTTACTGTTTTCCATTTTAGAATTCTGGAATATCATTTTCTTTACTATTGTGAATAAGTAAAGAGTCCCGTAGCATAGTGGTTAGCATACTCGCCTTGCAAGCGAGAGGTCGCAGGTTAGATTCCCAGGCGGGACAAAACCATGGACTGTTTGTGGGACACTGCTGTGTGCCATTGTCTTCTGCGTTTCTCCCACAAATTACACAGTCAATCCACTTTACAGTATATTCTGTGAAGCGCTTTGAGACATCCCAATAACATGATTAGGTGATATATCAAATGCAAGGATTATTATTATTAATATATAAATAACATTAGAAGTTTCCAATGCACTGAGCCATAGAATTTTTGTAAGCTGCTTCAAGCTGCTTTTCAATGAATAATGTTCCAGGATGCCCCATAGATAGAATTTCAAAACGAGTCTAGGTTTGTGATAAGGGTGGATACAGTAGTATTACAGAAGGTTTCAAGGGAGTAAAAGAGACTAGCCAAATTTCTTCTTAAATTTTACATGTGTTGAAATATTTTGTACTGAAATAAATTCCCTCTAGGCTTTCCTTATCCTTTGAGGTTTGGAGTTGTATAATAAAATCTGTTTTGCAATTAAGCTCATTTGGAAATGCAAATCCTCTCCTCTTAGCCCGAATCAGTAATGCAGTTTTCCATTTATTTTAATGAGTACAACCTCAGTGTTTAATGATGACAGACCTTATCCTTTTTGAGTCATAGGAAAAAATCTAAGTAATTAACCTAATTGTGTATGCAATTTTAAAATTTACGCCAATGCTACTTCTTTATACATCTAAATTAGACCCAATTAATATACTTAAGTTAGATGCTGTTAGTATGACTATGCTCCCTAACCAGTAACAATTTGGGAGGCATAGTTTTGGAGTTAATAAAAAAAATGTGGAGATGTTTAGGCAACAGCCATTATCTCCACTTTCATATATTTTCTATTGTGGTGTATCAGCCTTGCTCACTTGGTAGCACTTTGAGTCGGAAAGTCTGGGTTAAAGCCACACTTAGGCACTTGGAGCTCAAACTCCAATGAAACACTGAGGGTGTATTGCATATGTAGGAGATGCTATGCTTTAGATGACACAAACTGAGGTGCTGTTTGCCTGTTCAGGTGAATGGTGTCATGACTCTACTCAAAGGCACGTTTTCCCAGTGTCCTGGTCAACAATTCCTCACATAAAATTGGTCATTCAATACTTGGCTATTTGTAGAACACTGCTGTGTGCAAATGGGCTGCTGCGTTTATCTACAAATACAGTCACTGTACCTTAGAGTAACTCCTGCTAAATTATTTGAGATATCTTTCTGATGTGAAAAGTGCTATACCTTTTGCAAGGATCATCATTAGCATTATTATTATCAGCAGATTGATTGTGCTGTGTTTATTTCTGCAAGGTTTTAGAGGATAGTCTCCACCATGAAATAGGTTGCCTTCATTTATAGAATAGGCTGTCATTTATCGCCTTTGTAGTTTTCTACTGAGAACCTGGGTTAAGAACCATATACCTTATAATTTCTCTATCAAGATTGAAAAGAATAGCTGAGAAACAACATGATTTAATATGTGTCTACATTACCTGAAGCTTGAATTTCAATATCCTATATAATAAAATAATAATCTTTGCATTTGATAAAGCGCTTTTCACATCTTCTAGACGTCTCAAAGTGCTTCACAAAATAGACTGTAAAGTGAATTGACTGTATATTTGTGGGCGAAACGTGGCAGCTAATTGCGCATAGCAGTGTCCCACAAACAATCATTGTTTGAAGTAACCAATTTTATTGTTTTTTTTTGAAGGATTATTATCAGGTGAGTGGAGTAAGGAGACTTTCCCAAGGTTTCGCCCTGCTAGGAATCAAACCCAGGTTCTCTCACTTGTGAGGCGAGTGCTCTAACCACTGAGCTACAGGACTCCGTAATATATATCATATTTCGAAGGGATAATCGATAGAAGTAAGGGTTCTGTCTTTGAGCCATAGAATAATATGTTAGAAAAAGAGTTCAGCTTTAATTACAACAACATAGTGACAATGCAAAGAGGAGGGAAAGAGTATATAGGACAATATATTCAGAACTTTGAAAGAACGGGAGAAGAAAGTTTGAAGGAGGAAGGGTCATAGCAGTATTGATAAAACAGAGACCCAGGAAGAAGTGATCTATTTTATTGTTTCCTATCCGAAACTGCAACAACAACTTGCATTTATATTGCATCCTTTACAAAATGTAACTTTTCAGAGTGCTGAACAATGGCAACAACAACAACAAAATTACATTTGTATAGCATCTCTCACATCGGGAAGATGTCCAAAGGTGCTGGACAGTCAGTGTTTCGGACACGTGCTGGGGGTCGGGATTGGGGAGGGTGGAGGGCAGTGGGGAAAGCAGGGTGATCGAAAGCATGGTTGAAGAGAAGGATCTTGAGATGGGTCTTGAAGGAGGCAAGGGGGGCCGAGGTGGAGGGACTGCGGGATGGAGTTCCAGGGGTGGGGGCAGACTGGCAGAAGGCCCACCCACCAATGGTGGGGCAGGTGAGGGAGGGGACATGGAGCAGGCCGGAGCCCGCTAAGCGGAGGGAGTGGGCAGGATCGTAGGGTGTTAGGAGTTCGCAGAGGTAGGGGGGAGCAAGGCCATGGAGGGCTTTGAAGGTGAGGACCAGAATCTTGAACTGTATCCTCTGTCTGATGGGAAGCCAGTGGAGTTGGGCGAGGATGGGGGTGATAGGGTCATGGAGCCTGGTGCGGGAGACGACACGGGCTGCAGAGTTCTAGATGATCTGCAACCTATGGAGGGAGGAGTTGAGGAGGCTGACAAGCAAAGAGTTTGCATAGTCGAGCCTGGATGTAATGAAGGCATGTATGAGGGTTTCGGCGGCTGCAGTGTGAGACAGTGGCAGAGCCGGGCGATGTTGCTGAGGTGGGGGAAGGCAGAGCGGGTCATGGCGCAAATGTGGGGTAGAAAGGATAGTTGAGGGTCAAACAGGACCCCAAGGTTCCAGACTGGCTTAGTAAGGTGGAATGTGCAACCATGGATGGTGATGCTGTCAGTGCCTGAGGTGGGAGGCACTGACGGGAGCCAATCAGGGGGGCCTCGGTCTTGTTGACGTTCAGCTGAAGAAAGTTAGCTCTCATCCAGGACTTGATGTCTGACAGACATTCTGTCAGCACAGCAGTGGTCCTGGAGACAAGGGTGGAGGCAAAGAGGTATAGTTGGGTGTCATCCGCATACATGTGGAAGTTGACCCCATGTCTGCGAATGATGTCAAGAGGGAGCATATAGATGTTGAAGAGGAGGAGACCAAGGACAGAGCCCTGAGGAACGCAGCATGAGACAGTGTGGAGAATAGAGGAAAAAATGTTTGTGGAGATGAAGTGGCATAGTTTCAGGCTGAGCCAGTGGGAAGTGGGAGGTGACCATATACATGGTTAAAGAAGAAAGTCTTCAGATGCAATCTGAAGACGGCTAAAGAGGGGCCAAGGCAGAGAAATTGCTTCCCTCCTATGAAAGTCGTATCTAAGTCTTTGGGTGAACAAATTAGAGCCGCTCAGTGGAAAATAAAGTGTAAGGAACAAAATTAGGTGAGTTTTTGGGAGGGTGCTTCAAGAATGGAAGAGATTTGAGAATTCCACTCAAGATCAAAAGAGGTAATAGGATGCAAAGAAAATGTATTAAGAGGGCTGTCAACAGTGCGAGCTGGTTAGACTTCGGAGAGGCATAAAGAAACTTTCTCTGAAGATTTAATAGAAACATTTCCTCATTGAAAGAAATGGAGGAGTAATTTTTAGTAAATAAGTCTGCACTGAGAGAAGAGGACACAGGTTATATGTATTGACAGTATGTAGGTGAAGGAAGTTGATGAATCTACAGTGAAATCACCTGCAAAAGACTCATAAGATGCATGTTGTTGGAGGTTGTCATTGATGTGGAGAAGGAACAAAGTGGGAGAGCGAACAGAACCCTAGGGAACCATCAAGTTGATCAACTAAAACACTGAACATTCAATTACACTAAAGATAGAAAAATGTGATCGGAATCTAGATAACCAAATGGTATAACAATGATGCCCTTTAATTCACCAGTTTGAATCAATCTCCCCCACCGAAACAAAAAAAACATACCTACCTACCTACCTGCCTGCCTGCACACACACACACACACACAAGAATGTGGGTACAGTGGTGTAGTCCATTCGTATTCCAATTTGCTTTGGTATAGAATAGCAAGTCCTGCGTTTCGATCCATGGATTCTCAACAAGCAAATTCACAGTTGTAGTCAGCCAGAGGTGGAAGAGAAAACATAACGTTCATGTCTGCAGGGAGGAAGAAATAACATAACTTGTGAGTTACCACAATCATTCTTGTACTTTAAGCGCTTTGAGATGTCTAGAAGACGTGAAAAGCGCCAATTCAAATGCAAGGATTATTATTATTATTACTCTGACTCATGGCCAGTTACCAAGCAGAATCAGGTTGAATCATGTCCTTGTCCAAGGAATGGAAGGACCAAAGGGAGAAGAGAATACCTAAAGATAGAGATTTTAAAAGAAATGAAAGTATATATTTAAGAACAGAACACAATTTCTCCCCTAAAGTACAGTTGTTCATTACTCCAACATGTTTAGATTATGGACGGGGAGATAATTCTGCTATTTCTGGTCCAAAGCAATCATTAAAAAACGATGCTTGCAGACTACATAACAAAGAGAGGGACAGAATATTCCCATTAATGTTCACTCATGCTGAGGATGTATCACTATTGCTTTTTCGTTATCATTAAAATGTTACAGCAAGCCATGTCTCGTAGCTGCTGTCAATTAGAGATTGGACAATTCTTATTAAAGTCTATCATTTATTTTCACCCTGAAGCTAAGAAATATAGTGGACATTTTTAGTTAACACCACAATTCTTCATGCACCCCATGTCCTCTCCCATGCCACATTCCATGAATGTATCACTCCCATCCTCGTTCAGATCCACTCGCTGCCCGTCCTCCAGTAGATCGAATTGAAGATTCTCGTTCACGTGTTCAAATCCCTCCACAGCCACTTCCATCCTACCTCGACCTACTGAACCCTACCAACCCAGCTGCTCCCTTCCCTCAGCTAATATCAAGCTGCTTTATGTCCTTGCCATCAGTGGGCAAGCTATTAGCTCTCTGGAACTCCATCTCAATGACCTTCCGCCATGCCTCCCCACCCTCTCACCTTTAACAACAACAGAGGCAACAACTTGCACTTATATGGCGCCCTCCAAGCAGGGTAGCGTCTCAGAGCACTTAACAGTGGCGGAGCCTGACTCCAGGCTGGGAGGGTGAGGTGGGGGTGGGGGGGGGTGTTAACATAAGCACGGTTGAAGAGGAAGGTTTTCAGGCAGTACTGGAAAAAGGAGAGAAGGTGTAGGAATTCAGGACTGCCCCAGTTTACTCAACAAGAGTTCACACACGCAAGATCACCAAAGCTTCATAAGATTCATTCAAACACACAAAGTTACATTCCCTGCATTAACATTGATAATATTTTATCATATTAGCATGCAGCTTTAGCAAACACAGCAGCCAAAACCATATTAGCCACGACCCTAGCCTGGGATTGGTTCTGGTTGGAGAAAAGCCTTCCTCCTATACAGTCGTTGCTGTCCTTCGACTCGAGTCCTCTTCTACTTAATTTTCTCTCTCTCTAGGTCTTTTAACTCCAATCTGAAGTGCTAATTCTGCACTCTTTGTTCCCATTCCCAATTAGAAGTAGTCTTCTAATCACCCAGGGATGAACAGTACTACTTTGATCTCCAGATGTGTGAGATCATCCTTCCTCTGGGCCCCACTGCCATTTCGTAAGGTTCTGCCCTTATCTCTTTCTTTAATTGTTAGGTCCACAATGTGGTACTTCCTTTAATCTTAACCCTGGTTTTATGCTCTGCTACTTCCTTCTTGTCACATGTATTTTACAAGGCCTTTCCTTGATCAGGCCGATCATTTGGTTCTTGGTTCCTGATAGCTTTGTCTGATGTCTGGTACCATGTTCCTGTTTTTCCATGCTGCAAGCTATGTGCCTGACACACACATTCCTCTCTTTATTACAAGGGAGCAAGCCGGGATGGAAGGAGAGTGATCCAGAGCTTTGTGGTATAGTGGCTGAAAGCGTGAGCTCCGATGGTGGGGTGGAGGGTGCGAGGGATGAGTAGGAGTGCCAGTCGAGCAGAGGGCCCGGGTGGTGGATTGGGGAGTGAGGAGGTAGGGAGGTGCGAGAGAGTGAAGGGATTTGAACACAATTGTGAGGATCTTCAAGTCGATCCATTCGGTGATGAGGAGCCAGTGGAACCTGGCCAGAACTGGTGAGATGTGGGTACGGTGTTCCATCTGGGTGAGTATGTGGGCGGCAGAGTTCTGAATGAGCTGGATCTTTTGAATAGTTGAACTGAGGAGACCGGCGAGGTGTGCGTTTGAGTAATGAGTGCCTTTAAAGCCCACCTTAAGACTTATATTCTCGAATTACGCTCACTGTCTGTCCTCCAGTACTGTGATTACTTAAGACCTATCTTTCCCCACTTCTGACTCTACTCATCCTCCACTTCGCCCCTGCCTCCCGTGTCCCTTGTGTTAGCTCAGGTGCCCAGTATGCTGTGTGAACCACTTTGAGATGTCCTTCTGACTTGAAAAATCTTATCTATATGTAAATAATTGTTGTCGTTGCTTATGCACTCAATGCTATTTTTCCTATTTACGCAGTACTTTTTGAGGTCGAAAATAAAAGTTCTACTGTATTAGAACATTCTGTACTGTAAATATCAGGCTTAATGTGCATTGCATTTCCACCTTCTACCCACACAGAAGGGCAAGCTCGTCAATCTTTCATTATGAATAATGGACTCTTATGTTGCACTTTTAATGTAACAATAAATAATAATAATCCTTGCATTTTATAAAGTGCTTTTCATGTCTTCTCAATGTCTCAAAGCACTTCACAGAATAGACTGTAAAGTGAATTAATTGTATATTTGTGGGCAAAACAATATATATAGCACAGGAATTGTGCTATTACAAGCTAAGTAATAAATGGCTAACATGCACAGAATGATGGTTTATTGTATTGCTGTTGTGAATGTTGTTGTGATGGTATGAGAGGAAAATTCACAATAAACAGGAAAGCACTACTCATCAAGTCTAATAACAGTTCCTACAATATTCTGGGATTTCATTATAAGATCACAAGAGAGAGGTAAAATAAAGAAGGCCATTGCCCATTTGATCTCATCCTTCCAGATTAACCCCAACTTCAAAGCATGCTTGACTGCCCCCCCACCAGACACACACACACATGTAAATATCATATTTCTGTTATAGAATCAAGCTCTATCTTCTTTCCTGTTTCTTTCAGCTACCCCTCTCAATAAGTTCTAATCCATCCATGAAGAACTGTATTTGCTCCATGACCCTATCTCCCCCATCCTCCCGACTCCACTGGCTTCCCATCATACAGAGGATACAGTTCAAGATTCTGGTCCTCACCTTCAAAGTCCTCTATGGTCTTGCTCCCCCCTACCTCTGCGACCTCCTAACGCCCTGCCATCCCGCTTGCTCCCTCCGCTCAGCGGGCTTCAGCCTGCTTCATGTCCCCCGCCTCGCTTGCCCCACAGGTGGGCCTTCTGCCACTGTGCCCCCGCCCTCTGGAACTCCATCCCGCAATTCTTCCACCTCGCCCTTTCCCTTGCCTCCTTCAAGACCCATCTCAAGACCTTCCTCTTCGACCGTGCTTTCAATCTCCCTGCTTCCCCTCCTGCCCTCCACCCTCCCTGACCCCGACCCCCAGCTTGTGTCCGAAACTCTGTCTGTCCAGCGCCTTGGCACATCCTCCTGACGTGAAAGGCGCTATACAAATGTAATTTTGTTGTTGTTGTTGTTGTCCCAGAAGCTTGAATTATGCTTGAGAATGATGCAAGTATTGTTTGTATTTCATAGATTCATAGATTCATAGAATGTTATGGAGTCCTGTAGCTCAGTGGTTAGAGTACTCGCTTTGCAAGTGAGAGACCTGAGTTCAATTCCAGGCAGAGGGCGAAACCTTGGGCAAGTTTCCTTACTCCACACGCCTAATAATAATCCCTCCAAAAAACCAAAAACAATAATTAAATTGGTCATTTTCAATCTACGTCTGTTTGTGGGACATTGCTGTGCGCAATTGGCTGCCGCGTTCGCCCACAAATATACAGTCAATTCACTATACAGTGTGTTCTGTGAAGTGCTTTGGGACGTCCTCCTGACGTGAAAAGCGCTATATCAAATGCAAGGATTATTATTATTATTATTATTATTGCACAGAAGGAGGCCATTCGGCCCATCGAGTCTGTACCAGCTCTTTGACAGAGCAAGTCATGGCACAGAAGGAGGCCATTCGGCCCATCGAGTCTGTACCAGCTCTTTGACAGAGCAAGTCACTTTCACTAACCCCAATCACCAGCTTTCTCCCCATAATCCTGCAAACCCTTCTTCCCCAGATACCTATCCAGTTCTCTCTTAAAAGCTGTAATCGAATTGGACTTCACTGCCCTTTCAGGCAGATCATTCAAAATTCCAGCAACTCGCTGAGTGAAAAATTTCTTCTAACCTCCCCTCTGCTTCTTTTGGTAGATATCTTAAGACTGTCACCACGGTCACAGCCACACCTACCAGCGGAAACAGCTTTTCCCTATCTCGCCTGTCGAAACCTTTCATGATCTTGAAGACCTCTATCAGGTCCCCGCGTAACCTTCTCTGCTCTAATGGGAAAAGTTCTAACTTCTCCAGCCTGTCCTCATAGCTAAGGTTCCCCATTCCTGGTGTCATTCTCGTGAATCTCCTCTGCATCCTTTCCAGTGCCTTAATGTCCTTCCTGAAGTAAGGTGCCCAGAACTGGATGCAGTACTCCAGCTGAGGCCTAACCAGTGTTTTGTATAGATTAACCATAACCTCCCTACTCTTATACTCTGCCCCACCATGGAGTGTTGTTGAATATTGTAGATCTTTGGAGGCACAGTAGCCACAAAAGTTGGAAATTAGGCACTTAAATTATTGCCTGGCGGGTTGACATTAAACTTAAAAGATTAGCAGCAATTTATAAGGAAAAAACTAATGACAGCAACTGTTCAGTCATTCTGCCAAGAACAACAGATGTGGTGGAATGGAAGTTTGCCCAAGAGTTAATTCAAAAGTCAAGTGATTACTAATGTGGACATATTCTGGAGTTATATCGATATGCATTGGTAATTGAGATTAATGATGTATAAAATGCAATGTTACATTTTAAGGACATAAAATGCTAGTCTGAACACCACAACTTTATTGCTGTTTTATTTTGCTGAATTGAAGCTTCTTTTGACCCTTCAAGGTATCTTCTTCCTTTCTGCTTACTCTACACGACACCCACTTGTGTATTTTTTGGGCGAAACACGTCAGCCTATTGTGCACATTAATGTCGCACAAACAGTCATGGATTGAGTGACCATTTTTTTGAGGGATTATTATTTCTAAAAGCAATCCGCCAATTGACTAACAGCCGGGTTACTTCTTCCTTCTAGGTAAACAGAGGACATGGAGCGAGGAAACTTGCCTAAGGTTTCATCCCACCGGCAATCAAACCCGGGTCCTCTCACTTGCGAGGTGAACGGGCTAGCCACTACAGTACGAGCTGCAGAAATGAATGTGATAATAGGAATATTAGCATTTCCACAATGTCATTCAAAATTAATATTAGTCACTGATATCCCTGTGTCAAATACATTATTTCTTTTATAAAATATTCAAATAACAGGATTGAGTGGCAGAGTGGATTAGCACACTATTTTTTCACCTCTAGAGCTTTAGTTTAACAATACATTTAAGTTAATGTAATGGAACCGGACAATGCGAGGAAGGTAGAAACAGGTGCAGTTGTCATGATGGCTTTATCACAATCACAAGCACACAAACAAGCACCAACATAGAACGAAGGAGCCAATGTACTAGCAGCCAAAGATGGTACCACATTACACAGTCACCAAGACAAAAGGCAGGTAACAAAATTCCAGCACAAAGGCCAGCACTATCTGCCAACTCGGTTTCATTCATGGTCTTCTTCCAGGGCATGGGACATCTACACACAGATGAAGCATCACCCAGATAAAGCCCACCACCTGCTGTCTCGACCCATCCCCACCCGGCTTTTGATCACTCAACTCCCCCTTCTCTGCCCACTGTTAACTGACACAATCAACCAGCCCCTCTCCTCAGGCTCTGTCCCACTCCCCCTCAAAAACCGCTGTCATCACTCCTCTACTTAAAAAACCCAGCCTCAATCCCTCTAATCTTACAAACTTCAGACCCATCTCAAACCTGCCTTTCGTGTTCTCGCAAATCAACTTTACTCACACCTCTCCCTCCACTTCCTACACAAACCCCTCCATTCCGGTTTCCACTCAGTCCACAGCACAGAGATAGCGTTCATCAATCAACAAATTACGTCCTCTCCCTCTGTGACCAGGGCGCCCTCTGCCTCCTTGTTCTCCTGGACCTCACCATCGCATTTGAACATGCCATCCTCCTCCACCGCTTTTCCTCCCTCATGCACCTTAGTGGGATCACACTCGCATGGTTCAAGTCCTACTTAAACTGCCAACAATAAATCTCGGAAACTGTCTTTTCCTCCTGCCCCCACCCGGTCACCTGCGGGGTACCCCAAGGCTCCATCTTTGGCTCCCTTCTTTTCCTTATCTACATGCTGCCTCTCGGCGATGTCATCCACAGACATGAGGTCAACTTCCACACGTCTGCGGATGACACCCAAACGTATTTCTCCTCCTCCAGTTGCTATTCCCAGTCTGCTGATGTCCTGTCAGCTTGTTTGACAGACATCAAGGCCTGGATGAGCACAAATTTCCTGCAGCTGATTGTTGGCAAGACTGAAGCGATACCTTTTGGCTCCCGTCAACACCTTTTCTCCTGCAGGTCTGAACTCTTCAACCTCCCTGGGCTCTTCCTCAGACTCATTGAACGCGTGTGCAATTTAGGGGTCAGGTTCAATTCCCAGCTTTTCTCTCTACTTCTCTCTACTCTTTTTCCACCTCTGCCACATTGCCTCACAACCAATGCAGCCGAAATCCTCATCCTTCGTCACTTCCCAGCTGGACTATTCCAATATCCTCCTCGCTGATCTCTTCAGTTCCACCATACACAAAATCTAATGAAATCAAAACTCTACTGCCCAGATACTGACCCACCCATAACTCTGTACCCCCATCACCCCAGCCCTTGCAAGGCTCCACTGGCTCCCAATTACTGAACGGATTGATTTTCAAGATCCTCTCGCTCATTTTCAAATCCCTTCATACCCTCGCACATCTCTACTAATGCGACCTGCTTAACCCCCACTCTACCATCTGCTCAGCCGGCTCCAGGCTCATTTTTGTCCATCGTCCCCTCCACTCCACCATTGGTGGCTGTGCCTTCAGCCACTAGGCTCCGAAATTCTGGAACTCTCTTTCTCAATCCCTCTGCCTTGCCCACTCCCTCCCCACCATCAAATCCCACCTAAAAACCTTTTTGATCATGCTTACGGTCACCTCCCCCCCTTACTCTACCCCTGGCTCGTTGTCAGATTCCACCACTATCAAGTGCTCCAGAACGCTACCCCCCATGAAGGGCATTATATAAATGTAAGTTGTTGTTGTTGCTGTTACATGTCTACCGAGCTGGGTTGTACATTTATCTGCAGCAAACAACAAAGGTATTTCTATTATTTCATGATTTGTAATAGATACTGCTTTTGGGAATTTTTCTGCTTTTTTTTTGGCTGTTGCATTATGACTCTTTTCCCCACAGTAAATAGTTCTTGATTAACCTGCTCCTTCATCTACAACTGCCAATGTTTCACATCAGCGCATCTGCTGCCACAAAAGAGCAGCCAGGAATGATTTCCTCTCTGACCATCCTCCCTCTTTTCCTTCGAGGATTTGACTGGCCTCCACTCAGCAAAGACATTGGAAACATGGGCACAAAATACATTTCCTGCTTTTCTGAGTGTAGAGTATTGGATCTTCCATCCAGTTATACAGTACAATTATGGTTGCATTTCATATCCTAAGTTGGCTGTTAACACAATGTGAACACCGGGGTGTGTGAATTTATTTACAGTGTAGTAGTTGCTGCCCATACAGACATGGGGGTTAACTTCCACATGTATGCAGATGACATCTCAATCTATACTTCCTCCTCTAGTCACAATGCCAGAACTGATGTCCTGACTGCCTGCTTGTCTGAACTCAAGGCGTGGATCACCGCCAAGGACATCCCAAGGGTTTGCTTAAAAAAACACATTAAATTCAATTTAAAAATTTTAAAGCTATTAGGTTTTTTTACAAACCTATTTTTTGCATTGAAACTCAATGGTGCATTATTCTTAACCTACCAGGTCTCACTGCATATCTTCTTTATGTTCAATAGAAAAAACCTGTTAGTTTTTAAAAATATATATTTTTAAAAATCCCCATGGGTCTGCTACACATCCCTCATCACCTCCACTCCACAATCCGTGTTTCAGTCCCTGTACCCTGATTCTCTGGAACACGGTTAAGCACTCCGTGTTGCTATCTGCGTGAAAGGCACTATATAAAGGCGAGTTATAGTTGTTGTTGTTTCATCAGCTACTTGATAGACATCTGCCTTCAGCTTGCTTAAAAGATGTATTCAGGACGTCTTGATGTTCTAAAATTCCAAGTCTAATGCCGTGCACCAAGGTTACTCAACACTAAGTGCTGTAACCTGATGTTCATGTGAGGGGTCTTGGCTAAGAGACATGCCTCATGTGGAGCAGTGACCATTTCTAGAGTGGTCACCAATGGGTCAGTGTAAGTTGGAGCTCCTTCTGATAGCTCCTTTCCCCCTTTTACCACAAATCCACTTCCTACTTGGTTCTGGACTTTGTAAATAGGCTGAAAGAAACATTTCTGTTGTATGCCCAGGAGCTAGGAACCATGAAGAAAAACTACTGCATTTTGACATACAATCTTAACTTGCAAGAACTTTGCTATGATTGAAGAGAGATGAGAATTCCCGAGAACTGATTATTTTCTGCAGTAAATATCAGTGAGTACATACTATCTGAATGTAGGCTTTTTGGATTTTAGAAACTGCATGATAGATCCTGTATATATATTCTATAGCATTTCAATCTGTCCTCCATTGCAGTATTGTAAACAATGGAGTATGCAACAAAGACAAAGGCTAATACTACCCGTCTTTCTAATTCGCTAATTATACCTTAGTTCACAATAATATGAACAGTGCTTGCCAGGCTGCCTTGACACTGACTGCCGCACGACTGGAATCACAATGCTGGTCATTCCACAGGAGAACCATTATCCATTATTTTGTCTAAAGATCTTTCTAACTTTAACAGTCAGGTAAAAACACTGAAATAGTTCTATAATCGGTATATACATTGGTATATACTGTCTAGTGTGGTGATTGCATTTGCCTTAAAAAACTGACACATTGTGTATTGGTCTACAAAATCAATCACTACCCTTGAGAGCAATTACTTGTGAAGTGCTTTGAGAAGTGTCAACATTACATAGAGTATATCAAATTCAAGGATTATTGTTACATTATGAATAAGAGTTTGCATCAGAGTGGATGGCGCAAAGGGGCTAATCAATGACTCATTCTTTGCATTGACATTCAATGGTGCATTCCTCTTAATCTTTTCCTTCTCACAAAATAATTCACTTAACAGTATATTCTGTGAGGCTCTTTGAGTCGTCTCGAAGACATGATAAGGCATTATATCAAATACAAGGATTATTACGAGTTATTACTTGATTGGCGGATCACTCTCTGGGGATAATAATCCCTCCTCCAAAAAAATAAATAAATAATAAAAATAATTTAATTCGCTCAATCCATGACTGTATGTGGGCACTGCTATGTGTAATTGGCTGCCACGGTGTGCCCTAGGGACTCCGCTGTACACTTCCCTCCAGTCAGAAGGTCAGAAGGTGAGGAGGTCGGAGTTGTAGGGATGTGCAAAGAGTGAAAGGATTTGAACATGAGTGTGAGGATCTTGAAGTCGATCCTTTCGGTGATGGGGAGCCAGTGGCGCCTGGCCAGAACTGGCGAGATGTGGGTACCCAGTTTGGTCTGGGTCAATATCCGGGCAGCAGAGTTCTGGATGAGCTGGATCTTTTGAATAGTGGAGCTGGGGAGTCCGGTGAGAAGTGTGTTTGAGTAATCCAGGTGGGAGGTGACAAACGCATGTACGTGACTTTCGGCTGCATTTGGGGTAAGGTGCTGTTGGAGAGGGACAATGTAGCGGAAGTGGAAGAAGGCGATTCTGATTAGGGACTGGATGTGGGGGAGGAAGGACAGCTGGGGGTCAAAGCGAATGCCTAGATTGTGCATTGGTTCAGTGAGTCTCAGGGAGAGCCCAGGAAGGTTGAGCAGTTCAGGTCTGCAGGACTGAAGACGTTGACAGGAGCCAAGGAGTATGAGCACTCATCCAGGCCCTGATGTCTGCCAGACAGGCTGATAGAAAATCAGCGAACCTGGAGTTGGGACTAAACACCTCCCTGGACCATGATTCAAGAATATCAACACAGTGGGTAATGAGGATTGTCTTTTACATACATGGAGATCTTATACTGGAACACATAATTACTTTAACCTCACAAGAACAAGACACAACAGTGAAGAAATTGAAAGCCCTAATGTCAAATTAAAGCTGGAGCGAGACTGAATGCTCTTTGTTAATGACTCCCTACTATTAAATTGTCTTTCCATGCTTAAATATGATTATAACACTATCATCAACTGAAGCAAGATGTACTGTATTCAGGTCCAGAATTTAATTCTATGAAGAGGGAGACATAAAGCTTCTGGCATATGCTCAAGAAAATGAGGCAAAAGCAGTAATTTACTCCATAAAACATAATAATAGCTAATTCTCTTGCAACCCTTAGAGATGAATAAGGTGTTAATAGAATTTTGAAGCAAACAATATCAGCCCTGTAGCAATGACCACCAGCTTGTCTGACAATGAATTATCCAAAATTTTCACTGAAGCTCTGTACTGAACACCTTATCTTCCAAAATCCAATCTCTTTGATCATTCCTATTATAGCCCAAAGCACTTGTTAAGAGTGATAAGGGTCTTAGGGCACTACTGCATGAGGATTGACCAGTTGAAGAGTTCCAGGAGGACTGTGTGACAATCTAGGTGAATGCTGTCTGGCCCCTCAGAAAGTCAAGGCTTTCAGTTGACTGATCTGTAGCATTTGGATTCTTGCACTCACATCACCTCACCAGCAATCGATTTCCCCCCCTCCCCCTGGAAATGTTGAACATTTGAAACTCTCCTCTTTGTACTGTCAATATCTGTTTTCATCTTTGGGCTCTGTAGCCAATTCCCATCCCCAAAGATCTCTCTTTTTCACTCAAGTCATAATATTTCGTCCACAAATATATGGTCAATTCACTTTACAGTCTACTCTGTGAATCGCTTTAAGACGTCGAGAAGACGTGAAAAACACTATATCAAATGCAAGGATTATTATTATTATAAACCTTTTTGCCTGTCTTTTGTTATATCGATAATAACAATAATAATAATAATAATCCTTGCATTTGATATAGCGCTTTTCACGTCTTCTCAACATATTTATTTACATATTAGTGACTGTCAGCTATTGCCGTTTAAGATTTTAGTCTCCAAATTTAGTCTCCCATTTTAGGCATTGTTTTTGATGCATTTTTTGGAAATAAAAAATTAACTTTAATTAATAAAAATTAACTTTTTATTAATACAACAACCACATGCATTTATATAGCATCCTTATTGTGAGCAGCATCTTAGAGCACTTAAATAAGGTTTGGTTGAGGTGCTAACAAAATTAAGAAAGAAATAATATATTAAGGCATGTTTTTGTGTGGTCTTTGCCAAAGCAGATGGAGCCCCAGTTTCAGTCAACCTCCTTGCTAAATACAGATGATTAAAATCTAGTGAAATTGGTTTGGTTTATTATTTTGGGTAATTTGATTCATCTGGATTAGATTAGCTACATCAAGAAAATAATATTGCCAGTTAATCCCTGTTATACCCATCGGTCTGGCTGGAACCAGTGAAGGCTCGAATAAAATAAAATGAACCAAACTACTATATACATTTCAGCACTTTATGTTTGGTCTTTGTTTTGGAGAGTTATACAAAAGAGAGTAGGAAACGCGAGAAATATTTTAGTCAGCAAAAAATGATTGGTACATGAAAAAAAATTACCACTACAGTTTAAGCGCTCCGGGACACTACCCCGTGGCATGAAGGGCGCAATATAAATTCAAGTTGTTGTTGTGACACAAGAAAGTAGGAAAAGTAACAAAAGAAACCAGACATGTTTTTGTTAACTGAAAGAACTCGGTTTGTTCATTCAGAGATATAGTAGATATATTCTCTGAATTAATAAACCCGACCCACCCTACCATCGGTGGCCGGGCTTTCAGCCTCTCTGACCCGACACTCTGGAACTCCATCCCAAAATCCCTTTGCCTTGCTTCCTCCTCTCCCACCTCTCTGCCTTCCCTCACCCCGTACCCCACCCCTCCCCCATGCTCGGTTCCTGACCCCTGACTGTCCAGCGCCTTGCGACATCCTCTCGATGTGAAAGACGCTCTATAAATGTAATTTTGTTGTTGTATATTCAAGGAATTCTTTTATGAAATTGGATAGTGAAACAGGAATATGTTACTGACATGTATTACTTATTACATTTTGTATAATAAACTTTTTCTTATTTTCCCAATAATGAACCCTCACCAAGGATTTACTTTCTCCGGCTTTAATTGTGTTTGCTCCTGAATTGCTTGCAGCCACAATTAAATCTCACTAGATATGAAGAAATCCATATTGATGACCAGTTGCCTAAAATGTGACTCTGTGCGGGAGATATTTTGCTTCAGTTCCAATTATCTGCGTCCCATTGCTACTCAGCCTGCCGGATTTATTTTCATCCCTTCTGGCATATCAAGTTGACAGAGAGATCTGAACTATAGCCGATTACAATGTTTGAATCAAAAAAACTCGTACTGAACTTTTTTCCAAATGGATTTAAAAAATTTAAAGTCTTCAGTGAGTCCGGAGAAAAAAGTAGAAGGTATGTGGATGCAAGGTGGATACAGACACTGGGAATGGCAGTAGAGACACAGGAAGGCACAAATGGAATATAAATGGACATTTAATAAGGGAACATTTAACAAAATTGAATTTGACAGCAATTTTTAAGGTGCAATTTTTTTAAATTTTAACTTCAATACACAACTGTTTGTGGGACACTACTGTGCGCAATTGGCTGCCGCATTTTGTCCACAACATACATAGTCAATCGTTGTGAATATTCTCAACGACGTGATAAGACATTTAATGAAGACATTATTAAATGTTGTAAATGCCCGCCAGAAGTAAGTTACAAATTCAGCACATCACTAAAACCTGATGGTGGTACAATCCCTTCAACCCCAAGCTGCTTGTGCACTTCAAAGGTGGTAAACAGAGTTCAACCAGGAACACCTCTATGGTTGTTTCGAACAAAAATTTGTACACAGCCCACAAGCAGTCAGTCTGTAAATGCACTCACCCCATTTTACAGCACTCATTAAATCATGAAAAATCTTAATTCACTCTTACTTTTTACGTAATGCACAAATTCTGACCCCTTAGTCTAAGGAAACCCTTAATTTTTTTTAAAATCCTATTTCTCATTCTTTATCTGAACAGTGTAATAGATTTTTTAATAATAAAAGTAATCCTTGCAGTTGGTATAGCACCTTATCATGTCATTGAGGAAATTCAAAGGCTTCACAGAATATTATATAAAGTGGATTGAATGTGTATTTTGTGAGCATAACCCGGCACCCAGTTGCGCACAGCGACGTGTCAAACAAATGATCTTGGAATAAATTTAAAATTGCTGCTTTAAAAATTGCTGTCAATTTCAACTTTGTTAAAGGCATCAAATGACCACTATGGTTCATCTGCCCCATGCTCCGCTGAGGGTAATCATACTGAGTTATTATATTTATCACATAAATGAGAAAGAAGAACCATTAAGCAAATATTAAAAAGGAGGCGTTTGCTCTTTATTTTTCT
This sequence comes from Callorhinchus milii, assembly GCF_018977255.1. Classification (NCBI taxonomy): domain Eukaryota; kingdom Metazoa; phylum Chordata; class Chondrichthyes; order Chimaeriformes; family Callorhinchidae; genus Callorhinchus; species Callorhinchus milii. The sequence continues at coordinate 120,756,258 of NW_024704742.1, read as the reverse complement.
ATTGCATCAACATGCTCCATCGTGAAGCAGAATGCAAGGACTTCAATCATTAAGTATTGTCGTTATGCAATCTACAGCACTCCCTGAGGTAAGGAGTGGTGATAGATAGGAATGCGGGCTCCTGCATCTACTTTGTGGTGGTGGCAGAAGAAACTCAAAGCACCTGCTGTAAAAATACATGCTGTGATAACAATATGATAATAATAATCCTTGCATTTGGCATTATTATACTAACAACATATTTGCACATTAAAATCAAAATGAATCTTTGTAATATTTTCTTTAATTTTTTTCTTTAATTATGGTCTAAAATGCAACATTTCTAATGGGGTCCCTTTATTAGAGGAATCTTTCAAATAGGGATTCCTTCTGGTAAGTATCTCTCACTGCCTTGTGGAAGTCTATTCTAGAAATAGATTGTGTTTCTGTGGAGCTCCCAAGGGATTGCTGCGGCATATTTCTTGTCACAATTTGTGAATTGGAAAGTCCAGGATTCTATTCACAGTCTATATTAGGTTAGCTCTTCTCAGACAGAGTGGACAATAGAAGTTGCTCGGGTTGTCCAAAGTATCTTTGGATTACGGTGGAAAAATTGTCAGGATGTCTGCTCCTGGTCATTATCAAGTATTCCCTTCGGGAAGTGTACATGTATGGATATTAGGTACGAACAAGATCAAGCTCAGCCCCTGCAGCCAATTCACATGCTAACACCCACTGTCAAGAGTCACATATAAAGAACGGCCTCTCGGGTGAGATACTGAATGGCTGAACCATACCCCAAAATGAGTCCTTTCGGAAAGATTACAATAAAAAGTAGTTTAGATACTTTCGGTCATCGTGGCTTGCCTGTTGTTGTTGATTTTGACATCTTAATAGGGAATAAATAAAATCATCCCATTAATTGTTTGCTCTGCAACGGAACATTTTGTTTTAAGGCTACTTGTTGCAATAGAGATTTTGTTTGTTTTGTACAACGACGATGACAGTTTGCATTCACTTCACGTGGGGTAGCATTTTGGAGCACTTAACAGAGGTGGAGCTTGACGTCGAGCCGGGAGGAAGGAGGAGGTAACCATAAGCACGGTCAAAGAGGAACCTCGTCAGGCATGATCTGAAAAGGGGAAGTAGGAGGCAAGATGGAGGGATTGATGGAGAGTGTTTCAAAGTTTCAGGGCATAGTGACTGAAAGCGTTGGCTGACGATGGAGGTGCGGAGAGGACGAGGGACAAGCAGGAGGCCGGGGACAGCTGAGCGGAGATAGCAGATCGAGGAGTGGCGAGTAAGCAGGTCGGAAAGATAGGGTGATGTCAGGGCATGAAGGGATTTTACTGAATGTGCTAAAGCTGTGAGTGTGTTATATAAATGCACATTATAAAGCACCCTCAAAGTTTTTCTCACATGGGAGCAAAGAGGGAGTATCTCACAGTGTTCTGGCTAACAATTCCCCAGATAAAATTCATCGTTTCACTTCATGGTTGTTTGTGGGACATTGTGGTTCAGATGTTATTCTATATGATAGCTGCTATAGAAATACAAGCTGTGTTGTTTTTATGGATTGTAGCACCACATGTGAAGAAGTTGATGTTGCTTTCCTATAGACTTTAGAAAACAAATGGGTTTGTGTTCAGTGTGTGACAGTAGTAATACTGGTCAGCTATATATGAGCACATGTTGACCCTATCAAGTCTGCAAGCGGTCTTACTCACAGCTTTAGCACATTCAGTACAAGCCGACATTGTGATAATGCTTCCTTTTAACCCATAAATAAAAATGAAATGCCCATCTAAAATATAATTACTGTACTATACTAGTCTGCCATCAAATATACAGATAGATATCAGAACAGACTTCACTGTGGACAGAGTTCTGAAGCACACAAGCCTCTCCAAGGAGCCCCAGATAGTAAAACGTACAGAGAGGGATTCAGGACACACTCTTCCCTATCCTATAACATACATCACTAGGGTGAACTTTACAAAGCTGTAATTGATATTGTATAAGAGGTGACCCATTAGCATACTCTGAGACAGGGTTGGGGTAGGGTAGATTATTCCCCATAGATATTCCTTCCATTTTAACTAATGCACCTCAAAACAGTTTTTTGGAAATATCTGCCTGTTACATCCTGTTATTTAGGTTTGGAATAGGATGATCTGAATTTTGATTGTCTAATTGATTCCAGTCTGAATTTAAGCAAAAACTAAATGCTCATTTTTAGACTAAATTTAGGACGAGGTGACCCAGGATGGATCTGTCAGTAGAAAAGTCATTCACAATATTCTCATCAAGTGAATGTGTGTGATTATATCCTTTAAAGGAATTCTATTATGAAGTAATTGGAGAAAACTGCCCAATTGGTTTTCCCATTATCTGTCAGCAGACCAACTAACAGCAATAGTCAGCAAGGATCCTGTACCTCTGACCGCTTTGTAACTCATTATTACCTCAGTCCATTGTGAATTGGACTGTATGAGAAATGTGAAGTTTTTGCAAGGCTGCATTGTTAAGTAAAGATAACCTCATACCTTACTAACGGCAAGCAGGTTGGCATTAAGATTAGAACTAATATCATCCCATTGAGTGAAAAAACGCAGCACGCTTGGCTTAGCAGGCAGCATCCTCACCTCTAGGTCCAAAAAGTGTGGGTTCAAGTCCCTTGTCAGGCAACTTTGAGCTCATAGTTTAAGCTGACACTTTGAGATGTCTTAACAATATGATAAGGCTCTACATAAATGCTGTGTTCGCATAAAAATACACCAAATCAAATACAAGGCTTATTATTACAGAAGTGACACCAAATGTATTGTCACTGTTTTATATTCACGCACTGAGTCATGCAAATTATTGCAGTTGTATAAAGGATAATAAATCAAATTGAAGGTGATTTGTGCTGTGATCTCTGATGTACAGCACTGCAATGGAGTGTCAAAGCCACAAAGTGAGGCTTGAACCCACACACTTCTGACTCAGAAGCAAGAGTGTTACCAACGGAGCCACACCGACACACCATGGAGCAATGATGAAGCTAGAATAGGATATTCTCGCAGATAAGTTGCAGCAATTGAAAGTAGTTCAGTGAATCTGTGGATTCTCTCTGTTCAGGAGAGCTACTGCGTCCTACCTCTGCCAGTTCCTATGGTGTTCTCAAACATTATGGATGGTGAAAATGTACATTTTTCTCTAATGCCTTAAAGTGGAAAAAAACAAATTTTGGAGTTTGAGAAATCAGTCAAAGGGACTCCCCTTTCACAAATTTGCCTTGAGAAAATTAAGCATTGCTCTATATAATTTGCATAATACGATTTCCTTATGATCTGGAAAACCTGTAATGAACAAAATATACAGTCAATCCACTTTACAAAATATTCTGTGATGCACTTTGAGATGTCTCAACAACATGATAAGACGCTATATAAATGCAAAGTTTTTATCAATATTTGTACAAAGCAAAAAAAAATGATGAATGCAATCAGATGAAAGAAGCTTGAAAACTTCTTTTCAGCTGAGCTGTGACTAGTCATGAAGAGAATTCAACTCAAATTAGATTTGTAAATAAAATGAAATGTAAAATGCCATTATTCCAATTTGCTTGTGATGCAGTCTGCTGGTGTGGGCTTATGTGATTGGAGATCTGATCCCTCTTACTTCTTTGTATTGAATAAATAAAATAAAATTTTCTGAAGACATGAATTCTCTTACCTTTGGAATTCAGCAAGAGGTTGCACAGGGTGGGATTGCAAAGTTGTCCAACGCATTGCTTTACATCGGCTGCAACTGCTATTGAGCAGTCCTCCTGCACTTTTTGCACATATTTTGGAAACTTTGCAACTTGTAGGGTCAATTATACTTGTTGCAAAGCAAAATAAGTAGCATAATCGGGATTCAACAAAGCTAAACCTATGTCTACATTGTATTATTTCTCATTGTTTCACTCTATAAGAATTGAGATTTTTTTTCTGGGGTATGTTTTATAGTCCTTTTCCCCTTCCCTTTCTAACATATGTATACATTATTGAACCTCAGTTTTTGAATCAATAATCTTATATTTATACCATAACACTTTACTACTTATGCAATTCCTAATATACTGTTTGCTTTTAAAAGTTATCAACAGAATTTTGTCTATCTCACGAACAAAAGGTAGAAAGATTTTTCCTAATAACAGTAGACACCAGACCCTGGGTATAAATTACACCTAGGTCCAGATTTATTATATTTACTTAGTAATTTAAAGCATCTAGTATAATAATAATCCTTGCATTTGATAGATTGATAGAATTTGACAAATCCTAAAATAAGGCTTAAATTTTTAAGCTATTTTTTGTAAATTCTTTTGAGAACTGTATATAAGTATCTTCAAAGTTATGACCTCAATTTATCAACTTGTCAAAAAAAGTTATAATCCTGGCATTTGATATCACGCCTTTCATGTGGCATGCGGATGGATTGGAGTGTGCCTTATAACAAGTTTAGCTGTTGAGAACCTGAGGTGTGGATGCTCCAAGCTATGTCACCACTCCTGCTTTCACTATTTTTAGTTTTGCATTCTTTAAAGAAGGTTTAAGCCTTTCTGTAGTTCTCACCCTGAGTGGAAGGGTATGGCTACCTGACACTACGTGGAATTCTGTAGCTCAGTGGTTAGAGCACTCGCCTCACAAGCGAGTGACCTGGGTTTGATTCTTGCCAGGGCGAAATCTTGGGCAAGTTTCCTTACTCCACATGCCTGATAATAATCCCTCAAGAAAAAAAACAATAATAGATTGGTCACTTCAACCCAGGACTGTTTGTGGGACACTGCTGTGCGCAATTGGCTGCCACATTTAGCCCACAAATATACAGTCAATTCACTTTACAGTATATTTTGTGTAGTGCTTTGAGACATTTTGAAGATGTGAAAAGCACAATATAAAATGCAAGGGTTATTATTATTATTATTATTATTGCCTATATAGCACATGATTAAGACCTAACTGAACACAGCACATGTTGGTATATAGAACACTCTCAGTCATGAGACATCCCTGATTGTGACAAACAAATAATACTCAAGTGTTCTCTTGAAATGAAATGCTTTGTTATATGCCCATTCATTGCCACTGGGATAGAGGATAGAACAGGACAGAGTGCACTTGCAAATCCATTGACATGGCACCAGGATAAAAACGTCATTGCACATTGTGTACATTGTGATAATCACATATCTGGAAATGCTTGCCATCATAACAACCCTTTGTCTGGTGAAATTATTTATAGCCGAATAAACAGCAAAGTGAATGGAGAACAGCAGCCTCCTATCTTACCGTGTAGTTAGGAGAGAGTCTCATGTCTCATGAGTTACAAAACCTTCTTGCTAGAATAAAGTGCGTATCGTACCATTCCCAAATCCAATGCCCATTAAGTGTGAATTTCAGTTTAATATTCTGCTCTTGTTCAGAGTTGCTAACAACATCAATCAAACGAGAAAATCTGGCAATCTTTCCATCATTCTGTCCTATATTGCAGAATTCAACTGAAACATTTGGAGTGGACACTCCAACCTGTCATCTGTGCAAAGCCCAGGACTCAAAGCTGGTGATGCTACTCAGAGCCATTAGATTTAAAGTGACACTACTACTGGGCAGCACTGGATGGTTCACCCACATCAAATACCTGGATGATAATAACCCAATTACATATTGCTGAATCAATCAAAATTTCAAATTGTGGGTGCTAACCTCTGAATAGATCCATCTGCTTTATTTATCAAATCAAAGGCGTCAAGAGGCAAAGCTATCAGACGCGGGAATATATTTCTCTTTCAGAAAATAAATCATTTGGTCTGTAAAAGGATCTGATTAAGGCTGAGGGTCGGATAGCGTGAGCACCAAGTGCTTCCTGAAAAGGGCTAATCATGCAGCAATTATTGCTAATCAGTAGGTTGACAGCAAGTGAACGAAATCTTTACAAATGGATGATCCATCTCTGCTGTGTTTTTAGTTACCAGAATCAACCCTCTGGACAACTTCCTCCTCCTCTGGTAAACCATTACACATGAAAGTAAAGAACTCATGAATCAGACCACTGAAAACAGGAGCAATGTTTTCAGGAATGATCACCATTCTGGGAGCAATATACAATTTAAAAAAGATTTTTTTGGGGGGGACAAAATATTCAATAATTTTATGCTTGGTTATAATTCACACTATTATAAATCTATATCCAGGGTTACAGTCTTACAGTTACAGTGTGTGGAGACCTGCTCTGAGATATTCACACACTAAACTGCAATGGCAGCGGAATTGGGGCCCAGAAGTATGTTTACTTCAGACTTTCTGGCCACACCCTTTGGAACTCCATCCCACAGTCCCTTCATCTCACCCCCTCCCTTGTCTTCTTCAAGGCATGTCTCAATACACAACATTACCCTCAATAATAATAATAATAATCCTTGCTTTTCATGTCTTCTAGACGTCTCAAAGCACTTCATAGAATATGCTGTAAAGTGAATTGACCATATATTTGTGGGCGAAACGCGACAGTCAATTGCGCACAGCAGTGTCCCACAAACAATCGTGGATTGAAAATGACCAATTTATTACTGTGTTTATTTGGAGGGATTATTATTAGGCGTGTGGAGTAAGGAAACTTGCCTAAGGTTTTGCCCTGCCTGGAATTGAATCCATGTGTCTCGCTTGCAAGGCAAGTGCTCTAAACACTGAGCTACAGGACTCACAACCTCATATTTGTCTTCCACATTTTCATTTTAATCTCTATCTTTTTCCATGTCATGTGAATTTCATAATGCATAATTTATTTATAAGTTCCAATAAGTAACCATATTTTGACATCAACTAAAATGCTTTTCCTACTGTGATATTACAATGGCCAACCCTATTATACAATCTTCCGATGTTGCTGTGTTTCAATATTGAAATCATTTTCTCAGAGTTATATAACAGGTGGACTTTTCAAGCTTCAGGAGCACATGATACTCAAAGGGTTAAACAAACTCGAATGCCATTGGCAGCTGTTTTCTGAAATATAATTATTCACCTGACATTGTCACAATTCATATGATATCTTCACTATTCTCTTGATATCTTCATTGTTCATCTGGCATCTTCACGATTGACTTGCTGCCCTCCGCAGGCAACTTTTCCCCACCCACCCCAGTCCATGGCAACCATTCCATAGCATTGCCTCCCAAAAAGTGTTTCACATGGCAACGTGTCATTTTCTGAGATAATGGCATTCCCACTGCTGCAGATTACGATACTTTAGATGTTGATTTGTTTTGCTTAACAGTGTAGTGATTGAAAAAAATTTTTAGCTTGTGTTTCAAATGAAATACATTTCTTTCACATACAATTCTACATTTCTATCTCACACCAATAAAGGTTTTGTACTATTTTATTTTTCTAGTCTTGTGTCTCTTTTTCTGGGTGTACAATGTATTTAATACAAAGAATTCTTAAAGCACAGAATCATATTAGCTCCGCTACTGGAGCTACCTATAAATCCAATTCCTCTCCTATTTCCCCATATCCTTTATTTTTTTAATGTAAATATTAATCCAATTTCCTCTTAGATGCTGTAATGGACTTGGTTTCAATAGTTCTCAAACAACATTCATCTGTTTAAAAAGACTCAAGCCGACGTTTTTAAGTAGAAAACTTAAAGGATATAACAATGTGCCTAAGGTCGTGGAATAGTCTGTGTCAGAGTGAAGTTTATGGTTCTGAATTCCTATGTAATTCTGTGATGAGTTTGTGATCTCATCTGTTGGGCTGGACTAGGTACTAAGGATTAGAGAGCTATAATAATCCTATAAAAATCCTTGCATTTGATATAGCGCTTTTCACGTCGGGAGGACGTCCCAAAGAGCTTCACAGAACACACTGTAAAGTGAATTGACTGTATATTTGTGGGCGAACGCGGCAGCCAATTGCGCACAGCAATGTCCCACAAACAGTCGTAGATTGAAAATGACCAATTTATTATTGTTTTTTGGGGTTTTGGAGGGATTATTATTAGGCGTGTGGAGTAAGGAAACTTGCCCAAGGTTTGGCCCTGCCTGGAATTGAACTCAGGTCTCTCGCTTGCAAAGCGAGTGCTCTAACCACTGAGCTACAGGACTCTGAAGCTAATTCTTCAGAGAAGGGAGAGAAAATCCAGGTAAACCCAATTATCCACAGCTTGTATATTAGAATAGCTAATATATTTATTAGCAACATATATTGCAGGGGAGTGGGATTGATTTGGGAAGCTATTTTCAAAGGGCCAGCACAAACACGATGGGCCAAATGGCCTCCTTCAATGCTGTATAATTCTATAATTCTACGATTTCATTTCACTCTGCAGGATGGATTTTAACTTCCCAAGGGCAAATAGTTAAACCTTCTTCTGATAGCTTTTGGAGCTAAATTTAGCCAGGATTGAAGTTCTCATGAAATAGGATCATAACTTTTCTTTCAGTATACTTCCTGATTCCCCCGCAGTTTGAACAATAGCAACTAAAAGTAAGAAACAAGTTCTAAAGTCTCCCAAATCCATTCACTGGTATGTTAATCCTTCAGTGTTGAAGTAGTTAGAAATTGTTTCATCCATTAAAGGGCAAAATGAAAAAGGTAGAATTCTCTTCAATGTTTGCTACTTTAGAAGAATTATCTTCAAGGGACACTCGGGGAGAAAATCACATTATAAAAGACTTGGATCTAAGGTGCTCTTGGACAGATCGAAGGGCTCCTTTGTCTAATAGCAGTAAAACTCCTAACATGACACATGTTTGGACAACCTCTACTCAGTTTCTGGTTGTCACAAATCCACATCACATTTTGGGACTAAACTGGCAATCTTTTTCAGAGAGGCCAAAACGATGACTAGTGTAAAAGGTGGAAACAATTCATACTAGTGAGGTAGATGAATGTTCTTTTGAGGTTGGATTAGAGCACCAATGAGTACAGGCATTTTTCTATGGTTTCATCCCATGCTATACTTTGGCGAGAGAAAGTGTTGATTCCTCCAGTGTCAAAACCACAAGAGCATTCCATTCCCAAAGCTAACAACCCTCATCATAAGGACCACAACATCCCTTTCTCTAAAATAATGTGTATTAATAAGGTTAAGAAGATAAGAAGCTCCCAATTAACATACAGACATCTTTTTTATTGTGAAGCAATTATTAAAAAAAAGTCAATTTAGTTTACAATATATTCTGTGAAGCGCTTTGAAACGTCAAAGACTTGATAAGGCGCTATATCAAATGCAAGGATTATTATTATTAATAATTCCTCATCTAAGATCAAAATAAAATGCATTGTCAACGAAAGGTAATATTCTATTTGTCCTAAGGACACAATAACTATCATAGCTAAGACACAAATAGCCACTGCCACTGTGCACCTATAATTTGTCATTCCCTCCCACCATAAAATTAAAGGACTATCTCCCCCAACTGAGCAAAGACCAAGAAAAGAAAAGCACAAGATCACTCAAAAGCTGTTTGTGTTTCTCTTAATGGTAGAGTAGTGGCTTTGCTGCTGCAACTCCAGTCTGGAGCATAACTAAATAAATTTTTTTAAAAAATTGCTGCCATTCACGATGTCTTTTCCACAGAGCTGCAGTCCTACTGATGATTGACGATTGGAATTAAAATTTAAATATGCCACTTTATTTGCATGATTGCACTAATGCTGCTCAGCAGGATGCAAGAGGGAGACAAATCTGAATAGACTGCATTTGAAGTGAGGAGCTGTGCTTTCAGACAGTTGCTATTTCTGTGTCTACTTGAAACTACTGTAGTTTATCAGCTTTAGCCACATGTTGAGAGGGTGCTATTATGTTGTTTCTCCTGTTGATAGTTAATGGATGCATGATCGGAAGTGACCCATTTAAAATATGCCAATTCATTTGCATGCTTTCTTAAGTCCATGTTCAATCTACTATGGTTCAGTAGTCTTGTGATATCTTCCCCCATTTCTTTATAAGATTTCAGAATCCTTTGTTTCTTACTAAATCTAGCCATTAAGAATTCTACTTATGTAAATGTCAAAGTTACATTTTATGGGCTGGAATTATGTGTTTTATCTTTATCTTTATGAGCCCATTTAAGGACTAAGAGTTCCATCTTTGCTTGCGACTCACTGTGTGTACAAAAATACAATACAAAATTATATTTGTAAAGCGTCTTTCACGTCAGGAGGATGTCCTAAGGATAGGGTGATGACAACTGTTTTTAGGAGGTTGTGAGCGGTGCCAGTTGATAGGGAGAGGTTGATGAGGTCTGAGAGTAAAGGGGCGAGGAGGTGGAGCTGGGAGATAAGGAGAGGGGTAAGGATGGGGTCGAGGGAGCAGGCTTTATGCAGGTTATACTGGAGGTGAGAGAGGAGGGGGAGACAGGTTTGAAGGTAGGAGGTGTAAACTGGGGTAAGAATACTAACCAAATATTTAACTGAATATCACTGATTTAAAGGAACCCCTTTTGTGAGTCCAATGAAATACGAATAGATGCTAAGAACAGGGAAGGTGAGTCTGATAATATGCAGACACAATGGTAAGTACCAAAATGCCGGTCACAGACTAGTACAGATTGGATCTCAGAGCGCTCAAACGACAGGAAGATAAATACAATAATGAATAGACTGATCCATCAGAGTAGAATTTTCAAGGTCTTAGGCAAGGAGGCTGGTACACAACAACAACAACAACTTGGATTTATATAGCGCCCTCCACGCCGGACGGCGTCTCAGAGCGCTTTAAAGTAACGGATCCTGGCGTTATCCTACACACCAGGTAAGACAGCCCAAAGAATGATGCGCAGATGCGAAGGAGGGGTTAGGAAGGTCCAACGATCACGGTACCAATCCATGCCAGCACCCTTTTGACTTACCTAGTTTAACAATAGGCAGAGGTCACGTAAGGAAGAGAAGATAATGCTGACTTGAGAGCGTTCCAGGGATGAACTGATTGAATTAGAAAAAATAAGTGGATCAGGAGATTAAAGGTCAGGGAGATAAGGAAAAAAAGGACAATGGCCAGACAAGACCTGGTGTTTGTGCAGACACTGCTAGAAGTATAAATATAGGAAGTCAAGAGGTAGCAAGTGAGAACGAAACTCAGAGACCAGGGACCAGGCAGTCTGTCCAGCTGATCATGCTGATCACTGGGTAACTTGGGAGAGCAGGAGGAGAGAGGCTGAGAATGTCCGTCAAGAAGATTACTCGACTGACCAGAGAAGGGCACCACGCACATTCCAAGAGAGATAGCTAAGTGTGCCAAATATCTGAGGAAGAGAGAGAGATCCTGCCTACAAGAGCTGGGAGCAAACAGTGTGCACACTATATACTGGTCCAAGACTCGTTGCTGGAATATCCTATTGTGACCCTGCCGAAGAGGCTACTAGTTACCAGTAGAATAGTGATACGCACACTCACGCATCCATACACGACACACCTTCCTTCTTGTACCCACTGTGTTAATCTTATATATTTTATTATTAGTATACTTTTCTTAGACAGTATTCGCGATCAGGATGCTATGATTTCCTCATAAGTTAGTGTTGCGAGCCAGTCGGGGTAATCATGATTATGATAGTGATCTGTAACATATTTGCTAACCATATTGACTCTTAAGTGCATTCCTATTTTAATTGGGTGTTGTTGAACCTGGAATTCCTAACTTTATAACCTTTAGCCTAACATTGTACTGATCAGTATATTTTCAAGTATATTCGGAAACTTAATAAACTTTGTTAAACAACCATTGGTCTCCAAGTCTTGAGGGTATCGATTCTAAGCAGCCCTGCGAGAGTTAACAGAGGCAAGGATGGGTAGGGGCCGGAGTGTGCGGGAGAGATGGGAAGGGGGTGGTGCTTGGGAGGGCAGAGGCAGCTGAACGGATCCCCTCAATTTTGGTCTCAAGGAAATCCAGCACCTCCTTGCAGTTGGAGTTGAAGGTGAGGATGTGCGAAGCATTAGGGGGTGGACAGAGGAGCCGGTTGATGGTGGAGAAGAGAAGCCTAGGGTTGTCCTTGGCCTCCAAGATTACCTTGGAATAGAAGGACGATTCAGCGGAGGCCAGGGCGGACCGGTAAGTTTTAAGTGGTCCAGCCAGATCTGCTGGTGGACAGTTAAATCAGATTTGAGCCAGGTGAGTTCAGCAGCACGCACCTGACCCTTGAGTGAGTGGAGGTGGCTGGTGTACCAGAGTGAGGTTCATGTGAGAGGAAAGGAGAGAGGAGAAATCGGTGGAAATAGAACAAGAGGAGGTGAAGTGCAGGTTGAAGCTGCCTAGGATTAGGAGGGTTCAGAACAGACCATGTGCGTTTCAGTTTTTTTTAGCAAAATGTTTGGTACCATTGGGCTCCGCCACTGTTAAGTGCTCTGAGATGCTGTCTGCATGAAGGGCGCTATATAAATGCAAGTTGTTGTTGTCTCTGACTGATACCATGGTATGTGTGTGAAAACCTGGACCCTAGCCTTCAACTTGTTCTGTCTAAATAGAGAGATGGGTAAGAGGGACAATACGATTGTGGGAATTAGCCATTCTCCTCGCACTTGTTCTCTATTACACCTAAAAAAAAGCTAAAAGAAAAAGCTGCAAACCATGCCTGTCCCCAACTCACCATTGCATAGAATTACACAGACTGTACAGCAACAAAACAGGCAATTCAGCCCAACTAGTCTGTGCCAGGGTTTACGGTCCAAATCAGCCTCCACTCCTCCTAATCCCCTTTCCCCATCTCCCTCCCATACTCTTCTCTCCCTTCTCTCTCATGTATGCAAGGGAGACATATCTAAGAAAGGTAGGCAATGGGCTAAGGGAGTTAAAGAGAGGCCTGGGTGAGGATTCAGAGGTTGTAATGGATATTTGAAACAGATTTAATTTACATGCACAACAGGACATAGACTCAAACTCACAAGATGGAAGATGAACAGACAGATCTGATTCAGCAGGAGAATGTGGAGGCAGATTGTGGCAGGAAATTCAAAAGGAAATTAGATTGCTGTTTGGTGAAGAAATTGATTGATAGCATAGTATTGACCATCAATAGCATTAAGAATAGTGGTATAAATACACAGATTTATTTTGTTATCACTTGGCTATAACAATATTCTGTTCTGGTTTTTGTTGCAACCAAGTACTCAACAATAAATGGAGACAATAAAACTAAATGGGAAAAATAATAAAACTGAACACAACAGTATGAGTCTCATATTGATGGAAAATTTGAACTTGTGGAAGTTGAGTTAGTTATTGTACTTAGTGACAGATCCGAAGGCCAGAAATACAGTTTGAAGAGTTCCTTGAAGCTGTGTGACATTGCCTGGACCAGCCTGAGTACATCACTGTGCCTGGTAGTGCCCTATTCCCTGGGGTTACCAATTGGCATGCCAGTTGTTTGACGTCTGGAGCCTGTCATGGACGATTAATCATCACCCACAAAATATGCAGTCAATTCACTTACAGTATATTCTGTGAAGTGCTTTGAGACGTCTCAATGACGCGATATTAAATGCAAGAATTATTATTATCGCATATAAAGTCCTATCCAAGACTTTTCTTTTTGAGATGAAATTTACTTGCTTTTAGGTGCTGGAGAATGATTCATTAAGGAAGTCATGCTTAACTAATCTGTTAGAGTTTTTGAAGATGTATCTAACAGGTTAGATAGGGGGGAACCAGTAAATGTAGTATATTTAGATTTTAAAAAAGCGTTTGACAAAGTGCCACACAAAAGACTATTGCACAAGGTTAAGGCCCACGGGATTAATGGGAACATATTAGCATGGATTGAAGAGTGGCTAACGGGTAGAAAACAGAGAGTAGGGATAAACGGGTCATTCTTGAATTGGCAGGATGTGACTAGTGAAGGGGCACAAGGATCAGTGCTTGGGCCTCAGCTATTTACAATTTACATCAATGAGGACATTTAATGTAATGTATCTAAATTTAAGTTATTCATCTTGGTAGAAAAAATAGAAAAACAGATTATTTTCTAGAGGGAGAGAGATTAGATAATGTTAGTGTTCAGAGGGATTTGGGTGTCCTTGTACACCAGTCTCAAAAAGTTAGTTTGCAGGTGCAGCAAGCAACGAAGAAGGCGAACGGCATGTTAGCATTCATTGCAAAAGGTTTAGAGTACAAGAGTAGGGAAGTCTTGCTGCAACTGTATAGGGCCTTGGTGAGACCGCACCTAGAGTATTGTGTGCAGTTTTGGTCTCCTTATTTAAAAAAGGACATACTTGCCCGAGAGGGGGTGCAGCATAGATTCATTAGGTTAGTTCCTGGGATGAAGGGACTGACCTATAATAATAATAATAATCCTTGCATTTGATATTGCGCTTTTCATGTCGGGAGGACGTCCCAAAGCGCTTCACAGAACACACTGTAAAGTGAATTGACTGTATATTTGTGGGCGAACTCGGCAGCCAATTGTGCACAGCAATGTCCCACAAACAGTCGTAGATTGAAAATGACCAATTTATTATTGTTTTTGGTTTTGGAGGGATTATTATTAGGCGTGTGGTGTAAGGAAACTTGCTCAAGGTTTTGCCCTCCTGGAATTGAACTCAGGTCTCTCGCTTGCAAAGCGAGTGCTTTAACCATTGAGCTACAGGACTCCTATGAGGATAGGCTGAATAAATTAGGGCTATATTCTCTAGAGTACAGAAGAATTACGGGAATCTTATTGAAATATATAAGATTCTTAAAGGGCTGGATAAAGTAGACACTGAGGGTCTGTTTCCCCTGGTAGGAGAATCTATAACCAGGGGTCGCAGTCATAAAATTAAGGGTCAGCTTTTTAGAACAGAGTTGAGGAAACAATTCTCCACTCAGAGGGTAGTGAATTTATGGAATTCACTACCCCAGAAGGCTGTAGATGCTCAATCCTTGAACACCTTCAAGGCTGAGACTGATAGATTTTTAAAAAATAGAGGGATTAGGGATATGGGGATAGGGCACGTAATTAGAGTTAGGTCAGAAGATCAGCCATGATCTTATCAAATGGCGGGGCAGGCTCGAGGGGCCGAATGGCCTACTTCTGCTCCTAATTCTTATGTTTTTATGTTCTTATTAAGCAAGGTTGAAAAAATCCTATCTTATCTAGTCTTTCCTCATACCTTCGAATGTTGTGGAGCAACTTGCACTATCTTTATAAGGCCTGAGTGGTCAAATTACATACGTAAAATCATTACCTGCACTGGTGAGAGGAGGAGCTGCTAGCTGATCTCTCAAAAAAATCATGGAAAATATCTAAAGTGGTAAATAACACTAAATATTTGGGATACTGCCCTCCTCCGCTCCCACCCCAGCTATGGTGCCCATCCAGCACTGTGGAACATAGGAACAGGAGGAGACCATTCAGCCCCTCGAGCCTGTTCTACCATTCTATTAGATCATGGCTGATCTGTACCTCAACTCCAATTACCTGACTTTGCCCCATAACCCTTGATACCTTGACCTAACAAAAATCTATCTACCTCAGTCTTGAGAATTTGAATGGATCCAGCATCCACAGCCTTTTGGGGGAAAGAGTTCCAGATTACTACATTTCACAGTGTATTCTGTGAAGTGCTTTGAGACATCTAGGAGACATGATAAGACGATGTATCAAATGCAAGGATTATTTTTATTTCCACTACCTTTGCAAGAAAAAATGCCTGTGAATGTATTTTGCAATGCCCTCCTGATGTGAAAGGCACTAAATAAATGTAAATTGTTTCATGTTGCACTAGTTTTTTTAGCTAAAGTAAAATGTACTTTTAATCAAATGTCAGTAACCTTGCAAATAAAACTTCACAAAGTGTTATTATAGAACAATATTATGGAAGTAATGCAGAGAGGGCTTGCAGTTGTACTGTAGTTAGTTGAAAATCAATTCAGAAGAGTTTTTCATAGCATGGCTAAGCCACTTTAGGTTTCAGTATAAAGCTATCAGTTTACATCTAACAATAAGCCTAAGCCTGAGGATAAAAGCAGCTACAGGTTTCTTCCAGCTCAAGAAATTAACATTACAAGAGATACTGTAGTTCAATAACAAAAGGGAGGAAGAAGTAGCCTATGAGCTGGGCCAATAGAAAAGTGCAGAAATATTTGCCACAAATTGTGGGGAAATTTGACAAATTATGTGGATAATTGCTGGGAATTGATTGGTGCTATTGAGACACATTTTACTGCCAACCTACATTTCTTCAATTTATAACACTAAGCATGAGGAAATAACATAAGTTAGATTGTTGCAAAAGGCCAGAAGGGCCTAGAGATCCACCAAAAAACAGACACTCAGGACCACTGTCCTGACTGCGGGGCTACAGCCTTGCAAGCGAGAGACCTGGGTTTGATTCCTGGCAGGGCGAAACGTTGGGCAAGCTTCCTTACTCCGCACACCCCTGTTAGCTAGCACTAAGTAGGAACCCGGTTGTTAGTCGATTGGTGAATTGCTTTTCCGGGGATAATAATCCTTCAAAAAAAACAATAATAGTTTGGTCACTCGATCCACAACTGCTTGTGGGATACTACTGTGCACCATTGGCCACCACATTTCGCCCACAAATATACAGTCAATTCGCTTTACAGTATATTCTGTATATACTATTCTCTAGCGCTTTGTGACGTCTAGGAGATGTTAAAGATGTGTAAAGCATTATATCAAATGCAAGGATTATTATTATAGAGATACTCACATTCAGAGAGAGACAGACACAGACAAACACTCACACACACATAGAGAGAGATAAACAGACAATCTCAACAGCAGGGTCTCCATGTGGAGTGAAGCCCATTTCCTGCTTGCGCTGCACCACACAGGCATGTCCACCCACAGTTGTGTCAGATAAACAGTTTAGAACAGATTCCGTAGAAACATTGCAGCTCCACTTTTCTATTGACCCAGCTAATGAGAAGCACACTTAGAAGCAAAGAAGGAGAACCGGAAAAAAATAAGAAACTTTGAGAATGAGAAATGCCAATCTGTGTGGAATGTAGTATGTATGTACACATTATTACGGTCACCACTTTGCTTTCTATGCCTGTCTGTTGTTTAAAATATGTTCTGTAAAGTTTATGGGTTCGCTAAAAGCATTAGCCAGTCTAAGTAGCCCTTTAAATATGTATTTATTATGTATTTAAAGTTGTTTTTGATACTTATGGTGCTATCAAGTCTGACTCTAGCATTGATTGCAACGATTTGGGGGCTAACTGACTATCTATCATTTGCGTAAGTGGATAAGAAGGTGCGCATAATGTTATTAAATCACCTCTATTTCCCTATTGGGTCACTTAAAGGATGATTTTGATTGGACCATAAAAAAAGCAGCAATTACAACAACAACAAAATTACATTTGTATACCGAAAGGTCATGTCAGGAGGACATCCCAAGGCAGTCAGAGCTTCGGACCCAAGCTGGGGGTCGGGGAGGGCGGAGGGCAGGGGGCGATGCAGGGAGATCAAAATCACGGTCGAAGAGATTAATAATAATAATAATAATAATGATAATAATCCTTGCATTTGATATAGCGCTTTTCACGTCTTCTAGATGTCTCAAAATGCTTCACAGAATATGCTGTAAAGTGAATTGACTGTATACTTGTGGGCGAAACGCGGCAGCCAATTGCGCACGGCAGTATCCCACAAAGAGTCATGGATTGAAAATGACCAATTTATTATTGTTTTGTTTTGGAGGGATTATTATTAGGCGTGTGGAGTATGGAAACTTGCCCAAGGTTTCGCCCTGCCGGGAATTGAACCCAGGTGTCTCGCTTGCAAGGCGAGTGCTCTAACCACTGATCTACAGGACTCCACGGAGGCAAGGGAGGGGGCGAGGTGGAGGGACTGTGGGATGGAGTTCCAGAGGGTGGGGGCAGAGTGGCAGAAGGCCCACCCGCCAATAGTGGGGCGAGCGAGGTGAGGGACATGAAGACGCTGAGCGGAGGGAGCGAACAGGATGGTCGGGGGCTAGGAGGTCGCAAAGGTTAGGGGGGAGCAAGACCATGGAGGGCTTTGAAGGTGAGGACCAGGATCTTGAACTATATCCTCTGTGTGATGGGAAGCCAGTGAAGTGGGGCGAGGATGGGGGTGATAGGGTCACGGAGCCTAGTGCGGGAGAGGATGCGGGCTTCAGAGTTCTAGATGATCTGCAGCCTACGGAGGGAGAAGTTGGGGAGGCCGACAAGCAATGAGTTTGCATAGTGAAGCCTCAATATAATGAAAGCGTGTATGAGGGTTTTGGTGGCTGTGGTGTGAGACAATGGCAGATCCAGGTGATGTTGTGGAGGTGGGGGAAGGCAGAGTAGGTCTTGGCGCAAATGTGGGGCAAAAAGGATAGTTGAGGGTCAAACAAGATACCAAGGTTCCGGACTGCCTTAGCAAGGTGGAGTGTGCAACCGTGGATGGTGATGTTGCCCCAATTAGGGTACCCAATGATAATACAATTACCATTGGGTACTCTAATTCGGGGACATGCTCAATGCGCATGTGGACGTGGTTGCTATTGACATCAAAAGGTACGTGCACTGACTATTAATGAGTAGTAGTCAGAGATTGGTTTTTCGTGCACTTTACATTAACTTCATTAGAAGTGGCTGCTAGCATGTTTAGTTTAAGTGTGCTTAGTGTTTGATATTTCATAGTTATGTTTCTTGATATTTATCGTGTCGTTTAATATTTAATGCAAAGGGTTGTGGATTTAATCAAAACAACAATAAAATTCCGTTGCGTTTACTCAACCGTACTTTCTTGAGCTTTCTGTATAAATCAAAGCAGGATGGAATATACAAACAGGTTGAGCCTACGTCACAGCCTGTTTAGAATAAAAGACTGATGACGGAAGCTTCTCAATTCTCTTTAATTTAAATAGCAATTAGTAGTACCTGTTATTGTGGAAGAACTCATTAGTCAAGTTACACCTAACTATAGGGACTTTCATGAGGCTTATAATAATAATATAATAATAATAATCCTTGCATTTGATATAGTGCTTTTCAAGTCTTCTCGACATCTCAAAGCACTTCACAGAATATGCTGTAAAGTGAATTGACCATATATTTGTGGGCAAAACGCGGCAGCCCCACAAACAGAGGCTTGAACACAGAGGCCACCCAGTACACTCTGTGAGGCGGATCAAGCCATATCATGGTGTACATATATGGGTGTAGAACCGTCTCAATATTTAGGAGGGTGGGAAATTAGAGCAGTCCCAAAGTATATGGCTCAAAGAAGGTAGAATAGCTTAAACTATTTCTCCTACAACATCCTGTGTCTCAATACACACCTCTTGTGCATCTATGAGTTTTTTCATATGCTCATAGATGCATATGAAAAAACGAAAAACTTAAATATTGGAGTCAGAAAAACTGCTTATGGCTGCAATAGCTATTATGTTTACAGAACACTTCACTGTGGAGACATCAAACAGGTACATAGTATTGGATTCCTACGGGGAAGAGGGTGTGGTATGAATCGAGGATAAATGGATGTTCTTTAATAACATTTTACAGAGGATACAGCACACACATAGACTATCCAGAACTCTGAAACCTGTGTCCTCTCTATGTGACACCACACTATGTGAATGGCTGAAAGCTTGTCCACCAAGAGGGGTGGATAGGGCCAGCAGTATGAAGCACTTTGAGATATCCTCCTGACGTGAAAAGTGCTATGTATTGTATTGCACACCTAACTAGGAACTTTTTTTAAAAAAAAGGTCAACAGGAAAATAAAAGGGAGACTTAGAAAAAAAGTACTTAAAGCTTGTTCAGAGAAAGAAGAGGGTGAGGCTGAATACAAGACTGTACAGGAGGAGATTGAAAAAGAAACTGGGGAAGCCAAGAGAGAAATGGAAAGGAACATAGCGACAAAACCAAAACATAATGCCCAAAAGTTCTTTCAATATTATAACAGTAAGAGGGAGTCAGGGAACTCATCAAAATCCTAAACAATCCAAAAGGATTGAAAAAGAGAATCAAGAGGAGATAGTGACATATTCAAAAACTGCTTTGGATTCACGAATAAGAGGTGTGCTGTCAACATTTGTAGATGACACAAAATGAGGTGGGGACATGGCAAACAGTGAAGGGGATTTCAGAAGAATGCAGGGAGACATAAAGACCAGCAGAAGAGGTAGAGTTCTGGATGATCTGCAGCCTATGGAGGGAGGAGTGGGGGGGCCGACAAGCGGGGAGTTTGTACAATCAAGCCTGGATCTTATAAATGTGTGTATGAGGGTCTCGAAGGGCCAAGAGTGTGAGTCAGTGGCGGAGCCAGGCAATGTTGCAGAGGTGGGGAAAAGCAGAGTGGGTCATGGTGCGGATGTGGGGGAGAAAGGATATTTGAGCGTCAAACAAGACGCAAACGTTCTGGACTGGCTCAGTGTGGTGGAGTGGGCACCCTTGGATGGTGATGCTGTCAGTGCCTGGGTGTGGAGGCGCTGATGGGAGCCAATCAGGAGAGCTTCGGTCTTGTTGACGTTCACCTGTAGAAAGTTAGCTCTCATCCAGGACTTGATGTCTAACAGACATTCTGTCAGGACAGCAGTGGTCCTGGAGTCAAGAGTGGAGGCAGAGAGGTACAGTTGGGTGTCATTGGCATGCATGGAAGTTGACCCCATGTCTGCGGATGATGTTAATAATAATAATAATCCTTGCATTTGATATAGTGCTTTTCACGTTTTCTAGACGTCTCAAAGTGCTTCACAAAATAGACTGTAAAGTGAATCGACTGTATATTTGTGGGAAAAATGTGGCAGCCAATTGCACACAGCAGTGTCCCACAAACAATCATGTATTTAAATGACCAATTTATTAATTTTTTTCTTGGGGGATTATTATCAGGCGTGTAGAGGAAGGAAACTTGCCCAAGGTTTCGCCCTGCCGGGAATCATCAAGAGGTAGCATATAGATATTGAAGAGGAGGGGACCAAGGACAGATGCCTGAGGAACACAGCACGAGATGGTGCGGGGGCTAGAGGAGAAACCATTTGAGGAGATGACGTGCAGGCAGTGTGAGAGGTAGGATCTGAACCATTCAAGGACAGAACCATGAAGGTTGAGCTGAGAGGAGAGGCAGTGGAGGAGGATAGAGTGGTCAATGGTATCAAAGGCAGCAGAGAGGTCAAGGAGGACCAGGAGCAGAGGGAGCCCTGGTCACAGATGGACAAAATATCATTTGTCACTTTGACCAAAACTGCTTCTGTGCTGTAGGCGGCACGGAAACCCAATTGGAAGGGTTCGTAAAAGGAGTGGCGGGAGAGGAAGGAGCGAAGCTGGGAAACAACGACTCATTCCAGGACCTTGGAAAGGAAAGGGAGGTTGGAGATGGGGCAGTAGTTTGAGAGCAGTGATGGGTCCAGGGAGAGTTTTTTAAGGATGAACCTCAATGATTGAAAAAATTATGGATTTTTTTTATTTCTAAACATCACCAGTACAAAAATAACTTAATAAATAACAGTCAGCCTGGATTTAGATGGGGTTGATCTTGTCTGAACAACCTTATAGATTTTGTTTTGAGAAGGTGACATCCCAAATTGACTGTGGGAAGCCATATGTCATAGTGAACCTCAACTTCCAAAAATAATTTGACAAAAGTATCACCTGAAAGACTCCTTCATAAACTGATGCCACTGGATATTCAGGGCAAGACATTGACATATAATCTCAGTTGGATGAAGGGAATGAAGCAGAAGATAGTTATTATGGACGCAAGGTCAAAACTGGGTGAGGAATTAAGCTGGATGCCTCAGAAGTCTGCGCTGGAACCCTTCCTGTTCTTTGTAAATATTAATGACCTGGATTTGCAAACCTAGTGCAGTGTAGTTAACTTTGCAGACCACAGCAAATTGTAGTCAAAGGAGGCAGCAAAAATCATAAAAAGAAAGCTTGATAAGGTATGCACTTGGGCTGATGACTGACAAATTAAGTTAAATAACAACAACAACTTGCATTTATATAGTGCCCTTCATGAAGGGCAACGTCTTGGAGAGCTTAACAGCAAGTTGTTGTTGTTATTTAACTTAATTTGTCAGTCATCAGCCCAAGACTGGTAGACTGACGCCGAGCTGGACCAATACAATTAAATAAAAGAACTACAAATAAGGTAAAATTGCCAAGGTGGCAGCTGAAAGCGATCTATGGGTATTAGTTGATTCATCACTCATCTTGCCACACCAATTGATATACAAGCAGCAAACAATATGCTAGACTATATAATATTAAAATAATAATCCTTGCATTTGATATAGAGCCTCATCATGTCTTTTAGAAGTCTCAAAGCTTCTCAGAATATATTGTAAAGTTAATTGACTGTATGTTTTATGGGTGAAACGTGGCAGCCAATTGAGCACAGCAGTGTCCCACAAACAGTCATGGATTAAGTGACCAAATTATTATTATTATTTTATTTTTTTGAAGGGATTAGGAAAGCAACCTGCCAATTGACTTGACAATCTTACTTTTTCACAACCATTTAAAAACATGAAAATGTAAACAAACATGTAAAGAATCTCTTCTGTGAGATGTCTCTTTTCAAGACTGAAGAACCTGTCTGATCAATGCTCATAGCTCATTTCTCTGACACTGAGGATCATCTTTATCGTTCTCCTCTGTGCTGCCTTTTGAACAATATGTTCGATGCACTAAGACAGTATAGCTTTAGGGTTGCAAAGTTCAATTGCAGAGTAGATATCAGGAAGTAATTCTTCACCCAGAGGGTAATTAACAACTGGAACGGGATACCAGGAAGAATTTCTGAGACCAGGACACTGGACTCATTTTATAAACAACTTGATGCTATAATAGGAGGATGGAAGGATTAGATTAAATGGACCAATGGACCTTCTTCATTCAAAAAACCTCTAGGGATGATTAATTTTCTGTCTCAAAATTTCACGGAAATAATGATTCTTAATACGCCACCATTCTCTCTGCTCCTACGAGTTTAGGTACAGAGACACATATGGTAATACAGGCCTTGTGTTTGTTTCTGTACTATGGAAACTATGGTTACTATGGAAACATGATTAATTGGGATTGGGGTGGAAATCCACATTATCCATCGTGGCACAGCTCCAAAATGGCTGGGCTGTTTTAGATATCAGCAGCACTCTGATAATTTTCATTAATATTTTTTAAAATGAGGTGCATTTTAAATTAAAATTGCTTCTATAACTCAATCTTTCAAATTCTTGTTAGTAAAGAATGATGACATTAACAATGATACAGCTGATGATAAAAATCTTGGCATAGCAAATGCCATTGACATTTACACATTAAAATCTTCAGATCCTTCCAAGCAGATATCATTGCTTTAATATCCTTGTTTCTCCCTGTGACAATCTCACAAATAGCAAAGTGTCAATCACATTAGAAATATGAGTAAAGTGCAGTTATTCTTTGACAGAAGTCAGGAAAACCTCACCCGTCTCTGACAAGCACCCGCCGAGTGTAGACTCGCTTCCTAATTATCATCATCATTATTATTCCTCAAAAGTGTAGGACTTTGCCTTTCTAAGTACAATCAGTATAGTTTTTAATTAATTTTGGATGCAGGTCCCACTCTGTCTCATCCCTTTCACTGTTTACTCATCACATAGAGTCCTGCAGCATAGTGGTTAGTGCGCTTGCCTCAAAAACAATTCGACTTGTTTTGATTCCCGGGCAGAGCGAAACCTTAGGCAAGTGTCCTTACTACACACACATCTGTTTACCGAGCAGTAACTAGGAACCCGGCTGTTAGTTGATTGGCGATAGATTTCCGGAAGTAATAATCTGTCCAAAAAATGTGGTCACTCAATCCACGACTGTTTGTGGGACATTGCTATGTGCAATTAATTGGCTGTGGCACTTCACCCACAAAATACACATTGAATCCACTTTACAATACATTCTGGGAAGCGTTGTGAAATGTCTCAGCAGCCTGATCAAATGAAAGGTTTATTACCCAGGTAGTAGCAGGAGTAGTAGTAAACATGCATCTTCTGTTCTGAAACCAGAACAGTGACTGATTTCTCACTTTTTTTATTATCAATAAAACTGCAGTTATGTGCAGAGTTCCAAAATTAGTTTAGGCGGTTATGTGGTTGTATATTTGGGTGGTATCAAGCTTCCCCACTGTTAAACACACCGAGACTCTATCCTGTGTGAAGGGCACTATATGAATGCAAGTTGTTGTTGTATATTTGATTAATATTGACAACTGAAGCAAGAATACCAGAGAAATACCAGAGGGGATTTTGTCACCGACTGCAGAATAAGTGCAGCCAAAGTCTTTATGGTGTAATAGTATTAAATAAATCGGACTAGAAAACGGTCTCTTAAAATGATGTTAAATACTAATTGGTTTAACGACGCTGGTGAGTGTATGTTGGTGAGTTTGTTTTGTAAAAGTGCTGTTACACAGCAGAGACTGATTCGACGTGGTGTCTGTCTTATATGGACTGGATAAGTACTCAACCTGACTACTGTGAACACCTAAACATTGACCACCAATCGGTCCACTCACTTCTCAATTGAAAAAAAACAAGTTTATTTTTAAATTACAACCTGTTTGAGACCACTTTACAGTATCGGATCCGATTCCATGGAACTTACACCAGGGACCTTATCTGTCTTACTCAGAAAGCAACATTAATCTCTATTACATACCCTCATTACTGAATGATTAGTACCCACATTGCTGAAGAAATGCATTATCTAACATTAATATTCTTTCGTATTCACCAGTTCTTTACTTGCTCAGATCCAACTTAACATTAAATTCATATTATTTTAGAGAATGTGAATAACATTAGTGGATCTAATATAATTAGCAATGCTACACAGTCTGCCCCAAAACCTTGTGAAAATAATCTAATAGACTTTTGAATCTTGTTGCTTTTCGTTTACGATCCAGAATAAGTGTTCGCAAATATATTCATGATTGTTTTAAAGGTGTACTGGATAACTAAAATGTATTTAATTTTCTATAGGGGGAGAGCTATAGGTGTGTCTGTGATTTACTTTGACTTTATTGAATATATACTACAGCAGAGTTAGTTTGTGTGGCTGTGGGATATTTGAGTTGTGTTGGGAAACTTGAAATCTCCAAATGTATCCCATTCAATAAGAAACCTTGAAGTTTTAAGTTTAACACGCTTTATTCCTTAGGATATTCTGTCATAATGTATTTTGTGTGGTTGCAAAACTAGGTATGCTGTACTTCATTATTATTACTGTATCTAGCTAATAATTGCTTTACCGTGTAACACTATAACCTAAAAGTCGATATATAAAACTGATCATCTGATTCAATAAGTCGAAATTCCAGTTATAGATCGGATAATTGAAAACCATCTGTAATGTTACAGTGTACATTTGAAAGAATTTCTCACTGGTCTTAAACGTTCATGTGACTAGCGATTAAAACTGTTCCAGTACTGTACTATTAAGCAACGTTATATGTTATGATTAGTAACCAGAGTGTCTTCTAATTTGAGAAATATATTCCTAAAATAATTCTTATGAAATTATTATTGTGAACCCACACACCCATAGCTAATGTAGCAATGTTGAGCTTGAAGAAAACTTCAAATAAGCCTCTCTAATTTAAACTGGAAGAACGTTTCAAGATATCAATGTTGCTCATGGTGCTTGAGAAGAGTTTCTTTTTTGAAACCCACTTCGCTTTCAAAACGTAATTCACAGCTGGTATGCGTGATCATAGACTTAAATGCAAGTTGATGTTGTTGTAAATGCTCCTGCAAATGGACACCAAACGCCAAATTAGAGAGGAAAATAATCCACTTTTACGACTCTTTACTTGCAGTTATGTGTTCTTTTTGAAGCTGTCTGTGAGCAGCACCAATGTTTGTCAGACAGGAGCAAACCTTCTGCCCTCCAGGAATTGTCTTCGGTTCTAAATGAGCATTTTACCTGAAAGTTTCTTGAAGAAAACATTATCCTTATTGTAACAAGGAGACGCCAAAATTGGACACTGAGCGCNAAAAAAAATCTCTGTGATTTCTATAACACATTGGTCATACTGTGAGACTGTGCCATTGGCCAATGTGAGACGTATTTGAAAAAAAAACACCTCCCACCCTTCACCCATATGTATGTAGTTGGAGAAATCTGGATCTAATCTGTAAAATAAATAGAACATACATAGGTCAAATTGCACTTCTCTTTCCAATCGCTTTTCATCCACATAAAACGACACGAGACCGACACTCCATTGCAACTTCTTTCCNTTTTTTAATTCACTTTATTAGACAATGCTTTGGTGATTTCCCTACAGTTTTGTTAACTGGAAAATTCATGATCTGCCTCCCACACATGCAGGGAACTAATGGGTCTCATCCCAATCTATTGAAATGAGTCCTGCAGTGGGTCACCAAAGTGCTTTCATATATTACTCGGGATGTCTCTTCGGGATAAGTGATCACCGCCACATAACATGTTCACAGTTTGCATGCAACCAAACAGTGCCATTTATTGATATCACCGCTTCCAATGAAGACCGACAGCAGTTTACAGTCAAAGCTTGTCTGTTTACAACGAGTGGTTGATAACACGTTAAACAACGCTTACATCTTGGGTTTAAAATTGTCGGAATAAAACTGAAATCCCGAAGATTATTTGCTAAACAGGTATATATAGGGAAGAAAACCTGCTCCTCAGCTAAACCCTCATCACGATGAAATGTCTCAAACCGCTTTAAAGTGATAAATGTCAAGACTGGAGGTGATTTTTTTATTTTGTCGGCAAAAGCGGCAGTAAGGTTGCACAAGGTCCCACTTGCAATTTGACCGATCAGTTTTTTCTGGATATTTTGACGAGGACACAGGGGAGAAACTCCCTCACTTTGCTTTTCCAACGGTGTCAGGCAATCTTTAACATTCGCCTGAAGAACCAGGGGCACCAGCACTGACCGGTACCTTGGCTTCATATGTCATCCAAAGAAGGGCACCTCTGTCAATGCAGTGCTTCCCAAGTGCAACCCTAGACTGTGAGCTCAAATCTCAACATGGAGCTGGAATCCAAAAACCTTTTTGACGAAATTGCCACCAATTGCTCAGGCTGACAGAAATAGTATTGGATAGGTTATAAAGTACAAAAGTGAGGCTTTGGCTGGATCCTTGCTTTAGTAGGTTTCAGAGCTCATACATATTGCAGATCATTCATATAATGCATTCATATATATTACATTTGTAAAATAAAACTGAATGCTAGAATTCTGAAATAAAATCAAAATTATTAGCTGGACGAACAATTGGTTTCAAAGCTTTGCTGGTCTATCCAGAACTTCTCCAGAGTTTAGGGAAGATCAGTGACCAAAATCAGAAGTCACCAGTTGTGAATGCATTTGTGTCTACAGCATTTCAATCGGTTCAACTATCGGACGAGTCTGTCAACTGAATAAAGCATGA
Organism: Callorhinchus milii; assembly: GCF_018977255.1. Lineage (NCBI taxonomy): Eukaryota > Metazoa > Chordata > Chondrichthyes > Chimaeriformes > Callorhinchidae > Callorhinchus > Callorhinchus milii. The sequence continues at coordinate 120,728,881 of NW_024704742.1, read as the reverse complement.
AATAAAAACATACATTAATATGTCAGCTGCAGCCCTTTATCGTAACTGGAAAGGCTGAGCTGGAGAATCCCTTTTATAAATAGAAAGGCAAATTGGATCAGGCTCAAGAACACAAAGACTTCAAGAGGAAAAATAACAAATCTTACAACGTCATATACAATTTAGGAAGGTCGGGAATGGGAATACATTGTGCAAAGCTAACAAGGCAAATAAGACAAAGATGGGTGAGAAATCAATAGTTTTGATTTCAGTGCAACTCCGTGGTGTAAAGATATCTGGGTGGAGGTGACAGCTAAGGTTCAAGCTATATTTAACCCAGAAGAAAAGTGATACGGCTCCTAAACATTGAGTTGAGCTGAGGTGGAACACCGCAGGAGCCCAGTGGTAAAAACTCAGCGATAAGACGTTTAAATGGCAAACCGCAGGGAAGTTGGCATCAGGACAGTGAGCCCACGAGATATTTGGCAAATCGGTCACACAGGCTTCGCTTGGTCTAATTGATAAAAAAAAGATACACCTTTGAGCAGCGAATTGTTGGAGGGAGTTATGCATGGGAGATTGGGAATGTCACCAGAGGAAATACCCCAGGCGCTCTCCATATCAGTCTAATATTGACTGCCTCACTACTCTGCTGCTATGACTGATGCGTAGCCTCAAGAGATGCAACGTGTGTGTGTGTGTGTGGAGTGGGGAGGAAATTAAAAAAAAAGATTTGATTTCAGGACGAAAATGAGGTTACCAAGACCGAAAGTATGTGACGAAAGAATAAACTGCGATATGTAAGTGTGGGAAAGGAATATGTCAAAACTATTGCACTCGAACCAAGTCACAATAATTGCTTTGAGCTAAGAATGACCTGTCTGCTGCTGGAGAGAGAGGTGAAACATAAGCTGGAATTGCAATGACCCCGGAATACCGACATAGCAGAACCTTCACATGATTTTGGGGGAAAAAAAACATGTGCGAAATTTTACTCCCAAATGCGAAATTGCTCGGAAATACAGTCCTTGAATTTGTGACAGTAGGGATTGCATTTATGATAGCTGGTGAGTCCATTCCGAGCAATGTAAATTGTTTATCAATAAAACAATCCGAATCCACTAAACAAACTGATTCAAGTCGACATGTTATGTTTGACAGTTTATAAGGGGGTGAAAAGTGCAGTGTTCCAGAACAGAATTGATATGATAATTATCACGTCGGCTCCGGTGTGATGATTATCACATCGATTCTGTACTGAAACGCTGCATTTTCACCCACAAATTAGTGTACATCAAAGCCATTTTAATGTAGAGATTCCGCTGTATATAAAAGACTGTGGGCATAAAGACAGGGCTTATGTTCCAGTTCAAAAGATTTCAGACTTGCATGCACAATTCTGAACTATAGACGTCTCCCACAATGATTAAATAAAAACAAAATCATCTTCAACACAAAACGTCTAATACTTCGGTGAAAAAAAATAGATTCGTACAATCCTGATAGGGTCAAGGTTGGCCAGTAGTAGGTTAAATAAACCGAAGCTCTACTCTACTCTACCTTACAGCTCCATATCTATCGTATGTCGGTTCAATAAATGCACACGTTATATCTTCATTAGATAAGTTTTATTCGGTCTGAAGTGATAGGAGCTCAGTTAATTGATCAGGAAATCTGCAACTTTAAAAATTACGAATGTTGAGTACGACTGGATAAACCCAATGCACAACATAAACCAACTGGGCTGTGAAACAACACACATGTAATGGACAAACCACCGAAAGCAATGAACTACAGTGAAGCCGACGAGAGAAATCCCTGCAAAAATAAAAGCGTCGAATTTAATCGAACGAGCGCTGCATTTGCATTTGCATTTACATTTGGCAGATTTTTTAAAAAAATTACATTCAAGGATATTTATGGGCAAAACCATTATCGAAACGTGGGTTTACTTTTCCTTCCCTAAATGAATGTAAAGGTCGCCGTCATAAATACCCGACTAGCAAACCAGTGCACGATGAAAAATAAACTCAATCGCAAATATAATACATGGATATAAATATTATAGATGGAAATAATAAAAAAGCTTCGGGGTTGTACGATGAATTGGATACATTTGCTGAGCAAATCTATTGCGGTAATCGATCACGATCGTTGACGCGATATCCATAATAAATCATCCCTTTCAGAACTTGCATTTGATAATCTTTTTGAAAGCACTTTGGAAATCCTTGTTGAAGTAAGCGTATATGATGGGGTTGAGGAGGGAGTTGGAATAGCCTAACCAGTTGATGACAGCCTGGACCCAGATTGGCAGGTCACACTCTTCACAGAATGGTAAAACCAGAGCCACGATGAAGAAGGGTAACCAGCAGAGTATGAAGGTGCCCATGATGATCCCCAAAGTTTTGACAGTCTTCCTCTCCCGGGCCAGGGCCACTTTCCTCTTGGCTTCAATGTTCCTATCGTTCCTGGCCTCAAAGCAGGGGGTGGACTGAGCGTTGTCGTCAATGGGCAGATGCAGATGGCTTTTGGAGTTGTGGTGGACCTCGATGACCTCCAACGAGGATCCTTCTTCTCCATGGCGGATGGCCCCGTTGACTGAAGCAGGTTTGGGCTCCACACTCCTCTTCCAGTTCTTGCTCGTCTCCCCGTTGCTTTTCTTTTCGGGCAGAGCCGGGGACACCGTCAAACGCGTGTCCGCTATTTTTTTCTTCTCGGACTTTTTCACTGTCTTGCGGATGCGGAATCTGGCGGCTCGGAATATCCTCCCGTACAGCACCAGCATCAAGACCAGGGGGATGTAAAAGGCGCCGAAGGTGGAGTAAATGGTGTAGCCTGGATCTTGGCTAATTAAACACGCGTTGGGATTGGCTCTGTCTTCGGGTGTTCTCCAGCCTAACATGGGTGGGATCGAAATCAAAAACCCAACTAACCAGGTCAGACTGATCAGCACAGCGGCCCGTCTGGGAGTCCTCTTGTTCACATAGTCGATGGGATCTGTAATCGCCCAGTATCGATCCAGGGCGATGGCGCACAGGTGTAGGATGGAAGATGTACAACACAACACATCTAAAGAGATAAATATGTCACAGGTTACCTGCCCGAGGGTCCACTTGTTGAGAACCTGGTACAAAGCAGCCATTGGGAGCACCAGCACCGAGACCATCAGGTCCGTGACCGCCAGTGACCCGATGAGATAGTTGGCCACGTTTTGGAGAGAGCGCTCCCGCGCTATAGCAGCGATCACACAGGCGTTGCCGATGATGGAGCAGAGAATCAAAGTCCCGATAAACAGAGAAGTTGTCAACTGGTAAGTCAGCGTCGCCTCCGTGGAGTTCGCTTGGCTTTCCTCGATCAGAGCCACGTAGGAAAGAGTGGTGGTGTTGAGCACTTCCATTCCGAGAGAGGAGAGGAGAGGAGAGGAGAGCAGAGCGGAGACCTCAGGGATTCAGTCCTCGAGGCTCAGGTTCCCGAGCGAAGCGACATCACGTACAGGAAGATAAACCCACAAAACCCCGGGCACACATGGTGTCAGTGCGATATGTCTGTCGTTTTCCTTCAGAGAAGTGGTGGCGGAGTGGATGGATATGCAGTGTATATATACTCAGGATACGTCAGATGGTTAATAAGTGGCTGGAGTGTGCCTCTCCATACTGATGCTCCCAACTCCCGGTGTGATCGAAAAGTCGGGACAGCTCGGGTCCTGCTGGCTCTCCGATCCTCGTCGACTTTGGTCTCTTCTGCCTTGAGCGACACCGTCCTGGTCGGTGACAAGTGGAGTGGGTTAGTCCCCCCCCCCCCCCCCTGTGCCGGGACCAGGTCTGACTCCTGGATCAATGAAGCAGACGTGGCTGGTCATGATCTCACGCAGCTCTCAGCGCTTTGCTGTGCGTACCTTTGCCAACGTAATGACACTGAGGGAGAAGGAAAATGTGCTTCGGCATCTCGCAGAGGTAACGTCAAATGTCCTCTCGTCCTACTGTACGCAGGTGTTTGCTTCTTAGCGCTGCTCTATAATCTGCCGCAGGTGAAAATGTATTGCAAATATGATTCGTGCATTTAAATGTTTCACACTGGCAATCTGTCCGGACTGTATGAGGAATGGTATTTAATAGATATTAGTTGAACTTCAATTTTCAATTGAACGCTTTATCTTCTTGGGGAAATGGGTTTCACCGAAGAAAATACGTCCTCAAACTGTGTAGAGGACCCAGGGTTTCGGTGTATCGCAGAAGTTGACTGACAGCCTCAGGTTTTTCCCACGCTCCTGGTTTTGGTAACGCCTCTGGAGAAATGCTGAGCAGACAACACCAGTCAGGCGACTTGAATGCCACAAGTAACTCTGTAACGTTCTTGGATCCTTAAGTATAAGTGCCCAGTTTGCAGGGAAACGTATTTTTCACAGTCGTAGGATCATGGCTGTGAGGTGATGTGCCTCTCCACTTGTGGTACAAACGCAACGAGAAATCTCCATAGACTGTAATACACATGGAATTGGCTTCATTCTGTGTGTTGGCAGAGAGGAGTTAAACACGTAGCTTAGCAGTGAAGGTGCAAACAATGACCAATAGGTTATTATTATTATTATTATTATTAGGCGACACGATTGAAACCGTTCATATAACTTCACTATTTATGTATTTACTCAGTTACTGATCGATTCATTTATATGATTATTTATTTGTTTGTTCATTATCCTGCCCCCCCCCCCCCCCACTCCCACCCTCCCCGTTAAGTATTGGATGAGATTGGTGTTTGGTTCAGCACTTGGGCTGTCAGGACCCTGGACAGCTCTCAGGTCGCAGTGGGTCTGCTGCCACCTAGAGATCAGCAGATGGCACAGCCCAGCGCCGGCTCTGAGACCAAGTGCTGAGAGCCCCAATGCAAACCACATCAGGACACAATCACAGGTGGTTGAATCGGCCCATCGTAGGACACACGAATCCCTTCCCAAATCGATCGAATGCAACTATGTGACTCAATCCGCTCACAAGCGTTTGAAGTTACCTTTGCACAAAAAGGCACCTTTACCTTTGCAAAATACTTTGGGCTTTCGCCCACAAAATATCCGGTCAATTCACTTTGCAGTATATGTTCTGTGAGGCGCTTTGAGGTGTCTGGGAGACGTGATAAGGCGTTGTGTCGAATGCAAGGATGATGATGATTATTATTATTATAAATTCCAACTTTCTACCGAAGCTGCGAGGTTTATGGCGAGTTTCGGTAAATTTCGAGTTCGAACAAATAAAGATTACATTTCGTTTAGTGTTAACATTAGGTTCAGTGTCACTTGGTAACTCTCAGGAAGCTGTCGAGCTAGATTCATTGTTATTCTAATTATATTAATATAATATTTAATATTATATAATATTTAATATTAATTATATTAATATAATATTTAATATTGTTATTAAAGCTTTTTTTTTGCACGTGTTTCAGTGCTGGCCAGGGACAGAAAACAGGCTAAAGTTACTTAAATGTTTTATTTTATCTATTTGAAACAATCGATTGCAATAGACAACGAACTCTGATTAAGCAGACTGCAATGAATCAGAACCCTATTCCGTTATTATTCAGGAGAAAACCCCATCATATTTTTGTATTAATAATTCAAAATTATACTGACGATTTACGATAGCCAACATTTAAGTTGGTAAAATTCTCCGATTCTTTGGCACAGACCATCTGTTTAGCTCATATCATGCTTTTGAAATCATACGTTCCCATGGTTACATGGGGACAATCTTGCAGTTGCTGTAGGATTTCTCCCAAACCTTTCCCACGAATCAAACGTTCCTGAATCATTTCAAACGTAAATGTTGAACGCATTGGGATGGAGACAGAACCAATTGGAATATTCGTGGTTGATGATGAACATGACACTTGTATAGCAGTCAACAGCTGTCTTATATATCAAGACCAGTCAATTTTAAAGTCATTGAGTCAATATACCAAGGAGTCGAAGGCAGGAGTTTTGATGCTCCTGAAAGTCATTGGCACTGGACACAGACTCTAAATCTCTCGCGTTTGAATTCGCCATATATGTTGATTCTTTCACACAACAGAGACTCCGCTCAAGTTTTCACTAACAAAGTAAAGGCAGGAATACTTCGAAAATAGCCTCTATACTCAGAGACAGTTATTTGACATGTTATAATCACAGCGTTCGGGAGTTGCAGATTTCGAAGTTACTGTGCTGCAGATTTTAAATTATACTAGAATGTTTTTGTCAAAAAAACGTAATGCAAAAGTCCAGAGGCAATTTAAATTACTGACTGTTTAAACGCTATAAACTTCAAATATTATTTGAAAGGTTGCGTTGTTCATTTGTCATATAATGAGGAGTTAAATATATAAATATTACAGTTTGTGTTATGAACTCATGGTTTGTAAACTTTCAATACATTCCAGATAGTCAGACTAAATGTGGGGCATCACTCACTTTCACAGTGTAAATACTTTAAACATGTCATAAGACAAAGCAAATTCTATACATTTTTCACTCGCAAGAATGAGGTAACCGAGCAATTATAATATCTCTCACTGGTATTGTCACTCTCACTGTTCCCTGTCATTGTTGTTATGACCTCCAGTTATATGTATATGGACTCTAAAGCAGTGAGTTATACTATTGAGGAAAAGTTCCAACTAGTTTACTCTAGCTTTAATCTATTTATGTAACCTTTTAGATCTTCCAAAATGTGACAACTAGTTGGATTCCGTTTTAACTTCGAAACCGAGATTTTAACAGTTTTTAAAATAACTTAGCGAAACTGACTTCAAAACTTAGTTTGTATTTACGAATTTGCCAAGTTCTACAATGCTACGTTGGAATAAATCCCTATATAATATTAACTTCAAAGAGTAATAATCCACGTAGAACACAGTCAACCAGGAATTTTAGAGTTCATAAGAAAGTGAAGTTAACATTAACAATATTTTTTAAAAATCATGTTATAAAATATTGAGACCTAAAAAATATATTTCATTTCACTATTATTAGTATATGGTCAACGAATCATTGGCAATTTCATGGGAGTCATTTATAATTTATTTTTAAAATGGCATGAATAATATTTTTTGTTACCATTCTGTTCTGCTGTACAATACCAACAACCCGATGTGATTCATAGTGTGTAAGTCAAAATGTTTATTTTTTGTTAACCTTATCCCTAATGCTGTTTAGCACAGGGGTAACATGTGCACGTGTAACTAGGAGTTTGTGATCCATAAGTCAACAAGGCAACAGTTCTAACCAATGATCCTTCATGTTTGTGTACCCCAGTATGTGTCTTCACTTGACTCAAGGAATAATAAGTATCCCTATCCGAGCCTAAACGAAATAAACGAAAGCTGATATATGGCACTTTAGAGAACAATCGAATTTGCCTCAGCAACAGAAGAGGAAAGGAATAAACACCACAGAAATATGATCTGCAGAATTCTGATCCGCGGAAGTCAATACTTGACTTCTATAGACTGCGGAAAGCAAAAGTCAAAAAGTTGCATGGCCATTAAGTCATCTTTTGAATTTAATTTTAATTGCATATGTAAGGGAACATTGTAAGAGGTAAACCTTCTCTCCCCACTCCCAAACTCTGCTTATACTTCGTACAGTATTCAATCACCTACAGATCCAACTGAGAATTGAGATTTATAATAGTAAACTCTGATATTTATTAAAAGCATGTAACATATAATTGCAAATTATACTTAGATAAAAATATGATTTCCTAATCTGTTTGCACGGAAGCTGAATGTTATTATTTGTCACTTAAATACTGTGTCACAGGTCCGAAAGATTAAAATCCGTAGACCCTCGGAGACCATCCTTTCATTAACGTTTCATACAGTAAGTTAGGGTTGTATCAAACAGAGAATCTCCAGGTGGATATTCCTGGAGATTTGTGGAGTCCTGTAGCTCAGTGGTTAGAGCACTCGCTTTGCAAGTGAGAGACCTGAGTTCAATTCCAGGCAGGGCGAAACCTTGGGCAAGTTTCCTTACTCCACACACCTAATAATAATCCCTCCAAAACAAAAAAAATAATAAATTGGTCATTTTTCAATCTACGACCTTTTGTGGGACATTGCTGTGCGCAATTGGCTGCCGCGTTCGCCCACAAATATACAGTCAATTCACTTTACAGTGTGTTCTGTGAAGCGCTTTGGGACGTCCTCCCGACGTGAAAAGCGCTATATCAAATGCAAGGATTATTATTATTATTAATAGCTAGTTTATGTGCACAAAGATTTTGTGTCTGAATCTGTACAGATGGGCTTGGTGTGTTCACAGGTAAACCAAGGCCAAAAGTCAATCAGGGCAATAGTTTTATTAGAATTTAAAAAACATTACATGGCAATAGGGACAACACATAATCATTCTCATTATGTAGAAGAGAAATGAAATTAGACCATACAAAGAATAACATCAAAACAGAAAGACAATTAAATCTCCATGGAAGCTGTACCTTGAGGTTGCTAACAAACCCAAATAAAATAATGTTATAAAATCCTTGGATTTGATTTAGTGCCTTTCATGTTTAGAGGTCATCTCAAAGCACCTCACGTGAATTTTATTGTTCTTACCTTTGCAGAGGCAAAAATAAACCTTGCAGTTTTTTTCTGAAGTGATGTACTAGATTCATTGAATCTATGATAAAGCAAATTGTTCTTTTTGGAAAGAATAGACTTGCTAACCAAATATTTTACATTGATACCTTTTATACCATTTCTCTTCTTTCTCTAGTTCTGTCTCTTTTCTGTTTGGTTTTCTTTTGCTCTTCATCTTTTTTGTCTCTCTGATCTCTCTTTGTTATTGTCTTTCTATTTGGCTTTGTCTCTCACTCCTGGCAGTCTACTTTTTCTTTACCTGTTTCTTTTTTCTCTTTTTTATTTCTGTCTCCCTTTGATTCTGTCTTCCTTTTTCTTTGTGTCACTTTGGTTATGTATTTCTTTCTATCTCTATAATTGGAGGATGTGATATTTGTTTAGGAAAGTATTATGAACAATAACTGTCTTAAGTGAGTTCCAAAATAAAATGTAATCAACTTAAAATTGTATGTAAACCTTCAGGATGAAGCTTAGGTATATGTGATTACATTATGCAAATCTATGATAAAGTAGATTTTATATCTTGGAAAGAATAGACCAAATATTATAAATTAATGCTTTTCATACCATGTCTCTTCTCTCTAGATCTTCAAATTATCTCACCCACCAGTGTCTATTGCTTAGTATAATATTAATCATTTCTATTAGAAGAATTGTAATCTCAATTATCTAAGTAGTATTTTATTAAAAGGCATTCTCATGATAATTAATAGTAATACTAACATTCCTTACATTTGATATAGTGATGTATCACATTGTTAAAATATCTCAAACCACTTCATAGGATTTACTGTAGAGTAGTGACTGCATTTTGCAAGCAAATTGGGGCTGCCAATTTGAACACAGCAACATCCCATAAACAGCCATGACATGAATGATCAGTTTTATCTGAGGGAATGTTGGCCACAACATGGGAGAAACTCCCTTCTCTTTTCAAGTAGTACCATGATATATTTAATGTCCACCTGAATAAGCAGAAGGTTTAACGACTCCTTTGAAGGACAATACTACAGAGATTCCCCAGGTCTGGATTGTCAGCTGTGTGAAATGTATGCAGATGACACCCAAGTCCACTTCTCCTCCTCCAGCTGCGAATCCCAGTCTGCTGATGTCCTGCCAAGTTGTTTGATGGACATAGAGGCCTGGATGACTGCAAATTTCCTGCAGCTGAATGTTGGCAAGTGAAGTCCTGCAGCTTAATGGTTAGAGCACTTGCCTAGCAAGCCAGAGGACCAAATGTTGGGCAAGTTTCCTTACTTTACACGGCTCTTTTCACCTAGCAGTAAGTAGAAACCTGGTTGTTAATTAATTGGCGGATCGCTTTTCCAGAGGTAATAATCCCTTCAAAATAATAATAATTTGGTCTGGGGGTAATAATTCCTTAAAAAAATCCATGACTGTTTGTGGGATACTGCTGTGTGCAATTGGTTGCTGCATTTCGCCTACAAATATAGTCAATTCACTTTACAGTATATTCTTTGAAGCGCTTTGAAATGTTTCAAAGACCCGGTAAGGCGCTATATCAAATGCAAGGATTATTGTATTATTATAAGCCATACTCTTTGCCCACCATTAATATCTTCTCTCTTGCGGGTCTGAACTCCTCAACCTACTCAGACTCTCCCTCAGACTCTCCAAACCCATGCGCCACTTAGACGTCAAATTGGATCCCCAGCTTTCCTTTCCACCACGCATCTGTTCTCTGACCAGGACCACCTTTTTCCACCTCCACCATATTGCCCGCCTCCATCCGTACCTTACAACAAAAGCAGCCAAAACCCTTGTCTATGCCTTCGTCACTTCCCAGCTGGACAATTCCAATGCCCTTCTCACTGGTCTCCCCAGCTCCACCATACACTAATTACAATTAATTCAAAACTCCACCACCCGGAAACTCACCTGCACAAAATTCCATAGCCCCATCACACCAGTCTTTGCCAGGCTCCACTGGCTCCCAATTACTGAATGGATTGATTTAAAGATCCTCTCATTCATTTTTAAATCCCCTGATGCCCTCGCACCGTCCTACTTATCCAGCCTGCTTACCCCCACTTCACCACTCGGTTGGCTGCGGCCTCCTGTTTGTCCCTCGTCCCCTCTACTCTACCATTGGTGGCCATACCTTCAGCCACTATGTCCCAAAACTCTGGAAGTCTCTCCCTCAATCCCTCCACATTTTTCCCTCCCTACCCACTTCCCGCTTAAAACCTTCCTTTTTGATCATGCTTATGGTCGCTTCCTCCCTCCTTCTCCCCCTGGCTCGTTGTCAGGCTCCACTACTGTCAAGCACTCTGGTATGCTTCCCAGCATGAAGGGTGCTATATCAATGCAAGTTGTTGTTGTTGTTGACTTGCTGACGATCTGAAGACTGAGGTTAAGAAAGAAAATTGGCAAAAAAAATCCCTTTTATTACCCAGAAAAGAATAGCACACAAAATAACTGTAATATTTATAAAAGTTTTACAAAATATTTATTGTACATGCTTTGAACAAAATAGTCTGTGTTGGATTCCAATCATATGCCAAATTGCAGCACCATAAATCTTTTAACTATTGGGTTTGCTTTAGATTAGTAACATTTGTTAAAGTCCATTGATGTGAACCAAGTACAAGAAGTATACTTTAACTCAGACAATGAATTGATTTTGCCACTGAAGCAGACACATTCTGGACTGAAAAAGAAATAGCTATGTAATGTACTTCTTCATTTTAGCAAAATAATACTAAAGAAAATGGTGTCAGACTTACTTGGGAATTACAATTGGCCTCAGTCGACTTTCCCTGGGAAAGGAAAAACAACTATTCTGGGGAGAAATTCAACCTGGTTTAGACTTTAGACATTTTTTTAGTATTTCAGAGTGTGCATAAGTTGGTAACTTTTTTTAATTCAATTATAATTTTGAAGCCTGTTTTTGTAGATCTTAAACCATCTACAGAAAACCAGCTTCATAGTTAATATCTAGAACAGAGTGGAGGTATCTTTCTAAATCTAATCACACTATCGTATCTCACAAGATCACAAGAATGGTTTGGATGAAGAAGGCCATTTGGCCTATCCAATCTTAACCTTCCAGGACATCTACCCTTCCCAAGTCCTACTTAACCAACCGCCATTACTTTTTCTCTGCAAACGTTTTCCCACCCCTGCTCAGTCACCTGTGATATTCCCCAAGGTTCCATCCTTGGCCCCTTCTTTTCCTGATTTACACGTTCCCTCTCAGTGATGTCATCCACAGACAGGAGTCATCTTCCACATCTATGCAGATGCCACCCAAATCTACTTCTGCTCCTCCAGCTGCAACCCCAGGCCCACTGATTTCTGTCCTCTTGCTTGTCAGACATCAAGTCCTGGATAACCGCCAACTTTCTGCAGCTCAAAGTAGACAAAATGGAAGCCAATAGGACCATTAAGATTGCTCTTAATGACCTTCTTCTGTGCTGTAAATTTCTATTATTCTATGAGACCCCATTACAACATGAAGCTGCCTTTTAAATAAATCTCGTGTCCTGGCATCAACCACTTTCCTAGAAACCTGTTCCAGTCATTAATTACCTGAGTAAAGAAAAACTTCCTGGAAGGCCTGGGAGTACTTATTGCTAACATTGGGAGAATTCAAAGTTAGAAAATGTTCCATTTCCATTTTCACTAACATGCTTGTTAATATTTGCTTCCAATACCCAGCCAGGGAGTTGTTATTTGAATTAATAAATATTTTTGCTGGAAGGTGAATACTAAGATAATACTAATACCAGCCCAATATCTTGTCTCTAATTGTTTGTTGTGCACCTTGTCTGATTTGTCTGACAAAACGCAAAATACTGCTGGAAATCTGAAACAAAAACACTCAGCAGGTCAGGCAGCATCTATGGAGAAAGGAAAGTGAGTCAATGTTTCGGCTCCACAACCCTTCATCAGAACTGGGGCATGTTGGGAGGGAGAGGCTTTCAAGGGCTAACAGAGATGGGGGAGGCAGGACAAGGAATACAATGGAGAAAATGGGGTAGAGGACAGGGGACGATGGATTAAAGAGGTGTTAATGATGCAAAACAAAGGGGGTATTGCAACAAAACAGTCTGTATACAATAGAATACATTTATATTTATATAGTGCTCTTCACGTCGAGAAGATTTCCCAAAGAGATTGTCAATGCTAGATGGGCATCCGAACTGGGGGTTGGAGCTCTGAAGGTGGTGAAGAGAAAGCAGTGGGGACCATGAGCGGTCAAAGAAGTATGTTTGAGATATACCCCAAACAAGGAGTGGGAGGCAGCAAATGAGAGATGAACAATAGAGAGAGAGTTGCAGACAGAGAGAATGTCTTGATGACTTTGACTGGGACATTGTTGGACTGGACAAACGCTGGGTTCAAAAAATTCATGATGGGGTGTAGGGAGCAAATATGGAAAGCAGCAACGCATTCCAGCACATTGTGGAGGAAGGGCAGGTTAGCGGCAGGTTGGTAGTTTCAGAGCATGGAAAGGTCAAGGGAGTTTTTTTGAGAAGGGGGAAATGATAGTGGTTTTGAAGGAAGTGGGACTGTATTAGTGGAGAAATTCGCAAATCTGCCTATAGGGGGCAAGGAAATGAAACAGGAGAGGGTATGGATTGGCTTCAACGGAGCAGGTTGTGGATTTCACGTAGGAAATGAAGGAACATAAGAACATAAGAATTAAGAGCAGGAGTAGGCCATTCGGCCCCTCGAGCCTGCCCCGCCATCTTCAGACCTAACTCTAATTACCTGCCCTATCCCCATATCCCCTAATCCCTCTGTTTTTTAAAAAATCTATCAGTCTCAGCCTTGAAGATGTTCAAGGACTGAGCATCTACAGCCTTCTGAGGTAGTGAATTCCATAAAGGAGAGATGGAATCAAGAGTGTGGAGCAAGGTGGAGACCAGAGGGAAAGGGATGGTAGAGGGAGAGGCAGTAGAGAGAAACTCTTGAATGTAAGCCAACAGAGGAACATATTGAAAGCTGGTTAAGCTAGCTGATGACAATAGTTACATATTCTCAAAAGTTATATATTCTATTAAAATTTAAAAATGTTATAAATTACAATGAAGAGAACCTTCAGTTTAAACTTGTGAAATGTCACTCACAAAACACACAGTCAATCCACTTTATAATATATTCTGTGAAGCACTTTGAGACGTCTCAACAACGTGATAAGGCGCCATATTAAATGCTATCATATTATTGAGGAAGGGAGTTTGAATAGTCCAGCCGAGAGGTGACAAAGGCATGGACCAGGGTTTCAGCGGCTTTCGGAGAGAGGTATTGGCAGAGACGGGCGATGTGTTGGAGGTGGAAGAAAACGGTGCTGGTGAGGGACCGGATGTGGGGGAGGAAGGATAATTGGGTGTCAAGCCTGATGCCTAGGTTATGTCAGGCATGTGGACTAAAGAACTTGCCCAAGGTTTGTTCTACTGGGAATCGAACCCAGGTCTCTCGCTTGCGAGGCGAATGCTCTGACCACTGAGCTACAGGACTTCACTGTAGCTCATTGTAGCTATTATTAATTATGTTGAAAATTTATAGATATATGTATCATTCCCCTGTATTTTTCCTATTTTCCCTTTTTGCTGGAGGCTGAATTCAAGCAACAGTCTTGATGTAAATTCCATTCTAATTTTTTCCTCAGGGTTGCTGTGAGTGCCAGTGATGTTCATGCTTTTATGCCAGTGAGTTGACAGAGCCAATCAGTCATAAAAAGCCAATCAGTTAGAATAGACCTAGGAGATCACAAGAACATACCCAGACAACAGTGCAAGAATTGGAAAATACGGCAAGTGAAGCTGACAAGGGACAAGTAGAGGTGGATAAGGGAAGAAGTGCATAGTGAAGAAGCAAAATAGAGTAAGAAAAATAGACAGCTAGAAATAAACAATCAGACAGCAATACAAAGATACTAAAGTAATAGAAAGAAAATAAGACAATGATGGAAGTATATTTGGTCAGCCGAGTATCTGACATAGGTGGAAACTCATCACAATTCTTAAAAGTATCCAAACCAGACTGAGAGTTCCACATATGTATGCCACCTACAAATAGAAATTTCCCTGTGCCTGGAATGGAATACACACTCTCTCCCTGGAAGCATGCAACCTGCTTACCTGATTCCAGAAAGTATTACTCATAGGTTGGCAAAAGCCTAACTTTTGCCTGGGGGTAGTGCTAGAATGTAACCAGCTCACACTGCAGAAATGAGCAAGAGAACACTTGGGAGCACTAACGGACTGAGGAACCAACACCTAATTTATTGATGACACCAACTTTTATCACCAGCACAGACTTGATGTACCGAAAGGCCTGTTTCTGTGCTCTAACATTTTATGACTCAATGAATCCTCTCATGAACATTACAATTTCAACTAATTTTATGTGATGTTTATCAAACATCAGATGTCCTTTGTACGTGCAATATAAGGGCAAATTGTTGATGTTGATATTCTATGTTGTACCAAGTGGCCAGACAGGTGGTAAATGGACACGATCCACATGGGCATATTACATAAAAACATAAGAAATGCTGTACGAAAAAAGACCATGGTTCATCTATTTCGCCTTCCACCTTCCTGGCGGTCCATGCATATATTGCCCAAACTACCCATGTACTATATCCTATAATGTTATTACCTAAAATAAAACTATCTAATCTGTGTTTGAAAGAATAAGGGACAGGGGAAATCATCTGTGATTTTCTTGCTTAAACATCTTTGCAATGTTTGAAAATAAATGCTTCAGTGACCAGTAATTTGTATTTAATTCTTCCTCTTGAATCAGATAGAGCAGATGAGGGCTCCAGACTCTGAATTCATGGTAATATGAGTTCTTCATGTTTGTCTTTCATCGTATCTGATTCATGCTTTCCTGCAGGGCCAGATGTTCCTTACGTCCACTGATATATTGTTACATATTTCAGGCAGGATGGCATCTAAAACCAAGTGTGACCATTTACTGCTGGTATTAGGGAAAAAACAGTGGCAGAAGCTGTAAATAATTTCGATCTAGAATATATCATATTGTGCACTCGGGAGATGATTTCCCTTTAACCTATACCCATATAGATTCTGCTACAGAATATCTGAGGCTGCAATCAGTTACAGTATAATGACATTGGCTGCAGCAATTCTACTAAGCACTCTCCACTGCTCTCTAGAATATCAATCAAAACTCTAGAATGAAAAGCCGATTTGAAGAGTCAATGAATACAAATATTACCTTCTACGTTTTCGCAGCTGATTACGATACACTTTTCTTTCATATTAGGCATTATGCTGGCTCTGAGTCAGAAAGTCGTGGGTTCATGCCCCACATTTGGGAACTCACAATTTTCGGAGCTCCAATAATGGCTCAGTGTTGATTTTCCCTCTGATTCTATTAGCATATTAAGTAACCCTAGTAATTTATTGGCTATATTATCCCAGAGATAGATTGTTGGAATGGAAAGTGCACTCTCTCCCTAAAGGGACGCATCCGCTTACCTAATTTCGGAAAATATTAGGCACAAGTTGACAAGAGCCTAGGCTTGGGGACCCCAGAGTGTGCTTGGGGTACTGCTGTGTCTAACCAGCTAAAGCCGTATAGCTTGCCATTGATGCTTTCCAGCTGCTTGTCCAGCTACGACCACCCTACCAGTTAGGGCTTTGGCTTTCAGGTTAACAGGAGAGGAATGAGCTGACTCCCTACCATCAGTGACTGGTCTGCCTTTCCAGATCCTGCTGATGAGCCAGGTTGGCTGTTTTATATTTGTAAGCTAACACAGCAGCCCATTTGCCCACAGAAATGCCTTGCAAACAGCCATGATGTCAACGAACAATTTTATTTGGGGGATTGTTAGCCAAGACACCAATTCCTTCTCTTTTTGACTAGTGACAAAGGATTTTTAAAGTCCACCTGAACTGGCAAGCAAGCCTATGGTTTAACATCTATTCCAATGTAATGCACCTCCAAAAATGCAAAGCATCAGCAGCGATGCCTTGGAGTATCAGTGTAGCCTAGACCATGTGAGTTCAAAGTCCTGAGGTGGGAAATAGAAAGGCTGCTCAAGTTAATTTATTCTTCCATCTGGGTGTTGGAAATGCCAGATGGCACTCTTGGCTATTGGGAGTGTACATCAGAACAAAGTGATAAAGCAGAAATTAGAGAAATTATAATTGCAAAATTCAGAGGTCGGTTGGATACAGAGGAATTGCGCAATCAATAATAGCATCACCTGCTGTAGCACCAAACTATATTAACTAGAAGTTTCCAATTATGAATCCCAGTTTGAACTGAATTAGCTGTTCTGAGCAGGATCTGTGGTTGAAGCATTAGAATTGGCTATATGATGAATAAAGAGTGAATTGAGATTTTCTAGTAAATTGCCCTTCCTGCATTACCCTTTCTACCGTAAATGTTTTTGTTGTTGCATCTAAACAACTGTAAGGTGAGTTGTCGATTTCTTGTTTTGTATTTATCTTTGGATTTAAACAGTAATTGGTTGTGATGTGTCAAATCTGCACTGCTACCTCATAATATTTTGATAGCAAAATAATTTTAGTAACAGTATAAACTCAATCACATTTGTAATGTTTCAAGCACCTACATCCACTCTTCAGTGTGATGCTGCAGCATTAATTAAGGTCTAACTTAATTATTTGTTAATATGGATTATAACAGGTCGATCAAAATTTTGTTACTAAATCCATAACTGTTTGTGGGACATTGCTGTGCGCAATTGACTGTCCCGTTTCGCCCACAAAATATACAGTCAATTCACTTTGCAGTATATCCTGTGAAGTGCTTTGAGATGTCTCAATCACGTGATAAGGCACTATATCAAATCCAATAATTATTATTATTAAATAAACCTGCACTCATTCAGATATGGACATAGTCAATTGGAGCAAATTGAGTTTTATATTCAGTTTATTATGTTTTGTATTCTGGTACCATTTCTAAGTCTAATTGTGAAATGTTATTTTTTAGCTGCCCCGTTTTGTGAGGTCTGTCAACTTCATCCCCTTACCTTCCGAAGGGCTTACACGTTCGGTGCTGAACAACAGATATACTCGAAATGTAGAGTATTAGACTCAAGGTTTTATTACAAATGGATAGGTGATCAAACTATACAAATTGTAAGGGTTGCGTCAGGATTCTCTGACTGTTCTGTCCCTTCAGACTTCCCTTTTGACTGTTCTACTCCTACATATAGTACATATTATATATATACTATTTATTATATATATATATACATACGGGGCAGCTAAAAAGTAGCTGCAAAACTGAACAAATTTGTCAGAATTTGCTAAATTCTAAACACTTTGAAATGCTACATAAATTTCCTTTGATTAACTATACCAGATGTATATACATATAATATATATTGGAACATACTCATAGAAAACAAATAAATTAACAATTTGGTCATTCAATCCACAGCTGTTTGTGGGACATTGCTGTGCGCAATTGGCTGCCGCGTTCGCCCACAAATATACAGTCAATTCACTTTACAGTATATTCTGTGAAACGCTTTGGGACGTCTAGAAGACATGAAAAGCGCTATATCAAATGCAAGGATTATTATTATTATTATTATTATTCTGTGAAGCGCTTTGAGACATCTAGAAGATGTGAAAAGTGCTATATCAAATGCAAGGAGTATTATTATTATTACATTCTCAGACTGTTCTGCTCCCATCAGCTTCCTTCAGCTCCCTCTCTGCTCCTACATTCTCCCTTCATCTACCACATTCTCACTTCGGCTCCCACATTCTCCCTTCAGCTCCCTCTCAGCTCTTAATTTCTCCCTTCATCTCCCAACGATTACTGGAAAAAGCTCTTCCTTATATCCCCAAACTATCCTAAGCTTGTTTTCCACAGATCCCTTAGAACCTCATGTTTTGATTCCTGTGAGGTGTCAAGTTATCAATGTCGGCTATTTGCCAAGGACCTCTTTATCATTTTCCTTGAGCTTCCATAACTAAGTCTCTCTACTATCTCTTTCATACAGTCCTCTGGGTGACTTGTATGAATGTTATGGTCAACAAGCATGGTCTTCCTTTGTGTCTCTGTGATTAAATTTTGGAGTGCCGGTACATCTGATAAGGTCCCAAGTGCTAAAGTTCCAACTTTTGAAGGAATGGAGATACCTTTGTTTTCTCCTTTATCCCTCTATCGTATATTTCACATATTTATTTTAGACTGAATGCAAAGTCAAGTACTTGTGATGGTTCAGTATTCATTTACTTATCTCAGGAGAAATCAATACTTTTGCCATTGGAGGATTTATAATAAGTGGCTAATTGCTTTAAAGCACAAGGGATCAAGAGCTCAAAGGCACTAATATTTATAAACTCATGAAAGGAATGACAATGAATAGGAAGGAATTGTGGAACTAAACAGGATTCCTACAGATGCCAGTTTAACCAGTAACTCTGGCATTGCAGGGGCCAGTGGCAATGAGTGACAATAAATGAATCAGTTTGATATATTTCCTTCTTTCTTTTGCTTCCAGGTAGCAAATCATTTCTCCGCATAATCCTACTGGGATGAATGGTTCAAAGTTGTTAGCCTTGAGAAGTATTTTACTTTCCTTTATATTAATTTAAGAGTTTTACCGCTCAAAGTATCTGTCTGAGGTGGGAATAAGCTCTCAAGATTGAATGTTTAGTATATTAATGTGTGACTACTGGGTAATTCAGTTAGTTGAGCACGAGACCAGGAAGGGTTCAAATCCTTGTAGGTCCACTCATCATTTTTAGGTTAATAAAACAAATAATAAAACAAATAACAATACTACAGATAAGTTCCTTAAGGTGGAGGATCCCCCTACTTGTGGGATCCAATACTGAGAAGACAAGTGTTACAAGTACCTCCATGGAGTTGAATACGTGCGCTCAATTCAAATATAAAGCCACACAGGGCGCCAGAACCTGGACAAATAGCACATGTTATTAATTATAGACTATGCTTTATATTGTGTCCATTTCTAAATGAGATTGGTGAGGTCTGTTGGGTTGAGGCATACCCACGATCCTCCATGTTACTAAGTCCTGATTTCAGCGAGGCACTGATGTGTGGAGAAATTCCAACTCAGTCTAGATTTACTCTGTTCATATGGCATTTTAGACCATCCATAATTTGACAAATTATTAATGTTGTCAGTTTTAACGTTGATGTTAGTTTACTGTAGTTCTTTTTTTAAATTTAAATTAAATAGAGTAAATCTAGAACAAGGTGGAATTTCTATCCAGGGTGTAACATAGGTTAAGAGTTGTCAGATGAAAAAATGGCATTGAAATCTCCAGCATTCGTTCTTTCAGTACATCAACTCTCCCATTGTTGCATTTAGTTGTATTTTGAAAAACTCTTAATGGGATTGAAGTAGCACTGATCTTGAAAGAGATGATGAAACTGGCACTTTGACATCAAATAATACCCATTGCAATTCAAATAGCATTTTCTACCGCTATAGACTTTGGCTCCATTCCAAGCTCTTTGCTGAACAAGATCTTTGTATGTCAACTTGAAGCACAGAGCAATGTGGATACAGACAATACAGACAACACAATTTATGTTTTTTTTTATAAGGTCGGTTTGGATGAAGAAGGCTCTTCAGCCCA
This sequence comes from Callorhinchus milii, assembly GCF_018977255.1. Classification (NCBI taxonomy): domain Eukaryota; kingdom Metazoa; phylum Chordata; class Chondrichthyes; order Chimaeriformes; family Callorhinchidae; genus Callorhinchus; species Callorhinchus milii. Next base: position 120,708,686 of record NW_024704742.1, on the reverse strand, counting down.
TTTGATATCATCCATCCGGAAAACCCATGTTAACATCTACCCATCACAGGATCAACCTTTTTTTACTAGCTGCCAGGCACAATAAACATTACCTCTTACCTCAGGAACACTTTGTCAGACTCCATTGCATTGTCTTTATTACCTTGTTTGATAACTTATAAATTGTTTGATAAAGATTTAGAATAAGCCAAGGCAGCAGGACAAGAGGGCTATGGTCAGGATTGTGAAGGCAATTTTAGAACAGACAAGTATTTTATGCAAGTACAGTTTTTCTCTACAGAACATCAATGAATAGCAAGAAAAGGGTTACTAGGAAGATACTAGATTCCACGGATGCTGAACTCATTTCAGAATTAGCTGATGTTATGATCTGAAGAAGGTATCCACCCTTCTCAGCCAGGCTCCAGCACACCAGACAGATACGGGGTGTTGTCACCTCCATAAGAAGGCACCTTCCTGCCCTGTGGTCCGAGTTCCCGCTACAATAAAAAAGAAAAGAGAATGGAGGGAAAAGAAGAGTAAGTTGGCATCACAGTATCAGTTGAATTGTTGTGAAAGGCACAACTAGACAGTAAAGTGACAGTTTCAGTGATCTACACATTACCTAGCTGAGGTCATGGTTCATTTTCTTAGTGACATCTGAAACAAAAGTTCCCAGAATGAAACCTAATGTAAAACGGTACGTCTATCAACAAACAGAGTCTCTCAATTCTAACAATTTTGTCCTTTAGTGAAGGAATTGATTTACGATTGAATTATAATCTGGCACCGTAACATTCAGTTCTGCAAGGCATTTATGATTTCCTAGCAGAACCACTATATACGAGATACAGTAAAAAAAAAACAACGCATTCAATGAAATCAAGAAAGATAAAGTGAAATAAATGGGAAAAGCGGAAAAACTGAACACTAATAAAATTATTACAGATTAATTAATAAATAATTAGATAAAACAGGAGGGGTCCCAGTACACACCCCTGAGTCATCACTTTAATATCTCCCCCGTTTTTGAAGCAGTTCCCCCAGTAAAGAACTTTCTCATGTCTGCTTCTTATCCACCGTCAATCAGTTCCTCCATTATCACTAATTTCCCTCCATCTCCAATGCTATTCAGTTTCATAGGAAATGTGCCATCAGGGCATATTCTTTGTGTCAGTGAAATTCTTTATTGATGCTAAAAATGAATAGAGTGCATTACTTTGTAGTATTTTCTGTCACTGTGAGATGAAGAGACAGCAGCAAATGGCCTTGGAAGGAAAAGCAGAAGAGGCTTTGAAATAGGTGGGAGCATACGATTTGAGGCGAGCAGGGGTTTGGAGGGGAAGGGTTTGAAAATATCACTAAATCTTGGGGAGGAGAGAACTGAGATTTGGCTCAGGTAAACAAAGAGATGACTTGAAACTGATATTGAATTGAAACAGTCAGACATTCAGCCATTTCATCAGCAGTTTCAATATCTAAATGTCAAAGAATATAATCTAATGCATGTTTAAGCATTACAAGTAGCAGTGAATTGATAACAGTGATAAATTATTAACTAACTCTAGCAAGTACAGTTCAATCACAGAGTACTTACAACTCTTTTATATGTGATCAAGGTCAATAGGGAGAAAGCCGAATGTGATATGTATACATTTCACTGCTTGTAGTCTAAGTGATAAAGTATTTGTAACAAATTCAGATGAATTGTGTTTTCTCAGCATAGTTCCGATACCAGTTCTTCCATTGTCCTTCTTATTTGTCTATTTTCCACGTATTCCTGCAATGTGGTTTTAACTTGCGCTCATTACTCTCGCTCCACTATTCAGCTACCTTATTAAGTCTTCATGTCTCCAAAAGCACAACCTTTTGTCCTTTCCAAATCTTTGTAAAATTACATGAATATGGAGCCTTTCTTTGACAATGTCTCAATGTCAGTTCATTCTACAGGGAGCACATTATTGTGTTGTGGGGGTTAAAGCAATAACGTGTCTATCAGAAGAATTGCTGATTGGAATCTTTAGAAAATCAAAACCAGGCAGATTGATTACAATTATCATTTGGGAATTGCCACAAGATATTTCTGCAAGTAAGAAAGTAAATATCAATCAGTTTTCTAAATCATCAAAAGATGTACTGCGCAGAGGAGAAAGTGGCAGAAACTTCAATAAATAATAATAATAATCCTTGCATTTGATATAGCGCCTTATCTCGTCTTCGAGACGTCTCAAAGCGCTTCACAGAATATACTGTAAAGTGAATTGACTGTATATTTTGTGGGCAAGAATTATTGCATTTTATTATAATATATTATTACTAGCTGTACATGTTACAGCTTTGCCTGCAACTAAAGGATCCAATATGGAATGTAGATTTCAGTGATACCACTCACCAGTTAACATGCCATGTGTGTTCACCTTAAGCAAAACTGCCATACATGTGCGATGAGCTTGTTTGGGTCATAGCTCACGAAAGAAAATAACACTGCATTATTAGTGGGTAACGATTATTGATAACTCCACAAAAAAGCATTAAAATGTTTCTTCTAAATTATTTTATCCTTTCAGAGATTGTGCAATTAATAGCTGCTGTAAAATAATATAATGCAAAACAACCTCTTCCATCTTACAGGACGGGTGATTTAAATGACTCAAATGGTCGAATAACTCAATGTTCTGTAAAATATGTTGAGAAATTATATTGGAATTTTATTGTTAAAATGGGCAATTTATAGTTACTTTATCATTGACATTAATTGGCTGTTCAAGAGAACAGCATGATATTTATACTATAGAACAACTATTCTATTTACGAAAAATAATAATAATACTTGCATTTGATATAGCGCTTTTCATATCTTCTAGATGTCTCAAAGCGCTTCACAGAATAGACTGTAAAGTGAATTGACTGTATATTTGTGGGCAAAATACGGCAGCCAATTGCGCACAGCAGTATCCCACAAACAGTCGTGAATTGAAAATGACCAATTTATTATTTTTTTTGAGGGATTATTATCAGGGTGTGGAGCAAGGAAACTTGCCCAAGGTTTCGCCCTGCCGGGAATCAAACCCAAGAATCGGGTGCAGTACCCCAGGGAATTACTGATGACAGGCCGACCAGCCTGTCTCATAAATATGAGTTGGAAGAGCAGACCAGTCACTGGGGGCAGGGATTCTTCCATTAACCCTGAAAGCCAAAGCTCTAGTGGGTAGGATGATCCTAGCTGGACAAGTAGCAAAGAAGCTTGCCAGACAATGCTTTCAATGGTAAGCTGTGCAATTTTAGCTGATTGGAGTCCAGCAGTACTTCAACACATATTCTGGGGTCCCCAAGCCTTGGCTCTTGCCAACCTGCACCTAATACTTTCCGAATCAGGTAAGCAGGATGTGTCCCTCCAGGGAGAGAGTGTGCATTACATTCCACTAAATATCTCTGCAATTTATATGAGGGTGTGTCTGGTAGCAATGTAGATGCCAAAATAATAAATAGGTTGCAAGAGATCATGACGACATATAAATAATTTACTTTTAATCCAAACTTTGAGTAATTGTGCAGATGAACTTTATTTGTGCTTTCTCATTACAGTCAGTCATTCAGCACTTCAAATGAAAGATTTCATGGAATAAAAGAGCATGATTTTAAACTTGACACATAACCAATAGATTCAGAGTTGAGAACAGTGCCATTAACTAACTGAAGTCTTGGAAAGGATTTATGTCTAAAGTGTACATGAGACAACATAATTTATTTAATTATATATTATGGTTTAATGGCATAAGTAATATAAGTAATTGTAATATTATAGTGTATACTGGAGAGAAGAACAACAGCCACCCTAAGCAATCACTTTGGACAACATTTGTCAGCTTTCTTAAGACTTGCACCCATTAAATGCACACAACTTTCATTCCAGTGACAGAACAATTGCTGAATCATCCAATCTTGATCTCATCACTACCTTTCAATGGGCGATAAAAATCTCATTTCTTTTCAATTCAAGAAAAACTGTTTCTTCATGTCTCTTACAAATCGGACCAGCTCACTCTTTTGAGAGCTCCACTTTTAATCCTTTTTCATCTGTTGACATCCTTGGCCTCACCATGTTGTTTGGCTTCAAATGGGATGCTTATATCATCTCCATGCCTAAAGTTGCCTCGAAGAAGTTCAATTTCTTCTTTCATGTCAGCCAGTTCTTTTACCCCATCAATAACTCTTAACCTTCAGACTGACAGGAATGTCATGTCTCTGTACAGTTTGAGCTTACATACTGCGGTGCTGACAAACTATTAAAAGCAGCTTTGATATTGTATTGTTAATCCAAAGGTCACTGAAATGAACATAAAAATAATGATTTTGTTTTTAAATTATCATTAAAACATTGCCTATGTTCAACATGTTAGCATTATTTTCAGAAAGATACAAAAAAGTGGAAAATTCTATAAATCTGAAATCATGGGGTTTAAATTGCAAATGGGGTTTCTTATTTAGGACTCCATCTTGGGAATGGCGATCAATTCCAGTAGATGGAACTACAGATTTACATAGATTTACTTAGGCTGTACGGCATAGAAACAGGCTATTCAGCACAACGCGTCTGTGCCAGCGTTTATACCCCACGTGGATCTCTACCTTCTCCTTATTCCCTTTCATACCCTTCTATTCCCTTCTCCTTCATACCCATATAATAATAATCATAATAATAATAAATAATAATCCTTGCATTTGATATAGCGCTTTGCACGTCTTCTGGATGTCTCAAAGCGCTTCAGAGAATAGACCGTAAAGTGAATTGACTGTATATTTGTGGGCGAAATGCAGCAGCTAATTGCTCAAAGCAGTGTCCCACAAACAGTCGTGGATTGAAATGACCAATTTATTATTGATTTTTTTAAGGATTATTATCAGGCGTGTGGAGTAAGGAAACTTGCCCAAGGTTTCACCCTGCCGGGAATCAAACCCAGGTCTCTCGCTTGCAAAGCGAGTGCCCTAACCACTGAGCTACAGGACTCCCAAGACCTGTCACATAGACCTGCAGGAATGAATCCAGATGACATTGGAGAGGAATTCCTGTGAGTCTATTAGCAGCTTGGAGTTCTGATCAAGAAATCTCTTTCAAAAGGGCAGTTTTTCAGATCTCAATAACAGAAAATGCTAAAACTCCAGCCGGTCATTCAACATCTTGAGAAGAAATATAGGTTAACATTTTGGGCCTGAGCAACATTTTTCCTTTTCAACCACTTTTTCTCATGTATTTTTGTTCATCTGTATTTTTTCCTTGAACTTTTTCTTAATTGTAACTTTTTTTCTCCCAATTTTCTACCTTTTCAAATCTCTTCCCTAACTTCATAGCTTTCATATATCTGTTCCTTTCTGATTGCTTTCCACTTTGGCAGATGGGAGCAATTCTTTGTGAAAAAAAAGTTTGTCAATGGCTGAAAATGGAGGTGAGACACCAGGCGTTCAACAATGAAAAGGTAAAATATTCACAAGGCCACATAGGAGATGTGACCAGTCAATCTGTGACCCAATATTTCCATCTAAAAGAGGAAATGTGAGCCGCAAATCATTAAATTATCTGTGATTCCTGAGAGGGGTGGTGATACAGAGAGAGATGGAGTGAGGGAGAGAGAGAGATACAGTGGGAGGGAGACAGAGAAGAGAGAGGCAGAGTGGAAGATAGGCAGAGAGAGAGAGAAGGATGGAGGGTGAAGAGAAAGCGAGAGACTGAGTAAACTTGTCTCTCCCGCTCTATCTCCCTTTCTCTCTCTGACTCCCTCCCATTCTCTCTGCTCCTTTTCTCGTTCTCTCTTCTTCTGCTTTCTCTTTTTCTTTCTCTCTTCTCTGTCTCCCCTTTCTCTGTCTCCTTCCGTCCTTCTGTCTCTCTTTCTCTCTCTTTCTGCTACTGCCACTCTCTGTCTCTCCCTCTTTCTGCCTCTCCCACTCCCTCATTGTCTCCTGCTCTTGGTGTCTCTCCCCCGATCTCCCTCCCTGATTCTCTCTCTGTCTCCCTCCTCATTCTGTCTCTCTCTCCCACTCTCTATGTCTCCCCCTCTCTCTGTCTTGCTGTCTCTCTCCTCTTTCTTTCTCCCCCTCTTCTGCCTTTCTGCCTTCCTGTCTCCATATTCTGTCTGTGCTGGGGTTTTAATTTTTTTTAAAAAACTTGAATGTATTTACAATATATGCCTATACAACAACAACTTTCATTTATATAACACCCTTCACACCAATATAATCTTGGAGTGCTTAAGAGCTTGCTTTACAACAACAACAACAACTTGGATTTATATAGCGCCCTCCATGCCGGACGGCACCTCAGAGCGCTTTACAGTAATGGATCCCGGGACCGAGCCAGGGGGAGGGGGGGGGAAGGTGACCAAAGGCGCTGTCGAAAAGAAAGGTCTTCAGCAGAGAAGAAAGGTCTTCAGCAGAGGTCTTTAACAGTGGCGGAGCTTGACTCCGAGCTGGCGAGACAGATTGTAGTTATGGTCAAAGAAGATCTTCAGGTGTGATCTGAAGATGAGCAAGGAGGGATCAAGCAGAGGGATTGAGGTAGAGACTTCCAGAGTATCAGAGTATAATGGCTGAAAGCATGGCTGCTGATGGTGGAGCTGAGGGGACCAGCAGGAAGCCAGAACCAGCTGAGCAACTGGGGTTGATAGAGGGGTGGGGTGTAAGCAGGGTGTACACCATTATAAATATTTTTTCCCATTGTAGGTCCATTTGAAAGCAGGGCACTTGGTACTTTGGAACAGTAGTCTAGAGTCTGTCAGGAAGGATGTGCAAATTGTCTGACAGGTTGTCAATTAGATCTACCTGGTAATTCCATCAAAGAGGCAATTGTTCCAATTGGTTTGGGAACCCCAGTTTTAACTCCTTCACGGGATTACCTGGCATTTGTTTGCAGGAACATTCATACTTATTTAAATTTCATAGAAGTTGCTAGTGTGTGAGTTAATCATGTCCAGTTACCTGCATATTTTAAATTCCGTTGTGAGACCCAGCAGATTATGCGATGAATCTTGTTGTTAACTTGTTAAACTGACAATGTCCAGTTTATATATCCCTAATTGTTGCAAAAAAACAGTACAAGTAAGGTCTGAGACATATGCTCATAAATAGATTGCACAAGAGCCCAGCTGTCAAACCTATCTTGAGGAGATGGTTTCACCACACTATCAATTTACATTGCTGCAGCATAATTGCAGGTGATAAGAATCAATTTGGCTTCTCCTCAAAAGTACAACTAGGATGATCCCAAGACATTTAAGAGACCATTTTAAATTTTATTAGAAAGCAGATGGTGGAACTCTGCACAGTTGTGCACTATCTGAGTTTTCAACCTTCTGTGATAATGACTTGAAAGGCAAAATACAAATCCAGTCTACAGCAGTATAAACTGAATGTGAGAATGCAATGTGAAATGAATTTAGAATCGCCTCAATACTATCAACCGTACACTTTATGGCCATTTATGGGATATTGCTGCGTGCAAATTGGCTGCAACATTCACCAACAAAATATATAATCAGTGCACTTTATACTATACCCTTCTTGTGAAAGGCGTTATAACAAATGCAAGGAAAATAAAATAAAAAATAACCCAGTTTCAAGTACTATGAACTAAAACTGCCAGCAATTTTGTAATGTACATTGGAGGCCGATGTTTGTAAGGGAGGGGTATGTTTGAAGCAGAGAGGGTATTTGTAATGGAGTGGGTGTTTATAGCAGTGGGGGTTGTTTATAGCGGAGGGATTGTTTGTAGCGGAGTGGAGTGTTTGTAGTACAGGGGTTTGTTTGTAGCAAAGGGGTTGTTTATAGCGGAGGGATTGTTTGTAACAGAGTGGAGTGTTTGTGTGGAGGGGGTTGTTTATAGCGGAGGGTGTTGTTTTGCAGCGGAGGAGAGTGTTTGTAGTGGAGAGGGTTGTTTTTAGTGGAAGGGGTTGTTTGTAGTGGAGGGGGTTGTTTGTAGCAGAGGATGTTGTTTGTAGCAGAGGGTGTTGTTGTAGCAGACAGAGGGTGTTGTTTGTAGCCGAGGAGATTGTTTGTAGCGGATGGGTTGTGTGTAGCGTAGGGGTTGTTTGTAGTGGAGGTTGTGTGGAGTACAGTGTTTTTAGCAGTGTGTTTGTGGCAGAGGGAGTGTTTGTGGCACAGGGGGTGTTTGTAGCGGAGGGGAGTGTTTGTGGTGGATGGGAATGTTTGTAGCGGATTCCACAGAAACATTGCGGCGGCACTCTTCTATTGGCCCAAGTAGTAGAGTTAAATAATTTTGCCAGATCAAAGGCAACAAAGGACCAAGTGAAATTATTACAACTCTTTACAATGCCAAATGCAATAGAAATACACATTCATCACTGCTGCTAGACACACCTCTGAAAGGATCATAACACTCCATGACATTCAAATTATACGTTTTTACCCAACATTTACACTTAAGAACACCTGTTGCTAGATTGTTTTTTGAAAAATAACCTCCCCTCCGTTACCCCCAACCCCAAATGCTGTACTCTGTCCAGTGCCTTGGGACGTCCTCCCGACGTGAAAGACGCTATACAAATGTAACCTTGTTGTTGTTGTTATCAACGACAATGAGACAACCTTGAGAAAGATAATAGAGCTGCAGTTTGGTCTGTTACAAAACAAAAATTTGTTTTAAAATTAAATTGTTACTTAATGCTCAAAGGCAATACAGTAAAATTAGAATCTGCTCAATAATCTGGAAATCTAGAAAAAGATGTGTACAAACCTGTCCATTCAGTGTACCTTCGATTCAGAATTATCATTTTGGTGTCCACTGGAAGTTCTACTCTCCAATTCATTAAAAAAAATGAACTTCACTGTACTCAAAATATTCACGGGAGGTTTCAAGGGCGAGAACAAATGCAAGCCTAGGAAACAACTCTTCAGCCAACAACCTTTCTTTGTACTATTCTGCCTTAGTAATTTCAAATACTCACCCGTTGGTTCTCACTCATCATGTGGCAAATTGCCTATTTTTTGCTTCTTACCTGGCCACAATGACACAACTTTGATTAGGAAATCACTATTTAGAGAAAGGTGGGTATGCAAACAGAACGCACTACCACAAAAAAATGATTAAGTTAATGAATAGGAGTGTTCTGGTGGCATAGCCTCATGGAGTAACATAGTGTGAATCCAAGAAGTGGCTTTCATTCGACAATGTTGCTTGTGCGAGTAGACGATGAACAAAGCCAAGGTGACTGGAGAAAGGCAGGAAAAATGATCAGATCAGCCTTCGCCTGGTAGATCTCGCGCACCTCCTGGTGGTTTAGAGAAGCAGTACAAGAGGTCCAGGAACTGGTGTTGCACCTTCTTTTCATCTACAGGTGGTATGTGACCCCTTCATGGATGTACCAAAGGAAACATTTATAAAAGAAGAAAACACCTGTAAACTCAGACTGAAAGGATAAAGGCATTCATGCGCTTTGCTGTTCAAAAGTGCTCTTTGCTGTTCAAACTATATGTTGTTTCATAAAAAAGAAACCAGCACATATAATAATAGTCCTTGCATTTGATATAGCACCTTATCACGTCTTCGAGACTTCTTAAAGCACTTCACAGAACATACTATAAAGTGAATTCACTGTATATTTTGTGGGTGAATATCTTATCTTTTAGCCAATGATACATTCCAGATTTCCTTTCAGAAGAACTAGGTTGAATGCATATTCTTTACAATATAAGATGGCTCCACAGCGTGTTTTAGCAGAAATATTATAATAATAATCCTTACATTTGATATATTTCCTTTCACATCTCAAAACACTTCACAGGATTTACTATAAAGTTTAGTGACTATATATTTTGCAGGCAAACAATACAGCCAATTTGCATACAGTAAATGGCACATTTTATCTGGGGTTTATTGGCCCGATACTTGGAGAAATTTCCCTCTCTTTTTGAATATTGCCATGGGACCTTGGTTTAACATTTAATTTGAATGACAGCGCCTGCAACCATGCAGCAATCACCAGAACTGCACTGGAGTGTCAGCCTAATCTATGAGTTCAAAATGCCCTGATATGGGGGTGTGCTTCGTTGTTTGATGTGCTTTCCTTTGAATGAGATTTTAAACCAAGGACCTATAGTACACTTACCTACAAAATATACAGTTTACACAGTCACCTCACTTTAACTCGTCGGTGAGAGTGCTACCAACTGAGCCAGGCTTACACCTAATTATATTTTATCACCTTTACCAAGGCCAGTTATTCAAGATCAATCAATGGTATCTTCATTTTCTCTAAGTGAGCTAATATGCAATTAATTTTGATATCTGCAAATAAATTGGAGATTATCTTCAAGAACACGAAAAGAAAAAAGGTACAAAATGGCTTCAGGTGACATGGTAAAAATTCATGTTTCTGAGAAACTAGCAGCAGGAAAATATAAAGCTAAGACTCAACGAGGAAAGTAATAAGATCCACCTTCAGTACCAGAAATAGAAATATATCAGTCCTGTTCAGAAAATATATCTTCCAAGATATTTGTCAGCTTGACTCAGCTGGCAGGATCCTTGCCATTTAAATCAAAGACAATTTTGGGCTCAAGCCCATGTCTGGATTTGAGCTCATAAGCTTCTGTAAGCTGACACTCCAACACAGTATTGAAGGAGCATTTGCGCAATCGTTGGTAGTTAAACCAATGTGGTGCCTGCATGTCCTTTGGTATTAAAGATTCCATGATATTATTTTTGTTGGGAAGCTGTTCCATACATTCGTTTCTGTCTGAAGATTTTATAATTTTAAACGTATGCCCTTTAGCTCCCTCTAAATTATGAAGTGTGGTCAATGGGATGGTGGTTTGGTAAACCAATGGACCTTTGTGCACATAAAAGGGAGAGGCACACCATCTCCCCCCAAAAACATCCATTTAAAAGAAAGATTATCTCATTCTAGTTAGAAGGTCATAGACTCATTACTTAATACTGAAATAGGTACAGTAGCATGAATCTCTCAGAAAGAAGTCTAATATACCCCACCCAGACCATCCACACTGCCTTCTCCCTCTGCCACGGCTCCTGCCACTCCTCCCTCCTCACACTCCTTTGCCCCCATTTCTCCCTCCTCCCTCTCAACCACAATCACCCGGTTGAAGTTCACCACCTGCTGCCTCTCCCCTCCCCACACCCAGCTGCTGGTCACTCAACTCCCCTCCTCTCCCCTCTGCTGGCCGACACAGTCAACCAGTCTCTCTCCTCAGGCTCTGTTCCACACCCCCTGAAAACTGCTGTTATCACACCGATCCCGCTAATCTTTCACACTATGGTCCCATCTCCAACCTACCCTTCCTTGCCAAAGTCCTGTAACGCATTGTTGCAGGTCAACTTCGGCCTCTCTCTCCACTCCCTCCTCGAGCTTCTGCTGTCTGGTTTTCCCCGTCCACAGCACAGAGACAGCGCTTGTCAAAGTCACAAATAATATCCTCTCTATCCGTGACCAGGGCTCCCTCTGCCTCCTCATCCTCCTGGATCTCTCTGCCGTGTTCGACACAGTCGACCATGCCATCCTCCTCCACCACCTCTCCTCCCTCATCCACCTTAGTGGGACTGCACTCGCACGGTTTGAATCCTACTTAACCAACCGCCTCCATTTCATCTCAGTAAACAGTTTCTCCTCCCACCCCTGCCAGGTCACCTCCGGGGTACCCAGGGCTCCATCCTTGTCCCTCTTTTTTTCCTTATCTATATGCTCCCTCTGGGCGATGTCATCCGCAGACATTAGATAAACTTCCACATGTATGCGGATAACACACAAATCTACTTTGCCTCCTCCAGCATCGACTCCAGGTCCGTCGCTGCTCTATCTGTTTGTCTGGCAGACATCAAGGCCTGGATGAGTGTAAACTTCCTGCAGTTGAATATGCACAAGATGGAAGCCATACTCCTTGGCTCCCGTCAACGTCTTCACTCCTGCGGATCTAAACTCTTCAATCTCCCTGGGCTCTCCCTCAGACTCACCGAACCAGTGCACAACCTAGGCAACCAGTTCGAACCCCAGCTGTCCTTCCTCCCCCTCATCCAGCCCCTGACCAGGACTGCCTTCTTCTACCTCCACCACATTGTCCGCCTCTGACCATACCTTACCTCAAATGTAGCCGAAACCCTTGTGCATGCATTTGTCACCTCCCACTTGGATTACTCCAACGCACTCCTCGCCGGTCTCCCCAGCTCCACTATTCAAAAGATCCAGCTCATTCAAAACTCTGCTGCAGGCATACTAACCCAGACCAAACTCCATACTCACATCTCAACAGTTCTGGCCAGGGTCCACTGGCTCCCCATCACTGAATGGATCGACTTCAAGATCCTCATTCTCATGTTCAAATCGATTTACTCTCTGGCACCTCCTTATCTCTCCGACTTCCTCACTCCCCAATCCATCACCTGAGTAATCCTATTATAAATGGTTACAGATTTTGCCCCCAATGCCAATTGTTCCCTGAATTTAGATTTATATCCACACATTAATGCCTCCAGGTGGCGCCTGAATACTGTGCTTCTATAGGATCCAGAATGTGCCAAGATGTGGGATGATTTGATCATGCAGGTCAATGTTTAAGATAAGATAGCTCTGTCTGAGATGTGTGCAAATAGAGCACAATCTGAGGGTAAAATCATATATTGAGACCAAAAGAGAGCAGATATTAAACTTCTTGATTGAAAAATGAAAATGTTGGAAAAAGGAACACAGAGCACTACTACAGCAACAACAACAGCTTGCACTTATATAACGCCCTCCGCGCAGTGTAGCGTCTCAGAGTGTTTAACAGTGGCGGAGCCTGACTCCAAGCTGGGGGTGGGGGGGAGGTGGCAGTAAACATGGTCGAAGAGGAAGCTTTTCAGGTGGGACTTGAAAAAGGGGAGCGGGTAAGGTGGAGGGCTTGAGGGAGTGTTCCAGAGCTTTGGCGCGTAGTGGCTGAAAGCACAACCTCCAATGGTGAGGTGCAGGGTGCGAGGGATGAGCAGGAAGCCAGTACCAGTCGAGCGGAGGTGCCGGGTGGTGGATTGGGGAGTGAGGAGGTCGGTGAGGTAGGGAGACGCCAGAGAGTGAATGGATTTGAACACAAGAGTGAGGATCTTGAAGTCGATCCATTCGGTGATGGGAAGCCAGTGGAGCCTGGCCAGAACTGGTGAGATGTGGGTACGGAGTTTGATCCGGGTCAGTATGCGGGCGGCAGAGTTTTGAATGAGCTGAATTTTTTGTATAGTGGAGCTGGGGAGACCGGTGAGGAATGTGTTTGAGTAATCCAGACGGTAGGTGAGAAACTCATGCACAGTATATAGTATCTCCCAATCTCCAGTACAGATGCCTTCATTTCAAAGAAATGTATAGAGGGTAAAATCATATATTGAGCTAAGCTAATTGAAGCTTAATTTGGATTGTTCAGTCTCAGACTGCTTATTATGTAAAGGGAGACAGATTTACAGATAAACTGGCAGAACTCATCTTTAAAAGCACTGAACTGTGGCGTAGTTTGATACCTGGGAGAAAGGGGAGGTAAGGTCAACGAGAAAGGTGCAATCTGAAGATGACAAAGAGGGGCCAAGGTGAAGAGATTGAGGCCGGGAGTTCCAGAGGTTTGGGGCTTAGCGACTGAAGGCCCAGCCATAGATAGTGAAGCAGAGGGGTTGAGTGACTCACGGAAGGCCCAAGCCGGTTAAGCAAGGGAGGTGGGTAGGAGTGAGGTGTGAGCAGGTTGGAGAAATGGAGAGGTACTAGGACATGAAGTGGTTTGTAGATAAGTGTGAGGATCTTGAAATCAATCCATTCTGCGGTAGGGAGCCAATGGAGCCTGACAAAGACTGGCATGATGTGAGTTTGTTTCAGTGAGGATATGATTCTGTTGGCAGCAGAATTTTGAAAAATCGAACTTTGTGAATGGTGGAGCTGGGGATACCGGCGAGGAGTACTTTGGAGAAATGGAAGCAGAGGTGACGAAAGCATGGATAAGGGTTTTAGCAGCATTGAGTATGAGGTATGGTCAGAGGTGGGTGATGTGAAGAAGTAGGAGAAGAGGTCCTGGTCAGGGACTGGATGTAGAGTAGTAAAGACAGGTGGGGACCAAACTGCATGCCTTGGTTGTGCACAGGTTTGGTGGGATAGACCAGGGAGATTTTGTTGTGTTATTTTTGGCTAAGAACCCACATTGATGTTCCAGCAATGGTTCATCTTTCTTTCCCTAGGTGGAGCACTGAGGTCAATTGTGATACCACTACAACTGAGATTAACTGTCTCAGCGTAGACAGGAAATCATCACCTTCCTGTAATAATATAAATAATAACCCTCCATTTGATATAGCACTTTATCACGTCTTTGAGACCTCAAAGTGCTTCACAGAATATAATAATAATAATCCTTGCATTTGATATAGCGCTTTTCACGTCTTCTCGACATCTCAAAGCGCTTCACAGAACAGACTTTAAAGTGAATTGACTGTATACTTGTGGGCGAAACGCGGCAGCCAATTGCGCACAGCAGTGTCCCACAAACAGTCGTAGATTGAAAATGACCAACTTATTATTGTTTTGGAGGGATTATTATTAGGCGTGTGAAGTAAGGAAACTTGCCCAAGGTTTCGCCCTGAATATACTGTAAAGTGAATTGACCGTATATTTTGTGGGCGAAACGCAGCAGACAATTGCGCACAGCAGTATCCCACAAACAGTCGTGGATTGAAGCAACCAATTCATTACTTTTATTGTATTCAGGGAATGCCATGGTTCACAATTTTTAACAATTTTACTGGATGTTTCAAGGACAAAGAACTCCTTAATTTCCTGGTAATTTACATGAAACAGTTTCCATAAGGTCTTCTTTCAAGACTGGAGTCCTAATTTGTCTAACTGTGGCTCATGGAAATCATCCTTGGTGCTCCCCTCTGAACTGTCATTGGGCCTGGGAGGACCCCTTATGTTGAGGGGCCAGAAGTGTACACATACGTGTATACAAAAATACAATACATACACAAACCCATAAATCAAACTAGTTTTAATAAACTAATAAATAAATTACAAAATACAATTTGTTACTGTTTCCATAGGCCAAAACCCCAGGCTTGCCTGTAGACTCCTGCTAGACTCCTAGCAAGTTAATATTTGATATCCGATAAGCACAAGATTGAGCACTCATTAGGTGGATCGCAGATACCAGAAACTCCCTGCGAGCTTCCTGGTGAACACAGCTCAACATGAAATGCACGAGAGAATTGGCAGCATCTTCCTTCCCACGGCTCAGACACACACCCCTTCCCCTGAGTAATAGTTCCACCAGTTGGGGGTGTGGAGCTTGAGCAGCAGCTGCTTACTTCTCTGCAAACTAATCAAGGTGGATACCAAGCGTTGGATATTAAGAAAGTTAAATCATAGAACTCAATTTATAATAATAATCCTTGCATTTGATATAGAACATTTTCATGTTGTGCAAATGTCTAAAATTTTATTGGAAAAGGGTAGTGATTGTGCATCTGTAGGCAAACCTGTTTGTTTGTATTGGAATAAGGGATGATTAAAATGAATGGATAATAGAATTATTTAGGTTTCAGTATGAGTATTAAACCAGAGTATAAGAGTATAAAATAGTGAACCTCAGGCAAGGCAATACATGAGAACATGGTTCATTTGGAATCATAGAATCTTACAGCACAGGAGGCCATTCGACCCATTATGCCTGTGCCAGCTCTTTGAAAGAGCTATCCAACTAGCCCCCCCCCCCCTCCGCCCCCTTACCCTTTCGTCCTGCAAAGTGTCTGCCTTGCTTCTACCTGTCTCCAAGATTTTCATATCATTGTCACTGAAATAGCTCTGTACACTACATGACACTGAGATCTGTTCTATTTCTCCAAGATGCCAATGCCCATTCCTTACCTCCAGGATTCCCATACTACTGCAATTATTACAACATGCATCCTCATTTCCCTTTCCATTCATCCTCTTCTTCTCTATCCAGCCGAGGCTAAAAGACCTTCTTCCTCCGTGGCTCAGTTTTCTGCCTTCTGTATCCTCTGAGTCTGCAAGAGCAGGCTATACACTATATAAAAATGTACGTCACTATACAAAACGTGTTTCATTGGTGCTTCAAAACTTCTCTCCTAACTACTAAAATCCAGCTTAACATGGTGCTGTGCATAAATGCTGCTCCATTTGCCTACCAACACAGTTACTACACTTGACAGTAATTACCTGTAAAGCAATTTTGAGACATTTCAACATTATAGGCTCTATATGAAATGCAAGTATAATAATAATAATCTTTGCATTTGATATAATGCTTTTAACGTCTTCTAGACGTCTCAAAATGCTTCAGAGAATATAAAGTGAATTGACTGTATATTTGTGGGCGAAATGCGGCAGCCAATTGTGCACAGCAGAGTCCCACAAACAATCGTGAATTGAAGTGACCAATGTATTTTTGTTTTTTTTCTTGAGGAATTATTATCAGGTGTGTGGAGTAAGGAAACTTGCCCAAGGTTTTACCCTGCCTGGAATCAAACCCAGGTCTCTCGTTTGCGAGGTGGGTGCTCTAAACACTGAGCTACAAGACTGCACTAATAATATTATTATTATTAAAGCGTTTCCCCTCATTAAAGTTGAGCATTATGTTAAAAATCATCGTGTAATGCACTATGTGTTGCAATGATGAAAAAAATAAGTATTCTAGTTGTCTAGTTACTTCATATTTGAGTTAATTATTAGCATTAACCAGGGAGGCTATTAATTGAGTGTCTCATGAGTACAAATATTTATTTTGAGGGTTCCCTTAGGTTCTATGAGGCAAACTATAATTGCAGCTGAAAAGTAGTAAGAATTTGTATATTACGTCACAAGCATGCCCACTTGGTTCAATTGATGGTACTTTTGCTTTTGAGTCAGACTTTTACATGGTCAAGCCACACGTTGGGACTTTTAGCTCAGTCTCGGTTGATATTCTCAAATACGAGCTGCATTGTCGAAGGTCGTATCCGGTGTATGAGACATTAAACAAAGACACATCTGCCTGTTCGGCTGGAAGTTAAAGATGCCACAACGCTCTTCATAAAGTGAAGTGAGTACTGTACTAGACAACAATCCTCCAGATCAATTGGTTATTCACTTCACGGCTTTGTGTGGCTTTGGTATGGATAAGGTGGCTGCCTACAGTAGCACAGCCACTACACTTGCAAGCAATTACCTGTCAGATCCTGTGTTGTGGGGGTGATATCAAAAGGCAGGGTTATAATAATATGTGTGTGACGGAACAGGCAGACATCCTGGAGGATTGACAGCTGACATATAGGGAGTGAGACAGCAGACAGAGACATAGACAGACTCACAGACACACACACAGACAGACAAACACACACACACACACACACACAGACACAGATAGACAGACACACATAGACAAACTGAGACACACACAGACAGTCACACACAGACAGACTGACAGACAGACACACACAGACAGACAGACAAACAGACACACACAGACAGACACAGATAGACAGACAGACACACAGACACAGACTGACAGACATACATAGACAGACTGACAGACACACACACAGACATACACACAGACACACACAGATTGACAGACATACAGACAGACACACACAGATACTGACAGACACACACACACACACACACAGACAGACTGACACAACACAGACAGACTGACAGACACACACAGACTGACAGACATACACACACACACACACAGACTGACAGATATACACACACACACAGACTGACAGACACTCACAGATTGACAGACATATACAGACTGACAGACACACACAGACTGACAGACACTCACAGACATATACAGACTGACAGACACACACAGACTGACAGACATACACTCAGACAGACTGACAGACATACACACAGACAGACTGACAGACAGACATAGACTGACACACACACACAGACTGACAGACACACACAGACTGACAGATACACACAGACTGACAGACATACACATAGACATACTGACAGACATACACACAGACAAACACAGACTGACAGACACTCACAGACATATACAGACTGACAGACACACACAGACTGACACACACACACAGACTGACAGACACGCACAGACTGACAGACACACACAGACTGACAGACACACACAGACTGATAGACACTCACAGACTGACAGACACTCACAGACTGACAGACACTCACAGACTGACACACACACACAGACTGACAGACACTCACAGACTGACAGACATACACACAGACAGACACAGACTGACAGACATACACAGACTGACAGACATACACAGACTGACAGACACACACAGACTGACAGACACATACACACAGACTGACAGACACATACACACAGACTGACAGACACATACACACAGACTGACAGACAACACGCAGACTGACAGACACTCACAGACTGACACACACAGACTGACAGACACACACACACAGACTGACAGACACTCACAGACTGACAGACATATACAGACTGACAGACACTCACAGACATATACAGACTGACAGACACACACAGACTGACAGACACACACACACTGACAGACACACACAGACTGACAGACATACACACAGACAGACTGACAGACACACACAGACTGACAGATACACACAGACTGACAGACACACACAGACTGACAGATACACACAGACTGACAGACACACACAGACTGACAGACACACACAGACTGACAGACACTCACAGACATATACAGACTGACAGACACACACAGACTGACAGACACACACAGACTGACAGACACTCACAGACATATACAGACTGACAGACACGCACAGACTGACAGACACACACAGACTGACAGACATTCACACACAGACTGACAGACACTCACACACAGACTGATAGACACTCACAGACTGACAGACACTCACAGACTGACACACACAGACTGACAGACACTCACAGACAGACAGACACATACACACAGACAGACAGACAGACGGCCGCAGGTCGGGGTTGTTCCGGAGGCGGAGGCGGAGGAGTCACCATCTTCTCCTCTTAAACCGCTGGTCCCGGTCCCGAGAAGCCGCGGTGAGGAGCAGCCGTCCCCCCCCCTCCCCCCCGCGGGGCCCCGCACCGGGTAAGGAGAGGAGAGGAGAGGCCGAGGCCGCGGGGGGCGAGCGCGGAGGCCCGGGGGCTCGAGTCGGCAGACCGGCCGGTGTAGGGGGTGTGGGGGCCGGGCCGGGCCGGGCCGGGCCCGGGGGGCAGGGGGTTGGGCGGCAGTTTGTGGTGTCGACACTCACCACAAGGCCGTCTGTAGCCCAAAGTCACCCCAAACACCCGCCCAAAAAACAGCCCAACCCGACCCGGTGCGTCGGCTGTTTACATTCGGGGCCGCCCCGGTGTCCGGGGTCAGGTTTCAGTGGAGTTTGTAAACTCTGCGAGAAAAAGGTCTTCAAATGGGGATGAAAAGGGGGGGAAAAAAATGCGACGTGTGGGCAGGTTTGACTGCAACCGTTTTTTTTTCAAAAAAATTTAAAAAAAAGATGAGGCGCCCGCCCGAACCCGCGCAGTTCAAGACAAACCCGCCCAATTGGGCGTGAAGCCGCCACCATAATAATAATAATAATAATAATAATCCTTGCATTTGATATAGCGCTTTTCACGTCGGGAGGACGTCCCAAAGCGCTTCACAGAACACACTGTAAAGTGAATTGACTGTATATTTGTGGGCGAACGCGGCAGCCAATTGCGCACAGCAATGTCCCACAAACAGTCGTAGATTGAAAATGACCAATTTATTATTTTTTTTTGGTTTTGGAGGGATTATTATTAGGCTCTGTGTGGAGTAAGGAAACTTGCCCAAGGTTTCGCCCTCTGCCTGGAATTGAACTCAGGTCTCTCGCTTGCAAAGCGAGTGCTCTAACCACTGAGCTACAGGACTCCAATGAAGGTTGAGGTGAGAGAGGTGGTGAAGGAGGATAGAGTGATCAAGAAGGATGAGGCACCTTGTGGGTCAGATCCACAGGTTGAGTTGACTCAGGGTTTGCCCTCTCCCCCCCCCCCCCCCCGCCCCCCCCCTCAACCCATTTACATTTACATGTACATCACCACAGTACCGCAACAGGACATCCGTCCAGACCACGTGGCGAGGGGCCTGAGCATGTACCCGGGTCCCCTGTCCTGCGAGTGCGAGTGCGCGCGCGGTCAGTGTGGCTTTCCTCCAGGAGCAGCAACAAGTTTCCTTCCGTGATCTCCGGGACGGGTCACCTCTCTCTCTTGTTCCCCCCACCCCCACAATCTCAACCACGCGGTGCTGTGTCTTAGTATCGGGAATACTAACCGAGAGGGAGGTGTGTAGCGGTGGTGTCCCTCAGGGGTCGGTATTGGGACCACTGCTCTTTCTGGTCTATATTAATGAACCGGACCTGGATATGGGGAGCACAATTTCCAAATTTGCAGACGATACTAAGCTACGAAAAGTAGTTAATAGTGAGGGGGATAGCACCAGACTCCCAAGAGGACTTCGACAGATTGGTAAGATGGGCAGAAACGTTGGCAGATGATGTTTAATGTGGAGAAATGCGAAGTGTTGCATTTCGGTAGGAAGAATGAGGAGCGACAGTATAAGATGATGGTACAATCTTAAAGGGGGCAAATGAACAGAGAGACCTGGGGGTCCACATAAGCAAATCTCTGCAGGTGGCAGGACAGGTAGACAAAGCTGTTAAAAAAGCATATGGGATACTAGGTTTTATAAATAGAGGCATAGAATTCAAAAGTCAGGAGGTGATGTTGAATATTTATAAAATGCTGGTTAGGCCTCAGTTGTAGTACTGCGTTCAGTTCTGGGCACCGCACTTTAGGAAAGATGTTAGGGCGTTGGAGAGGGTGTAAAGGAGGTTTACCAGGATGGTACCAGGAATGAAGGACCTTAGTTATGAGGAGAGGTTAGCGAAACTAGGATTATTCTCCCTGGAGCAGAGAAGATTAAGAGGGGATTTAATAAAGGTTTTCAAGATCATGAAAGGATTTGATAGGTTGAACCAGGAAAATCTGTTTCCACTGGCGGGTGGGTCAGTAACCCGAGGACACCGATTTAAGATAGTTGTTAAAAGAAACAGGCGAGGTTAGGAAAAAAATTTTCACCCAGGGAGTTGTTCATATCTGGAATGCATTACCTGAAAGGGTAGTGAAAGCCGATTCAATAACAACTTTTAAGAGAGAAGTAGATGAGTATCTGGGGAGGACAGGATTACAGGGTTATGGAGAGAAAGCGGCCCAGTGGGATTGAGTTGGATTGCTCTTTTAGGAGCCGGCGCAGACGCGATGGGCCGAATGGCCTCTTTCTGTGCCGTATGATTCTATGATTCTATACCATAGTCTAGCCCTTCAAACCACCAGAAGGTAGGAGTGTAATAATAATAATAATAATAATCCTTGCATTTGATATAGCGCCTTATCTCATCTTCCAGAAGTCTCAAAGGGCTTCACAGAATATACTGTAAAGTGAATTGACTGTATATTTTGTGATCGAAACGCAGCATCCAATTGCGCACAGCAGTGTCCCACAAACAGTCGTGGATTGAGTGACTGAATTATTATTTCTTTTTGGAAGGGTTATTATCCCAGGTAGAGTGATCCCCCAATCGTCTAACAGCCGGGTTCCTACTTACTGCTAGGTGAACAGTGGTGTGTGGAGTAAGGAAACTTGGCCAGCTTTTCGTCTTGACGGGAATCAAACCAGGTCCTCTCGCCTGTGAGATGAGTTCTCTAACCACTGATCTACAGAACTCCACTGGTTCAAAGTCAATAACTGCCACCACCATCTCAGTATGATCTTTTTTCAATTGATGTGTCACAAGTTTCATAAACACAGACACAATTTAAATCAAAGCTGTTTTAAATAAAGGTTGCTACTGCGGTTATCTGCGTAAGTATTGCTTTCACTTTAAATAATAATAATCCTGACATTTATATTGCTCCTTTCACATAGGAAGGATGTCTCAAAGCTCTTCACAGGATATACTGTAAAGTGTAGTGACTATGTATTTTGTAGGCGAATGTGGCAGCCAATTTGCAACCAGCAATGCCCCACAAACAACCGTGAAGTGAATGCCAATTTTACTTGGGAGATTGGTGACCAGAACACTTAGGAGAAACTTCCTTCTCTTTTTGAATAGTGCCATAGGTTCTTTAACATCCACCTAGACAGGCAGAGGGGACCCTCGGTTTAAGTCTCATCCAGCTTCAACCTCTGGAGCGGATTTAGCCAAAACATGGGCTAAAATTCTACTCTTCTAGATAACCTGGCTCCTGGGGAATGAGTTTAGAACATTAGATTTTATTTCACATAGCTAATCCACAAAATAATCTATAATATATCCTCAAAATAGTTACATATATTATTCAGGTTACAGTTTTCCACTTGTTAGTTTGAATTTGATCATTATGCACAAGATGCTACAAAAATATAATTTCTTCCATAATGATAATTACTCTATAACTTAGTTTTTTTTTGTTCTCTTGCAGACAAATGAGCATGTGATGGTAATAATGGAGGGGAGTTTACGGTGCTGGAAATGTCGAAGATTTGTACTGGATGCCAATAGTTTGGCATCTTCCCATGGTGAACTGCCATCAACAGTACAAGTATGATTCAAGTTTAGTGATTCAGCAACACATAATCATCCTAATAATAATAATCCTTGCATTTGATGTAGCACCTTATCAAGTCTTTGAGACGTCTCAAAGCACTTCACAGAATATACTGTAAAGTGAATTAACTGTATATTTTGTGGGCGAAACACAACAGCCAATTGCGCACCGAAGTGTCGCACAAACAGTCGTGGATTGAGTAACCAATTTTTTTTTAAGGAATTATGAACCCCAGAAAAGCCATCTGCCAATCGACTAACAACCAGGTTCCTACTTATTGCTAGGTAAACAGATGTGTGGAATAAGGAAACTTGCCCAACGTTTCGCCCTGCCCGGAATCGAACCCAGGTCTCTCGCTTGCGAGGCGAGTGCTCTAACCACTGAGCTACAGGACTCCACAGCACCAGCAAAACGAAATTCAGAAGGTAATTTGAGAGGTGAGCTTTTTCCCTGTGTGGAAAAGCTCTTCAAACTAAAAACGCCTTTGCTTCAGGTGTGGAATCCCCAGGGATGGATGAACTGTACCCCAGGGTACTTAGAGAGACAAGACGGATGATTTGTGAAACATTGGCAGACGTTATGACCTCAATAATTGGAAACCAAACTAATGGAGTTAACCATCAGGAAGAAAATAGATTATCTTTCTAAAAATAATCTAATAAATGATAACTAAAATGGATTCAGAAGTGATAGGTAGATGTTGACTGACTAACCTCAGACGTTTTTGAGGAGATGACGTCCCAAGGTCACTGTGGGAAGCCATATGACATAGTATGCTTAGACTTTCAAAAGACAATTGACGTCCAACTCTGCCATTCTGATACATATCCTACATAAAGAGCACTGTATAAATGCAAGTTGTTGTTGTTATTGTATTCTTCATGTGTGAGTCTCAGCATAAAATCTTGGCAGGCTATTTTGCAAAGAGGGTCAATATTTGACCCTGAATATGTATTAATTGTGGATTTGTTTGTTCTTTAGAAATCTGCTGAGAAAGCCACTGTACAGAAAGTCTGCAATGTCTGGCATGTGAATTTAGAAGCTCTTCCAGGCTGGATAATAACAGAAATAGACAAGGTAATAGAGTTTTGATTTGTCTCTAAAATGTGCATAGAAAGTGACTGGGCATAACATTGTGGAAGCAAAAAATGCACCTTTTTGTCCACTCCGATTGCCTTAGTCCCAGTCTATTTTAGGATAATTGAAGTCCCCAATTATTATGATCCTATTATTTCTGCACTTCTCCCAGTTTTTTCTACAGATCTTTTCCTCTATCTCATTTTAACTGTTTGTTAGGAATTTAATGTAGACCACCAAAGTAATACTTCTTGTTTCTCACCTCTGCCCAGATACATTCAGTTTTCACCCACCCTTCCATCATCCTTGTGTTCCAGCACTGCAATAGAATCCTTGATTAGTACTGCCAGCCCCCTCCCTTTTTCCTACTTTATCTTGTCTAAAAATTTGGTACCCGTGAATATTTAGCTGCCAGTCCTCTCCTGGATTTCGTTTGTTCTCTGATAATGCTAATTCGACTGCTTTGTGCATTAATATATATACACCTCAAATCTGTCTTTGACCTTTTGAGTTCTTTCACAATCCCTTTTTCATTTTTCTCATATCACTTCCCGGTTCACCGCCTCTCTCCTCCACTCTGCCAATTACATTAAGATTATTTGAATTTCTGCATGCCCCTATTCCCACATTCCCCCTCGATATTGATATAATGTCTAAAATAAATAAATTATAACCTGTTATGATAAAAATGGATTAAAAGAAGGGTTATAGCTCCAGTTGATTATATAGTATCTTGTCACAAAATAGTAAGTGCCAATTTTACTATTCTTAGTACATGATCTGTCTTCTCTTGTATTTGCTATGCTAAATAGAAGGAATCTATAAGCTAATTTTAAAGTTTACAGGATCTTTCGTTATCCATCAACTGAATTCTAATTCCTCCAGTCATTATTATAGTATTTTAAACTGGAAATAAATGCTGCCTACTGTATCTTGATGATTGACTAATGGGTATCAATTATAGTATTATTTGCAACAGCTGCAGAGTATCATTTACCATATGACAGGTGAATAAAATAATTCTTCTGATTTCAACTAATTCATATACCCATGTTTGTTCCTTGCCATATTGAGCAATTGCATGAGATCTGTGATCACAGTGGATTAGCCTCATTACCTGAGAAGGAACTTTCCTCAATTTTGCACCCATCCTAAGGGTGGAAGGGGTAAGGTTGGTTGCTCGCCAAGTAGAGATAAATTAATGCAACTCTTGTTTCTCTATTGCCAATTTGGCTCAATTGACAGTATTCTTTCTTCTGGCTGGTTGTTGGTTCAAGCCCCACATTGGGTATGGCACTATGTTCAGGAAGTGCCCCAAATGTCACTTTCTGTGCAGGAAGCAGCAGCACTTCCCATGTACTAGCATATGCTCAGCCTGAAGGATGTCATGCTGGCACCTCCTTATAGTTCCGACCTCCTCACTCCCCAATCCACCACCTGGCGCCTCCGCTCAACTGGCACCGGCTTCCTACTTGTCCCTCCCACCCTTTGCTCCACCATTGGAGGTCGTGCTTTCAGCCACTATACCCCGAAACTCTGAAACACTCCCTCAATCCCTCCTCCTTGCCCCCTTTCTCCTCTTTTTCAAGTCCCGCCTAAAAACCTTCCTTTTCAACCGTGTTTACGTTCAACCCCACCCCCCCCCCCCCCCCACACTCCCCGGCTCGGAGTGAAGCTCTACCCTGCATATGGAGGGTGCCATATAAGTTCAAGTTGTTGTCATCCCCAAAGTAAGCTTCCATCAATAACATTTCAAGGGAGATTTTGTTATTTTGAAAATGACTTATTGACGACTCCCTCCCTCCTACAATGTTCCTTTTTTGATTACCATTTTTCTCTTTGTTTTGTCCACCTGTCTCTGATTTGACTTGTATTAATACAAGTCAAATCAGAGACAGGTGGACAAAACAAAATATAGTATGTTTTTCATCAGTATTTACTTTACTATTCATAGAATTTTGAGCTGCCTTACTTGGTATTTTTGCCAGAATGTACAGCTTTTCTCAGCATGGGTTTAGTGAGTAGCTCTGTCTCCATCAATTGAGAACTAATTTTAGATGGTAAATTGGATATGACCAAGTTATGCAACCACTTGTACGTCTCCCCATGCAATGAATCTTGATATCTACTGTAGGAAATGTACCTTGTAATAGTGACACATTTTATTTTTCTCTGAAAATTATTAATAAAAGATTATGAAAAATATTGGAAAATTGAGGATAAAAACATAAGTATAGTCTGAACTGTTATAATTTCTTCTCCTCTGCCCAACTTTTTTGCCTGAAATCAGTGACTCAACTGTACTACAGTTCCAGTATGCTGACTGCCCTTTGGTACATTGCCCAAGTGGTAAAGTTCCAACACACTGGAAGAAAGCGATTGCGATCCCGTTATCACTCAGTGGTGGGTTCCATGAAGTCAGACTCTGCATTCTAATGAGTCACACACAGAGTCTGCCCGAAAATATTTCCAGGTTGCCACTGCTGTCACCAAATTGTCCGTGTAAGCAGAACGCTGGCAGCCACTCTCCCAAACCTTTCCTTTAGTTACTGAGATGCTAGGAGACTTTCAGCACCTTTGTCAAACTTCCTGTATTCAGTGAGTCCACAGTACATGGTGGTATATAGTGCATCAGAGCATGGGGTCCAGTTGTAAAAGCCTAACCCAAAGCAAAGTTCTGAAGGGGGAAACAGGACTGATGTTTTTTCCCTTCCATTGATGCCAACATTTTTTCGCACCTTGCTTTTAATGCAGTCAGTGAGATTTAGGACCCAGCTGACAGTGCTATAATGAGATTTCCCAGTCTAGGTTTGTGAAGGTTCCTGCTGTCTCAACCATGACAACCAATCTATGCTTTTTTGCTAAAATAATGCTACTTCACAGGACTTCCATAGGATTAATATGTTCTGTGAAACTGACTTAACCAGCAAAACAATTATAGATGTGGAATATAACTAGTGAAAGGAAAATGTACCAAGTAAATTTCTGTTTAGGTTGGCAGAGTGGACAACCTTAAAATATACAGCGTGGGAAATCTCCTCCCACTCTGACTGGTATGTGATTGGTGCCATTTTTTTAAAAAAGTGTTCTTCAGGCATAAAATGACTGGAGTTTAGCAATTCAACAGTGTCTTGGAAATGCTCCATTTTACAGGGTAGCTGAGGCTGAAATAATAAGGAAGCATCTTCTCAGTTTTACTTATTTTAATTTGTAATTATTGAATTTTCTAAAGAGACAGACAGACTTGCTGGATAGTTGTTGGCGGTTTTGACTGGAAATCTCATTGAAAGCCTATACTATAGGCTGCTGTCTGGTGTCAATGAATCTGTATGTGCCAAACGCTGTTCAGTATTCAGGAGGCTACTTGCACTCTTCACTATTAAAAAGGTGGCTTTGTGTATTGCATTTTTTTCACTTAACTGGCGTAAAAAATGTGGAATTTTCAAGCACCACCATATGATTCGCATTTCGCACTCTATCATTAGTGCCTATATATTTTTAAAGTCTATTGAATTGATATACTATAAAACAGCACAATCTGCTAAATCAGGTGCCTCTGTCTCACTGTTCTGTGGGCTTTTCTGTACTGTACTAGTTTCTACAAAACATAGAAAAGAAAAAGCTGACCTCATGAATTGAATGAAAGAGTTGATGTGGCCATTTTCCCGCTTTTTTATTTTTTTACAATGAACAGATTGTTGTCTATTTCTTTTCCATAGGGACAGTGGACAATCGGGAAGCTGCACTGCTTCCATTGTGGAGCTCGTTTAGGGGGGTTTAACTTTGTCAGCAGTGCCACATGCCCCTGTGGACAGAAAGTGACTGTACATGTCTGCAAGAGCCGTACTGACTATGAACCACCCCACTTAATCAGAATTGGGAAGTCTACAAAGGTGAAATTCCCGCAGAAAGTGGAACATATTTATAAATTGCCAACTGTGGAGAACATGGAAAATGGGGAAGAAAACAGCTTGACTCACTACAGACAAAATGAACTTTTACACCAGGTGAAGAAGATGGAACTTGGAAGAGTAACAGATGCACTTTGCCTCGAGACAAGATCACACCGTAGAGGAGTTCTAGAAGCTGACAGCAACGAATTGCACTTCAAAGCTGCTAATCCGCAGCCGTGCTCCTCTGCTTCACAGCCAGTGAGGGCCAGATGTACAATGAAAGCTTTTCACAGAAAGTCTCACAGTCTGGATTTTAGCAGCCAAGATTCAAAGGATGCAGCCATTAGTTTCCCTGGTGTTCATGGATTGCGTTCACGAACTTCATCTTGTGGAATTACAATGCAACAAATAAATGAGATTGCCAGTCCTAGACAGGCACCATTGGTAGAAGCTGTTAATTTGCAGTTACCTGTCAATGAAGAACCCAATGTTTTTGTTTCTGAAAACCAACATAATCTGGAAGTTGATTTATCATCACATCTTCCGTCATTTGGTAATGGTTTCATAGCAGAAGGACAAGAGTTAGGTCCCGGGCCATCGGTGCAAAGACATTCCAACAATGTTTCTGCCAGGATTAGAGGTTGGTCACTTGATACAAGTACTGAAGAAAATGACATGACAGAGCAGGAGGAAGAAGGACGAGATGGAGCTACAGGCAACCCTCGTAGTGATTCAATACCATGTCTTTCTTTGCGCTCACCTCTAGATGAAAGAATATTGAGTAAAAGAGAAAGAAACAGGCTTAAGAGTTTAAAAAGAAAACAGCGGAGGCGAGAGCGATGGCATCAGAGCAAACTGCACGAGCAACAGCAGGTAAGTGCTGGAAAGCACTACATTCAGGTGGTTAACCTTTCACAGTAAAATATTTAATTGTTGATCAAAGCAACTACTGCTATCCCCATTTAAAATTGTGGGTATAATTTGAAGTTACAGTATTGCTAAAAGGTAAATACTATAAACCCAGAGCAATTGTTTAAATTCCTATTTCAATTACAATTCTGAAATAACTTTTGTGTAGTGTATTCAGTTTTTTTTTGCAATTATTGCAACTACTGCACACTAGTGTTTTCTAGAAACTAAAATGGTAAAAATGCACATGCTGGAAATGGTCAGTGCTGAACATTACAAGAATATGCTGTGAGAACAGTGGAATATCTAACCGTTTTTAGCCCATCATTGACTGACAAGAAGGTGTTTGTCAGTCATAAGTGACTTTGTTTCTTGTGAGTTAAACAACCTTCTGGTTATAGAAAATTAGGCATATTCAGCATTTTGTATCATGTGTTCATTCCATTCATACCAACCTCCTGGGTAGCTCAGTTGGTTTTGCACCTTACTCGCAGAAAGTTCTGGTTTGAATCCTGGTCTGTTAGCTCCTCACCTATTTGAAGAAACTCCAGGAAAGGTAAGAAGCATTTTACATTGTGTGAATCACATTTTGGTTCCCTATCGCCCAGTGGATTGACTTTAAGATTGCCTTTAAGATCCTCGTCCTTACCTTCAAATCCCTCAAGGCTTGCCTCATCTGTTCTCCGCAATCTGCTATCATCCTACTCCGCCCCCACCCGCAACTCTGACCTGCATCAGATCCTCTGGCCAGTCAAGTTTCCCATTGACGCCGAGTTTATAGCCACTTTATCCTGTCCTTCTGAAATCTCTTCCCAAATCCCTCTATCTCCCTTTGCTTTTTAAAACCCGTTTAAAAATCTCTTTGACTGTACCTTTGATTCCCCCCGCCTCCCTTACTCCCCATATTTTCTTCCTACTTGGTCTTTGAAAGATACTTTGAGACATTTTCCTACGTTAATGATGCTGTATAAGTTTTGTTGTGTATATCATGTGTAAATTATGCTCTTGTGCAAACAATATGTAAAGATTGATACAGTCAGCGCCTGAGGTGAGGAGGCAATGAGGGAACAGTTCAACATAGCCTCAGGCTTGCCGACTTTGAGTTGGAAGAAGGTACAGCTCATTCAGAAATTGATGTCAGGCAGTCTGTCAGAACATCAGTGGTCTGGAGTTGAGGGCGGAGGCAGAAAGATAGAGTTGAGTGTCATCCCTCTACATTTAGAAGTAGGCTCCTTGCTTACAAATTATGTCACCAAGAGGCAGCATGTATAATACAAAATTACATTTGTACAGACTATGAAAAGGAGAGGACTGAGGATAGATCCCTGGAGAAGCCTGTACATGTTTGTGTAGAGGCAGGAGGAGAAACCGATGAGACAAAGTTGAGATACTGAGACACGTTGGAGTGAAATCAGGAATGTTTAGAGTTGAATCAGGGAGAAGAAATAGTGGAGTGGTTAACAGTATTAAATGTGACAGAGAGGTTGAGGAGGAGCCATAGGGAGCCCCTGCCACAAACATAAACAAATGTTATTATTGGCTTTGACTAACAGTTGTCTCTGTACAGTGAATGGAGTGGAAGCCAAATTGGAGGGTCTCATACAAGGAATTATGGGGGAGAAAGAAACATAATCAGGAGGCAACAACTCATTTCAGTACCTTGGAGAGGAAGGACAGATTGGAGATGTAACAAGAGAGTTGGGTGGGGTCTAGTGCAGTTTTTTTTGAGAAGGGAGCTAACGAAGGTGGTTTTGAGATAGATGAAGGAACCAGTTAACTGTGGAGGATTTAAATAAACTTATTTCATAGATTTAATCCAATGTCTGCTTTACATTTCATGAAGCCATCTGTATAGTGATCTGCTTTATTTGAATGAATGAACAGTGCAGGTGATCAAACTGCACTGCATCAAGGTGGAGTCTTGTAGCGTATTGGTTAGAGCACTAAAGTCCAATTCCCGGGTAGTCAAACTCTTAGGCAAGTTTCTTTACTTCACACACATCTGTTTACCTAGCAGTAAGTAGGAACCCAGTTGTTAGTCGACTGGCAGATCACTTTCCAGGGGTAATAATCCCTTCAAAAAAAAATAATAATATGTTCACTCAATCCATGACTGTTTGTGGGACACTGCTGTGCGCAATTGGCTGCACGTTTTGCCCAGAAAATATATAGTCAAGTCGCTTTGCAGTATATTCTGTGAAATGCTTTGAGACATCTTAATGCCATGATAAGGCGCTAAAGCAACAACCACAACAAACTTATATTTGTAAAGCGCCTTTTACATCGGGAGGATGTCCCAAGGCATTGCACAGAGTTACGGATCGGGGTGGGTGGAGGGCAGGGGGCGAAGCAGGGCGATCGAAAGCACTGTCGAAGAGGAGGGTGTTGCGGTGGGTCTTGAAGGTGGCGAGGGAGAGGGCGAGGCAAAGGAACTGCGGGATGGAGTTCCAGAGGGTGAGGGCAGAGTGGCGGAAGGTCCGCTTGCCGATAATGGGGCGAGCAAGGCGGGGGACGTGAAGTAGGCTGGAGCCCGCTGATGCAAAGATTATTATTATGAAATGTACTCCTGCCTGTAGTTACAACTTAGAAATTTGTGCTCAAGTCTATTCTATTCTTCGGTTGACATGGAGTTCAGCTTTACGGGAAACGAAAGTCAAGGCTGTACCATTGTTTATCTGCCAAAACCTGTATCTCTTCCTACTGAATCAGCAGGATTTGACACCATATTGATAGAAAATTCACCATTCGTTCCCTTTTACTAGCCTGCTAGGGATTGGACACATATTGCTCTCTCACATTCTAGTCTGGAACACGTTGACAAAAGTAACAAAAAATCAGCTTTTGTTGCTTTGGCACCAATCACAGACGCCAACCTGCCAGATACCACAATGGTTCGAGTGTCACAACAGAACATTGCAGGTGACATTAGATGTGTACAGAGAAATAGAATCCGTTGAACTCATGTTTTTTATTTGCCCAAATTCCTGGTTGCCCAACATGTGTTCCTCATCGGGTTTCCCCGTGTGGATGAGGGAGAGAGAGTGACAATGAGGAGGCGGAAGAATGGAGTACAGGTAAGAGGGAGAGAATGTTTTGGGCGGGTGCCATAGAGATTTTTTTTAATAGAGAGAGGATTATTTTTGACAGAGGCGCGGAGCGAGAGAGACAGGGAGATTTTCTTTAAAAGCTTCACTATTACTTAAGTCTTTTAAGATTTTGAATGGTTTAAAAGTTGGGGACTGGGACTGTTCAACTCTTCACCTTGTGTAAGTGTGAAAACTTACAGATGGCTGACTTTATAACTCAGTGGAAGAGTGGGATTGGATGGCAATACCAAATGACATTTTTGAATGATAGGAGTTATTTTGGTGTTTCGCTGAGAATTTTCAGGATATAATTTTTTTCTAACAGTGTAAGTTCTTAGAAAATAGACTATTGATGCACAATTTATATGTTTTGACCCTACTTTTGTTGACAGTAGAGGGAGAAATTGAAAAATGAGTGTGTGGACTCTACCAAAATTATATAGTCCTTGCATTTGATATAGGGACTGTAATGGTCTTCAAACAGTAAAATAGCACAAACTTATTCTGTAGCAAAAATAAGCGTGAAAGTCGTAGAGGCTTTCTTTGTAAAGGGTAACAATGATTCTGAGGAAATAACATGTGTTGACTATTTTTTAACACTTCATAACCCAGGTCCTATCCAAATTGCTAAAAAATATTCAAGCATGAAAGGAAGTGGGAAAGGAGAACACTTGAACTAAGGATGCAGTTCTAAATTGCTATCCTTGTAGTACTTAGAATATGAACCTGTAAGTCAGGAATTGCTTATTGTTTTGTAAAATTGCAATTGAACAATTATGTCAAAAGTAAAATTGGATCAACTATATCAGAGAACTGAGTTCAGCAAAACACTGTGCTGAGAATACATTTTAAAGTAATGGGGTTGAAAAAGCATTCCTCAGAACAGTGGTAGCATTTCTAGCACCTCAGTGCCAGAAAAAGTACCTTGTGATGTAAACTGTGTTTTAATTTCCGCATTAATGTAAACCGAGGCTAATAATTCTCCCTGATGATGACACTGCCAGAGGGCATCCCCACCCAGCATGAAATAAGAAATGTGGACCCAGAATATATTTAGCTAGTGTAAGATGCATTAAATAATAATAATTCTTGCATTTGATATAGTGCCTTATCATGCCTTTGAGCTTCAAAGAAGCACTTCACAGAATATACTATAAAGTGAATTGACTGTTTATTTTGTGGTGAAAAGCGGCAGCCAATTGCACATAGCCATGGATTGAGTGATCAAATTTTTTTTTTAAATTAAAGGGTTTATTATCCCTGGAAAAGCAATCTGCTAACAACCGGGTTCTTACTTAATGCTAGGTGAACAGAGGCGTGTAGAGTAAGGAAACTTGTCCAGGGTTTTGCCCTCCCGGGAATCGAATCCAGGTCCTCTCGCCTGCGAAGCGAATGCTCCAACCACGAAGCTACAGGACTCCATTTTGGCATCTAAAACACAATAATGTGAATAATTAGTATAGAACAAAAATGTAAGAAAGCTAAAATTCATTTTTATTCATTCTTTCTTGGTAGAAACCTGATTAAAATTGGTTGCAATGTGTTATTTCTAAGGTGAGATTGGGAGCATAAAGTGGAATTTCGACCAATTTCCAGATAATATAGTTATCAGTTAAAGTTCTGCATTTAAGTCTATTTGATTATTTTACTGCTGTACTTCGTGCAGCAGGAAAAAAGAAGGCTCTAGATTTAATTTCAATCCACTTGTACAATTATTGTAATATTGCTTTAAAGATTCAAAAATTCTCCTTTCATACACTAATTTAAAATGCATGTAAAATGCTGAGACAAAATGTAATATATTGAAATTGCAGAAAAAAATATAAGTAAGGAAGTGGGTAATTGTTACCATTAAATGCAGCTGAATTATAACTTTGCTGTAGGTTTGTAATTATATTATACTGTATTATGTTACTTTGTGGGACAGGAATCTATTGCAAACCATTCTCCAGATTTAGTAGGTTAACATATATTCTAATTCATAAATAGACATTACTTTATTTAAACTAAGAACAGTACCATAATTCACTTTCAAATCCCTCCATGGCCTTGCCTCAACCTATTTGCAACCTCCTGCAACCCTGCTAATATGCCCTTCGCTCAACAAATATCGTGATTCCTCTCCTATCCGACAACAACAACTTGCATTTATATAGCATCCTCACGTAGGGTAGCGTTTGACAGTGGCGGAGCACGATGCCGAGCTGGTGAGAGTGGCATGACCAAAGAGAAAGATCTTCAGGACACCATCTTTCTTTCCACCTCACCATCTGTTTTTATTTAGCTGTTGCAGCCATTCTGGTCCTGCTCTGGTCATCCAGAGTCACCTTCCTCCCCTTTAACTGCACTTTTGGTAATCTTCCATACCCCCAGCTCAGGTGCACAGGCAGCTGTTGCAAGAACTTTGAGATGTTCTCCAATGTGAAAGGTGCTATATAAATGTATCTTATCTTATATAATTATCCAGTGATTTTTGTGCAGTAACGCAGTACGACCCGAGCTGTCCTTCCCCAAAAATGCCCCAATCCCTGTAAATCTCCCGCTTTGTCCTCCTCTCTCTGCCCTCCTCGCCTCCAATCCCCACTTGACCGTCCCACAGCCTCCCTCTGCTCCAGCCTGGGAATCCTCCGCCAGGCTCACCGTGGCATTCGGCATTGGCTGTCCAGCAGCAGCCACACTGACTACCTCATTCCCCACTATCACTGCAAGCCCTGCCGAACCCAGACTCCGGGGGCCAGTCTCTCCTCCCTCATCCCTATTCCCATCCTTCCTCCCAATCACTCCATCACCCCTTCCCTTCTCACACATTCCCCTGGCTAGTGTTCCCTCTGCAACAGCCTTCAAAATGTCCGCTCCCTCTGCAACAAGGCTCTGACCATCAATAACCTCATCATTGATGAAAATATCGACATCATGGCCCTCACTGAAACCTGGATCGCCCCAGGCGACACCTCACCCCTCAATTAGGCCATACCACCTGGCTATAATTCCCACCATACCCCACGTCCCAACCGCCGTGTGGCCCCTCATCTCCAGCACCTCACTTGCTCCATCCCCTTACTCCTCTTACTCATTCCTCTCATTCACCTTACACTCTACCAACCCTCCAATTTTTCCCTCAAAATTCTCCTCATTTACCGCCCCCCCAAATCCTCCCCAAAATCGAGGTGATCCATTCAGCTGCCTCAACCCTCTTACCCGCCAATCCCTCCTCTTCTCCCCCACACACTCCGACCCTTACCCATCCCTCCCTCCACATTTTCAAACTTGTTTCCCCTCTCTCATCAGCATGAAACACACTACCTGCTCCCTTGGCCCCATCCCCACCCCTCTCCTTACTTCCCAGCTCCAACTCCTTGCACCTCTACTCTCCGACACCATCAATCTCTCCCTATCATCTGGCACCATTCCCACCTTTGACACCGTGGACAACTCAATCCTCCTCCACCGCCTCTCCTCCCACCTCAACCTTCAAGGTTCTGTCGTTGACTGGTTCAGGTCCTACCTTTCACACGGCCTCAACCTCACTAAGCCAGTCAGGAACCTGGGTGTCTTGTTTGATCCTGAACTGTCCTTTCTCGCCCACATCTGCGCCATGACCAGCACTGCCTACCACCACCTCCGAAACATTGCCAGACTCCTCCACCGCCTCACCCCTCAGGCTGCAGAAACCCTTATCCACACATTCATCACTCCCTCCTCATTGGCCTTCTGAACTCTTCCCTTCACAAGCTGCACATCATCCAAAACTCTGCAGCTCGTGTACTCTCACGCACCAGGCTCCGCCACTCCACCACTCCCACCATCGCCCGACTCCATTGGCTCCCCATCCCCTAGAGAATCGAGTTCAAGATCCTCGTCCTCACCTTTAATGCTTTAATGCCATCCATGGCCTTGCCCGCTCCTACCTCTCTGACCTGCTGACTCCCTACCAACCTGCCCGCTCCCTCCGTTCATCGGCCTCTGGCCTGCTCCATGTCTCCCGCCCGACCCGCCCTATTATCGGTGGCCGGGCTTTCAGCCTCTCTGCCCCCACACTCTGGAACTCCATCCCACGCTCCCTTCGCCTCGCTTCCTCCCTTGCCTGCTTCAAGGCCCGTCTCAAGACCCTCCTCTTCGACCGTGCCTTTGGTCTCCCTCCCACCTCTCTGCCTTCCCTCACCCCTACACCATCCCTCCCCCATGCTCAGGCCCCGACACATGATTGTTCAGCGCTTTGAGGCGTACTCCCGACGTGAAAGACGCTCTATAAATGTAATTTTGTTGTTGTTGTTGTTGTTGTTGTACAGTATTATCTTCTTCCAAGCACTGTCATTCAGTGCTACCAACTAAACCAGGTGTATCACCCTGGCTCAATTGATAGCCCTCTCACCTCTGAGTCAGAGGTTGTGGGATCAAATCCTACATCAGGACTTTGAACTCATAAAATCTAATCTACGCTGACATTTCAGTACAGTGCTGGAGGTGCCGTTCTATGGATCAGATGTTAAATTAAGGTACCATCTATTTCAGGTAGACTTTCCTTAGCCCAACTGGGCTAATAAAAGGAAAATAAAATTGCTATTTAAGTTAATATTCCATTGTACTATTTACAACAGCAATTCACATTTATATAGTGTCTTTCGCACATGAGGAGGATGCCTCAAAACGTTTCATACAGTTCACTGGGAAATCAAGCTGGGGGGAGAATGGGTGGCTTTGAGAGAAGGTGACCAAAAGTGTGAGCGAAGAGAAAGCTCTTAAGGTCGGCTTTCAAAGAGTGAATGAAGAGGGTGAGGTGGATGGACTCGGATGGAGTTCCAGATAAAGGGGGTAGAATGGTTTGAAAGCTCAGCAGATTGGGCAGGGAACAAGAAGCGGGTTGCTTTTAGCTGCATATGATACTTCAACCATATTTAATTGTTTGATTGATTGAAGTGGACTGGAGGTACCAGGTTTATTACATAGTTGAGGAATTTGCAGATAGCTTTGAGTGAAGAAGTTTTTTGGGTTCTTACATTGTTTGTTGAACTAGTCTGCTGTACATTATGTTGAAATTCAGTATTAGTATTCAAAGGTTATGATTTTGAAAGATTTTGCTTTGCTATTGCATTGGTAAAAGTAATTATATTATTATGTTGTAGCAACTAAATTATTCATTTGTTTAAGAAAATAATGATTTTCAATTGATAACCTGCAAAGTGATACCTTAAAATATCACAAATGAGTGATCTTGAGTATAGGAACAGTTCGTGGTTGGCACAATTTATTTGCAAATAGATTCAGAAGATTCTCAATGTTTAATACACTGAGACGGGTCGAAATTCATGCGTGATGTCATAATTAACATCTATGACTGGAAAATAAATCACGAGAAGATATGGGAGCTAGAGTTATGTATTTGTTTTAATTTGACCAACTGGACCTCAATGGTTTCTTCTGGTCCTGCATAATCTACACAGCTTAGCTGCCTTATTTACCTACATAACAACAGTCACTGCATTTCAATTCATTGTGTGAAGTAATTAGAGACGCTTCAGTGTGATGAGGTGTTATATCAAATGCAAGTATTTTTATTATTTATTACATGGTTCAGAGGTGATGTGTAGTTTCAGCTTTATCTCATTGTACAGTATAACTGAAGCACAATATCAACAAACCATTGTGGTCAAAATCAAAAATCGTAAACTACACTGTGAATTACAGGTTTAGTGTTGCCAAGAAATAATCGGGAAAATGCTGTTTGTATTACGTTTCTAGATACAGACATTGAGAAAATTGTGATGTTACAAAACATCGCATCAAATGATAAAATTGATGTTTGTGGTTTGATAACTACCAGGTCACTGCAACCTTACTCAGCACATAGAGATTGAGAGGAAGGATGTAGCACTTTTTCACAAGGGAAGTATTGAATAGAACATTGTATCTATGACACTGATATGCCATGTTCTCCAACGAGTTACAAATGTATAATTTAACAGATTATTCTAAAAAATTAGACAGTATTTTCCTTGGAAGACAGAAACAAAATATGATGCACATACAGCATGATTTCTTCAAAGTGAAGTCACTGATATGACCATTGCTGCACACTGGTTGGTTTATTGATTTTCAGTTAAATTGCGAATTCCCTGCAGGTCTAAAGTGTGTAATTTAATAGTTTAATACTCTTAATATAAGAGTATTATGCTCTTTCAATCCACGACTGTTGGTGGAACTGTGCACAATTGGCTGCCGCGTTTCGCCCACAAATATACAGTCAATTCACTTTATAGTCTATTCTGTGAAGCGCTTTGAGACATCGAGAAGACGTGAAAAGTGCTATATCAAATGCAAGGATTATTATTATTATATTATACCTTGAAGGTATAAAATTGACATTCTAAACAGCTAAAAACATGTATTTTGTTTAAAGAGACTTAAAGTTGTGTTCAAATCCCATTTTGTATTGATTTTTAATAGCCTAAGACCCTGTTGTTTCTCAAAACTTAATTGTGTTTTGATTTGCTTCTGTCTAAATTAATATAGTTATATCCTTAAATCATGTATTCCATACACAGGTGCTTGAAATTGCAGAATTTTTTGAAAAAAATACAGGTCGAAAATATATCCAAGAATTCTTATCCATAATTCACTTTGAGATCAAGAGTCAGACACTCCAGACACTCATCTGGCTCACTGATGAAAATGCTGCATTATTTTGGTGGAATGAGATAAAAATTACTCAAAAGCAAAAATAGTAAACCGGGTACTTTTGTATATGTATCACATGTCTCATCACAGTGGACAAATTAGAACAGTGAGTACAGTGGATTTTCCACAAGTAAGTCAGTTTTGCATATCAAGTACATTGTTTTTTAAAATCAAGTGAGGATCGAGAAGACATTTATTCTAAGTATTGGGAAGTGTCAATATAATTTTGCATTTGATATAGTGAATTATCATGCAGTCTAAAATAGCTTCACAGTGTAAAGTGTTGGTGAATGTGGAACAGCAATGTCCCACAAACAGCGGTGAACTTATTGACCAATCTTATCTGAGGGATTGTTAGCCATGACACAGGGAGGAAATCCCTTTTCTTTTCAAATAATGCCATACTTTAACATTTTCCCTGAACAGGCAGATGGCAACTCAGTTTAAAATCTCATCCGAAGAAAGGTACCTATGATAATGCAGCTCTCTTCCATACTTCATTGGAATGTCAGCCTAAATTAGGAGCTCAGAGTCCCAACAACCAAAGACTTGCAAGAGGGATACAGATGATGAAGATTCTTTGGCTGATTTGATCTCATTTGATGCTAATGGAAATGGTAGGGTAGATGTTCTGGAAATTATGAAATTGAGTGGATTGAAGGACCATCTTCATCTGAACCTCGCTTGTATTTTTGTAATCCCTCCAGAATATCTATCCTAATTTATTTCCAATGACTACTTTAAATTGGTTAATTGCATAAGTGCAGAGTCCTAGCCTCTATCATCTAGCCCGGTAACCACTTCCAACTATTGTCCTGTCTCAATAGACATCTACATGTGCATCTCCAGCACGACATTGAATACAATTGGGTTCAGCTTTCCCTTCCCTCTCTTGATTTTCTAGCCTTCTCCATCTGCCCCTATAACTCACACAAGCAAACAAACAAACAATAAATAACGCTCACTCTGAGGTCCCCTAAGCCTTGGCTTTTACCAACCTATCATAGAATTCTCAGTTTGGTTTGGATAGCTTTGGGACGTCCTCCCGACATGAAAGGTCTCTATATATGTAATTTTGTTGTTGTTGTTGGATACTCTTAAGCATGGTGATGGGTTTCCGCAAGTGTCTGATCAAAAAAACTACAAAACAACAAATTACACTTGTGTAGACCCTTCACGTCGGAAAGATGTCCCAGAGCGCTGAACAATCAGGTCTTCAAACGGGATTTGAAGGCGGCAAGAGGGGGTGAAGCAGATAGATTTCGGGATAGAATTCCAGAGTGTGGAGGCAGAGATACTGAATGCCCGACCGCCAATGGTTGGGCGGGAAGTGCGGGAGACCTGAAGCAGGCCAAGCGGAGGGACCGGACAGGCTGATATGGGGTAACATAGCCCCTAACTCAGTCAATTATCGCTTCTTGACTGAGATCTGCTAACTCAGTATTGCTCTAATTAGTGCCTTGGGACATCCTCCAAACATGAAAGGCGCATAAGAAATGTAAATGTAAATTTGTATTTGTAACAGTAAATTTGCCTACTGAATGTCACTACAGTATCCCAGCAGCTGCATTTGCAACAGCTTTGCTATAATGCTTCAAGCAAATTAATCATACACTCAATAATAATCCTGTATTTGATATAGCTATATAGTGCTTTATCACGTTATTGAGATGTCTCAAAACGCTTGATAGAATATACTGTAAAAAGTGAATTGACTGTATTTTGTGGACGAAACATGGCAGCTAATTGCATACAGCAGTGTCGCACTTTTTTAAAAATGATTTTACCCCTGGAAAGCGATCCGGCATTCAACTGACAACCGGGTCCTAGTTGCTGCTTGGTAAATACAGTTGTGTGGAGTGAGGAAATTTGCTTAAAGTTTCACCTTGCCCGGGAATCGAACTCGGATCCTCTCGTTTGAGAGGCGAGTGTGCTAACCTCTGTGCTACATGACTCCACTCCAACACTTCTCATTGCATTTAACCTTTTACCTTGAAGAAGGCATTCTGTGACAAAATGTTATCTTGATGCCCTATATAAATTTCCTTTTTTTTAAAAATTGCCCTTTGAGTATTTTGGACAAAAATCTTTATTGGATGAATTTGTTGACAAAATTTCCCAAGTTTTCTTTATATTCTCCATTTGAATCGTGGGATGAGATCCATCTTTATCCAGATTGTTGGGAATTTCAAGGAAACTCTTCCCCTTTTCATACTAGTCCCCTTGGAATTGGAAGCAGGAGTTGAGCTCATAGTCTAGACTCACATACCAGCGCAATACTGGAGGAGTGTTGTATTGTTGAAGGTCCTTTCAATTGAACTGTTTAATTGAGGTCAAATCTGTTTGCTCCACAAGCTCCCCAAGTTGCTCTATCAACCTAAATGATTTAAAACAATTAAAGTTTCATTCCTTGTTTGCTTAGTTTTTTTAATATATTTCTTACTAGCTCTAGTACTTAATTTTTATTCCCCGGTTAAGTCCTTGGCATAAAGCAAAACAAATGCTAATTCTATTGCAGTTTGCATTTAGGCCTTAGTTGTGATGGGGTTTTGGATCCTTGTAAGTTGTTAATTAGTGGTTTCTGGCAATATTTGGCTCCCAAGAGCTGAGAATGTGACACTTTTAATTATATCATCACTTCAAGGACCCAACCCAGTAAAATGGCAGTGTCTAGTGTGCCAAAATTTGCTTGAAAGGAAAATAGTTTGTAACAAAAGCTGGATAATGACTGACACAAAGTGTCTTGGAATCTGTTAAATTTCAGTCCACTCGCTCACTTCCAATTGGAATTCAA
Source organism: Callorhinchus milii (assembly GCF_018977255.1). Lineage (NCBI taxonomy): Eukaryota > Metazoa > Chordata > Chondrichthyes > Chimaeriformes > Callorhinchidae > Callorhinchus > Callorhinchus milii. The sequence goes on along the minus strand of NW_024704742.1, from coordinate 120,667,641 downwards.
GAAACTAGATAAAATTGCGGAGATGGTTTAGTCAGCTGATTAATTAGTGTTGCATACCTACTGGAGGAAAAGACAAAAGCTGATTCTTAAGAAAATGTAAATCTTATCAAGGAAGAAACCAAGATTATATTTTCTCCTTGAGAAATTAACAGCTTTATAAAAGATCGCCCCAATACCTCTACTATTGTAAAATATTATTGTAACCCTTTGTGCTCTGAAAGACTGTTTCATCTTTCATCTTTTTGTTGAGATGTAAGACATAAAATTTGACATAATTCAAGAACATAAATTGACCACTGCAACCTGCAGAAAAAAGGAAGGTTAAAGATGTTTTTACACACACAGAGTAAGGAATGCTTCATCCCAATTGGTTGTTGAAGGTCAGAACTTAAAAGGAAATTGAATAACATTTGAAGGGATATTAAAGGTTATGCAAAGGAGCAAGGTAGTGGGATTAGACGAGACAGCTCCAGTGGATGATCTGTCACCTGCGGAGACAAGATGGGTCGAATGGTCTCCTTCTGTGCAGTAAACATTCTATGATTTTAATGCATTAATAAAAATTCACTTAATTTTTTTGCTGTAGTCATAATAAGCAAAGTAATAAAATCATTTTCAAGCAAATTACAGAGGGCTAGAATTCATTAGGACGTTGTGCCACTTGGAGGAGTTCAGTTAACATGAGAGGCCCTGGCACTGAGCTCAAGCCGTTTACTAGAATACTATCCAAGTCTTAATGTCTGCTGGATTTGAATATTGTCTCAAATATCTTCTTTTTCAATTATATTGGGGGTAAGAAGAAGTTTTGTTTCAAGTTTGCTTTAGAAGTTCATGTTTTCAGTTGTGCAAGCAGATTGTTCCCTTACTGCACCATCATGGCTGTTGAGTTTTGTCTTGGTGTCCTTCTTAACCAGAAAGAATGCTAGATAAAACACCATACAATAGAACCCATTGATAGGACAATAGTCTTTTTATTGAAAAACCGTACAATATTTTGCTGGGTGACATTAATTTATTCTTGAATAAACCACAACAGCAAAGCATGAACAATTTAAAATTATTTGAATGTTTCGGTGCATTCAGTTCAGCAATACACGATAATGTCTGTACAGAATGAAGACCAATTTTGACATGGTAATTATAAATATATCCAGTGATGATATGTTCACAGGGATATCTGCAGTCAGGGAGTAATGAATGCATAGACCTGTTCAGCTTGTTATTCTAGGTCATTTTGTATGCCAGGGGGAAAACTATTTTTGCACATGCAAGTTGAAAAGCAGTGAAGGATCAAATACTTTACACCTCACAACTTTTTAAATGTATATTCATTTATTTTCTGCTATGGTTCCTTTATGATGCCTAGCTTATGGTGCATGGTGCAAGAACGTTACCTGTAGTGAGCAGCAAAGGATGTGCTACATCATAGGTGAAATGGAACAATGCAGAACTGGAGTTCACCTTGGAAAATGTCCAGTCAAATCAGCTGTGTATTCTTTTATATGAAATCAGGCAATCATGTGTGTTAGTTCATGTATTCTTATGAGCAACTGAACTACCATGGCTCAACAGTTTCACCACAACTTATCTAGCTCAAATTATTGTTATAAACAATCCAGCATGTCTTATACATCTAGTAGATTAATAATAAAGCTTGCATTTGATATAGTGCATTATTGCATCTTCGAGATGACTCAAAGCACTTCACAGAATATAAAGCGAAGTGACTAATGCAAGATTGGCAGCTCAAGTCTCCTATTCCAAAAAAATGTGCTGGACCATTTATTTTTCCTATAGGGTAAGGTAAAAATACAGTATATTGGCAATCTATTAGAAGGTGAAGTACCAGTCTACAACCATAGTACAGTTTAGTATTAGGCTGCCTAAAGAAGGTACATAGTCTGATGAGACTAGAGTCTAACAACAGGAGCCAGCAGAGGGTAGGGGTAACATGTCCTGAGAAGTAAATCTGCAATACTTCATAGTGACTATTGTGTAATTCTTCCATTTGTATTATCTCCTTTAACATAATTACGTATGTTATACATGGGTATTATATGTTAATAGTACACAGTTCTCACTGAGGAAAATTTTCTATTTGAAATAGCGTGATTATGGGCAAGTAAGATTTTCTGTGTTAAAACAGGACATGCTTTTGTGTCTGATATGACAGGGTCACCTTCAATGTGACAGATGTAAGTAAGCACATACCATATGTCAAAACACTGATAGCTGAGCTATGATGAAGTATGTCTTAACTGGAGAGTGGACAAAGTAACTTTAGATTCCCACCAGTCTTATCCAGACCACAATCTGACAAGAGAGGAGGCACAAATCCTACCTTTGCTATTTAATACTTAAGTTAACCTTGTTTGGAGAAACAGGAAAAAAAAATTGTAATGTTCATTTAAAATGGAGGACATGAGGGTCTGCATGTTCCTCGTACCCTCCATTCCACCATTGGTGGCCGCGATTTCAGCCTCTACGCCCTGAAACTCTGGAACATTCTTCCTCTATCCCTCAGCCTTGCCCCTTCCTTCCCCATCTTCAGGTCGCGCCTGAAGATCTTCCTCTTCGACCGTGCCTATGGTCACCTCCCCTTCCCTCGTCATGCTCTGCTACACCTCTGGGACACTACCCTACATGAGGGGCATTATATAAATGCAAGTTGTTGTTGTAAATACATTTAACTCTTTTAATTTATTCAAGATTAATCTATGAATTCTAAAAGCTGAAGCTGCTAAAAGAAATTCATACATTTTTTAGTTGTGAATATAATGGTCTGCATCTATATTGTAATAGAGAAGGGAGTTTCTCTTGATGTCCTGGCTTACAGTTCCCCAAATAAAATTGGTCATTTGTTTCATGGCTTTTTGCAGGACATTGCTGTGTGCAATTGGGCTACTACATTCACCTACAAATATGCAGTCACTCAACTTCACAGTAAATCCTGTGAAGCATTTTGAGGCATCCTCCTGACATGAAAGTCGCTATACCAAATACAAGGATTAGATCAGTCTAATATTGAATAAGAATAAAATAATTATTTTTAAAATATACCTTATTTTATCATACTTCTGGAATTAATTTTGTGTAGAATTATATGCATCTGTTCAAAACATTGCACATGTTTAGGCAGTGGGTAGCTTTGCAATATTTTGAAAATAATATATTGCATATGAAATGTTTTAAAAAGTTGTGTCATGGCCAGGCCAGGCCAAGTGGTTCTTGGAGTCACCATTAAGACGTATGTAATCTCCATTATTTTCACAAAATGACAAGAGAGGTTATAATAATAATAATAATCCTTGCATTTGATATAGGGCTTTTCACATCTTCTAGATATCTCAAAGCGCTTCACAGAATAGACTGTAAAGTGAATTGACTGTATATTTTATGGGTGAAACACGGCAACCAATTACGCACAGCAGTGTCCTACAAACAGTCATGGATTGAAGTGACCAAATTATTATTTGTTTTTTTTCTTGAGGGATTATTATCAGGCCTGTGGAGTAAGGAAACTTGCCCAAGGTTTCACTCCACTAGGAATCAAACCCAGGTCTCTTGCTTGCAAGGCGAGTGCTCTAATCACTAAACTACAGGAATCCACTTTAGTTTTGGATAAAGAAGCCCATTAAATCTCATTCTTGCAGGATACTCACCCTACTGTCTTCCCATTGCAGCATCAAACTGTTTCATAAATTATTCCAGACTCCTGCCTCTGCCACTCTTCCTGGTAACATGTTCCAGTTGTTGAATTATCTTGTCTGTCCTTCCCAGTCTCTGTACTGAAATTGCTTTGAGTACTTGAAAATAAAGTGCTTCCCCCTAGGCTTATTTCTTCTTTACGATTATGGAATTAATAGTAGCTTGGGAATGATCCAAGTAGTTGCATTTAATATGCTGCGGTCTTTTTTCTATCATTCAAGTTATACAACATTCCCATGGAGTGCCAATTTGATGTCTTTTAAATGGCTAGCAATTGATGTAAAATGTGAGCAAAAGAAGCTTAGAAAATAGATTATGTTACAATGACAAATTCTAAGCTTCCTCGATGACTCAGCAAGTTTGTCAACTATACAGACAGCTGATCTCAACTAGGGCAGAACTAGGGGTTCCACAAGTGGCCTCATTCTCCTGGATTAGGGAAGGAAAGACCAGACTAGGTTTATGTTCCATGTTGTTGTACAACAAAAGCATAAATAATGTTTGTTTATGCAAGTTGTTAGAGGGATCCAGCACCCGTGGAACCAAACTTCCAGTGGAAGGAAAAAGGAGACAAGTAGTATTTAATAAAAATAATAATACTTGCATTTGATATAGCGCCTTCATCAAAACATCTCAAAGAGTTTCACAGGATATACTGTAAAGTGGTTTTGACTGTGTTATGTGGGTGAAATGTATTTGCAAAGTGAGAGAAGAAAAGTTCACCTGCAATTACAAGAATATATCTAACCCTACTGTGAGTTACTTCTGACAGTTATTTGGTTCTGCCAAGACAAGTAATGAATTGATCTGTGTAAGACAGATAGGATGTAGTAAGGAATCAGCCATGGCATAGAGATCTCCTTGTAAGTGTATCACAGAAGCATCATCAGCCATGTTTTGATGTAATTGAGATTAATTCATGCCTGAAACATTTTGTATCCCAGTAACGTTTCCTTCAAAGAATTCAGGATTCATTAGAAGTGGTAATTTGATTTGTTGAAGAAAAATTGTTCCACCTGTCCCGACGGAATTTGTTTCGGTCAGACTGTTGACAGCATTGCATCCAGTCTGTCTTACACCTCTTCCCTCAGGGGAAAACAAAATGTAGTGTGGTGGTCTGGCTGGTGTTGAGGATTTAGTCTGCTGTGATAATTGAATTTCATTCAATATCATGTCCTTTGTATCTATTGTAAGACAAAAAAAGACAGATAATTTAGACCGATCTACCCAATCTATCAGAACCCAGTTTTGAAGGTGCTGGCTTGGGTACTTACTCTTCAAGTGCTGTCTAAGTAATCACGTCTTTTACTTTCACTCAATGTAACTGTAAAATCTAGTGAAGCACTTTGAGACGTCCTCTTGATGTGAAAGTCACTATATCACATGTAAGATTTATTATTATTATTTTTGAGAAATAAATGGTAAACGTAACTTGGATAAAATAAAAGGTTCTACAGCAATTTTGCTCACGTATCATTTTATTGATGTAACCGCAACTATTAATGTGCTGTTAATAAAACAGGTTAACTAAAGCTAACTAAAATAAAAAAGTAATAAGGAATGTGACAAAGAATAATGCATCTGAAAAAGCTCTCCATTGCTGCACTGTTACCAGCAAATATGCTTGCTGGTAACCATGCAAGTAAACAGGGTCTTCTCTGGGCAGTTCTTTGTATGGCACATAAATACCTGGTTCAGGGCCTTTCTTTTGAATCGGCACTCTTTACAGGATTCCTTGGAGATATTGCTGTTTAAGCCACAGCCTTTTTTTTGGCCTGTTAGCATGCAACCATGAAGCTTTTTAGGCATCATTGTAATCATTTACATGCTCAGCATCAGTGGCCCGTTTGGCTCAGTTGACAGCACTGCCATTCTTCAGATTAGATTTTATACTGTTGTCCTGTCTACCTGCTCAGGAAGTTCACATGCATGCTAAATATACAATGGGACTATTATTATCTTGGAGGCAAAGGACATTCCCCCGGCTTCTCTTTTCCACCACTAACCATCTCCTCCGTCCACCTTCCCATACCTCACCCATCCTCTTCTCAAACTCCAACTGTGAGGAGATGCTGAACTTCCTCGAATCTAAAATCGAGGGGATACATTCAGCCACTTCAGCCCCGTCCCCCCCCATCCCCCCCCACCTATACTCCTTCGACCCTATCTCTCCCTCCTCCCTCACCACGACTGTCCGCAAACTCAAACCCACCACCTGCTCCCTCGATCCCATCCCCTCATCTCCCAGTTCCACATTCTGGGCCCCTCCTATCCGATATCATCAACCTCTCCCTGTCCACCGGTTCAGTTTCGACCCCCCTGAAAACAGGCATCATCACCTCCATCCTGAAAAAACCTTCCCTGGACCCATCCCTCCTCTCCAGCTACCGCCCCATCTCTAACCTCCCATTCCTCTCCAAGGTCCTGGAACGAGTCATCGCATCCCAGCTCCGCTCCTTTCTGTCTCGCCATTCTCTCTTTGAACCGGTTTCCGCACTGCCCACAGCACGGAAACACCCCTGGTCAAAGTCACCAATGACATTCTGAACATCTGTGATCAGGGCTCCCTCTGCCTCCTTGTCCTCCTCGACTTCTCTGCCGCCTTCGACACTGTCAACCACTCCATCCTCATACACCTCCTCTCTGCTTTACTCAATCTTCACAGATCTACCCTTGCCTGGTTCGATTCCTATCTCACCGTCTCCACTTCGTTGCCTCTAATGGTTTCTCCTCCAGTCCCCGCACTGTCACATCTGGTGTCCCCCAGGGTTCTGTCCTTGGCCCTCTCCTCTTTAATATCTATATGCTCCCCATTGGTGACTTCATCCGCAGACATGAGGTCAATTTCCACATGTATGCGGATGACACCCAACTCTATCTTTCTGCCTCCACCCTCAACTCCAGAACCACTGCTGTCCTGACAGACCGCCTGTCGGACATCAAGTCCTGGATGAGTGCAAATTTCCTACAGTTGAATGTGAACGAGACTGAGGCCCTCCTGATTGGTTCGCGCCAGTGCCTCAGCACCTCAGGCTCTGGCAACATCAACCTCCATGGCTGCACACTACAACTCACCAAGTCAGTCAAGAACCTCGGTGTCTTGTTCGACCCTCAACTGTCTTTTCTTCCCCACATCCAAGCCGTGACCCGCTCTGCCTTCCCTCACCTCCGTAACATCGCCCGACTCCGCCACTACCTCACCCCTCAGGCTGCCTTCATCACCTCCAGGCTCGACTACACAAACTCCCTGCTTGTCGGCATTCCCAACTCCTCCCTTCACAGGCTGCAGATAATTCAGAACACTGCAGCCCGTGTCCTCTCCCACACCAAACTCCGTGACCCCATCTCCCCCACTCTCGCCCGACTCCATTGGCTCCCTATCCTTCAGAGGATCCAGTTCAAAATCCTGGTCTTCACATACAAAGCCCTCCATGGCCTCGCCCCACCCTACCTCTGCGACTTCCTAACCCCCTACCAACCCGCCCGTTCCCTCCGCTCAGCCGGCTCCGGCCTGCTCCACGTCCCCCTACCCACCCGCCCCACCATTGGCGGGAGAGCCTTCAGCCACTCTGCCCCCAACCTCTGGAACTCCATCCCCCAGTCACTCCGCCTCGCCCCCTCCTTAATAATAATCCTTAGCCTCCTTCAAGTCCTGCCTCAAAAACCTCCTCTTCAACCATGCCACCGGCGACCCCCCTTCCCCTCCCCTCCCCTCCCTTACCCCCCTAACCCCAGCTCGGGTCTGAAATGCTGTACTCTGTCCAGCGCCTTGGGACGTCCTCCCGACATGAAAGGCGCTATAGAAATGTAATCTTCTTCTTGTTGTTGTTGTTGCTCTATTAGAAACCATAGTTGGTATCTTTTAATGTAATTTTTTATATAGATGAGAAATTATAGAACAGTATTTTTAACATTGATTCATACTTCAACTGTTTAACATATCTGAACTCCAAATGTTTGGTTGTACGTAAACAAAATTACCACAAATATTAAACCTTTGTGATATAATAGCCTCTTGTGAAGAGTATGGCTCTCTTCAAAGTCCTATCTGGATAACTCACCACAGAATGGAAAAAATGTAAGATTTTTCTAGAAACTGCAGATTTTGCAAGATATTACATTAATAGAAGTAAATTTGAATACAACTGCTGGCAAAATACTGATTATTTCAGTGAATCAATGATGAAATTTAATATAAAGCTAAATTGTTCTATTTTTATCTATGACTTGGAGACAATCTGTCCTTCACAGTGTGATAGTTTCATTCAGTGAGGCGCTCCATCAGAGTTCGAAAAACACTTGCTGCTTGTATTTTTAATTGCCGAAAGACTGCATTAAATTGAAACGGTTTTGACCTTCAATCGTTGTGACTAGGCTACCACAAGGTTCTTTATATTTTTATTGAGAAAGTGTAATTAATTTCCGTGTTGTATGCTGGTTATTTCATACAGTGGATTACTTCTCTCTTTTGCAAACATTGGGCAATGGATTGAAGGGTCCTGAAATAATCATGCTTGCACTAATGCTTCAAATACCACGTAAAGAGCAAGTGCTTTCTTGCATTACAATTGAGATACAATTGCTCTCAGGAGCTCTACAATTGGACAATGATAAAGGAAGAAATCATTTTTAAAGGTAAAGAATCATAGTAAGTTATTCATTATTTAGAGGTAGAGTAACTGGTTCCACGGTGTGTGCAAATCATCTTGTATTTAGGTGTAATTGAAAAGCTGAGATTTAAAATCGTTTGAAGGCTCTTTAATTCTATTCAGTCAGCTGACCTAATTTCAAGATATTCACACGTTTGGGTTGAGAATGATTTGCATGACCCAGATACATGGAAATATTCTAGCTGAGCCCTTCCCCTTTTATATCAGCAACATAACCAACTCTTTATAGCAAAAACGAAAATAAATCTCACACACAAAGCACTGTTTATTTGCACAATATGTGGGGAACCTGATTCATGTTTCTAATTAACCCATGACCACCTTTTTTTGTTTTTAGGGATAACTGCGAATATTGGCTATTTATCATATCGAATGGGCAGGAGACAGACTCATAAAGCGTTTCTCAATGATATTTATTGTATGAGAACTAGGTACAGGGTTTTGAGGCTTTTGTTTACTGTCAAGCTGGTAACTCATTAACTGGCATCCGGGAGCTGTGAGTCAGATGTTAACGCCAAGGATGATGTCGGGGAGGGGAGCAGAGAAAGAGAGAGCGAGAATCTGCCTGCAACCCATTCAATGATAAGTTTCACCTTTTTGTTTGGTCAGCTCGGTGTCTCACACATGCAGAGACCCATCACCATGCTTACGAGTATCCAACCAAGACTGCTTGGGGATCCTAGAGTGGACTTTCGGATATTGCTGGTGTTAATCAGCTAAAACTGCACAACTTGCCATTGAGAAGATCCTGGCAAGCCTCCCACTGCTTGTCCAGCTGGAACCATCTTACCCATTAGGGCTTTGTTTTGCAAGATTAACAGGAACTGTTTGGAAAGAATCTTGCTCCCAGTGGCTGTCTACTGATAAACCAGATTGGCTAGTCTATCATCAACAATGCCTTGGAGTACTGCAGACCTGCCTGCCTCAGCAACCAGAATTGTACTGCAAATCTGCTCCCTGGAAAGTAACCGAGAAAAACGTGAAAGCAGAAATAATTTCACTATCATTAACTAAGTACGATTATTCCTCCACAAACAAATGTGTGGAGCTAAGTGTTATATTAGATGTTAGACTTTGTATTTGGAGGTCCACAACATAAAATAATCCTTGCATTTGATATAGAGCCTTATCACGTCTTCAAAGTGCTTTGAACAAACTGTAAATAATAATAATCCTTGCATTTGATATAGCGCTTTTCACCTCTTCAAGATGTCTCAAAATGTTTCACAGAATACACTGTAAAGTGAATTCACTGTATATTTGTGGGCGAAACGCGGCAGCCAATTGCGCACAGCAGTGTCCCACAAACAGTCTTGGATTGAGTGACCAAATTATTTTTTTTAAGGGAATATTACGCCCGGAAAAGCAATCTGCCAATCGACTAACAGCTGGGTTCCTACTTACTGCTAGGTGAGCGGAGGTGTGTGGAGAAAGGAAACTTGCCCAATTTGTCACCCTAACCAGGAATCAAGCTCAGGTCATCTCACTTGTGAGGCGATTCCCAGGCAGCGTGAAACTAAACTGCAGGACTCCACGTAAAATTAATAAATTAAAAAATGAAAGAATTACACCTATTGCTTGTTTCATTGTGATAGTTAAGGAAATAAAGGAGGAAATCAAGGTAGCATGACAGAAGTGTAAGGCTTTAGCAAAATAAACTTTGAGTTTTTGAGACAAATTCTGCAGGGAATGAAATGAGAATTGAACTGGGAAAATAAAATGATGGGGTCTAATATGTGACGATTTCTAATGGAATTGCTTAATTGAGGAATCTGATTGTACGTCAGACCAACTCACGGGAGCTGATCTGTTCCAGTATGATCTACTTTCAGAGCAGGGTTCCCGTGGGTCAACCTGACACATTTACGGTTACTAGCAGCATACTTCACTTGAGTTCTTCCTAAAGGAATCGTGTTGGAAATTGTGCATATTGGACCTCAATAAAACAAAATTAACTCTCTTGATTGACTTAAAGACACATGGAAGAAACAAGGAGCAGAAGGGCCTGTAAAGTTAGGAAAATAGACTAAAAAGACCAACAGGATGAATAAGAATCATCCATTAATTAGAAATGATTCATAAATCTGAGATATTCATTACCCTCTAAGACATTAATTACCCTCCAGGTAAATAAATACTTTCTGGTGTCTTCTGAATTTGCCTTTTGGAACCATAAACCTGTGTTGTCTTGTGCTGCTGTCTCAGTGCATCCGAAATAACATAATCTTGATGAAAATTTTAGGAGCAACATAAATGCAGACATTCTGGGTTTTTTTTGGTAGGGGTGGGGTCAGCTAGGTGTCTGACATTTGCACAAACCCATCACCGTGCTTAAGAGTATCCAAACCAAACTGAGAATTCCATGCATTCCACCTAAACATGGAAATGTCAGAGATAGATTGTTGAAATGGATTGGCACTCTCTTCCTGGACGGACGCATCTTGCTTACCTGCTAATTCCAGAAAGTATTAGGCACAAGTTGGCAAGTTCTAGGGATCCCAGAGTGTGCGTTGGGATATTGTGCCAGTCATTATCTATGCAAATGCGTAGAAAACAGTTAATAATGCTATGTGAATCTTCAAGATAAAGTAAATAAATTGAATGTGTGGGGCAATGTACCAGATATAGTTTGTGTCCTAGGAGGATTTATTTATTCAAATGGGTCTTCACAAATTAAGAAAACAGCCTAAGACATGGCAGAAGAATTTAATGTGGATGGATATTGTATATGGTAATACATCTTAGAACAGGAAGCATATATGTTATGTTTTAAGCATTCCAAGACGCTACCCCATATGAAGAACGAATAAAAGCAAGTTATTGTTGTATATAAACCGGTTAGATGGGCCATTAGCAAATGTGGTAAAGGAAGATCATCTGCGTATGATTACTGAACATATCCAAAAGGTAGCCAGTTCAACATGAAGATTGTTATCAATAAAACACAAAAGGAAATTGCAATTTATGGCATCTATAACATTGAAATATCTCAAAGGGTTTCTCATTAATCACTGTAAAGTGTAGGAACTTTTTTTCTAGATAAATACAGAGGCCATTTTTTGCAAACCAAAGTCCTATCAATAGCCGTGAGGTGAATGATCAATTTATTTGGGGTATCGTTGGCAGGGGAAACTCCGGAGAAAACTGTTCTCGGTTAAATAGTTTCATGAGATCTTTAACGTCCACTTGAACAAGCAGAAAGGAATCAGTCATGCACTGAGGAGAATTTCAAGAATATTTGATCATCAGTTGAAATATTATGTTATTATAACCGTGTATAATTCAATGATAAGAAAGGCTAAATTTAAAATAGTGTGTGCAATTCTGGGCATCCTATCTTGAAAAGGACATTTGCGTTGGAATGGGTTTGGAAAATGATACCAATAATTTCAAAATTTAAGACTTAAATTATAATAATAATCATTGGAGATGATATAGTGCCTTATCATGTTGTTCAAACATTGCAAAGTGCTTCACAGTATTTACTGTAAAGTGTAGTGTGTACTATATATTTATAAGTGAATGCAGCAACCAATGTGTGCACAGCAATACCCTACAAACAGCCGTGAAATGAATGACCAATTTTATGGAGGATTATTGGCCGGTAAACTCAGCTATCTTTCAAATAGTGACCTGAGAGTTTAATGTCCGCTTGAATAGACAAACGGGACCTTGGTTTAAAGTCTCATCCGAGGGACAGCATCTCTGACATTGTAAAGAGAGTAACAGAATGTATCTTGTTTTTGTTGGAAAACTAAATATTTAGAGAGGACATGATACAGGTTTTTAAAATGAATAAATATCATCAGGAATAACCAGTAGAATTCAACATACCTCATTCTTTGATCTTACTGATGTATGAATGGGTCCCTGCCTCATCCTTTCTTTTTACTTTCAAAACAAGGATCCGAGATTTTTCTATAGTCAAGATGACTTTGCTGTCTCCACTCCACCATTCAGAACTTCTACTGTAGAAAACTGACAAACATTTTCATCCTTTATTTTCATTCGAGTTCTTTGATTTTATAAGAATACTATTCTCTGAATTCCAGAATGCTGTGACTGTTTGCTGCCAGTGTACATTTACTTTTTTCTGTATCCAATTCACTCTGCTTTCATGGTTCAATACTCCAGAACCCATAAGAGCTTTCAACAAGGGATTCATTTTGACACAATGCTATTCTCTAGAGCTTTCCTCTCATGGTTTCAGGCTTCAGTGGCATACCTTAATTATTGTAGTCCTTACCAGGTATTGATTATTATCTATGTAATAAAAGGGTGTCAAAAGGAACATAATACGTATGTCTTGAACACCTTTATTGGGTTTGAAACGGTGTATAACAACAACAACAACAAAATTACATTTGTATAGCGCCTTTCACGTTGGGAGGACATCCGAAAACGCTGGACAGACAGAGTTATGGACCCGAGCTGAGGGTCGGAGTGGGAGAGGGGAGGGCAGGGGGGGAAGCAGGGAGATTGAAAGCACGGTCGAGGAGGGTCTTGAGGTGGGTCTTGAAGATGGCGAGGGAGGGGGCGAAATGGAGGGACTGCGGGATGGAGTTCCAGAGGGTGGGTGCAGAGTGGTGGAAGGCCCACCCGCCATTAGTGTGGTGAGCAAGGCAGGGGACGTGAAGCAGGCTGGAGCCTGCTGAGCGGAGGGAGCGAATGGGGTGGTAGGGGTTTAGGGGTTGGAGAGGTAGGGGGGAGCAAGACCTTGGAGGGCTTTGTAGGTGAGGACCAAGATCTTGAACTTTATCCTCTGTGTGATGGGAAGCCAGTGGAGTTGGGCAAGGATGGGGGTGATAGGGTCACGGAGACGAGTGCGGGAGAGGATATGGGCTGCAGAGTTCTGGATGATCTGCAGCCTGTGGAGGGAGGACTTGGGGAGGCCAACAAGGAGTGAGTTTGCATAGTCGAACCTCGATGTAATGACGGCATGTATGAGGGTTTCGGTGGCCTGCGGTGTGAGACAGTGGCGGAGCCGGGTGATGTTGTGGAGGTGGGGGAAGGCAGAGCGGGTCATGGCGCAGATGTGGGGTAGAAAGGATAGTTGAGGCTCAAACAAGACCCCAAGGTTCCAGATTGGCTTAGCAAGGTGGAGTGAGATAGGTACGGGGACAGGTAATGTAGCAAAGTTCCCTCCCTCCCTCACTCCCTCTCCCTCTCTCATTGACCCACTCCTTCCTCCCTGTGTTACACTGTATACACTGCATAATAATAATAATCATAATCATCCTTGCATTTAATATGGCACTTTTCACGTCTTCTAGACGTCTCAAAGCGCTTCACAGAATAGACTGTAAAGTGAATTGACTGTATATTTGTGGGCGAAATGCGGCAGCCAATTGCGCACAGCAGTGTCCCTCAAACAGTCGTGGATTGAAGTGACCAATTTTTTTTTGAGGGATTATTATCAGGTGTGTGGAGTAAGGAAACTTGCCCAAGGTTTCACCCTGCCGGAATACCATGTAAGATTCATCCAAAAAGGGAGCCATAAATATCTATCCTATATTAACTGCATGATTAGAGGAGGCGATAGGGGGCAAGAGATAGGGAGCGTCTTCTCCAAGAGTGATAGCCAAACCCACGTGCAGAAGATGATGAGCTTGGGTCATCTGATTAGTGCCAGTCAACAATATCATCCACTCTATCTTCCTCAATTGCCTTTCCTCTCTCATCCACATTGGTTGGATCATACTTTCCTCGTTCCTCCTTGATCCATCACCTCCACTTTGTTTCCTCTGATGACTTTTCCTTTTTGCGCAGTCACCTGAGGTGTACCTTAAGGCTCTAACCTCAGGCCCCTCCTGTTCCTCATTTACATGTTTCCTCTTGGTGATATCATGGAGATAATATTCATAATAACGCAGATGACATTTAAATCTACCCTCTATTTCTGCCCTTGGTTCCAAGTCCGCTGATGTTCTGACCAGCTTCCTGTCAGAAATCAAGTCCTGGATTAGGCTAAACTTTTTTCAACTGAACATGGATAAAATGAAAACCATCCTCATCGGCTCCTGCCAATATTCTCTTCCACAAGCTTCCTGGCCTCTCTCTCCAACTCATTGAACCAATGCACAACATTGGCATTTAGTGCAATGGTTCAGCTGTTTCCTCCTTCACAACTAGCTGTGACCAAGATCTCTTTTCTGCAGCTTTACCACATTACCTGTCCCCGCGCCTATTTCACTCCCAATGCTGCTAAAAACCTTCATTCACAACTTTGTCACCCTTCCTCACCCTCACCTACAAATCTCTTCATACCCTCAGCCCCCACCTCTGTTATCTTATCCAGCCTCACTCTTCTGCTTGCCCCAACTACTCAGCCAAACTCAGACCTGCTGCACGTCTTTCGCATTGCCCCACCCTCTGGAATTCCATGGCTCAATCCTTCAGTCTCCATCTTCAAATCTACCTACGTCTTTAACGTGACTATAGTCACCTCCCTCCTCTTCCAATCCCCTTCTGAGTCTCTCCCCCCTCCCCCCACCCCCCCACTTGGTGTTTGACACTAGCTCTGTAAAGGCTCTGAGATATTATTAAATGTTCAATTCTCATTTCTGGCATTCACACCTATTTGACATCTGACTCATGGGATTACAGCTTTATTATGTGCTTTTTTATTTGGTAAAAAAATGTTATCCTATAAACTAGAAATCAAATTGTGTTTGCCGGTCATTTAATGTACATGATTTTGTTTGTCATGAGGTAAGTGTTGAGAACTTCTGTTACCATTTTATCCCTTCATGTCATTGTTCAGTTTATGATTAAATTGTGACTGTATGTGGCACAAACAAATGGCCCATTACAAGGAAATTCACTACCATAGATAAGAGAAAATTCTGATTAAAGTAGCTTCACAGAAGTGTGACACAAATATTCTGATCAAATCTATTTGAATGAATCAAACCTTCCAAAATAAAACAGCACATCAGTAAGCAGACTGGTAATCATAATGCAACTTGCCTCCCTCGAATTAATTGAGATCAGAACCTCAGAAATCATTCTACTCATAGTTTCAAGTTCGATTTATAATTGCCAGAGCTAGGATTCAGTGCTCTTCTTTGTCTTTGTGGCTCTGTGAGAGAAGATAAAATAATACTATTATGAGGCAGATTTATCCCAATATTCGTGAAGCAAATAAAAACATGTTAAAACTTTAGGTCCTGTGGCTTTAGTAGAAGTATTGATCCTGTGCGTTTTTTTGTTCTTGTGGAAAAATTTGGGCATGTTAATCTAGCGCTTTCTACTGTCGGTTTAATTTATATTGTCCAAGATTGCACAGATAAACATAGAGATCCAAACAGCATTTTAGTTGTTACTCCAGCTGATGATTGTTCAAGGTAATGGATCAGCATCTTGAAGTTTTCAAACCTTAATATTAAATTGAAGTAAAATATTAAATCTTAGCAATTCTTCCACATTAATCTTCAAATTATGCTATATCCTGTTATATATATATTTTTTAAAAATTGCAGGTAAATGCTGTAAATGTGACCTGAAGGTTTTGGAAACTGTGAGTGAATACAACAATGTACTGAATCAATCAGAAAACTGAGAATTATTGCACAAATAATATTGCTTCTTATACTCAAGAAGTAATATTTTACATTACAGCTTGAAAATTGAAATAGACAGATATTTCAAGAACATGGATTCTATACACCAAGGCTTCTCAGCAGGAATCAATTTTGGCGATGTGATCCATGATTAATGTGGATAATTTCCACAGCATGCGTGGTTCATACTCATTGGAAGTTAATGCATCTTCCTATGAAGTATCTTGCCAGACTTTTGATCTGATTTGTGAAAGCTATAACCTATGCCTAGTGACTTTGGCAGGCATCATTTTCAAAGAGTTTCTCACTCTTTACAAATGTAAGGGATTTTGTGCTGTCGGTGCTGTAAATGGTTAGTAAGAAGCTTTCCTATATAGGCAATTTGTCTGCCTTCATATAATCATAGAATTATACAACACAGAAGAAGCCATTCATCCCATCTTGTCTGTGCTGGCTCTTTGAAAGAGCTATCCAAATTAATCCCACTACCCCGCTCTCCCCATAGCCCTGCAAATTTGTCCTCCCCAAATATCTGTCTACTTCTGCCTTGAAAGTTGTTATCGAATCGACTTCCACCACCCTTTCAGATCCGAACAACTCGCTATGTGAAAAAATTTCTCCTCACCTCCCCTCTGGTTCTTTTGGCAACTATTTTAAATCTGTGACCTCTGGTTATCAGCTCACCCACTATGGAAACAATTTCTCCCTGTTCACCCTATCGAATCCCCTCATAATTTTGAACAGCTATTAAATCTCCCCTTAACCTTCTCTGCTCCAAGGAGAATAATCCTAGCTTGTCTAATCATCACATAGATTGCAATGTTTTCTTTAGATGAAAATATGTGGCCAGAAGTCAGATGCAATCCTCACACTCACTGGAGTACAACCATGAAGGAAATGGTCAAGCATCTATAAGAACTGTTAGTCGTGTTTGCCCACAAAATAAAAAAACGGAGACTTTTTCAGTCACATTTTTGGTTTAAAAAATGGGAGAAAATTGAGGGGAAGAGAATTTGAACACCAAAAACTCCAAGTAAATTCGTTGAAAGTCATTCTCTCTCATTCACTCTGAGTCTTTCTTTCTATCCATCTCTCTCTGAATCTCTCACTTTCTTGTCTCTTTCTATAACTCTAAACTGTACATAACTAAGTATTAAAGACTTATGATCTTGCTTTTAAAAGATCCAGATGTGTACATGCACAAAATTACCTGCAGGCATGCAAAATTACTATAGGGGTTTGCATCATTTCCCTAGTAAGTGTGCATGCCCAGAAACTGATGTGCTCACAACCATCCCAAACACCAACAATAAATCAGTTAATTTATTTATTATAAATTATGTCAGGCAGGAAATTGTTGTTTACCAATTGACTTTAACCGAAAAATTAAGGATTGTTTTAGTGAAAATTGGTAGAACAAACATTTCAATGGTCCTTAAGTATTCTGATCTGCAAACATTGCAAGTATTGAAATCTTAGATTAGTTAGTTAGACTGCTGAGATCAAGTGGGTCTCAATATAACTTCCTTTACTTCATTCCATTCTGCAAATTACTAATCAACATCCATGTCTTAAACATTCATACCCACTAACGTTAATTTTAGCTGCCATTTAATAAACAACTCTGCTATAGATTAGAGGTTGTTAGGGAGTAGAGAACTGCAAGGAGCATAATATTCACAAGTTGATCTGTAAAAATAGAAATTTTGTAAACAGTGCATCAACAAGAACAACACAGGATTATTTTGTTTATTGTGGAACCTGGTGGATGTCTTTCAATATTCAAGAATTCTACTTTTAAAATTTGCCTTGATGGGAACCAGTGGACTAAGAAAAACAAAAGAATGTTTAACCAGATTTGCAAAATAAATATTAATATTGTATAATTGAGGAATAAAATTGTGCAATTTGCTTACATTATAAATACATGTGCATGGATTTGCCTACAACACATTTTCTAGTCTTTGATAAGAGGACATTTTGACAAAATGGGATTGATATCAAGGTTTTACTGTACTTTTATTTTTATTTATGCATTTATTTCTGAAACAAATGATTGCAAGTGATTTGTTTTTCCATTTTACTCTTGGGTATCAGCATTAAACAGTTCTAAGAAAAATATAACATTGATTATATTACTACAAAATTCCCTCTCATTGCCTAACAGGCAGGGTGGTCTCAGCTGGACAAGCAGCAGGAAACTTGCCAGGCAGTGCTCTCAGTGTGGTTTTAGCTGGTTAGACTCCAGCAGTAGCCCAACGCACACTCTGGGGTCCCCGAGCCTTAGCTTTTGCCAATCTGCATCTCATACTATTAAATACTATTAAAAATTTATATTTTAATATTTATATTTAATCCAATTTACTGCTACCCACAAACTATAGAATTATTGGACGAGTCCCTCCAGGGAGAGAGTGTGCATTCCTTTCCGATAAACAACTATGAAATGTTGTATAGTTGGGATACATGGAACTGTCAGTTTGGCTTGGATACTCTTAAGCATGGTGATGGCATGTTTCTGACCAAAAAAACATTTGTAACTCATTTTCATATCTGAAAAATGCTTGAATCTCAACCTTGAAAGCAACCGTGAATGTTAGGAATTAATGGAACATTTCCATTAACCAGACTGCGTTATCTTTAGTTAGAGCCAAATTTGCTAGAAGATTTCAGCTATTGATTTATTCAAACTGAATTGAGATTGTCTTAAACACTTCTTTTCTTTCACTTGCTTCATGATGAGCGCATCTGAAAAGAACAGATATGATCATGCAGAATGAGTAGAATATACGTGCTCAGCCAGGGTAATACTCTAAGCTCAAAAGAATGAAATGAAGAGGCAACTGTCTAAACCTTACATTCTTTGCCAGATTTATACATATATGCAAATGTATTTTGTACTTGATACTTGATGTTCTAGCTTGAAGAGGAGATGGAGAAAATAGAAAGGGGAGCTTTTGTGCTGAGGGAGACGTATTTGATAAATAATAATAATAATCCGTGCAGTTGATATAGCAGCTTATCACATCTTTGAGATGTCTCAAAGCACTTCACAGAATATACTGTAAAGTAAATTCACTGTATATTTTGTGGCAAAAAGCCCACAAAATGACCAAATTGGCAGTATTGTGGGGGAACAGAATATCTTTCCCTTTAAATTCTTCTCAGCTTGGATGTGCCCACCTGGTATTCTGTCCTGTTCAAACTGAAAGAGGGATGGAGGGTTGCCCATTTGTGTTTTCTCCTTTTACAAATTAACATATAACATAGGCATTTGCTCTTGTGGCCTGATGTTTTGGTGAAGGAAACTAGTCTGCAGAGAATGATTTTGTATTAATAGATTAATTCATATTAGTTCATATTGCTCTGGATTTGGCCACCTTTTTGTGATTTTTAAACAACTTATGTATAATTTATTTTAAAAATGAAGAAAACTGGTTTTATTTTCTTTTAGACTTCCAGTGCGAACATGACAAGTACAGATGATGAAGATGACTTGAAGTGGGAGAAGGAAGGCTATATCTGTGCTGTGTGTTTGGATATTTTCTTCAGTCCATACGTGTGTTATCCCTGCCACCACATCTTCTGTGAGCCCTGTCTTCGAACGCTTGCAAAGGATAATCCTGCAAATACGCCATGCCCTTTGTGTCGCACCGTCATCACCAGAGTCTTTTTCCAAACAGGTAGTAGATAAAAAGGTTTTAATACAAAAACAAATTGTAAAGATTTTTCCTGCAATGCAAACTATATTGTAGAATGATTTAAAATCAGTGTCTCAGAAAACAATACCTCTTTTACTGCTGAATTGTATCAAAGTAAAAAGCTTTGATTCAATCATTGATGCGTTTATATGGTGCCTTTGATGAAAAATAAATCTTTCAGTGCTTTGCAGAACTAAACTGGATACGAAACAAATGTTATTTTGAGGTAAACTTGGCATAAAAAGAGCTAATTAATTTGAATGATTGCTGAATTTCATTGAGGATGGAATAGAAGCCATCTTGGGGTGGGGAAGGAGACACTCCACTTTTGAAATGATTCCCAGAAATAAGACATACCAAAGCTGCAGTTGGAAAATCCTCTGTCCTGTTGCTGCTACCCCTCTCCTTAAATCCCTGCTCCATCTCCTTGCCCCACTACTCGCCAACATCATTAATCTCTCCTTGTCATCTGGCACTGTTCTTTTCCCCCTCAAAACAGCCATTATCACCCCTACCCTGAAGAAACCTTCCCTCGACCCATCATAGCTATCTAGCCACCAGCCCATCTCAAACCTCCCCTTCCTATCCAAGGTCCTTGAAAGAGCCGTTGCCTCCCAGTTTCGCTCTTTCCTCTCCTCTCACTCCCTCCATGAACCCCTCCAATCGGGTTTCCGTGCTGCCCACAGCATGGAAACTGCTCTGGTCAAGGTCACAAACGACATCCTGACCATGTGTGACCAGGGCTCCCTCTGCCTCCTCGTCCTCCTCAACCTCCCCGCCGCCTTTGACACCGTTGACCACTCAATCCTCCTCCACCGCCTCTCCTCCCACCTCAACGTTCAAGGTTCTGTCCTTAACTGGTTCAGTTCCTACCTTTCACACGGCCTCCACTTAGTCGCGGCAAACGGCTCCTCCTCCAGCCCTCGCACCATCTCATGCGGTGTTCCTCAGGGCTCTGTCCTCGGTCCCCTCCTCTTCACCCTCTACACGCTCTCCCTTAGTGACATCATCTGCAGACATGGTAAATTTCCACATGTATGCAGATGACAGCCAACTCTATCTCTCTGCCTCCACCCTGAACTCCAGGACTACTGAGGTCCTGACCTACTGCCTGTCTAACATCAAGTCCTGGACAAGGGCCAACTTTCTCCAACTCAACGTCAGCAAGACCGAGGTCCTCCTGATTGGCTTGTGCCAGCGCCTCCACACCTCAGGCGCTGGCAGCATCAGCCTCCACGGCTGCAGACTCAACCTCACTAAGCCAGTCAGGAACCTGGGTGTCTTGTTTGACCCTGAACTGTCCTTTCTCCCCCACATCCGCACCATGACCGGCACTGCCTACCACCACCTCCGCAACATTGCCAGACTCCGCCACTGCCTCAGCCCTCAGGCTGCCGAAACCCTCACCCACACATTCATCACATCAAGGCTCGATTACGGGAACTCCCCCCTCATCGGCCTTCCCAACTCTTCCCTTCACAAGCTGCGGATCATCCAAAACTCTGCAGCTCATGTACTCTCACGCACCAGGCTCTGCCACCACCACTCCCACCATCCCCCGACTCCACTGGCTTCCCATCCCCGAGAGGATCGAGTTCAAGATCCTCATCCTCACTTTTAAAGCCATCCATGGCCTTGCCCCCTCCTACCTCTCTGATCTGCTGACTCGCTACCAACCTGCTCGCTCTCTCCATTCAGTGGGCTCCGGTCTGCTCCATGTCTCCCGCCCGACCCGCTCTACCATCGGTGGCCGGGCTTTCAACCTCTCTGCCCCCACATTCTGGAACTCCATCCCACGGTCCCTTCGCCTCGCTTCCTCTCTTGCCTCCTTCAAGGCCGGTCTCAAGACACTTTTCTTCAACGTGCTTTTGGTCACCCTCCCACCTCTCTGCCTTCCCTCACCCCTACACCACCCCTACACCATGCTCGGGCCCCGACACCTGACTGTTCAGCGCTTTGAGGCGTCCTCCCAACGTGAAAGGCGCTCTATAAATGTAATTTTGTTGTTGTTGCTATAATAATAATCCTTGCATTTGATATAGCGCCTTATGAAGTCTTCAAGACGTCTCAAAGCGCTTCACAGAATATATTGTAAAGTGAATGGACTGTATATTTTATAGGTCATGAAACTATCTGCATCAATGTTTGTTAAACACTGGTTGATCTGCTGAACAGCCATTCACATAGTGTCTCCTATTTGAGTATTTGGACAGCACTTATTTCAGAATAGTATAAAAACTCCAAAATCTCAAGGAGGCATGCAATTACACTTGAGAGTTAATCGCCTCTCTATCCTCTTCTATCTATAAAGCATGAGAATGGTATGTGATGCCTACATTTAGTAAGGACTCAATATTTACAACTCAAGCTACTGTGTTCCCAGACAACACCTGAACTTTTTATCTGATGTAACACCCAACTCTGAAATGCTTAAACCCTTAAACAAAAACAGAAGTCGCTGGGAACACTCAGCAGGTCAGGCAGATTTTTCAGATGTTCAGATGTTTCAGATTTCCAGCATCTGCAGTATTTTGAATTATGCTTAAACCCTTAGGTGTTTGTGCTTCAAATATGCAGTTCTATCTGACAAAATCTATCATTTTAACACTGCCCTGAAGGAACATGATGGTGGAGCAAGTAGTATTTTGATGCCACTTTGACAGAATTAAACACACAAGGCAGTACAAAATTTTGTGTTTGTGTATAATCGGGACAAGTATGTATCAGTAACAACCTTAATCCTTTCAATTCCAATTTCCCGCTTTCTTCCCATATCCCTTAATATCCTGACCTACCAAAAATCTATCAAACTCACTCTTGAAGGTATGGATGGATCCAGCTTTTTGGGGGAGAAAATTCCAGATTTCTACCACCCTTTGAATGAAAAAATTCCTGATTTCACTTTTAAATGGTCTGTTTTAATTTTAAGACTATGCCTCCTTGTTTTAGAAAGAAAGTCCATGTGGAGTTAGACCAAAAATAACCCACACCTGTGGTGAAAGAAAACCATCTTTGTCTCTGGGGGAGAAAAATGTTGAATAGAATAGCACAAAACATAATCTGCAGTGCTTGTTACCAAACAAAACCAATGGCATGCCTTACCAGTTGTCATCAAGCAAAGTTCATTTCACTTTTTAATAACAATTAATTTCTATCGTTTTTTTTAATTTTAAAACTCTTTATATCTGGTCCTTGACTAAGACCACCTTCACCTCCAGAATATTGCCCATCTTTGCTGCTATTTCACCTCCAACACAGCCTCATTCATGCCTTTGTCATACTGAGACAAAATTTCTCCAATGTTGAGCCTGCCCTCCTTTGCCCAATCTCAGTTCCAGTCAGCCAAACAGCTCAGCTGAGCTATAGTACAGGGATCCTGACCCCCAGCTTCTATGTTTCACCAGCTCCCCGCTCCTAATCAGCATGGGCCTGTTGCTCAACTTTCATCCCCTCTGTCCCAACTTCAGTGAACTATATTTAAGATACTTACCCTCTGCTGTATGAACACTCTTGTCAAACCTCATTGCCTTGCGCGCTGTTTCCCTGTCTTCAAAGCCCTCCTAAACACCTGTTTCTTGGATCATGCCAGTGATCCACACAATCTCTGCAAAGCACCTTGTGATGTTCTACTTTGTGAAATGCACTATATAATTACAAGTAGTAGTTGGAGTATTGGCATACTTCTAGAAATGTACGGCACAGAAGAAGGCCAGTCGGCCCATAGTGTCATTGTATCAGTAGCTTTTTGTTTTCAGGCCTACACCATTGTTGTTTGCCTGCTGATTGGGGAAGTCTTCATGGTCGGCTGGTAACAAACCCTCTGATTATATCTGCCTCACTGTGAGAAGGTAGTGGCCATCACTACACTAGACCAGCAGGAGCTCATCGCAACATGACAATTTAATTAACACCATTGTAATCTGAAGTTTGAAATTATGCATGCCGACCACATAATTAATATCAAGTTGTGATGTCCTTGTATTCTTCCCTGCTTTACAGAGTTGAATAACACCATGAAAAGTTTGTTCTCGAAGGAGTATCTAGCCAGAAGACAAAGCTTTCAAAAAGCAAGCTGTGCAAAGTGGCCTTTACCTGGCTGCAGGAGGTTTTTCAGAGTCTTGGGAGGTAAGGGAATCATTTTCACAGCAACTTAGATTGCAATCTTACCCATTGACTACAGCTAGTTTCTGAAGGTCTGTGATTTATTCAGATGTTAAAGGATTGAGATTCAAAAGAAGGATCCTTGTTAATGGAAACATTTTTTAAGTGAGGTACATTACACTGTTCCTGGAACTAATAAACCAACAATAAAGTTCTTTAAAAAATGGCTTCAGTAAGCTTCCCAATATGAAAGGCTCTACATTAAATGTAAGGATAGTATTTATTATTTCTTAATAAAATGTGTTAAAGTTGGATATGTTTAATAGAGACGATTACTCATACTTCTATTTAATAATCAATTGTTTTAAATAGCAACACATTAATAAAGTTGGAATTTGATATAGGTAAGATATACGTAAGAAAAAGGTAAGATAAATTTCCAGATGCACAATTGTTTAACAATATAATTAGTTGTTATTAAATTAGGCACCAAACCCATCCTCTGCATTCTGAGTATCACTGAGTCTGATAGGCTTCTGCTGAGTCGCCAAAGAACAATGAGCCATATGCCATTAATGTTGTGTAACCCCACAGGTTTTGGAAGACATTCAGATACCATTACAAGGAGACAGTTCCCTCATGGAGCTTACAGGCTGGACTCCATGGATTTTGAGGATGACAATCGTGGCTGGCGTTTTGATATGGACATGGTTATTATCTATATCTATTCTGTCAACTGGGTTATTGGATTCATCATCTTCTGCTTTCTCTGCTACTTTTTCTTTCCATCCTTTTAAAATGATACATGAAGAGTTTGGCACAATACTAAGGATTCAACCACAGAGTGTGGATCAATAAGTTTTGAAGAAATTCCTTGAAGTATTACACATGCTCAGTTAAAGAACAGCCAGGGCAAGCACATAGAAGAGAGGAGTTTGCAATATACCTTCTAGCTTCTGTTATCCTTTATCAGTTTTATCCATCAGCGATGAAGCCAAGGTCCTATTAGCGAAGTCTGCAGGGTGCAATTGATCCTAGATACAGTTTCCACAAGAAACTAGACACAACTTGGATTGCATTCAAAGAGCTTGGAAGTGTCCAACTCAAAGCATGATTTATTTAACTCAGAGAAAAGTGTTGACACTGTTATTCCACCACCAAGAGAATATGGTGCAAAGACCAACAATGCAAGTAATCTGGTCCCTCCGTCTCTCCCCCTCCCTTGCCACCTTCAAGATCCATCTCAAAACCCTCCTTTTCAATTGTGTGAGGAATTTCAAGCTAGAGAGGAATAAACAAATTCTATGTAAAGCATGAGGAAGTGATACAGATCTTAAATGAAGAACTGAATAGTGTTTTTACTCACTGCAGCAATACCGAAATATCCAGTGAGTATATTTTGAAAAGACTTTTGGGAGTACTTTAAAATCTCAAAAGCAAAAATAGTAGCAGAATGGAGGCCATTTAAGATCAGTTCTTATTTCCTAAACAATATGTTGATCTCATTCATGATTTATTGAAAGATCTCCTTTTACTTTTCTTATAATAATAAACATAAAGAAAATATTGCAAAACCTGCTGGAACACACCCACTAGTTTATTTGTTAGTAAATAACAACAGAAAAATTACAATTGTATAGTGTCTTTCACATCGGGAGGACGTCCCAAGGAGCTAGACAGTTAATGTTACGGACCCGATCTGGGGGTCGGGATCGGAGAGTGGGGAGGGAAGGCGGGTGATCGAAGGCACGATTGAAAAGGAGGGTTTTGAGATGGATCTTGAAGGTGGCAAGGAAGGGGGAGAGTCGGAGGGACTGCGGGATGAAGTTCCAGAGGGTGGGGCAGAGTGGCTGAAGGCCCGTCCGCCAATGATGGAGTGGGCGAGGCTGGGGACGTGAACCAGGCTGGAGCCTGCTGAGCGGAGGGAGCGGGCAGGATGGTAGGGGGTTAGGAGATCGCAGAGGTAGGGAGGAGCAAGACTTTGAAGGTGAGTACCAGGATCTTGAACTGTATCCTCTGTGTGATGGGAAGCCAGTGAAGTTGGGCGAGGATGGGGTTGATAGAGTCAACGAGCCTGATGCAGGAGAGGACACGGTCTGCATAGTTCTGGATGATCTGCAGCCTATGGAGGGAGGAGTTGGGGAGGCTGATAAGCAGGGAGTTTGCATAGTCAAGCCTGGATATTATGAATGCATGTATGAGGATTTCGGCAGCCTGCGGTATGAGACAGTATCGGAGCCGGGCGATGTTGAGGTGGGGGAAGGCAGAGTGGGTCATGGCACAGAGGTGGGCTAGAAAGAATAGTTGAGGGTCAAACAAGATGCCAAGGTTTCTGACTGGCTCAGTGAGGTGGAGTGTGCATCCATGGATGGTGATGCTGTCAGCGCCTGAGGTGTGGAGGTGCTGACGTGAGCCAATCAGGAGAGCTTCGGTCAGAAAGTTCGCTCTTATCCAGGATTTGATGTCTGGCAGACATTCTGTCAGGACAGCAGTGGTCCTGGAGTCAAGGCTGGGGGCAGAGAGATAGCTGACCCCATGTCTGCGTATAATGTCACGGGAGCATATAAAGCATATAAAAGAATGTTTTTCTGATGTGCTTAGTGAGTGACAAAACCCCAACTTGAATACCAAACTGGAACCAAATTGCAGGCAGATTGTGACTTGTTTAAGATCTGCTCTCTTCGGCCAATGGTTACAGAGCACTTTTGTTTGTGAACTTCACATGTCAGCTGTCAGTCACTCCATGGGATGAGACTTACAAATGTGTTGATGAAGCCTTTTTTTAAAATATTGGTATCAAAAGCCATGGAATTTGCAATATTTAGTGAAACGGTTATTTGTGATTCATCTTTTTAATTTTCAGCAATTTAAGGTGCAGGAAATCCTTGTGGTTTGCCTTAATAAGAACTATAAACTGGACAGAAGTTGCCAATATTTGTTCTCTGATGTTCACTATGCTTACCTGTAATGAGGTACCTGAGCTATTTTTTATTAACAAGGCTAGGCATAGGTACATGGTGCAGGACACCATCAAGGTCCAAAGAAGAGGAAAGGTAAGTCAAGTGTAGGGGTTAAGTGACATGAAACTAGAGTTTTGGAAGTGTGTTTGAAGGAGCAGGAAAAGATTGAGGGAAACTAGGAAAGTTTTCCTAAATGAGGTACTAATGAGTTAAAGCAGAAGACAGTTCAATACAGTAAGGATATAGAAAGGAGGAGAAAGATTGGGTAGGATGATGCATTTGGAAATTAGAAGGAATAAGAAAGGAATGTTCAGAGAAGCAATAATCTGGAGTATTGATAAAGAGAGTAAGACTTGTGAACAGAGAGAAAAATACTAATCCATGAATGGCAAACCCCTTTTTGCACCTATATTTTTGGATCAACAAACTATGCCAATCTCAATCCAGCACTCCAAGCTTTCAGCGGTGAATGAAAAGAGCATTTTATTTCAATAGCATAACAACAACAACTTGCATTTATATAGCGCCCTTCACATAGGTTTGAAACTTCAAGGCTCGACCACGGAAACTCCCCAACTCTTCCCTCCACAAGCTGCAGATCATCCAGAAATTTGCAGCTCGTGTCCTCTCCCACACCAGGCTCTGTGACCCCATCACCCCCACCCTCACCCGGCTCCACTGGCTCCCCATCCCTCAAAGGATTGAGTTCAAAATCCTCATCCTCACATTCAAGGCCCTCCACGGCCTCGCCCCCTCCTACATTTCTGACTTGCTGACCTCCTATCAATCTGTCCGCTCCCTCCACTCACCAGGCTCCGGCCTGCTCCAGGTCTCCCGACCCACCCTACCATCGGCAGCCGGACTTTCAGCCTCTCTCCCCCCTCTTTGGAACTCCATCCCACAATCCCTTCGCCTTGCTCCCTCTCTTTCCTCCTTCAAGGCATGACTCAAGGCTCTCCTTTTCGACCGTGCCTTCCGCCACACTCTTATTCCCTCTGCCCTCCCTAATCCCAACCCTGTCCCCCACGCATGGGTCATGATCCCTGACTGTTCAGCACCTTGGGACGTCCTCCCAACATGAAAGGCACTTTACAAATGTAATCTTGTGGTTGTTGTAGTGCCCCAGAGCGCTTACTACCACTTACAGCATACTGCCTGCCCAGTGAACAATGTAAAAGGACGGCCTGCCTAGTAATTCAGGGTTTTCCATTTACTTGTTGAATCTGTTCTCTCAAGGTTTGCTTGAGCTGGTTATTGTTTTGCAAGATTGTAATTGAAGACTTTAAAACCAGGGTTGCAATTATCCTCTCTCAGAATCTGATTTGATGCCTTTTGTGTCTTGGAGTTATTAGTCTTCTCAGCAACAGTGAAAGGTTCCTCTGATCTGGAAGCAAGAGAAACTTGAAAACAAATGTGGAAATAAAGCTTTGATTTTATTATTTAAAAAAACTATTGATTGATAAAAAGGAGTGCTGAAGCTGCTGTTTACCTGGTAGAATATTTAAGAATGCTGTGTAAAAGATGCATTTTTTTTATTTGTGGGAATTTCTTGAATGCCAATGTATTCTTTTCATTAAAAATAACTTTCAGAACATCTTCTCTGTTTGACTCATAGAGGAAGGTATCTCATACAGGGTGACCAAAATGTTGTGAAAACTACCCTATAATCAAAAAAATAATAATTTCTTTAAGACTTATTAGATATTGTAAGGGTATCATAACATTTTGGTCACCCTGTACTTCACAATGTAGAAAAATTATTTAAACATCCTTTATTGTGAAGTCACCAGGTTACAAAACCTTTCTAAGATAAAGAATCCAGTTCTGATAATATTCTCAGGAAATATTCTTCAAACACATAATTCACATAATTCAAACAGATAAATGTAATGTGAGCTATATGTGAGCTATATTTCAATCAATGTTTTGTACTCTCAATTGAAACCCATTCATTTCTGCATTTTATTGATTCCATTGTATAATACATCTGGTACATATTGTTGAAGGAAGTGTTTCGCATGTTCCTCATATACTTTGGTTTGGAAGAAATAGTGTTGAATATCCAAATAAACAGCTGCAAACATCCTCATCGGGCTGCAGCTGTTGCATTGAACTCTCAAGAGAATAGTACAAATGCAGTGTTGATTTTCTCTGTCACAGTAGCAAATCATTGCTCTTTTGTTCACACAAATGACTGAAGAATTCTGTTCACTGAGTTAATTTGAGTGCTGTTTATACTTTCATTGTAACCTGTAGAGTTTCAATAAATATGTTTTGCATAAATAGATACCTGCTTTTAACTATTGGGGGCCTTTTGTTTTTAAATTAATTTTATAACCTTCCTCAAAGTTCAATGTGATTATGAACAGCATTAGATTGATTCTTAATCTGTGCTTAGTTAACTATGTCCACTTGGGTTTACAGAGAGGCGATATTATAATTATCCTTAGTGTCTTCAGGGGAAGAACCAGTGGTTATTCCTAATGGGAGAAAATCAGTAAAAAAAAATTAAATGTAATAAAATGAATGAATGCCATAATGAAATGTTTAGCTAGTGATGGGAATGATTGTGACATTATTAACGGTATCTCTTTCACTACATAGTGTTATTGTGGTAATTGCAGGTAGTATTGTCCATTTTGCTGCTCTGTAATTTTCATTGAATTATTCTTAAGGGAGCAATAGAAATACAGAATTGTGCTTATCATATCCTTTTTCAATTCACAATCACCTATTCTCACCCAGCTGTTGGCACAGTAGGATTTTTGAATGTGAAAGCCAGTCCCTGTTTAATAACTGATCTCCCTGTTCACCTCAACTCAAAGCTCCCCAACTCAAAACTGTGCTCTACTTGGGAATGATCCAAATTCTCTCTCACAGACTCTAAAATTAGAATTATCTATATTTCTAAATTGGAATTGAACAACAAAAAATACAAATTTAAAATGAGTATCAGAACTCAGAAGTGCTATCATACAAAAATATTATAGAAATGAGTTGAACAAGAGGTGCTAAAATTACATTCAATGATTTTAACCAATGTCAAAATATATCTCTAGTCACATCACACTCTTGAGATAGGAGGTTGGAAAAGCCTACAAAACTTTAGACAAACAGCAAACCTAAGCATTCCAGAATGAAAATGAGTCAGATTTGTTATGCATCAATTTTTGATAATAATTATAATTACATTTATATAACATCTAACTGTCGCAAATAATTTAAAGTAGTTACGGATAAGAAAGGTGACTTTGTATTTGTAGCAAAAACATTCAATTTTTGCACACCAATACCTCCCACCAAAAGCTAGAAGGTGAATGACCAAGTTATGCGGAGGAGTGTCATACAGGACTTTAGGACTAATTTTTTTTCGAATAGTGTCATGGGTTTTTCAACTGCCACTTGAACAGACAGACAGAACTTTATTTTACATCTCATCCAAATGATGACACCTCTGACAGCTATCTCCCAACTGAAATGTCAGCCCAGACTGTCATCTCAAAATCCTGAGCAAAGGCCTTGAACCCACAAACTTTTCAACCAGAAATGAGACAGCTACCATTTGAACCATGATACCATTGATATTGCAGATGGATGAGTGGGTATCCAACAACTGTTAGTTGTGTTGTCAAAATGTTGGAATCAGCACAAGTCAAGTTAAAGCGAAATCACTAAAAGGCTGTGGTTTGTTAAATCCAGCTAATCCAATAATCTGCCACACGTATTCTCACCCACAACAAACTCCACATCCCCAATCCGTCCCTGGCTCCCTGATCCACTTGAACAGATCCACTTGTAGGTCCTGATCCTCACAAATAAATCCCTTCACACCCAAGCATCTCCCTATCTCTCTGACTTGCTTGTACCCCAGTCCTTTGCCTGCCCCTTCTGCTCAACTAATTGCTGATGTCCACTGCCCCTTCCACGCCACCATTGGTGGCCAAGGCCTGAGTCATTATGCCCCACCCTTTGGAACTCTCTGCCTCTATTCCTCCACTCCAGCCTCTAATTTCACCACTTTGAAGCACTCCAAGATGTTATTCCAAGTGAAGGGCACTATATAACTTGTTGCTGATACACTACAGCACTTGCTTGCACACTTAATTTGCTGTCTTTCGTCTCAAAGACACTGGGTGAAATTCAACTGATCTGATGAAATATTGATCTCAAACTGAGCTCTTCAACCACAATTAATTCCATACTAGCAAAGCAGTTTAGCTCAGTAGACAGAAATATATTTCGTAAAATTATGTTAAATTTTATAATGTTGCATGAGGCGCTCACAGAGCAGAGGATTAAAGGTTTGAAGAAGGGATTTGTCATCTATTGTAGGAGATTCAAAACCGGGATCCCATTTCCAAGGTATCCATTAACAATTCTGCTATATCCTTCCTGTACCATCAATCACCTAGATTTAGAATTAGCAAGATACTACCAATACAGGAATGAATTCCAATTCCAGTTGAGCGGCATTGCACTCTGTTTGCTCCATAAAATTCAAGGAAAGTACTACCAAAGCTGCAGCAGATGTTGCCTGAAGCCATCTATGAAACCAATACATTATCAAGAAATAATTTCTAAAATGGAGAGATTGAACTGAATCGGATGATAGCAATGTTCCTCAGTTTGATTAGCTTGTTACTTGTTTCTTAATAAACAAGAACAGTTTGCATTTATATTACGCCCTTCACGTGGGTTAAAATCTCAGCAAGACCCAAGTCATAGATTACCAAACAATAAGATTACATTTGTATAGCGCCTTTCACGTCGGGAGGACGTCCCAAGGCGCCAACAGGAAATAAGTTGTCCCATTGTTATTACACAAATAGGGTTCATATCTTGTGGTTATCTGTCAGGATTTTTAAATATCACAGGACAGAAATTGAAAATTAGGAATAGGTAAGAAACTAGGGTGGAATATTTTTATGCATAGGATAATAGATTTTTGGAATAAATCACCAGGGAAGATCACTGATATGGATTGTTCAAGCAGGTAGATGCATTGTTTGAGTAAGAAGGGATTGAGGGACATAGTGAGAAGGTAGAGATGAGACCAATTATAGAAAGAAACTCAATTGTCAGGCCAAATGGAGTTTTCATGTCCCTTAAAAAATCCTATGTCCCTTTAGGATTTTACGTCTATAATTAGAGCTTAATTTATATTTTTGAATCTTGTGGGAAATTAGATGGATAGTTTATAAATGGGTTGATAATGCTCTACTGCCTGAAATTCTTCCTCAGTTATATTTACTTGACTCCAACTCAATTTTGGGAGAAAATTTTATTAACATGCTTTTTCTTTTGGACTCTTCAATGATAGATGAGCATCATGAATCATTTTTGGTGCAATATAAATAAGGTTGGGTAAGGGATCACACAGAGTTGGACAGTTACATAGTGATTTGAGATAAAATATACGAACAATCCTTGCATTTGATACAGCAATTTATCACATCAAAAAGCATTTCAAAGAGTTTTCTATAAAGTGTAGTGATTGTAAGCAAATGCAGTGTCCCACAAATGTTGAGAAGGTGAATAATAATCATAATAATGATCAATTAACCAGACGATTCTAGGCCAGCACCCCAGCAAAATAGTGTCATTAACAATCTGCAGTGAATAGATGATACTATTATGAAGGCCTTTGGGATTTTAGTTATATCCCAGAGAAGAAGAGAAGAGAAGAACAGCCTCTTCTCGCTCATTGCACAACGTTGTTAGGTTTTAGTGGAACCCTCTTAAGCAATTAATTTCTCAAAAGTCTTTCAAGATACTTGTGTAATTTCTATCGACAACAACAACAAAATTACATTTGTATAGCTCCTTTCATGTCGGGAGGAAGTCCTTAGGCGCTGGACAGAGTTACGGACCCGAGCTGAGGGTTGGGGTGGGGGAGGGGGAGGGCAGGGGCGAAGCTGTGAGATCGAAAGCATGGTCGAAGAGGAGGGTCTTGAAGGTGACGAGGGAGGGAATGAGACGGAGGGACTGCGGAATGGAGTTCCAGAGGTTGGGGGCAGAGTGACGGAAGGCCCAGCTGCCGATAATGGGGCGAGCAAAGCGGGGGACGTGAAGCAGGCCAGAGCCCGCTGAGCGGAGGGAGCGAACAGGGTGGTAGGGTTTAGGAGGTTGGAGAAGTAGTGGGGAGCAAGACCGTGGAAGGCTTTGAAGGTGAGGACCAGGATCTTGAACTGTATCTCTGTGATGGAAAGCCAGTGCAGTTGGGCAAGGATGGGGGTGATAGGGTCGTGGAGCTTAGTATTATCCTGCAAAGCGTTATTATTGAATGTTCAAACCACAGAATTTCATTTTTGTTCACAATAATCAAAAAAGTATAAAGCATTGTAATATTATTCTTGTGAAAGTAAATGTGATGAGGGTTCAAGCACCAGAGGACATATGTTAAGAATAAGAACAGAAACCAGACAACACAATTTTTACACAAAGGTTAGTAAAGTGCCTGAAAAAGTTAACAGGCGGACCATTAAAGTAGACGGTATACAGTAAAGGGGTTCAAAAGGCAACTAGATATCTTTCTGGAAAGGGTTTGAGGGATATTGTGAGAGGCAAGTTTCTTAGGATAGTAAATATCCTATTGGGCCTATTGACCTTATCCAGTTCTAAATAAGATCATGTCTGTTACATAATTATATATGCTGGTAAACGTGATGAAGCAGAGATATCAAGAGAAGCAAGAGAAACGATATTATTTACTTTCTATAGCTTCCTGTTTATTCTGAGTTAAGTGTTGCCAATAAATCCACATTCTGACACATTTTCCCCAAGAAGCAGTGAATAGATGATACTATTATGAAGGCCTTTGGGATTTTAGTTATATCCCATTGGGAGCTTATAAGATAATTTCTGAATGATAAAGTCACAAGGAAGTCACGCTCAATGTCACTTTGTGGGATGTAAATCACACCCAATAGGTCTTGATAATCTAATGTTTTATAACACAATAAATGTTTATTCAGGTAAAAAAAAACTGGATACAGTTAATTAGATGAGGATGCTAAAGGGTTTTTATGATGGTCCTTAGGGGATTGATTCTGAGAGTATATAACTGACAATTATTTCACTTTTCCACTGAGGGTTTGGAATATTCAGTCCTTTATGCTTTATTCTGTTTTATTGGTCAGCCAGGCACCTAATATTGGCCTAGACCATTTAATCGTAAAAGAAGACATATTTTTAAGTACAGTACTTCAGAAAAGAGGTTTCCAAATTAGATTGAATTTCAGAATGTTCCAGAATCCTTTGCAATCTTAAATTTTAAAGCTACATGATTTTTTTTATATGTGTCTAATACTAGGTGGAAATTTGGACATCAGAGGAGACAATTGGGAGAATCATGTTCATTCTAGGAATGTTACCTGATGTTGATATCAGATTAGCTTCTTTGCACACTAAAATTGTTTTTGCCAAATGTTTAAACTTTAATCTCCAAACAAATTTGTAATTAAAGAATCGATTAAAATCGCTAAAAAGAAAAAAAAAAATGGAAATGCTAAAATCAAAACAGAAAATGCTGCAGGCAGTTCTTGGTATCTGGCACCCACATAATGAATCCTTGCATTTCTTTCAATCCTTGCATTTGATATAGCGCTTTTCACGTCGGGAGGGCGTCACAAAGCGCTTCACAGAACACACTGTAAAGTGAATTGACTGTATATTTGTGGGCGAACGTGACAGCCAATTGCGCACAGCAATGTCCCACAAAGAGTCATAGATTGAAAATGAAGGCTCAAACCTGCACTCCAAGGCGCCATCCAGCATGAAGGGTATTATGTAAATGCAAGTTGTTGTTATTGTACTTGTTGGATATCAAACAACTCCTGACTATCCTTAGAGGGGGCGGTGGCGGTGGGGGGGAAGTAGGCTGTCCTTAGACTGAACTACATTTGTTTCACTAAATATAAAGTATTGTGATACTTAGTACAAAGCATTGATTACTTAGGTCTTAGTCTAGCCACAAATATTTTATGCCAAGAAAACAATTACTGAATATTTCTGGTAATTTCAATGAAAACTTAATTGTTTCACTCCAGGCTGCTAAAAAAAAGGGCAAGATCATGTTTGCTTATTTGTAATTAATTTTTTGCACAAAAATCCACTCATTTTACACACCACAGCAGATGCTATTACAAATAACAAAATTTGTTCTTGAGGCAGATGTCAAATTCACTTATATCTAGCTCATCTGTCGTTCATCATTTATATTTTGTTATACAATGTCTCCACATTATGGTGCAGATGTCCACATTAAAATTCATCTGCCACTCTGACCGCTATGCTTAATTTACTGAAATCTATGTGAACGTTAAATACCCTCATACATTATTCACTTACAAAACGTCATCAAAAAGGTTAATGGAGTGTTGGCCTTTATCTCAAGGATGCTGGAATATAAAGGAGAGGAAATGATGCTTCAGCTGTATAGAGCCTTGGTCAGACCCCATCTGGAGTACTGCATTCAATTTGGGGCACCACACCTCAGGAAGGATATATTGGCTCTGGAGGGGGCTCTGGAGAAAATGCAGCGCAGATTCATCAGAATGATCCCAGGGCTAAAAGATTGAAAGATTAAAAATTGCTTCCTTTTGCTAAGATAATTTTGAATCAATCAAGACAAAAATGTTTAATAAATTATTAGAAACAAAGTTACCACATTTTGCTAAGGGTACATTTTGTCTGACCAACCGCAGTTTCTTTGAGGTGTAATTTCAAATTTCATGTGGGAAGCCATATTGCAAAGGTGTTGGACAAAGTATCCCATGGAAGACTCTTTCACAAACTTATGCCTGTAAATATTAAGGGAAATCCAGTTGTATGGATTTGGAATTGGCTGAAAGTAACAAAGCATAGTTGTCAGGGGAACTAGGTCAAAATGTGAGGGGTTTTTAGGCAGGTTACCCACCTGTTCATCTTATTTCCATTAATGACCTGGATTCACAAACCCAATGTAACACAATTCATTTTGCAGATAGCACCAAGTTGAGGTCAAGGGGAAAGGAGGTAGGGGAACTGTGGAACCAGAGTGGGCAGCAAAGAGCACACAAAGAGAACTTGATAAGGAATGCATATGGGCTGATATGTGGCAAATGAAGTTCAATACAGATGCTTCAAGGTACTACATATAGCAATGATTAGACAAGTTAGTTTTCTTCAATCTTGAAACATACATTTCAGAAGAGACCTTGTAGAGATACAAGATCTTAAATGGGATTGAGAAAGTAAACTCAGTACTTGCAGATGCAACCAAGACTGCAGAATAAGAGAACTGGTTTGAAAGTGCAAAGGGCAACTTCAAGGCAGGTACCAAAAAGTGTTAATTACCTGGAGGGTAATTAATGACTGCAGCAAATTTACAAGGTAGGGTAGTTAAGGTAAAACAATGGGTTAATTAAAAAAAACAATAATTATTCTGGAAGGATGAGATCAAATAAACTAAAGGGCCTTCTCCATCTAAACCTCTTTTCTGAAAAGTGCACAGATATATCAAAGAAGGTAGACAACAGACAAGTGACACAGGATGTCACTAGATTCAGTAAGAGCCAAGCCCTTCTAAACAGATAATGTTGTGATCAGCCATTATGCTGTTATCAGGCACTTTGCCATTACATACTGCTTCTCCCAGAATCTACAATGGATGAAGAGACAGTAATTTAAACACCTAGAAATGAGGGTGCAATGCTTTCAGATGCACCACACACGAGAGAAATTGTCACAAAGGAAAATGGTAAAGAGTAAAATGTGTTTATTAGACTTTTGCTAAGTCTAAAAGAAGNAAAAACATCCAACTGGCAAACATTTTTTTAACCTTTAGGTTTTTAAAAATGTTTCAGCTAGTTTTATATACAAAAGAACCATTTACGAAGTTTATTAGTTTACAAAATACAAAGGAATATTTTAAATTTTGGTACATAAGTGAACAAATTGAGAATACAGTGCTTTGAGAACTATTCTTATTGCTTGAAATCACAATCAAGGGAGTCGTCGGCATTTGATAAACCCAATGGAAATGTTCTTTGGCCTTGTTCTCGCACAGATCGTAGTTGACTGAGATGTTGTTTCATTTCCTCAGTTACATGATATATTCTTCCTTCCACATCAGGGACAGCAGCAACTGCAAGCGTATCATCTGTTTTCTGTTCAAAATCTAGTGATTAATTATAATTAATTATCATCTTAAGAAAAAAAGCCCTGAAATGTCTCTACTCAATAAGTAGACAGAATATCATTCTACAATAGAGAACTATCCATAGGACCAGCCGTATAGTGGCGCCCGACTCCGCCACTACCTCACCCCTCAGGTCGCTGGGAATACTTAGCAAGTCAGGCAGCATCTATGGAGAAAGGAAAGTAAGTAAACGTTTTGGATCCACGACCCTTCGTCAGAACTCAACAAAATCAACTTCTTCAGTTCTGACGAAGGACCCGAAAGGTTGACTTACTTTCCTTTCTCCATAGATACTCGCTGACCTGCTGAGTGTTCTCAGTGACTTCTTTTTGTTTCAGATTTCCAGCATCTGCAGTATTTTGCGTTTTGTTTATATTAACTAAAACACATTCATTCAAGTTCAAAATCCTCATCCTCACCTTCAAGGCCATCCACGGCCTTACCCCTCTTACGTCTCTGATCTGCTAACCCCTTATCAACCTATCTGCTCCCTCCGCTCAGCTGGCTCCGGCCTGCTCCATGTCCCCCGCCCGGCCTGCCCCACCGTTGGTGGTCGGACCTTCAGCCTCTCTGCCCTACCCTCTGGAACTCCATCCCAGATTCCCTTCGCGTCGCTCCCTCCCTTGCCTCCTTCAAGGCACGCTTCCAGATCCTCTTCTTAGACCGTGTCTTCGGCCACCATCCTATCCTCTCTGACACTATTCGAAATGACAAAGGGGTTTCTCTTGGTGTCCAAGCCAACAATTCCACCAAATAAAATTGGTTACTTGCTTCTTAGGTGTTTGTAGGACATTACTGTGTTCAAACCAGCTGCTGTGTTTGACTGCAAATGCAAAGTCATTATACTTTACAGTAATATCCTGTGAAGTGTTTTGAGGCATTTCGACGACATAAAATATATAGAATTGAAGTATTATTATTAATAATAAATAATTAGTACAAAACTCCTCAACTTAGAAGTTTCATCAAAAAGTGAATTTCTAATCAGGTTAAATCTAGAGTTGGTGAGGATTATTATTATATATTATTATGATAAAAGTAGTGCAGGGAGTTTTGTGTGTTTAATGTCTGCCTGAACAGATAGATCGGTCCTCAGTTTAACATCTCATCGGAAAGACATCACCTCCAATAACGTAGTATTCCCCCGGTACTTTATTAGTTTGTTACTTTAGATTATAAGCTCCCAAATCCTGAACTGAGGCTCAAATTTATGTCTGACCCAAAGTCTATCAACTGTGCCAATATCAAACACTTTTGCACAGGTTATGTGTGTAAATCACAGGTTCATCATTAAATTAATGGCATAATTACATTTAGGCAGAACAACTTTAACTTGACAAAATAAAATTTAACAAAGTTCCATGTGAAATATATACCTGTGACCGATGCAGATTTGGAGATCTTGATTAAACTCATCCGATGTCCTGATTTACATTTCTTCAGCCCCTGAACAATTTTTACTGATTCAAAATGGTTAATGACAACACTGGAGAGACTGGGGGCAGTTTCTGTATCAATCAGCCAATGACAATTCCGGAGCATCACATAACCATCCTTTCCCTGTACAAACAAAACAAAGTTTGTTCATTGTAAATAAGAAAACTGTGGAATATTACGTCACTACAATGTAAAGTATGAACCCCAAAAATGTTTCACTGATTTATATTGTCAAATTGTACTGCATTGTCAGGAGTTTGCTCTCTCCTTTCCCCCGAAAGCTGTTCTCCACTCCCCGCAGTGTGGAAGGAAGATGAATTTTTCTTGTTTGAATCCTCCAGAAACTCTGTAGCTTCTATGCCATTTCAATGCCAAAGTGCTATATTATATTCCAAATATGGTCTGATCAACGATTTTCATAAGGTAGAATGACGAATTTATCAAATGACTTTCAATGAAGGAACAATAATCAATCACATGCACATACGTCTACCTCTGCTAATCAACATCCATTTATTGTTTACGGTTTCTTTTCAATTATACATTATCTCACATTTATCTACATTAAAATCCATGTAATTTGTTCATCCAACTATTAAATTGGATCGTCCAGATCTTCTGAATGTTATTTATATCACTAATATTATTCACCTGTCCATACATCTTGATACCCGCTGAAAAGCTACACCAGGAGATGTAATAATAACCTTTGCATTCAATGTCATGCCTTAATACATCGTTGAGATGTATCAGAGCACTTCTCAGAATATATTGTAACATGGATTGACTCTTCAGCAGCCAATTGTGTGGATGAATGACCCAATTTTTTTTAAGCGATTATTATCCCCGGAAATCGACCTGCTAATCAACTAACAACCGGGTTCCTACTTATTGTGAGGGAAATAGAGGCGGGTGGAGTAAGGTTTCGGCCCCCGGGAATTGAACCCGGGTCCTCTCGCTTGCGAGGTGAGCTCACTAACCAATACGCTACAGGACTCCAATGTTCTCTCCTACATTACTTACAAACAATGAAAAAAACAGGGAACATGCAAATAACCCGCAGAGGGTAATGAGATTGTAGCATTCACATAGTGAAGTGGTGGTTGAATCAGATATTGTAGATGCATTCAATAGAAAGCTAGACCTTCACATGAGGGAGAAAGGAACAGAAGGGTATGAGAGGGAATAAGAAATGGATGAAGATTCATGTGGAGTATAAACACCGGCATGGATTGGTTGGACTACATGGTCTGTTTCTATGCTGTACATACTTTGTCATTTGGAGTCCTGCAGCTCAGCGGTTAGAGCACTCGGTTCGCAAGTGAGAGACCTGGGTTCAATTCCTGGCAGGGTGAAACATTGAGCAAATTTCCTTATTCCACAATCCTCTGTTTACCTAGCAGTAAGAAGGAACCTGGCTATTAGTCGATTGGTGGGTCGCTTTTCCGGGGATAATAATGCCTCAAAAAAAATAGTAATTGTTTGTGGGACACGACTATTTGTGGGACACTGCTGTGCGCAACTGGATGTCGAATTTCGCCCAGATATAGTCAATTCACTTTACAGTATATTCTGAGAAGCACTTTGAGATGTCTAGAAGACGTGATAAGGTACTATATCAAAAATGTAAGGATTGTTATTATTATTAACATTGAAAACTGAAAAATTTTAGAATGCCTGTTGACATCCTGAGTTTAGAAATGCTTCATACAACATCTACATATCTATTACGTCATTATTCCTTAAACAGCAGTTTAGTTACCATCAACATCAGACCCTTTCATATTTAAAAGCTATTATGCAATAATAAATCAGCTCTCCATAGCAACATCATAGCTCAAGTACATGATCTGTTTTTATTTCTAAGTTTATTACTCCCAAATCTTTAGTAATTCAATTAATTCAAATGCATGGGACAGTCAGCATCATTCATGCTGCTATGATTTTTGTTGCGCAATTGCAAATAAGCAGAAATCCAGACACAATAATCGTAATGATGGTCCAGAATCATGCAGAATTACCCATAGCGGAAAGTCAGTGGTTGAATAATCCTATCTTGATTACTGATGTACCCTGATTTAAAGGCATTAGAAACATAACACTATGCTGTTTGAAGCAACTGCTTTTGTGATAAACATTAAAAGACTCAACTGATATATTTAAAAGCTTATTAGATTTGGGAGAAAATCCCAGCAAACTAGAAAGTAGAAAACATAATTTTATCATAAAGAAACCTGAAAGATATCTGGAAACTATACACTAGTCGCCACCCATTTCTAACAAAAATCTTAAATATTAAAGGCTGAGGTAGAGGAATACTAGAAAATACTACTAATAATCACTCTTGCATTTGATAAGCTCTTTATCACATCATCAGAACACCTCGAAGCACTTCACAAAGTAAAATGACTGTATTTTTGTCAGAGAACACTGCAGACAATTTAAGTACAGCAGCAACATCCCACAAGAAAAGTGAATAAATTGTTTCCAGAGAATTGTTGACAGGAACATGGTGAGAAACTGCATTGTCATTTTGTCGAATAGTGTCATTGGATATTTAACAACCACATAAAATCACATAAATGACAGACAGTCTACTGTCTCAACTGAAGGACTACATCTCCAACTGCACTAGAGGGTCAATCTAGACTCTGCACTCAACTCCTGACATGGGGCTTCAGCTCACAACTTTCTGACTGAAAGGCAAGATCTGCAAGATTAATAAACGACCAATTCAGGAATGGTTAGTTGTGTTTCGTTTTACTTTTTTTTAGATTTATTAGCTTTATAACCCAAATAAAGATCTAAGCATGAAGTATACATTAATACTTAAAGTTCAAATCGTATAATTTTCTCACAAATCAACATTTAGACTTTTCTCTAGAACAATAAATGGTATATGATTGCAGCTTACTTTTGCTAGATATTCTTTAATTGCAAGTAAGTAGATTCTATTCGAGTCTGGGTACTGTCCCTGTATCTTCACCGAGTCTACAACAATCCTGTGGCCTGGTTGTGCGCTTGGGTCAAATCCAAACTCTAATCCTGCCACCTGAGGAAACCTTTAAAAGTTGCAAACAGAATTCGCTTTTAAACATCTAAGTGGATATTGTAATAAATTATGAAAAACTTCTTATATTTGAATACAAAATGTTTTATTTTGATTAGCTGAGTTTCTGACACACATGTAATCCATCACCACGCTTAAAAGTATCCAAACCAAACAGCATTCCTTGCATACATGGAAATTCCCTTGTGCTGGAATGGAGTGTGCACTCTCTCCCTGTAGGTACGCATCCTGTTTGCCGAATTCCTTAGAGTATTAAGCATAGCCTGGCAAGAGCCAAGATTTGGGGACCATAGAGTATGTATTTAGTTTTGCTGGAATCTAGCCAGCTAAAACCACATAGTTTGCTATTGAAAGCACTGTCTGCAAGCTTTTCCACTGCTTCTCCAGCTAGGACCACCCTATCAGTTAGGGCTTTAACTTGAAGGGTTAACAGAAGCTGAGTGGGAAGAATCCCTGCCCCCAGTGACTGGTCTGCCCCTGCAAGTCTGCCCGATGAGCTAGTCTGGCTGGGCTGTCATCAGCAATGCCTTGGTGTAAGAAACCGCCAGGCTCAGGAACCAGACTACTGAGATCGCCTCAGAAGGTTCAATTCCGACATTCCATTGCCAAGAATGTCACGTTGGAGTCAATTCAGTTTGAAGAAGACCCCACTTACCCCACTTATGAAAGACATATAATCACAGCTATAACATGGGATTGTTCCAGTCAAATCTATCTGAATATAAACAAACTATTTTTAATAGACTAGAACAATGGTGTGTACATACTAAATTGACATCACTAATATCAGATTAGATATTTAAAGAAAATAAAACAAGTTTGACATGATATCAAGATAAAGCATGTTATAAATTTAATTTATTCAATCTGTATGGTTGCGTATGTGCAAAAGAGACACGGCACACAAGGAGGCGAGGGGAATGTGGGATGGTGTTCCAAAGGGTGGGGCAGAAATGCCATTGAAGGCTGTTATAATGGGGTTTCCCGTGTATTAAATAAAGTAGTTTATTGCCTCAATATTTCAGCTTGCTGATTTGCCCATATAATACTTAAATTCTAATCAATAAAATGGTTTGTTAGAATCCACAAAATGCAAACA
Source organism: Callorhinchus milii (assembly GCF_018977255.1). Classification (NCBI taxonomy): domain Eukaryota; kingdom Metazoa; phylum Chordata; class Chondrichthyes; order Chimaeriformes; family Callorhinchidae; genus Callorhinchus; species Callorhinchus milii. The sequence goes on along the minus strand of NW_024704742.1, from coordinate 120,625,153 downwards.
AATTTGCAAGGAGAAATACTATTAGATGGCCAAAGCAGCTATTTGATTCTCCAATTAATGTATTATTATGCATGCAAACATTGCTAACCAGAATGACTTTGAGGATGTAAAAATGATGGTAAGCAAAATTACATCAACTTTGAAGAAATATTTTCTACTTAAATCTACAAAGTTTCCAGAATGGACAGAGGGAATGAAATGCAGCAATTCAGCATTACCACTCAGCACATTACGGACATTTTCATTCTGAAACCGCACATCGACCCATCCAGAAATGAATGGAAATCAGCCAACACATAATTGACTAGTACTGATATATACTTAAGTGATGTCAGTAAGTACGTACATATTCATAATTCCTAATTAGCTGGCAACAAGTTGATGGACTGAGTAACAGCTTTGTAACACTTAAGAATGCTTACTGTGTGACAAATTAAGAAAACACTTAGCAGTGCAGATTCCAGTCTGCTTTTGGAACAGCAATGACCCCGCCCCCCCCCATTTGTTTTCTCAGATTAAGAGATTTTGAGATTAAATTAATATGGGTCTTCATTTCATATTCTCATTAAATACTGAATGGCACATACAAAAATTGGTGGTAAACAGTTATATAAATTGCAAAGGGATTTGTGGCCAATGTGCACTGGGCAATTCTGCCTCACTTGCCATGTTTAGCATATTTGTCTGTGTTTGTAAATACCTAATTAAAATTAAACATATAAAATTCTATCAGTGATTTATAAACGCGGAAACAAAACAAATGTAAAACAAACATTGATAAATTTGTTATATTTAGCAAACTAAAATGAACAGTATAACCTCCCCCAATACTGACATCAGAAACTATTCACGATTTTTTTTCATACCTTGCCAAAAAAAGTTTCAATTAACAGAAATATCTCATAAAATATAATTTCCTGAGTTATAATTAGAGGCTAGAGGCTAGGAACAGATAAAGAAACATCTCAGGGGAAATATTATTCAAGTACTCAAGATCCTAAAAGTTAGATAAACTAAACTCCAATAGCATATTGGTCAAATAAATTAGCACAAGGGTTCAAAAGAGGGAAAGTGAACATATAGTTCAGTTTTATTGATTTAAATACACAGAGAGAAGCTGAATATGTGGAATAACTACTCAGGAGGCAAATAAGGTGGATTTGTCAGCAAATTCAAGAGGGAATGACATGTAGCCAGAGGAACCAAGAAATTAAAAAGAAAAGGGAGCAGTGATAGTTACAAGGAAGAAGATGAAGGAATTCAATTCTCCCAGCCATCAATGTGCCTCAAACAAGGAATGAGACAGAGGCAGGCATGCAAAGGATATTGTTGATGTACACTTATTTATCTTCTTTATTATTGATAATGTTTACACACACAATAACAAAACTACATCTGTATAGCGCCCTTCACGTTGGGAGGATGCCCAAGGAGCTGGACAATCAGTGTTTTGGACTGTGTACGCAGCACAGGAAATGCTAAATACACAAATTTAACACAACCAGAATTTCCCCCCCTTAAAGATTTAGTCAAGGTTAGAATAATTTCTTTCAATTTACAAACAAATGACAATTAGGGTTAGGTTATACAACCTAATATTTGATAAGCTTTCACAGCAGCTTAACATTTGTGGAGCCCTGTAGCTCAGTGGTTAGAGCACTCGCTTTGCAAGCAAGAGACCTGAGTTCAATTCCAGGCAGGTCAGGGCCAAACCTTGGGCAAGTTTCCTTACTCCACACAAAGCGCCTAATAATAACCCTCCAAAACCCAAAACAATAATAAATTGGTCATTTTCAATCCACGACTGTTTGTGGGACATTGCTGTGCGCAATTGGCTGCCGCGTTCGCCCACAAATATACAGTCAATTCACTTTACAGTGTGTTCTGTGAAGCGCTTTGGGACGTCCTCCTGATGTGAAAAGCGCTATATCAAATGCAAGGATTATTTTTATTTTTATTGACCAGAAACTTTCAATGAGCAATCACAGTAGACAGGGGCTGCTGGATAAGAATCATGAGTAGGAACCATGGCTGATTTCTCTCTCACAAACCTGGGGCACTTATCCACATGACCACAATTTATGTGTTCACCTGGACAAGTAAGGGTCAGCAGGCTATTTAACTATGGGACCACTTCACCTGGGCCCAGTACCGTCCTTATCTGTGACCACACTTGTAAGTGTCTGACAGGTGGTCTTAGGTAATACTCATAAACCTTGGCTGATTTCCTCCTCACTAACTTGGGCACTGAGTTAGGTTGTAGTGTCCCTGGAGTGCAGGCTTAGCACAGTTAATTCAATGCAGACTGTGGATCAAATTTGGGATTATTCTAATGTGGGATTTTCAGATAAGCTACTTGATGGACCATTTTTTAAAATTACTTTTTCCACTGGCTAAATCTAGAACAAAGACTCAATAAGTGTTACCTTCCATCAGGTTCTGGATACATGCTGACTCCATTTTCTAAAGCTTCTAATAACTGTTGAGTTGTCACCTGGACCACGAGAAGTGGATCGACAATAGGTAGAACTAACAAAAGATCGTGCATGGTAAAATCACCTGGTGGGTGTAACCGATCTGAGCGTAGTGTACCTAAGAATTTAAAAATGTTTAGATTCATTTCCAAATCATTTTCTTCTTACAGTTGCATAAATTCCTCCCTCAAGCTAATCTGATTTACTTTGAATCCACTCATAATATTTACCAAAAAAAAATGTGTTATTACCTAGAGAAACAACTGCAGGGAGAGGTGGGTAGAGATATGGTCCACTGAGGAATTTCAGTCTAAGTGTAATTACAATGTCGGTACCGTGAATCCCATGAGCAGAAGGTAGCGGATAACTGTCTAAGTGAGTCATTTTTGTTTGAGAAGTGTAAGTCGATATCCCTGGCCACTGAATGCCAGCAAGATGATGATGCAGGGATGCAGACTAGGAAAGTTGGACCAGTGGGAGTCTACACACGTGGGCCCAAGAAACTATTTTTTAATTTCCATTTCGGGCTCAATTGGCAAGGTACAAATTTTGGGTAACCAGAATCCAATAACACTTAGTATAGTGAAAATGAATCAAAAGAGCATTACTTCTGCAAAGCCTCATTCAACTGCAGCCGGAATATTGCCAATGGGTGAGTATTCACTTAAGACTCTGAATTTAGATTTAGTTTAATACAGAAATTAAGTCCAACAATAAAGTACAAATCAGATGGCTACAGGACACAAATCAGCATGGTGTACTTAATGATAGTGAGGAGGGTCATTAATTTGTCTAATTCCTGATAGACAGTGTGTGATGAACAGGGATTTAAAATTTAAAATGATTGCAGTTCTTACCCACGCTCCTTAGACAGATGAAACAGCTCCATAACCTTACACAGTGGCCTTTCATATACAAACAACAACAAAATTACATTTGTAAAGCGCCTTCGTATAGGGAGGATGTCTCAAGGCGCTGGACAGTTCAAGCTGGGGGTCGGGTTTGGGGAAGGTGGAGGGTAGGGAGGGTAGCTCAAGCTGTGATCGAAGAGGAGAGTTTTGAGATGCGCCTTGAAGGAGGTAAGGGAGGGAGCGAGGCGAGGGGAACGTGGGATGGTGTTCCAAAGGGTGGGGCAGAAATGCTGAAGGCCCAACCAGCGATGGTGGAGCAGGACACAGCCTGCTGAGCAAGAGGGTCTGGACAGGTTGAAATGGAGTCAGCAGGTCGCAGAGGTAAGAAGGAGCTAGGCTGTGGAGGGCCTTGAAGGTGAAGGCGAGGATTTTGAACTCCAACTTCTGGGGGATGGGGAACCAGTGGTGAGGGTGGGGGAGATGGGGTCATGGAACCTGGTGCGGGAGAGGATACGAGCTGCAGAGTTCTGGATGATCTGCAACTTGTGGAGCGAAGAGTTGGGAAGGCAGACAAGCAGGGAGTTGGTGTCGTCAAGCTTAGATGTGATTAATGCGTGGATGAAGGTTTTGGCGACCTGAGGAGTGAAGCAGTGCCAGAATAATAATGGGGAAGAGTGGAAAAGAAACGCCACTCTAACAACCCTGTAAATCTTACCTTGAGTGACTTATTTTTAGAATTGAGCGTGTTGCAAACAAGATGAATTAGAACATACCTGAATTAAGCAATGCCACATCAGCATGAGTAGCTTCCAACATGGCATTTGTAACGAGATTTCCTAAACTGCTCTCTGATTTTCGCACGGTGGTAAAGCGTCCATCCAATTCTACATCTATTTGACAGAGCACTTCTGCGAATTGGTGCTGGACAAATAAAACAAAAGTCTATTTGTAGCAAGTTTAGACAATTGTTCCTTATGTTATTTATTGTCAAGGACTATTCAAGAAAACAAGTTTACTTCAATGTTTATTATTGACAGAAAGTATGAAATAAACAAATAATAGGAAAAAACATTTATGTTGGTGTTTGAGACAACCCAATGGAAATGGCTCTAAGTTAATTTACTTAATATATGTTCCACTTGCAGCAACTCTTCAGTTGTATACTCAATAGTCTCTTTAGTGAAATTTTACTTAAGATTTTTTCCAAGAATATTTTACATCAGTAGCAGATAGTATTCAAGGATCTTCCGACCACTTTATCAACAACTTCAATTATGGATTACTTACATCTCTTTTTATTCAAAACCAAAATAAAAATAACCAGCATGAACAACATGATCCTATATACCCAAAGTAGATAAGAAAACATAAAAATGCCATAAAAACACCAGATAAATGGGTTCCACTTGCATCTTTTTGGATAACAGTAATTGCAGTTTTCCTGCATGACCTGTTTGTAGGAAAAAGGGTCATCTACCCATTTGATCCAATGCACTTCACTATGAACCATAGACAGAATCAGATAATCAATTAAGATGTTTAAATTGTTTTGATCAGCTCGTTGTGCGACATGTAAAACCCCATCACAGTACGTAAAAGCATCCAAACTGGATAGAATTTCATAGAATTCCACATATGTATACGATCCTCACATAGAAATTTCTGTGTGCCTTGCAAGGAGTTTCACTTTCTCCTTGAAGGGACACACCCTGCTTACCTAATTACAGTGAATATTAGGTGCACAATGGCTAGAGCCAAGGCTTGCGAGCCCCAGAGTGTGGGTTGGGGTATTGGTGGAATTGAAGCAATTAAAACTGCATTGCTTGTCATTGAGAACACTCAGGTAAGTTATTCTCTGCTTGACCACTTGACTCACTAGGACTTTGGCTTGCAGGGCTATCAAGAGCCAAGTTGGAAGAATCCCCATTCCCATTGATTGTCTGGAATTCTGTCCCTCTAAACCTTGAATGATGAGCCGAGTTGGCTGCTCTGCCAACAGCAATGCCTTGGAGTTCTGTTAACCCACCTGGCTCAGGAACTAGACTTGCGAGCACCAAGAAGGTTGACTCAATTCCAACATTCTGTTCCAAGTATATCATATTACAGCTGTCTCAACACCAAGGATATTGCCACCATTCGGCTCAGACACTCATCCGTACCCATTGAAAGAACAGGTTAGAATTGCAGAATTTGTGCAACGGCTACTTGCCTCTCTGCATACCAATCAAGATGGATGCCAAGCCCAAGAGTGTATGTCACAAATCCAGATTTATAACATGAGTCACACCCTAAATATGTTCTTCCATAACACAAATGGATAATATGCACAAAATGTAACAAAATACTTGGATCTTTCGGAATTCTCAAATTGGATACAAAATTTGTCAAATATAATTAAAAAAATACATTCCTATCTTTCTCTTTCATTATATCATGGTATTAACACATTGAAGTTAGTGATCATTCCCATTAGTTCATTAAATCCTTTGTGGTTTCAAGAACCATTCAATTAATTGACAATCATTTGTTAATAAATAATCTTAATTACAAGATAATAATACTATTTGACAGTTAATCCTTCTTTGTATTACTGTATATTTAAAGATAAAAAACAAGCTTAATTTCTCATTCCAGTTCCAAATGGTCTTAATTTTAACTGACAAGTTGGGCTATACATCGATTATGATGTAAGAGTCAACTGAGCTCACAATTAAATGCTCAAGTGAAATTTTCAAAGCAATAATCAAACCAAATGAAAGATAATCACTGCAATGCTACAATTATATGGGTGCTGGAGAGTGGTGCTATGTTGTCGACTGTGTCTATGGTTATCTCCCTCTTCCCCATTGCTCAGTATCCAATCCAGCTACTTTCCAGTACTCCAAGACTCTTATCTGAGTGAGTGAAACTGAGGTACTGAATAGTACTGAGTGATACTATTCAAAAAGTGAAGGGAGTTTGTCCTGTTGTTGTGGACAATAATCCCCCAAATATTAGAATTGGTCATTCACCTCATGGCTGTATGTGAGAAATTGTTGTGGGCAAATTGTAGGTATTAGCCTATAAATTATGCAGTTGTTACACTTTATTCTAATCCTTATAGAATATGAACCCTAAATTGCCTTTCCATTACAGCAAGAATACTCAAAAGATTTTATTTTAGTGAACTATTTACTTGGTTACTATGGATTCTGTGCGGCACAATTAATTACAACAAAATACAGTGCCTATTGATAATGACCTGCTTCATGATCTGCCTCCATTACCCTCAAGGAGAAGGAGCTGAGGAGATAGGGAGAAAGGTGGCTAAAAGCACAGTCGAAAAGGATGTGTCTTTAGGCGAGTTTTTGAAGGTGGTGAGGCAGTAAAGTGCGCTTTATCCTAAACTATGATGCACCTCTTAGGAATGAGCTTGAACTTAAACGAAGCAAGGCAAGGTTGAACCTTCAATTTTATTCAAATTCCTTTTTGAAGGAAAATAGACATCTTCTGATATCCTGGCCATCCTCCAAGTAAAATTGTCATTCACTTCATGGCTGTTTCTGGAAACAGTGCCTGGCACATTTGCCTACAAATACAGTCACTGAACTTTATAGTAAAATCCTTAAAGCATATTGGGATATTGAGATCTGGTAAGCTTAATATCAAATATAAAGGTTCTTATCTGGTTAATATGACTTCCCATTATATAAGCGCACTATAGAAGTACTCATTGTCAAACTGTGTCCAGGTTTCTAACGTTGTTAAAAAGGTATCAAATCATATTTTATTTAAAACATTTTTAAAAACAGTAATGTTTTCATTTTGTGGCATAAATTGCTGATGGTTTGAGCTACTGTGCCATGACAGATTTATTTACCTATAATGTTTTTAATTAATCCAAAAAAGCAAGAAGTGTCATTATAACACTAAATCATAACTTGATGTTACATTTCTAATGTGAGTTTTTACTACTACTAATAATAATATATTATTAATAATATAATCGCTCAAGAAAAAAAAATTGGTCACTTCAATCCATGACTGTTTGTGGGACACTGCTGTGTGTAATTGGCTGCCTTGTTTTGCCCACAAATATACAGTCAATTAACTTTATTGTATATTCTGTGAAGCGCTTTGAGACGTCTAGAAGACATGAAAAGCGCTATATCAAATGCAAGGATAATAAACTAAAAAAATTAGGATAAGATAGTGTGAAGAAAGGATACAACTGATACTTAAAATTGTTACTAACGTACCTCAAGATTGAAGGTAAACTCTTCGACAATGCTTTTCACAAAATCATCTTCTTCCAAATCTTTTGTAATAACTATCTTCTGTGTTGTGTATTTGAAACTGTTTACGGGAGTTCTTGCAATGTCAATTTTAGTTAGAGTTCTAAAATCTGATCCACTTTTCACAATAAGAATTCCATTAACCTCTTTGATGCCATAGTCATGATCGTGACCTCCAAGCACCAAATCCAAACCCTGGGAATGCTTTGCAAGTCTTATATCATTACTCCATTTCATGTGCGTCAAAGCAATCACAAGTTCTGCTCCTTTGACTCGAAGTTCTTTGGAAAGTTGGTCAGCAACACGAACATAATCAATGTAATTCACATTTGACTTATCAACAGTTGGTAGGGTATCAAGCCATTCTTCTTCCACTAAGCCTATTAGGCCTACTTTTACACCATTCCATTCAATTATCCTGTTCTCCAAACCATGTCCTAATGGCCGCAAAGTAAATAAGTCAAATACATTGCTGAGCAACCAGGGGAAATTCATCTGCGATGCAGATTCTTCCAGCAGATCGACTCCAAAGTCAAATTCATGATTTCCTGTAATTGAAAAAATTGTCTCTGAAATTTTCGAAAGTATATCAACACAGTATTTCTATCAATAACACCGAAATAAATACCGTAATCTTTACATTAATATCAAAGTTTGCAAGCAATGGGAAATCAAGACACATGCAAAGTGAATAGGGAATACTGCTGGATATTCAATAGACCATCCACATAATTCAGTTGAAAATGTACTTTTAAATATTTACAGAAGAAAATAAGCTCTACAGGAGAGATTACTTACCTTTATACGGTATTTTTAAAAAACAATTTGTTGGGTTAAGGTCCTGCTAAGAATCAAAACGTCAGAAATAAAAATCATGTGAATGATCCCTTGAGTATCTCCACATAATAGGGACTGTCAAAAGATTACATCTAAAAAGTTAGTTCACTTTATCCTTAAACAATAAAGATGTATTCTCACAATTCCAAAAACCTGGGTAAATGATAGGATGACGAGGGGTGTTTCAAAGATATCCTCTAAAGTGGTGACATTTAATATGAGAACTTTGCTTCTTGTGGGTCTATAAGACCTCAGCTGTCAAAACTGACATAACAAAGGCAACATCATCCATGCTGTCAAGTCCGAGCAATACTGTTTGATGAAGGTATGAGAACTGCATAATAATCCCTCCAAAAAAAAAACAATAATAAATTGGTCATTTTCAATCCACGACTGTTTGTGGGACAGTGCTGTGCGCAATTGGCTGCCGCGTTCGCCCACAAATATGCAGTCAATTCACTTTACAGTATATTCTGTGAAGCGCTTTGGGACGTCTAGAAGACGTGAAAAGCGCTATATCAAATGCAAGAATTATTATTATTAAGGTATAAGAACTGCAGCCGATCAACAGAAACATACAATTAAAAGGTGCTCAAGAGGCAGCAGTAAACCTTGTACAAGGGTCCATCACTGAGCCAAAAGGCTTCCTCACTGCAAGACGGTAGCAGTGATGAATGAAATTAATTATTCAGACATTGTTTGTTAATGGCTTTGCTAAGAGCAAAAATTAGGTTGTTCAGCTCATTAACTACATTTCACAGTAAAACCCTATGAAGTGCTTTGGGACATCTTAATGTCATAATAAAATGATATCAAAACCAAGGATTATTATAAAAGCAGAATCCACGAATGACTAGCTAAAAATTGGCTCTTCTTTCCTCTCTCCCATTCAACTCCTCTCACCCCTCCCATAACTGAGTTGATATCTTGTGTTTTGATTTTAAAAAATAAAAATTAACTTCATGCATATATTGTTTCGGTTTAAGATTATCATTATTTTGTTAATTTTTATGGATATTAAATTATGTGCATTTTAATTCACTTAATTCTTTCACTCTCATTGTTTTCTCACTATGTGCAACATTGCTTTAAAATTTGTATGAATTTTTACATTGCTTAAAGTTTGCATTGCAACTAAAATATAGTGAAATTAAGTATACCATTACACAATTTAAACCAAAGGATTTCTATGTGATTCTTACAGGTTACATTCAGGAAGGGAAACACAAAATTATTGCTTATGTGTCCAGCAGACGTTTCTCAAATCTAATATCTGGCCTTCAGCAATCAACAGATTGGATCACCCTGACATATACCGATTAACATTCACATTCTGATTTATAGTACAAATCATCACACTAATTGATCCATTTGCCTGTTGACAACCATTTCACATTTATTATATGCCATCAAGGTTTCAATAATAACATCCTGGTAGATATCCTTGTTTTTTTTACCATTTCCTCTTTCTATGTGCATTAGTTTTCATTTATCCACATTAGAAACTATCTACCATATCTCAGCTCATCCACTTATGAATCTTAACCTCTCTTTTACTTGCCATTTTGCCAAAAAAACTCTTTACCATCAGCAAATGCTAGAATACTTTCCATAGGCATCCTCTGCCAAACAACTGACAATTAAAGAGTAAAAATAAAGGCCACCCAGAACATAACCTTACAGAAGTCCATCCTTGTCTCCCATTGCTGCACTACTTTTCAATCAATCTGAATAATCTGATATATATTCTGTGAATCTTAACCCTTCCTTACTTGAAGACATTTGTCAAATTGCTTCTGAGAATCCAATTAAACCATCAGTTGAATAGCCTTCATCCATTATCTTAAATTACTGCCTCGTAAAATTCCAGTAAGTCTGTCAGACATCAACAATTGCTTCAAAACCATGCCAACTGTTCCTTACATCAATTGTCTTCAGATGATCTCTGATTACATCCCATTTATGATCTCAAATTATTCCATTTATTCCTTCAGCATTGTTAATGTTCTAATTAATGCAATTTCCAAATCTGTACTTTACTCCATCTTTAAAATTGGAATAATATTTTCTGCTCTCCCATTACTAATCTAATGTACTGCAAATTGATCTCCTAAAGTAATATCCAGTGAAGCACTAATCTCCTTGTTGTTATTGTTTGAACATCAGGCCTAGGTGTCTTGTAATCATTTAAACCTTTAGAATTTTGCACAACATATGTAGAACTAACTTTCATATACACTAGTTTCCTTATTCACACTTTCTGTATTAGGATACGAAAATCAAAAATCAAATCCATTGCATTTGATATAGCACCTTATCACGTTTTTGAGATGTCTCAAAGTGCTTCACAGGTTATAACAACAACAAGATTACATTTGTATAGTGCCTTTCACGTCGGAAGGACGTCCCAACTATATTTATATTGGAAAGTGTAATGACTGTATATTTTGTGGGTGAAACATGGCAGCCAACTGCACATTCATGGATTGAGTGACCAAATTATTGTTATTGTTTTTAATTATTTATTTTTTTGAAGGGATTATCACCCCTGGAAAAGTGATATGACAATTAACTAACAACCGGGTTCCTACTTACTGCTAGGTAAACAGAGGCTAAATCCAATCACTAAATCGGCATAAGTCATATACAAATTTTACTTAATTGATTCCTCATAGATCTGTGTGCTTTAACACTCACATTCTACTACAGTATTTATATAACCTGAAAACTCTTTAGGGTCTTTCTTGCCATCACATGCAATTTATCTTTCATTTGCATTCATACCTTTGCCATTTTTATTAACTAATCTCAACTGTTTTTGTATCAATCCAATATGTAAGATTATTCCAGCAGTAAGTAGGCACCAATTGTTAGTTAATTGGCGGATTGCTTTCCAGGGATAATAATCCCTCCCCCAAAACAATTTGGTCACTCAATCCACGATTGTTCATGGGAAATTGCTGTGTGTAATTGGCTGCTGCGTTTCACCCACAAAATACAGTCAATCCAATTTACAATATATTCTGTAAAGCACTTTGAGACATCTTAATGACATGATAAGGCACGATATCAAATGCAGATATTATTATTATTCTCATAGCTCCAAATTTTCTCTATTAAAATCCATGCACCGTAATATTGTTGTTGATTTACCTAATCTATAATGATACAACAACCACTAGATCCCAGGTGCTTCTGAACTTCCAGGTCATTAATCAACCCTGTGCATTACTAAATGCTAAATCTAGTACAGCTGCTGCTCCAGTTGCCTGCTTCACACATTGTGTCAAGTAGCAATCAATGATTGCCTCAGTGAAAATGTATTTTCAAACCTCCTCCCAGTTGTCACTAATCTATCCACTTAACCTTTAGGGTGTTGAAATTCCTCATGATGAGCTTATTATGACTCCAATACTTTATAAAGCATTGGCACAACCATAAGTGAGGCAGTAACGGAATGCTAATGGCTTCCACACATCTACATATTTAAATAATGACATTTCATGGAGGTGGATAAATGATAGAATAACCAACTTTTGGTAAAAGTGTTGTGTACAAACAGGGATTTTGATGAACTACCATCCAATCAAGCTGATTGAAGGCAAGTAGCTACATTTCATGAAGACTCCTTGCTGAATGCAAAGCTATAATAGGAAGTATTTCCATGAGAGAAGCTTTAAGATCACACAAAGCAAGAGGTTTGAAGAGCAACTGTATCAATTTGTGCACAATTAAATATAAGATTCCATCCATGGAATTAAGGAAAAAGAAAAATTTTTGAACAGAAACAGTTTCCAAGAAAAGTCATTTCCACACTCCTTAAGAAAAAATATGAATTTTGTCAGTTTCTCAGCAATTGTGACATGATTGACTTGCAGATAACCCAAGTTTGTAAGACATCTTGGCCAAACTTCAACAACCACAACAACTTGCACTTAAATAGCGCCCTCCGTGCAGGGTGGCGTCTCAAGAGCAGTTAACAGTGGCGGAGCCTGACTCCGAGGCGGGGGGGAAAGGTGGCCGTAAGCATGGTTAAAGAGGAAGGTTTTCAGGTTGGACTTGAGAAAGAGGAGACAGTGGCCAAGGATTGAGGAAGAGTGTTCCAGCAGGATCTTCCAATTATGAAGTCAAACCATCTGGTGGCTCACGTGGCTGAGTTGTTTAGGATAAGTGAGCTTGTGCTAAGAGCCAACTCATGGATTCATGCAACAATCCATGACATCCAAACAAAATGACATCTAGGCAGAGGGAAGATGTACCAATTGATGTGCCATGCTGATTCTGTCATCCACTACTTGGACCCAATTTTTCTGATGCTGACCTCTTTAATCACAAAGTATTGAATCCATGACCAAAGTCAGGTAAGAAGGCAGCGGTACTCACTCAAATTCATTATTTTCCTGTGCCCACTGAACTAAATCTACAGCCAAGGCCTGATCTATTTCTATCAGGTGCTTTTGGTATCATACAGTAAGAAAATAGACCATTGGTGGATCTTGTGGGATTCATAAATAGCTTCTAGTTTTCTACTAGAGTCATAAAGTTAAATAAGTTGTTCAATATTTACTCACCAAATACTGCACACTGTACTCCAAAAGCATTAAGAATTGGTATCATGTGTTGTCCTTTTGTTGTTGTGCTTAACAGTGAGGGGTTTAAACAGTCACCACTAAAAAGAATCAGGGGATCCTGTTGATTAAATTGTCGTAAAGCTGTAGCAAATCTGTTTTTTAAAAAAAAGTTTGCTCAGTTTATGAAAGTAACACAATGCACACCATCAATACATTATTTTACTACATTTAAAACATATTCTCAAAATTAAACAGCAATAATAAACTTAAGAATTTTCCTTTATTACCTATAAAAGAGGACAGTACCGTGTCCATTTCCTATTCCTATTCAAAGTTTAGAAGAGTAAAACAAACTACACAAAAATCAAAGCTTGCAAGCAAGAACCATAAAACTAAAAAAAATACAATTCCAAAAAAGTAAAAGTTAATAAAAGTTCAAATAATTATTCTGCATGTTGAATTTCAGTAATAATAGAAACTTCTCCCATCTGTTTTCAATGGTTTGCATGTTTTGGGTCTGTTCATATTTAGGCTACATTCATCATCAAGATCATATATCTCATACTGTTAATTTAATTATGACCTTAATTAATTTTATTCCAAATCGACATCCACCATAACATAATGAATAGTAATTATTACATGTTATTTAGTACCTTATTACATAATTGAAATGTTTCAAAGCATTTCACAGAACATTTTACAGTAAAGTGTATTTTGTAAGCTCATGCGCCAGCCAATTTGCAAACAATGTCAGATAGCCAATTAAGTGAATGACCGAAACTAAAATAATACTAATTCTTGCATTTGATATAGCACCTTATCACATTGGTGAGATATCTCAAAGCGTTTTACAGGATATACTGTAATATAAATTGACTGTACATTTTGCAGGTGAAATGTGGCAACCAATTGCGCGCAGCAGTGCCCCACAAATGGCCGTAGATTGAGTGACCAAATTATTTGAAGGATTATTACCCCAGGAAACTGATCCGCCAATCGACTAACAACCAGGTTTCTACTTATTGCTTAAAGACTTCCCCCCCACCTCATCATAAGACTTTACCCTGATATTCCCTAGAATCAACAAGTGATTCTATTTTTCTAAGTCCTGCCCTTCACTAAGAATGCCACACACAATAACAAGTTTTGAAGACATTGGCTGTGGCCAGCGTTCATATAAAGAGCTCTCACGCATTTAACATAATAGCTTTAATCCAAGGTAACTTTAAACATCTATTTTTGATTTTAAGGGTAATGAACACAACAAAGTTGCAAGAAAAGGGAAGCAGTGAATAAATCATTCACACAGATAAAATAGGGAGTGCTCAGGGCCACAGATTGGGAAAGAAAAATTAAAGCATCAGCCAGAGGAGTGCTGAAGCAAGAAGGGAAGATTGAACGGGAGATGTTGAGACATTAAATAGTCTTATGCCACTTTTTTCTCATTTTGTTGATAGTAAATTGTAATGAAAAAAAATAGAATTTTCCCAGCGGTTAACTTACTTGTTACCTTTTTTGCAGTTGGATCTTCCAATTACTTCAGAAGTAAGTTGTCATCAGCAAACAAGGAGCTATTGGCCTATATATATGTGGTGTGCTGCAGGTACCAAAAGTAGTAGGTAGCAAACATACGCTTGTATTGGTATTGCTGCATGTTGTTGTTGACAATTTTGTAAATATGATTTTGGTTCCAACCATATCTGGTTTCAACTGTTGTTTCCCAACAACTCCTCTACAAATTGTTCTTCACGTGCATGGGGAAAAAATTCCAAATGTAAAGCGACAGCTCCCTTACAGGGCATCGCTTCCTCTTAAGTGTCACTTCGGCACACTAACAGTGTGATTTAAGGAAATGCTTCCTCTATGATATCCTTTGTTGTCACAAGAGATGAAGATCCTTCAACCAATTTGATCTCATCCTTCCAGAATACCCATCCAACCATCAAACTGTGTCTAAAATGAGTCTAATCTTCTCTCTCCTTCCCTGTGACCTGATTCAGTCATTAATTACCTACTAGGTAAATAAAATACTTCCTGAAGTCTGACCTGAAATTGCCTTTTGCGAACCTGAAGCCTGTGCTATGTTTTCTCAGTGCATCTGCAAGTATCGGTTTCGGTTTACTTTCTCAATCTCATCAAAATTCTTATGTTCCTCCATAAGGTCCCCTTGAGGCTGCATTAATGTAACTTGCGGTCATTAATGTGACACCAGCAAGTAAGTAAGTGCATCTACGGGAGGTGGTATCCTTACGATAGTTATATCGTGTCCTAAATTGTGTTTGTGAGACACCGATGTGCGTAGTGAGCTGCCGCTTTTCGCCAACAAAACACAGTCAATTCACTTTACAGTATCATTTCCGTGAGGCGCGTCAAGACATTCTCAACGATGTGATAAGGTGCTATATTAACTGCGTGGATTATTATTATTATTATTATTATTTGTTATTTATGGGCCTGCAGTTAAGTACCGATGGCCCGGATGGGTTTTCTTCTCGACGACTCCAGGTGCAGGAGGGCAAGTTATTAAACTCGGGAGTGAAATCCGCGCGGCCTGTCAGACCCTGGGAGAGAAGGTGGCGCCTTCCCTCCTCTCCTCTCTCCCTCCATCCCTCCCACTCCCCCCTCCCTCTCTCTCTCTCCCTCCCTCCTCCCCTCCCTCTCTCCCTCCCCTCCTTCCCTCCCTCTCACTCCTCCCCTCCCTCCCCTCCTTCCCGCCCTCTCACTCCCCCCCTCCCTCCCCTCCTTCCCGCCCTCTCACTCTCCCCTCCCTCCCTCCCCTCCTTCCCTCCCTCTCACTCCCCATTTGGGGTCCTTTTATTTCCAGGGAAAAAAAATGGCTCCCTTTCGAAACCTGTACGCGGCAATTCGCGCAAGAAGTGGGATCGTCACCTCGCCGCGCCTCCCACGGGTTCCTCCGAACGCGACTGGACCTCGTAGACATCGTTGAAGTGGAGGATGGTCAGCAGCGGCGGCGGCGGCGGGGGCGCCTCGCACGACGCCGGAGGCAGGTCGGCTCCCCTGGTCGCCATCTTGGATCGCTGCCCTTCGGCGCCTCGCGCGACGGCCAACCGTCCCTCCGGCCGTCGCGAGGGCAACGCGCCTGCGCTCGAGGCGCCCCGCCCGGCATCAAAATGTAGCCCGAAGCCCGCCCAAACGCTAGCCCAAAATAGCCCGATGTGAGGTGTGGCAGGAGGGGATGTCCCCCATGGCGCTCCACAGTCAGGGGGTCCACATCCGAGCTGGTGGCCGGGATCAGGAGGGTGAAGGGAGGGCAGAGGGGGGGGGGGGGGGAAGGAGGTTGACCAAAGGCGCGGTGGAAGAGGAGGGTCGTCAGACGGGTCTTGAAGGAGCCGAGGAAGGGGGGCGAGTTGGAGGGACTGCGGGAAGGAGTGCCGGTGGGCGCGGGGTGGTGGTGGTGGGTGGGGGGGTGCAGAGAGGCTTACGAATTAGGCAACCTGCACCCTCCCCCACGCGGTGCAACAATAAAACACCCAACTGGATCTGAATCCGCCCCTAAACGTTGACCAGGAGCCCAGGGCCAGCCAAGCAGGAACGTTTATTCTTCTATTAATGTTCTTTTTTAACCTGTAGTTATTTTGACGGTTTCATATTAAACGCAAAATACGCGTGACGGTCGTGTCGATGTCAACCCCCACCTTTTCACCAACCGCACCGGCATTGCACGTTTAATAACGATCCTTACTTTTTGTTTTTACATTTATTCCAGAAGGGAGTTTTTCTCCTGGTGTCCCCGGTGGACGGGAATCCTCCAAATAAAATTGGCCGTTCAATTCCTGGCTGTTTGTGGGGCAAATTGGCTGCCATGTTCGAAAACATACAGAGTCACTACGCTTCATAGTATTTCCAATGAAGCACTTTGAGGCAGAAGGTGCTATATCAAATGCAAGGATTATTATTGTTGTCTACTAGTTTTTATAGGTTTTGCAGAATGACAGTCAAGCCCAGGAGATTGTCAATCATGCAACCATTTGTAGTGGTGTAATGAGCAGCCTAAGCATTTTGAAGAATGGTCCAAAGGGACCTATTCATCTGAACCTATAGTAATCTTACATTTTATTCCAACACCAATTGACACCAATCGATTTGTATACTCCTATCACAATGGAATTGAATTCCAAAAGTCATCAATACATAAAAGACCTTATCAGTACCTGCGGCCCTGCAACATTTATATCATGACGTATGCACAACTTAACAGTTACTTTAGACAGAGAGAGGCAAGGTTCACAACGGTGATTGCTTTTAGACCAAAGATATAGGACGAGAGTGAAAATAACAGCAATCTGAAGAAAGTTGCAACAGGAACATGGATGCGAGATAATTGTTTTTGTGGTGGTGTGCTTAATGGGTGAGCATGGTGTTATAATCATAATAAGTGGGGGGGAGAAGCTTTCTGTCAAGAGATGCATTGCTCAGCTTGAGTCAAACAACGCATGCAAAGTACTATTTCCAGGGAGATTTTTTTGTTTCAAGTATGACCAAAAGGAGTTTGTTTTCTTTGTAAATTTGTCTGCACTTCACCAGGCACCTTAATCAACAAGCATTTCCCTGGGCCCAACAAACATCACACAGCCCATAATGAACAAGAATCCTGAGGCAATCAATTAAGATGTTCTCTACAGCGTTTTAAGACATCTTGTCCTGATAAGGTGCTGCAAAAGTGCAACTTTTGATAACCATTATGATTGAAGGATAAGGGAATGGGAGACCAAAACCAGAGGCCATCAATATGAAATAGTCATAAATTGATCAAATAGGGAAGTTAGAAGAAATTTCTTCACGCAGAGAGTAGTGGGAATGTGGAACGTGCTACCACAAGGAGTTGTTGAGGCAAATAGCATAGATGTATTTAAGGGAAAGTTAAATAGGTACATGAGGGAGAGAGGAATAGAAGGTTATGCTTGAGGGCTTAGTTGAGGAAAGGCAGGAGGAGGCTCATGTGGAGCATAAACACTGGCATAGACCAGTTGGGCCGAATGACCTGTTTCTGTGCTGTATATTCTAATGTATTCTGATGTATTCTAATGTTACAGATCTATCAGTTGCAGCAGTTTCTGCAAAATAAAGTGTTTCTTAAGTAGAAATTTAATATTGGATATTAAATGAGGTTAAGTGATGTTAAATGATCGTTTTTGTTTATTTTCTCATTTCTTTTCACTTTTGTTGCAAAACTGAGACTATGTTTTATTGGAAAATTGTGAAACATAATGAATACTTTTGTGAACCATATAAATATTTGTCAATAGCCTTCATAGGCCGCAGATCATCCAGAACTCTGCAGCCCGGGTCCTCTCCATGACCCTATCACCCCCATCCTCGCCTGACTCCACTGGCTTTCCGTCACACAGTTCAAGATCCTGGTTCTCACCTTCAAAGCCCTCCAGGGTCTTGCTCCCCCCACATCTGTGACCTCCTAAACCCTACCAACCTGCTCGCTCCCTCCACTCAGCAGGCTCCGGCCTCGCTCCCCCACTATTGGCGGGCGGGCCTTCTGCTACTCTGCCCCCACCCTCCGGAACTCCATCCCGCAGTCCCTCTGCCTCACCCCCTCCCTTGCCTCCTTCAAGACCTATCTCAAGACCCTCCTTTTCAACTGTGCTTTCGATCTCCCTGCTTCCCCCCCTGCCCTTCCCCTCCCCAACCCCGACCTCCAGCTCGGGTCTGAAACTCTGTCTGTTTCATGCCTGTTGTATAGCGTATTGTATTTCTCGTCTGTTGTGAAAGGCATTATACGAATGTAATTTTGTTGTTGTTGTTATAAACACGGTGTTCCTTTTGATTTATTCATAGTAAGAAAGATATGTAGAAAGCACATTTTATCACAAAGTTAGATGTATCAGAGTTAAAGATTACTTTTTTTGCATGTGGACAGTTGTAAGATCAATAATAATAATCCTTGCATTGATATAGTGCCTTATCACATCTTTGAGACATCTCAAAGCGCTTCACAGAATACACTGTAAAGTGAACTGACTGTATATTTTGTGGGTGAAATAATAAATGTATTTAATAAGTAAAATCATTCATGGAACATGTACTTTCTGACAGATTATCCTTTCAATTTTGATTATCCACTCAGCATTAATGATCAGTGATAATTCTTGCTGCCAGAGCAATTAAGAGTCAATCATTTGCAAATTGTACTTACAAATTCTAGCACTAAACATCGGTGTTATTGTTTTTGATCCTATCGGAAGCGAGCAATACTCACAAAAGTGCATGCCACACATAATAGCAAAGTAAATATATGGAACAGGCTCCCTTGGGAGACAGTGGAAGACGAAAGTGTTGATTCTTTCAAATTAGATAGATTCCTTTTAGGAAATAATATCTTGGCATACAGTATATAGTTTGGGACATGACATGTGCATGTGACTGCCAGGATGGAAGACAATAGCTTGGACGTCCAGCAATCCTTAGGTCCTTCTGTTCTTAAGAACATAACAATGAGAATTTATTCCAGAAAGAGGTGAAAAGCACCAATGTTGCAAACGCTCCCCTTCATCCTATCCCCCTGTAACTGCTACACCTTCCATTGAGCAGCAGTCTAATCCAGAAAGCCTTCAGAAGAAGGTTTAGCAAAAAATTATAAATTAAATAGTGTGTGCAGAGTACCATTAGAGATTCCATTGGGCTATCGGATGCTTTTTTGTGACATTATTTCCATCAATAAATTGACTAATCGAGCAGTTTCATGCCCTTACATAGACAAGTGAATCAGAAAAGAGCAGATCAGAACCTGATAGAGAAAGCACAGCAGCCAAACCTTGGGGTGAAAACAAATGAACAGTGTTACAGTGCTGCACTTCAGAGCACTTCTAGATTCTTATCTATAGAAGAAGTTACTGAGAAGTTACTAAAGAAAGCTTTGTTACACTCTATGAATAAAACAAAAGTCGCAAAAAAAATTAATCGCCATCCAATACCAAAAAAGGCAAATAATATGAACACTTCAATATGTGACCAGTCCATTCTGTTGCAATTGCAAACAATATTGGTTGTTAGGTCCAGAGTGCCCGATATCAAGGAAATATTCCAGTATTGTAACCAAGGTAGCATTTAATGCACAATAAATAATAATAATAATAACCCTTGCATTTGATTTAGCGTTTTTCATGTCGGGAGGACGTCCCAAAGCGCTTCACAGAATAGACTGTAAAGTGAATTGACTGTATATTTGTGGGCGAACGCGGCAGCCAATTGCGCACAGCAGTGTCCCACAAACAGTCGTAGATTGAAAATGACCAATTTATTATTGTTTTGTTTTGGAGGGATTATTATTAGGCGTGTGGAGTAAGGAAACTTGCCCAAGGTTTCGCCCTGCCTGGAATTGAACTCTGGTCTCTCGCTTGCAAAATACTCCCTAACATTCCCTGAGACAAGATTTACTTCTCTTGAATTCTCATCCCATCCAGCTGCTTGTTCACCACATTCCTCACCCTCGCTTCTCTCCAGAAACCCATAACGTTATCTTTTATACCTTGTACCCAAAATTGGTATTATTTGTCGGTGCATCTAACATGGCTATAGGTCGTCCCAACATATTCCAAAGTCAGTGGATGTTAAAGTTATCCTGTTGAATGCAGAAGTACAGTATTAAATCGGACTAACTCCATCCAATCTTGCTGAATATTCTTAAGTTTACAATTGCAAGTGGTAAATGCCTGCATGACTGTGGATGAGCACTAACGTTTAAAGAGATTAAAGCCTAACCATTTACTTGGCGACATATATCTTTCCATGTGCAGCACTGTGATCACCAGGAACAGCGGGTTTTAATGTGCGCCTATGTGTGTGTGTGTGTGTATCTGCTGTTGTTCAGTGAAAAGGATGAGCCATATCTCAGAAACCAGTGCTCAGCGGATTCTCATGGGATAAACCTTCATAGCAGTCGATTTACATTCTTAAATAGGGAACATCTTCGGAGAATGCCGACAAATGCAATGTGCTGGTCTTCAAATGAACTCTTTATCGTTGTCAAGTTATCAAGCAACGCCCCGCATATCTATACATATATACTCTCTCTCTATATATATATAATATAAAAACACCCATCGAAACAGAATCTTGGATTAAAACGATCGCAAGCATTTTTACAAGAAAATAATAACGATTCCAGATAGTTACCTCTGTCGAAATCACGTACTGTGCATATATATATATGTGTATATATAAAAACACACCCCAGCAGATCAAACGCATTCTCCTGCAAATTGCTGCAGTAACTAATAAGGGCGAAGACGTGGCTTTTGATGCTGTGAGAGTGTGCGGTAACCGCGGACGTCGCTTGATGCGGCGTCGGATGAATCGATCAGCAGCAAAAGCGTGACCGAAATGGGATCGCCTGTGGTATTCCTGTCCCTGTGGAGAGGCGGTGGGGAGTGGTTCCCACCGCGTCAGCTCTCGGCACAGCTTCCCTGCGCCTCGCGTTTCCAGCCAAGTTCCAGCGGCCACAGGGCCGGCGGTGGGGCACCAGCGGGCAAAGGCACCAACAACAACAACAACAAGATTCCATTTATAGAGCGCCTTTCACGTCGGGAGGACGTCCCAAGGCGCTGTACAGTTGGGTCAGCTTTGGGAGGGAAATGGTCAGGGTGAGGGGAGGGAAGGGAGCGAGGAGGGGGGAAATGGTCAGGGTGAGGGGAGGGAAGGGAGGGAGCGAGGAGGGGGTAGAGAGTCGGGAGGGGAGCTGAAGGCACGGTCAAAGAGAAGGGGCAAAGGCACCAGCGGGGCAAAGGCAACACTTTGCCCGACCACCCAGCCCGGCAGGTGATTTGTGTCTCTCTCTCTCCTCTCTCTCTCTCTTTGTGTTGTGGTTGAAAGAAAGTTGTGCAAAAATATATATATATATGATAAAATAAAAATAAAAGTGGCAATAAAAAGAGTGGCTCCGGCGAGAGAGAGAGAGGGATGGCTCCCGGTGTGGGATTTCTGGAGCTGTGTCACGTTCTTAATGGAAGCTCCCGAGTCCCCGAGATGTCGGTTTCTCGCCGGTGGCATCGGTGTCTTCAGGAGCACGGGGCAGGGCAGCAGGGGGGGGGGGGCAGCGGGGGGGGGGGGGGGGGCAGCGGGGGGCAGGGCAGCGGGGGGCAGGGCAGCGGGGGGGGGGCAGGGCAGTGTGGGGGCAGGGCAGGCAGGGCAGTGTGGGGGGGCAGGGCAGTGTGGGGGGGCAGGGCAGTGTGGGGGGCAGGGCAGCAGGGCAGTGTGGGGGCAGGGCAGGGAGGGCAGGGCAGTGTGGGGGGGCAGGGCAGTGTGGGGGCAGGGCAGCAGGGCAGTGTGGGGGGGCAAGGCAGGGGGGGGCAGGGCAGTGTGGGGGGGCAGGGCAGGGCAGTGTGGGGGGGCAGGGCAGTGTGGAGGGGGGCAGGGCAGTGTGGGGGGGCAGGGCAGTGTGGGGGGGCAGGGCAGTGTGGAGGGGGGCAGGGCAGTGTGGAGGGGGGCAGGGCAGTGTGGGGGGGCAGGGCAGTGTGGAGGGGGCAGGGCAGTGTGGAGGGGGGCAGGGCAGTGTGGGGGGGCAGGGCAGTGTGGGGGGGGCAGGGCAGTGTGGGGGGGGCAGGGCAGTGTGGGGGGGGCAGGGCAGTGTGGGGGGCAGGGCAGCAGGGCAGTGTGGGGGGCAGGGCAGTGTGGGGGGCAGGGCAGTGTGGGGGGGGGCAGGGCAGTGTGGGGGCAGGGCAGTGTGGGGGGCAGGGCAGTGTGGGGGGGCAGGGCAGCAGGGCAGTGTGGGGGGGCAGGGCAGGGGGGGCAGGGCAGGGGGGTGGGGTGCGGGGGTCTTCAGCTGTGCTTTGGGCAGTGGGGACTGTTTTGAAGCTGAGGGGCAAAAGCCAGTGTCCGCTCTACAGACTGAAGGTCATGTAGAGTCACCACCACCATCACCACCACCACCACCACCACCACCATCATCATCATCACCACCACAGGCAACAACACAAAGGATTATTAACTTCTTTATTTGGAAGGCGAGATTTTTGCTTCCCTTTCCCCCTCCCCATCACCACACACAATCCTGCAGCCCTCTCCCCCCCCCACTCCCTCTCTCCCTCTCTCTCTCCCCCTCCCTCTCTCCCTCTCTCCCCCTCCCTCTCCCCCCTCTCTCTACCCGCTCACCCGGCCCCGCAGCGAGGAGCAGCTGATAAGCGGATGTGTTTTGCATGAGTTCTGCACCGAATGGGCGCAAAAAACGCCCCAAATCGTCTGGCTCCATCTTCCAGATCGGCGAGACGACGAAGCGGCAGCAGCTGCTGCAGCTGCAACTCACAGAGGCTGAACCCACCGACAGCTCCGGGAGCATCGCTCAGCCCCTCAGAGCACTCGGGGAGTGCAAGATGGTATGTTGCAAAAAAGGGGCGGGTGGAAGAGGAGGGGAGTGGGGGGGGTGTAGGGTGGTGGGGAGGGGGATAACGATTGCTTTGATTAATTCTTAGATTGATTGATGCGCACACACACACTCACACACACTCACACAGAGAGACACACTGCACACACACACACTGCACACACACCCATCACCAAACCTCTTCCATTTCTAATCGCGTGCAAACTGCACCCCCACCCCCCCCCCCCCACCCCCCCCCCTTGACTTGCAATGGGGTTCGGCGGCCTGAGCGATGATGAGTGAATTGCAATGTTAATCTGACGTGTCTATTTATGGACGGACTTATCTGGGGTTGTGGATTGCGAGTTCGGTGGTTGCACATTGAATGAAGCGCTGGAACACTGAGCGGAGTGAGCTCCTGGGGAGGAGAGGACACCATAGACTCCCCTCTCTCTCTCTCTCTCTGTCTCACACACCCTCTCTCTCTCCCTGACTGTGATCGATCTTCGTGGTTTTGCAAAGGGGGTTAGCAGTGTAAACAGAAGTCCGAGGGTTCAGGAGAGTGGGACGTGCGAACATGTTGCTATTTTGCACATTTGTTGCCGCTTGACTCGTCCCCAACCCGTTTGCATTGGTTGCATTTGACGTGAAACTCAGATGGAAGCTGAACAGGTATATCTATATATCTATATATATATATCTATATATATGCATAAGTTACATTATAAAGCATTCTGCGATCTTCATTTTGTTTGCTGGTGTAAAGTTGATTTGATTTGTTATTATCGTGTTGGGTGTATATCATTCTTTACGTGTGTGTGTGTGTGTGTGTGTACATCACAGTTGGATCTCAAGCTGTTTCCCCCAAACCATTTGCTTTGAATTCATTTTTCCTCTTATGCATTGCAAAGCGTATCCAGAAAAAAAATAAAACCCTAAACCCGTTCCCTCTTTGATTTCTTTAAAACAACTGGTAATTCCACAGTGACCGGAATCTGTTCTTACAGCTGGTGCAAGACTTCAACACACAAGTGGCTCTGTACCGTGAGCTGGTCATTTCCATTGGAGATGCCTCTGTGGACTGTCCCTCTCTTCGAGCCCAGATGCAAAAGACACGGATCAAGGGTTGTGAGATGGCACAAAACGCACACCAGAAGCTCTCAGCTATCTCAGGGTGAGTGTGTGAGTGTGTGAGTGAGTGTGTGAGTGTGTGAGTGAGTGAGTGAGTGAGTGCCTTTGGGTTTGATTGAGCGACATGGGAACCCGAAAGAGCAATTTGTTTTACTGTACTGTACTGTACAGCAACTCTGGGAATCTCCATTCGCTGCGACCCCCAACTCTGGACAACATTGTCCATCGGATTTTTAGTATTTGTGCTGCAAAGATGAACGTTTTTAGTGCATCCGTGTAATCCCTGTGCAGATGGAGAACTTGAATCGTTTCTAAGGGCTGAAATGATGCATTATACTGTAGAAGAGTGGGGCGTTTCAACAAACCCACATCCCTACCCTGGTCACTTGCTCTGTGCTCTGCTCAGCTTGTTCAGGTTTGTATAGGTTTACACAAAGGGTTTCTGCATTAATGATAATTGTTTTGTTACAACCAGTCGTAATGCATTGCAATGCTTTATTTCTACGAAATACTAAGCACGAATACCTTAATTAGTTATTCTTTGTTAAACCCCGAATGATAGAAAATTGATTTTATTTCAGCAATGAAGTTGAGTCTTTCTCACTTCCCCACCTCTCAATTCACCTTTGCGCCATGTACTATTACTCAGAAGGGGAAAAATGTTCACAATCGACTCGAGTTTTTATAAGATAAATGCACGAGAATAAATGGAGATTTCAATGACAGCAAGGTGGGGTTACTTTTACATTAGTAAAAATGAAATCTATTTAGAGTGAGTAAATCAGGACTGTAGCAGAGGTTCCAGCTTGAACCAACCCTCAGATTTTATAAACATTTCTTAAAGTGGGATGTTCTATCTTTCAGGTTTTATTGTGCTGCAGTGTTTTGTTAAACATCATTCTTGCATTTACAGCACACACACCGGTGCCCTCATTTTATTCTGAAACTGATGTTAACGTACCCATCTATGAAGATTTTCAGAATCAAATTAAATGGAATATTATTACTCTAAGAAACAACCGAAATTTATTTTGTTTCTGTTTCGAACAGTAAATTTCCCTAAATGTAGAGGACAATTGAGCTCAGTGGGAGCGTATTTTATTAACCCTAGATTTACAGTGCTATTTAAATTTCATTAGTTTAAGATAACAATTAATTTTCATAAGTGTACAACAAGTGCTGAAAAAATAACTTTTGAAGAATTACTTATAAAGTTGTAGGAAATACCAAGTGTGAATACCTTAATAGCTATTCTTTGTTGAACCCAAAACAATAGAAAATCCATTTCTATCAATGAGGAAGTTGAGTCTTTTTCATTTTCCCATTTATCAGTTCACTACATGTTGGAGGAGAACATGTTTGTGGAGTCCTGTAGTTCAGTAGTTAGAGCACTCGACTTGCAAGCGAGAGACCTGGATTCTATTCCCAGCAGCGTGAAATGTTGGGCAAGTTTCCTTACTCCACAAGCCTCAGTTTACCGAGCAGTAAGTAGGAACCCGGTTGTTAGTCAATTGGTGGATCACTTTTCTGGGCATAATAATCCCTCAAAAAAAATGTGGTCACGCAGTCCAACACTGTTTGTGGGACATTGCTGTGCGCAATTAGCTGCCACGTTTCGCCCCACAAATATACAGTCAATTCACTTTACAGTATATTCTGTGAAGCACTTTGAGACATCTAGAAGACATGAAAAGTGCTATATCAAATCGAAAGATTATTTTATGTACATTATATTTCATGTTACAGTTGATTTGGTGCAAATTACCTTATTGCCAAACATAAAATATAATGGGCTTCCTGCTTCTGAAAAGTCATCCCTTGGCATTTGAAGCTAGACAACTTGGAGAATCACATCACTAGTGCTGCTCATTATCATCAGGATAACTGTATTTACACTGGAACTTACTTAACCAAAGCATTTTAAAAGAACTCAGGCAGTCTGCTCAACGACTTTTAAGTTCAAAGTGGGAAAAAAAGACCTAACTATTTCATTGCCTCTTTGCTAACATTACAAATGTCACTGTCAGTCAAAAGCTGGTGAGCAGAACCTAACAGATGCGTGTATAATGATCCACTGTTTCCTTTCCCTGATCCAAGAACAATGAAAGTAGGCGGCATAACACAAATGCACGCTTCCATTGCTCACAGAAATGGCCCAGCGTATAACTCAACAATATGACAGGCATAAAAAGTAATCAAAACAATCTGGGAGTAACAGATATCACATCTGGATAGTGAGAGTGCTGAACTGTTTCAAATAATAGGTGCTGTCTTTCAAAATGTTTGTGGTTAAAATTGTAGACATTTCATGCATTATTTCTGAACAAATCTCAGTATCCTGATTTGTTACTGTACTGAATTCTCTTCGCAATAATGTTTGTGTGTTGAGGGAGTTGAAGTGTTTATGTTACCACTCTAAAAGGTATCCGAGAATCAGAAGTGAAGACCAGAAAAGCATATTCATTTTAAAGCTGTTCTTTTATATATAAAAAAGTTTTACTGCTCTATATGTTGCACCACTTTACAGGGCATTAAAAACCTGTGTGAAGGTTTTACATTAAGTGCTGTGATACTTTTTATTGGACCAGTGTAGGTATTCATGCAAACAAGCTTTCAGATCGGCTTCACTAGATGGGTGACACATCTGACTAAGTCAAGAATTAGAAAATGCAGAATTCCATTGGTCTTTCATAAATTGTTTAAATATTTTCCATTCTTTCTTGATTTGGTAAACTATAACTTTTTAAAAAATGTGTATTTTAACTTTCCTGATTTGTGACCTAATGCAAAGAAATACAATATATATATATATAAATTTATATATTCACAATATATATCACCCATAAAATGCACAGTCACTACACTTTACAGTATTTCCTCTGAAGCGCTTGAGACATCTCAATGCCAATTTGTACTTAATTATGAAGAGTTTTGTGGTGTAATTCTGCCCCCACTGAGAGTTGACACAACCAGAATTAATTCTTCAAAGAACCTTCACTGCCAGCAGGAAGAGAAGACTTTCCAAAAAGCTTCCGTTGAATTTATATTCATTTATTTTTGGTCAGCCGGGTGTCCTTACACATGCGGAAACCCATCACTATGCTTAAGAGTATTCAAACCAAACAGAGAATTCCACGCATCCCACCTGCACATGGAAATCCCAGCGATAGATTATTGGAATGGAATGCACACTCTCAGTTACATTCAGATCCCAGAAGTGAAAGGACAGTGTAGTCAATCCACTAGGAAATTCAAGGCCCTTTTTATTTAAAGTTACATTTTTTAAAAAAAAAATCTGTTATAATTAATATTTCAGAAAATATACACCTGTAAAAATATACCTTTAACAAATGATTAATTTCTTGCATATATGAGGTTACGAAAATAACATTTGAATTGTGAAAGAACACAGAATTTTAAAAAAATCTTTTATTTGAGAGCTAAAATATTCAGGAGATAATTCAACATTTAGCAGAGCAATGATAATTGAATGTAACCATATACCACTCTTATTTATTGTGAACTTGAGACTGGTAAGTGGTTTTACTTATCCAGACTTGATCTTAACAAGGCTTTGGTGACTCTTATGGCTGCAATAGAATTTGAGCCATGGATTTTTTTTCAGACTACATGGCAGTGTCATGCGTTTTAAAAAGGAAAGGTGTTAAGTGCGGTTCCTGAGATCTGTTGCTTGCCAATCACAATACACTGTATCACACTCCTGAACATGAACAATATTTTTAATAGTTGTAAAATCTGTTCAAATAAAATGGATTTTTTTAATGATTGTGTGGTAGATTCTGTAGCCTCAAAAAATCAATTTAAGCTGTTCTTTGAGTTTGCGATCATTGTGATGTGGAAGTATAATTAGTTATTTCCACAATTATGTCTCCATAAGACATAAAAATAGAAAGTCTCAAATAGAAACCCGTAATAACAGGAGTTAGGAAGGCCTTGTAATTATGAAGGTCTTTCGCTTGTGCAGAAAATAAATGATATTTTTAGCTCTATTTTATGCCTTCTAAATCCCAGTATTTTATGTAATAAAACATCTAAAATGAAATGTTGAATTAAGGCAGAATACATGATATTTCATTTATCTAATATATGTAGGACGGCAAAACTGTATTACACCACCTCTACAGGTACAATTGAGAGGTTACATTTCCAGGATAAAGCTACTATGGTAAGGGGTGTCGCTTAAGGTGCTACTAAACAACCAGTAAACCTTCTTCATGTTGTTTTTCTTTAAAAGATTTTACTGCTGGTGTAAGAGCTCCATCTATAGGGAGGTATTAAATTAAGCAACAGGGTACAGATAGAAAATATGCTATCAGTATTTCTAAAGCAACAACACACTACCCCAGTTTCTAAAACATGAACAAGTTACCCCAATCCAAATAATTACAAGTTCAATTTTAAAACAAATTTCTTCCATGAATTCCATTAGTTAGCATTACTGATATTCACAGTAACAGTAAACATTTTAGGCGTTAGTAAGATTTTGGCCCATTTCGCCTACCCATTGAATTTGTTACACTGTTTGTTCAATATGTCTAATTATCTTTAGATTGAATAAATGTGAATGTTTTTAGATCACAGTAACTTGTCTGCTTTAAGACTATTTTGTCTTAAGATTTAAGATTGCTCAGAATTGTGTCTAATTCTTAAATTCAGCGCTAATTTGAAAGTTGGATCTTTAAGAACTGGAAAAACGCAACTTCCAAATGAAGGCTGATTTTTTTCATAAGTTTGTGACGATCTTATATTTTAAGATAAAATAATCATATGGTTGAGAGTAGATGGAATTTCAGACCTCAGGACTGGCAGCAGAGATCAGAATGCTGGAATAAGGTAGGATTGATATTCCAGAAGAATGATTTTAAATGGGCCAAAGTTCCTCTTTATAATTTCTTGTTCCACCATCTGTGCTGCTATTTTGCCCAGCACCATGGTACGTCCTTCCAACATGAAAGGCGCTATACAAATGTAATTTGTTGTTGTTATTGTTCCACAAGTCTATCACCCATGTCTCCTGCATTTCCTATACTCTTTTGAAGATATGATTTGATGTTCTTGAACTTTGTACATGTCAGAAAAAATTACCTGACTTCAAATTTTCTAAACCCTTAATGAACTCAAATTTTTCTATCAAAACCCCCACCCCTCTGCAGTTTATTTACAAGTTACTTTTCTGTGCTTTAAAGTTTTCTAAAATTCAAAGCAAGTGTATGCAGCTTCGTAGCACTTTTATACATACTTTATGGGAAAAATGCCAACTTGTTTTTTGATTATTCCGGTATCTGACTCGTGCAAAAAGCCATCACCATGCTTAAGAGTCTACAACTCAAACTATTTAGAGTTTCTCTTATGTAAAGTTTTATTTATCTGGTGTAGAATATGCACTCTTTCCAAAAGGACATCCCCTGCTTCCCTAAGCCTGGAGTGTTGTGGCATAGGATGGCAACAAAGGTTTGCAGACCCCAAAGTGTGCATTGAGGTACTGCTAGAGTTTAACCAGCTAAATGTGTAGTGTTTCATTGCAAATGTCATTTCTATTTACCTAATTCCAGAGAGCATGAGGGGCACAATGGTGAGAGCCAAAGCTTGGGGACACTAGAATGTTCATTTAGGGTACTGCTGGAGTTTAACCAGCTAAAACTACATAGTTTCCCACTGTCTGGTGAGCTTCCCACTGCTTTTCCAGATAGGATCACCTACTTTTGGGGCTTTAGCTTGCAGGGTTAATTGGTGAGAAGAATCCTGCCATCACTAAATTGTCTGCTCCCCGTAGTCCTGCTGATGAACTAAGTAGGAGGTCAGTCAACAGTGAACTGAAGATCTGGCTGGCTCAGATGTCAGACTTCTGAGACAGAGGATTAATTCCAATATTTCATTGTCAGGCACATTAACATGAAGCCAACCAACCTCAAACAAATAAACAAAGAAACTCTGCATATTTTATTCTGAAAGAGGAAAGTGTGGAAAGGTAAATTTGTGATTAAAAGGAGTACCTGATGTAAGAAAGCTTTCCCTTGGGGTATTCAATCTCCCTTATTAAATAAAAGGACATGCAAAGTTATTTTCTTTGCTGTGCTTTACCAGAATAATTTCCATTTTCAGTATACCTTATGGAATAAAATGTAAATATGTTTTAGGCTACAGCACAATTGTGTTCTGAAGATGGTGTAACACAGGTATTGTGTCAAAGCTGCAGAATGTGGATATTTGTGGAAAGTAAGACTGTCCCTGCTGGTCACATCTGTGAGAAGTGCTTGTGTCTTGAGTCACTCTGGCTCAGGGTTTTTGACCTGGAGTGCGCATTAGAGACCCTCTTCGACGCCTAAGGGAGGGGGAGGAATATTTGGACAGTTTACTACAGAACATAGCCACGCCACATAGCAAGGTACAGGAACAGGAATGTGAGATTGATAGCCAGGAGGGTAGCATTTACTTAGTAGAGGCAGAGAAGGAGGCACTGGTACTTGCTATATTGGATGAGGGAGAAGTCTGTGAGGAAGGAGGCCTGAATACAAATCAAAACACCTTAGAGCAGAGGGCAGTGTAAGTGGGGGAGGAGCAGAATAGAAACGTTGTAGTTTTTGGGCATGAAATAATTAAGGAGATCGAGGGTATCCTTTGCAGTCGAGATTGAGAGTCCCAGAGGACGTGTTTTCTTCCCGGTGCCAGGGAAGGGATATTTCAAAGCAGCTGGAAAGGAACTTGGAAAGTGAGGGGAAAGAACCAGTTGTTGTCCATGCTGGAACCAATAACATAGGAAAAAGCAAAAAGGAGATCCTGCCAAGGGGGTATCAAGAGCAAGGGGTTAAATAAAAAACAGGACCTCGAAGGTGGTAATCTCTGGATTGCTACCCGAGCCATGTGCAAATTGCCATAGAGATAAACAGATCAGGGAAATGAATGTGTGGCTGAAAGATTGGTGTGAGAAGGAG
Source organism: Callorhinchus milii (assembly GCF_018977255.1). NCBI lineage: Eukaryota > Metazoa > Chordata > Chondrichthyes > Chimaeriformes > Callorhinchidae > Callorhinchus > Callorhinchus milii. The sequence goes on along the minus strand of NW_024704742.1, from coordinate 120,593,729 downwards.
GGGTTCCATTGTATGGGACCTGGCACCAGTACCGGGACAGGAATGAGCTGAACTGCTGGGATGGGCTGCACCTGAACAGGGCTGGGATCAAGATACTAGCGAAAAGGATAAATAGGACTGAATAAAAACCTTTAAACCAGTGGGTGGGTGGGGGGGGTGTTGGTGGTTGGAAACCAAAACATAAGGCAAAAAGAGGATATGAGCAACGGTCAGAATACAAATAGTGATAAAGATAACATAAATACTAAAGGAAAGAAAAAGCTAATAGGAAGTTATCACAAAAGGTCTAACAAATCAAAAAGTGTGAGAAGAACATCGTCAGGGAGTATAGGCATGTTGGGGACAGTTATCTAATTAAGAGTTATGTATACAAATGCATAAGAAATAAACCAAGTGAGCGAGAAGCACAAATTCAGCTTAAAGGGTATGATGGAGTAGCGATTACAGAGATCTGGTTACAAGCTGGGCAGGACTGGGAGCAAAATATTCCAGGCTATAAGATCTTTAGAAAAGACAAGGACATTGGGAAAGGAGGAGGAATAGCAATATTGATAAAAGACACTATTACAGCAGTGGAAAGCAAAAATTTCAGTAAGGGCGAACAGGTAGTGGAAACTCAAAGGGTAGAATTAAGGAACAGCAAATGAGGTAAAACTCTGGAATAGAAAGGAAGGAATGGAAAGTTTTATATCCAAGTTTGCAGATGACACTAAGCTAGGAGGCTCAGTAAGTTGTATGGGTGGGAATAGGAAATAGGAGTCTGAAATGCTGTACACTGTCCAGCGTCTTGGGACATCCTCCCAACGTGAAAGGCGCTATACAAATATGTTGTTGTTGTTGTAGGAAGTTACAAAGGGACTTAAACAGATTAAATTAATGGGCAAAGCTGTGGCAGATGGAGTTCAATGTAGAGAAGTGTGAGGTCGTCCACTGTGGACCAAAATAAGATGAAGCAGAATATTTTCTTAATGGGGAGAAATTAAAAACTGTATAGGAGCAAAGAGATTTGGGTGTCCATATTCACAAATCACTAAAAACTAGTTCTCAGGTGCAAAAAGTAATCAAAAAGGCAGATGGAATGTTTGCCTTTATCTCAAGGGGCCTGGAATACAAAGGGGAAGAAATGATACCTTAGCTGTATAGAGAGTTAGTCAGACCCCCCATCTGGAGATTGCATTCAGTTTTGGGCATCTCAGGAAAGATATATTGGCCCTGGAGGGGGTGAAGCGCAGGTTCACCAGAATGTTACCAGGCCAAAACGGGGTTAAGTTACGAGGAAAGGCTGCGTAAACTGGGATTGTATTCTCTTGAGTTTAGAAGGTTGAGTTGTGATTTGATTGAGGTATTTAAGATAATAAAGGAATTTGACAGGATAGATAAAGAGAATCTATCCCTCTGGTGGGGGATTCCAAAACAAGGGGCCATAGACCTAAACCAGGCCATTTAAGAGTGAAATCAGGAAGCATTTTTTAACTCAAAGGGTGGTAGAAATCTGGAATTCTCTCCCCCAAAATGCTGTGGATGATGGATCCATCCACACCTTCAAGAGTGAAACTCCGCTCCCCGATCACCCCAGTCCTTGCCAGACTGCACTGGCTGCCTATCCCAGAGAGGATTGATTTCAAGGTCCTCACCCTCGTATTTCAAGTCCCTGCACTCCTCTGCACCCCCCTACCTCTCTGACCTCCTCTCTCCTCAGCACAGTACTCGTTGCCTTTGTTCCTCCGGGTCCACCGCTCCACCCTCGGCGGCCGTGCCTTTAGCCACTATGCCCCGAGGCTCTGGAACTGCCTTCCTCACTCCCTTCGTCTCGCTCCCTCCCTTCCTATTTTCAGGTCTCTACTGAAGACCTTTCTTTTTGACCGCGCCTTTGGTCACCTTCCCACCCCTCCCCCTGGCTCGGTCCCGGGATCCTAAACTGTAAAGCGCTCTGAGACGCGTTCCGGCGTGGAGGGCGCTATATAAATCCAAGTTGTTGTTATTGTAGTGAGGTTGATAGATTTTTGTTAGGTCAGGGTATGACGGGATATGGGGAGAAAGTGGGAAATTGGAATTGAAAGGATTAGTTGAGGTATAGATCAGCCATGATCTAATTAAATGGCAGAACAGGCTTGAAGCCTCCTCATGTTCCTATGTTCCTAATCGAAGGGTATGGTGGAAGGGAAAGTTAGGAATAGGTGTGGAATATAAACACCAGCACCAACTGGTTAGACCAACTGGCCTGGTTCTGTGCTTTACATTCTTTGTAACTTTTGTAGAGACACAACAAAAACAAAATTACATTTGTAAAGCGCTTTGCACATCGGGAGGATGTCCCAAGGCTCTGAATAGTCAGGGATCAGGACCCGAGCGTGGGGAGTGGGGCAGGGTTGGGATCAGGGAGGGCAGAGAGGTAGGAGATCGGCTGAAGGCACGGTCGAAAAGGAGAGTCTATATTATGCCTTGAAGTAGGCAAGAGAGGGGGCAAGGTGAAGGGATTGTGTGGTGGTGAACAGTAACTAGTAAGCTGTACCTAAGCAACAACTATTGCAGTAGTTAGAACATTAGTGTTCTGAAATACCCAAGTGCTGTAATAATATATACAAAAGTCAACATCTGGTATATTTAAATATGTTGCCACATGTAAATAGTAGCAATGCCTTTACTATATTCACATAGTAAACAGTCAATTGTAATATACAAGAGAATGAATTAAGAACTTATTATGAAAGAAAGGCTATAAAGATGTTTGTAGAATATATTGTATACAGGATTGCTCTGTACATAAAAGTGTTAGCATGTTATAAACATATCACACTAAGTTGTGTTTTAAACATCATGGTAATTGAAGAAAAATCAGTACCCATTTAGCAGAGATTTACATCTTTTTCTCAGTAAACAATATAGAACCATCAGATTAGTAAGAATACAGACTGTTTAAAACCTGTGATCTTCTCGTTTCTTCATTATCTCATTCAATGAACCAAGTAAGTCAATGATTGCATAGCTTTTACTTATATGAATAGTCTTCAGTCTTGAATTGTTGCACTTATAATAATAATCCTTGCATTTGATATAGCGCTTTTTACGTCTTTGAGACGTCTCAAAGCTCTTCACAGAATATGCTGTAGCAGCCAATTGCGCACAGCAGTGTCCCACAAACAGTCGTTTGCACATCATTTTATTGTTTCCACCCCGAGCTTGGGTGCTTTTCACAGAGTCTGTAGCTCAGTGGTTAGAGCGCTCGCCTTGCAAGCGAAACACCTGGGTTCAATTCTAGGCAGGGCGAAACCTTGGACAAGTTTCCTTACTCCACACTCCTAATAATAAGTCATGTGGAGTCCTGTAGCTCAGTGGTTAGAGCACTTGCTTTGCAAGCGAGAGACCTGAGTTCAATTCCAGGCAGGGCGAAACCTTGGGCAAGTTTCCTTACTCCACACACCTAATAATAATCCCTCCAAAAACAATAATAAATTGGTCATTTTCAATCTACGACTGTTTGTGGGACATTGCTGTGCGCAATAGGCTGCTGCGTTCGCCCACAAATATACAGTCAATTCACTTTACAGTGTGTTCTGCGAAGCGCTTTGAGACGTCCTCCCGACGTGAAAAGTGCTATATCAAATGCGAGGATTATTATTATTATAATCCCTCCAAAAAAACAATAATAAATTGGTCATTTTCAATCCACAACTGTTTGTGGGACACTGCTGTGTGCAATTGGCTGCCGCGTTTCACCCACAAATATACGGTCAATTCACTTTACAGTATATTCTGTGAAGCGCTTTGAGACGTCTAGAAGACGTGAAAAGCGCAATATAAAATGCAAGGATTATTATTACTATTATTAGAGCGAGGATGTCCCAAAGCTCTTAAGAGTTTTTGTACATCCTCCCTACGTAAAAGGCGCTATGTAAATGTGTATTGTATTTATATATAGAGAGAGAATCTTTGTAAAGGGCGATAACAGAGTGCTATTCACAATCGAGATTGAAAAGAGTAGAAGAGAAATAAATCAAGAAGTGAGTACATGAGGGAGAGGGGAATAGGAGAGGAGATTAGGAGAGCTGGAGGCTTATAAGGAGAATAAATCTTGGCATGGACTATTGCACCCAATAGCATGTTTTTGTGCTGTAATATTCTAGGGGATTTTATGTCATTGATGCCAAACTTGGTTTTCAAAAACCTGTAGATTGTGGGTGGAAGATTACAGATAATCATTTTTTTTGGGTGGGTTGGGATTTGTTGGCCAGGACACCAAGAGAAACTCCCTTCTCTTTTTCGGAAAGTGCCATGGGATCTTTAACATCCACCTGAATTAGACAAATATTTGGAAAGGGAAAGTATAAAAGGGAAAGACTTGGTGATATTAAACAAATCGCTCTCGCAGAGAGCTGGTATAGGCACAAAGGGTCATGGGCTTCTTCTGTCCTGAAAAAAATCTTTGATGAGCTGAAGCAGCAGTTCAGATGCTGCAAATTGGCTTTAAATTTATAAACACAAAATAAAAACAAAAAGCTAAACATTAATGATCATCATATTACATAATATTCCCACTGTCCAATCTCACACATGAAGAATGGCCATTTGGGTTAGATATCCCAGCATATGTTCATACCTTCAGGACAAGAGGAAAGAAAGGAGGGCAACCAAAATGATTGAGTGGATGGCAGGACTAGACTACAAGGAGCGATTAGTCAAACTGGTCATGTTCACACTGGAGAAGAGAAGGTCGCAGGGTGATATGATTACGGTCTTTAGGATTCTGAAGGGACAAGATAACTTAGACCATGATAAGCTGTTTTATCTTGCACTGAACAGTAGAACCAGTGTACACGGCCTCTGATTGAAAGGGGGGTAAATTCAGAACAAATCTGTGGAAACTACTTCTTTGAGCGAGTAGTAAATGTGTGGAACAGGTTCCCTAGGAAGATGGTGGAAGCAGAAACTGTTGTTTGTTTCAAGAATAAGTTAGATTTCTGTTAGAAAATAATATCTCGGTATACAATATATATAGATTGGGACATGGCATGTCAAGCGACTGCCAGGATGGTGGAAGGTGAACTGGATGGACTTCTTTTACCTAGCAAATTTTTATGTTAGGAGAAAATTGGCCAAAATAAATTTGATTATAAATAGATTTCAGGTCTCATTGTTTAGCATATTTCTCAATATCCTCTTTCCAGTTATTCAAATTATTGATTTAATTAGCTTACTTCAGAGCAAGTTTGTCCCATGTTTTAGAATTATTCATATGGTTACCCCCTTTACACTTTTGTCCATCCTTAGTGATAACGTAAATAATTCAGCTAGTCAGAATATTGTATAATATCTGGAAAATGTCTGAGAACCTGCCAAATGGATCACGTACATAATTAATGGAAAACTTTGAGGTAAAAAGAAAAACGGAATCTACTTAAAAGAGGAGCTATCACAGCCCAAGATTTCAAGATTGTATTATGGATAGATACTCATGCAAATTGTATTCTATAAAGTAACATAAAAGCAAAGATGTCACAGAGACAATTATTTACATTGTATTATGTTCATTACACCTAATGTAAAATTCATGACATTATTATTTAAAGCAATCTACTTTCTAACAATAGCTGGAACTTGAATAACCTATAAGATTCTTGTTAATTGGAAGCTCACAAGCCATGATATTTTACAGTGAACGTTGGGGAGAAAAAACCTTTAATTATATTCTGGAAAATCTCTTAGAGCGTTTTCATAGTGTCTTAGAACATTTGTTTGATCAGTTCACGTTTAATTTAGGTTTAATAAGAAATTAGCTAATCTTCTAAGCTTTTTCAGACTGATGACTGTTAACAGCAGTGAGTGAACAAGGGTGCATACCAAACTAAAATTATGTAAAATAAATGCCTCTACATTTGTCACTGTTGTACATGGGGCAAGCTTATGGTTTCCAGAAACTGGTCAATTTACAGAGAGATAATAATGTATTTCACAGAATTATAGAATTATACAGCCCAGAAGGAGGCAATTCGGCCCATCCTGTCTGTGTCCGCTCTTTGAAAAGAGCTATCCAAATCATTCCCGCTCCCCTGTTCTCTCACCATAGCCCTGCAAACTTGTCCTCCCCAAATAATTATCTACTTCTCTCTTAAAAGTTGTTGTTGAATGCATTCCAGATCCGAACAACTCACTGTGTGAAAAAAATTCTCCTCACCTCCCCTCTGTTTCTTTTAATGACTATTTTAAATCAGTGTCCTCAGGTTACGACCCACCCGCCAGTGGAAATAGTTTCTCCTAGTTAACCCTGTCGAATCCTCTCATAATTTTGAAAACTTCTATTAAGTCTCCTCTTAACCTTCTCTGCTCCAAGGAGAATAATCCTAGCTTCTCCAGCCTCTCCTCATAACTGAAGTCCCTCATTTCTGGTACGATCCTGGTAAATCTCCTTTGCACCTTCTCCAATGCCTTGACATCCTTCCTAAAGTGTGCTGCCCAGACTAAACACATTACTCTGAGGCCTAACCAGTGTTATATAAAGGTTCACCATATCTTCCTGACGTGTGTATTCTATGCCCCTATTTATAAAGCATAGTATTCCATATACTTTTTTAACAGTTTTATCTACCTATCCTGCCACCTTCAAAGATTTACTGATATGAACCCCCAGGTCTCTCTGTTCCGTCATCCCCTTTAAGATTGTATCATCAGCTTATATCGCCTCTCCTCATTCTTCCTCCAAAAATGTATCACTTTGCATTTCTCCACATTAAACTTCATCTGCCACGTGTCTACCCATTTTACCAGTCTGTCTATGTCCTCTTGCAGTCTTCTTCTATTCTCCTCATCTATTATTACTCTTCCTAGCTTAGTATCATTTGCAAACTTGGAAATTGTATACAATAATAATAATCATCCTTGCATTTGATATAGCATCTTATCACGTCATTGAGACATCTCAAAGTGCTTCACAATGTACTATAAAGTGAATTGACTGTATATTTTGTGGGCAAAACTAGGGGCAAGTTTTCCTACTCTACACGCCTCTGTTCACCTAGCAGTACGTAGGAACCCAGTTGTAAGTTGATTGGTGGATCACTTTTACGGGGGTAATAATCCCTTTAAAAAAATGATAAATAATAATAATGTGGTCACTCAATCCACTACTTTGCGGGAAACAGCTGTGTGCAATTGGCTGCTGCATTTTGCCTAAAAAATATATATATTCATTTTACAGTATGTTTTGTGAATCGCTTTGAATCGTCTCAAAGACATGATAAGGTGCTATATCAAATGCAAGGTTATTATTATTATATACTAGCAAAACATTTTTACTTTTTGGTGCACAAGAGAGATGCAGATGAAGGATTTTTCACCCATTTAATCTCAGCTTCAGAATATCTGCTTTAGATGACTCAATACGGTAACAAACTGTTTCTTAAATAAGTCCAGTACCCTAATCTCTACCACATTTCCTAGCAACCTGAGTTACTTTAAGTTTGCAAAGACGAGCCCAGTTTTAGTTTACCTTATTTTTATTACTGCGTTCTGTAAATATTTATTTATTATCCTATATTCTTCTGGAACTCCTGTCAGTTTGATGTTATTTCTACAAAATACCCAGTCACTATGCTTTACAGTGTTTCCTGTGGGCACATCCTCCTGATGTAAAGGCTCTATAGTAAACTTAAGGATTATTATTTTAATGGGTCTGATTCTCAAGACTTTTGCTTTTAGAATTGTGGTCTTTTTTGTTGCCACTTAAGGAGTAAGCTCCTCCACTTGGCTTACTCAGATTCCATGTCAAAGTTAATGCCTGTTTAATATCTACCTGTTATTCAGAGTTCCATTGTTTTCTGAATGTAAGAACAAAATAACTCCTTTAGGATTATCAATTATTATTTGAAGACCATTGCCTTAGCAAATTGTAGCTACAGGATTACTGGATGGCATCTTTGGCTCCATTCCATTGTCAACAGGGCGGGTTCTTAATACTGATATCTGCAAATGGTATAATTTTACTTTGCATTTCATCAGAAGTATATTGCTGTTTAGGTTGAATGTTTTTAGTAAAAAAAATTGTTAACATGTATCAGCTCAGCAGAGCGTAAACTCACATAAACTTCTAACAGTTGGGACTGCATCCAGTTAGAGGATTGGGAAATCTTGACTGAAATGGAGATGAAGTTAAAGAACAGTTAAAGATAGGAAACAAAAACAAAAGTCACTGGGAACACTCAGCAGGTCAGGCAGCATCTATAGGTTCTGATGAGGGTCATGGACCTGAAACGTTGACTTTCCTTTCTTCATAGATGCTGCCCAACCTGCTGAGTGTTCCCAACGACTTCTGTTTTTGTTTCAAATTTCCAGCATCTGAGTATTTTGTGTTTTTTTTAAAGATAGGGTTTGTTCTTGTTACCCTATGCGATTGCAGTTGAAAGCTCTACCACATATTCCATACTGAAATAAAATAAATATTTTCAATAACTACACAATTAAGTGACTATCTTGTAAATCTTTGTAAAATCATTAAAATGCAGTCCCAAATACTTGGATACATTTTCTCACATATTCCTTTTTCTACAATAATTACATTCGTTTCATGAGAGTTAGATTCTGGATAAAGAGCTAAACAAAAAAGATGTGCTTTGTGCTGATGCCAAGAAAGGCCTGTCTGTGCCTGTGCCTTGCGCTTTGTATTCTAACCTGATATGACCGATGGAGATTGTTGACGTTGCTTCAGCAGCACTCTTACGTTGCTGATTTAAATGCTCCCGTTAAAATGTTTTGCTGTTTGATTTTTTTAACAAATATTTGAATACATGATTTGTAGGGTCAGCAAATCTTAGGGGAGCAATCCCTAAATATAGATTTACTCTAATTTCTTACTTTTAGAAGATCTACAATTTGGCAAATTGTTGAATTCAATCGTAAATTGAAGCCTGTTTTCTGTTATTCTTAAATTTAGGCTATATTTAAGAATTTGCCAAATACCTAATATTCTGAAATGCCAAGAAAATATAATAAATTCTACCTGGAATTTCTCTATTTTAGAGAGATTTACTCAATTTTCTTGAAATTTGGCAAATTCTTAAATACAGCCTTAATTTAAGAATGACAGAATCAGGCTTCAATTTTCAACTGAGTTCAACAATTTGCCAAATTATAGATGTTCTAAAAAGTAAGAAAACAGTATATCTACAACCAGGTGGGATTTTTCTCCCACTGTATGCTCTACCATTTTAATTGTGAATTTACTTTTATTTAACTTACCAGAATAAATGTTCTGTCATTCCATAAATATACATTTTATTTTATTTAAAAAATGCAGTATGCATCCTTTTTTTAATGAAAATTAGCAATTAGCTAATCCAATTAGCAATGTTACAAGTTCAGAACTTGGCCTTTAGTGAACCACAATATAGACAGGGAATCCGTCGCATATCATTCAAGTACAACTCACTTTTTCAAACTAGAAACTTATTCATGATATGCACTGTTAATCTTGTGTTGCAGACCTGAAGATGGGGAAATCCATCCAGAAATTTGCAGGCTTTATATCCAGCTCCAGTGCTGCCTAGAAATGTATACAACAGAGATGCTGAAATCCGTCTGCCTGCTGGGGTCCCTTCAGCTTCATCGGAAAGGTAATATAATCTTTCAACACTTTGTTAAGGTCTACATAGGAGCTAGCCTGCATCAGTAAATTTACCAAGATTGGTGGCTGAGTATATCTTATTCTCTACACGCTGGCTTGTTCCCTCCTGCTGCTCTGTAAGATAGTGACAATGCTCTGTCCTTCATTGCAGCTCTCAATTCTTCAACTCAGTCGTTCTCTATGCCATTCAGTATAAATTGAGATGATTTGATGAAACCGTTCCTACATGATCAGGACTGCAGTCCTGCTAATTCACTCATTAGGATTGACAATCACTGATTGTGAGTCTTCTTTGATGCACGTTACTCTTTGATTGAAGATAACTCTGGATGTTCAATGGATTTGAAATCTGTGTCATTTGCTGATTTTAAATCCTTTCAGTCCTTTTAGTTCCATGATGTTCACAGATCTGGTGCTACTGTGCTATTTGCTACATTACGGGTATATACGGTATCTGATGTGCTACTTATCACCTATTATAGCAATCGGATACCACATATTGCCCCTCATCTAAATAACATCTACTATGACAGATTATGAAATGAAAGCAATGTATATAGTGCATAATTCTCGTCAATGTGCATGTCACAAATTTATGATTGTCTGCCTTACCCTATCAGTGGCCCCTTTGTTTTGCCTTATTCTTACCTGTTTGTCCCTCATCCCCTCCGGTCCACCATTAGCAGCCATGCTTTCAACCACTAAGCCCTGAAGATTATGGAACTCAATCCCTCTGTCTTGCCCCATTCTTTCCCTCATTTAGATCAAGACTGAAGACCTTCCTCTTCGACCGTGCTTACGGTCAATTCCCCCCCTCCCCCCCCCCGGCTCGGTGTCAGGCTCCGCCAATGTTAAGTACTCCAAGACTCTATCCACGTAAAGGGTGCTATATAAATGCAAGTTGTTATTATTCTTTCCCCATAACATATATTTGGGGGAAAATTCAACCCAGCTCTAGATTTACTCTATTTATGCAGCATTTTGGAACATTCAGAATTTGGCAAATTTGGGTGTTCAGTCTTAATTTTGAAGTCGGGTTTCTGTAGTTATGAAAAGAATTCACGGAAAACATGCTTCAATATTAAGGCTGTATTTAAGAATCTGCCAGATTTGAGACGTTCAAAAACTCTATATAAATAGAGAAAATCTAGACCCAGGTGGAATTTCTCCCCAGTTATTGCTTGACTATATTCAAATAATCTTGAACTTTATTTAAAGTGTTACTATAAATTGTAATCTTCAGTTATTTCTTTAACAATGTTTAAATTCTATAGTTAAAATGAGTATGAATTACTTTCATTGCATCCACTTTTTTTAATTTTAAAGGAAAGGATTCTTCAGCAGTATTAGACAGTAAAATGGAAGAAAGTTCCCAGGCTCCAATTTTAGAAGAAGCATCATCATCAACTCTGCAAGATCTACAACAGTATTCTTGGCATGTTTCCACAGATATAGAAAACACTGAAAGGTTAGTGAAGGGTATTGTTCTGTTATCATTGCAATTTGTCCTGTAGATTAGTGTGGAGTTCTGTAGCTTAGTGGTTAGAGAACTCACCTCGCAAGGAAGAAGACCTGGGTTCGATTTCCAGCAAGGCGAAACATTGGGTAAGTTTCCTTACTCCACATGCCTCTGTTTATCTAGCAATAAGTAGGAACCTGATTGTTAGTCAATTGACAGATTGCTTTTATGGGGATAATAGTCCCATCAAAAAAATAATAATAATTTGGTCACTCAATCCATGAATGTTTGCGGGACAATGCTGTGCGCAATTAGCTGCCGCATTTCAAAAATTATATTTTGTGAAGTGCTCTGAGACGTCTCGAAGATGTGATAAGGCGCTATATCAAATGCAAAGATTATTATTGTTACTATTATACTTTCTATATTTGCATTATTTCATTTTGTTTTCCAGAGACATACGAGAAATGAAAAATCTTGTGAGCAAACTCAGGGAGACTATGCCTTTACCATTAAAGACCCAAGGTAAGGAGCATCTTGCTTCAAGCTTTACTCACAGTATATTTTAAGATACTTCTGAACAGATTAATTGCGATTGCACAATCAAGAACAACTTGCATTTATATAGAGTACCATCTACCTGCCTGTGAATACCTGAAACTGACATGGCTGACAACTATAGTTAGAGCCCCGTGAAATTATTTTTATTTCAAATAATTTTTAATTTTATTTTTGGGGAACTTTGTGCGGTTTCAATTTATCCTTAAAAGATGTGTTATTTCTTTTTATTACATTTACCTTAATACCTCCACTCCGCGTCAATGCTTTTCCATCTCCAGCTGGTTCTTGCTCCGCCTACAGAGCCTTCCTTAAGCTGCTCGCGACAACATGCCCACCCCCCTTCCCTCCGCAATTCCCACTGCCATAACACCGCCCGCCATTGGCTCTCTCACCCTCAATCCACATGACAAGATCCACTGTAATGCAGCCACTGGTTGATCACAGCGACAGGCAACCACGTCACCTCAAATTAGTCCACCCTTCAACCCGTGATCTTGCATACAAAGACCAATGAGAGAGCGGGAGAGAGGTCACGGGGGGAGGGGGAGCAGAACTGAACAATTTAAGATTGCTTTGTTGTGCCCAGTGCTGTGAGCAACCATGGCGGACCCTTCCGTGTGGATTGGAGGTCAGCCATTGGGGGTAGTCTTATGCCTGTTGTTGTGTATTGTTACAGTGGCGTGAGCCCCAGTGGCTGGTGCGTGCTTTTTTTTAGTTTTAAGTTATTTTACTACTGAGCTAAACTGTGTGTCAGCCTGGTATAGTGGTTGCACTCTCGCCTCTGAGTCAGAAGGTTATGGGTTCAAATCCCATGTCAGAACTTAAACTCACATAGTCTAAACTGACACTTCAATGCAGCACTAGGGATGTGCTACATTGTCTGAGGTGCCGTCCTTCAGAAGAGATGTTAAACTGAGGATCCGTGTGTTCAGATGGGCATTAAAGAACCCATGCCATTATTCGAAAAGAGAATGGAGTTTCCCCTGGTGTCCTGACGAATAAATACCCTCAAAATAAATCAGTCAATCACTCAATGGCTGATTATGGGACTTTGCCATGCATTACAGTATATCCTGTGATGCGCTTTGAGACATCTCAATAAACCATAGTGCGGCAGCAGAGTTGTAAACGGTGTAAATGCTTGGAACCCAGGCACTTGTCTATTAACGTAAAGGAAAGCTCAAGGTTTTGTCAACTAAAATGTTTCAGGGCTATTAGATTTAAAAATAGATGCTAATGGGTTATCAGATAGAGTAGAAGAACCAGCAATTCTATATAAAATGCAAGGATTATTATACAATTTGTTTTTTTATTTTGTATTTACAAAAATACAGGACTCTAACTATAGCGTCTCAACAAGACAGATAGTATTTGGTGAAACGATAGATCAATAGAAGCAAAATACCAACTTTGAATGACAAAAAGCAGATGTCTTTCAAAGATGTACCTAGTCTTAAACTCTGGTCTATTTGGGGCTCTGTTAGCTCCAAGGTTACTGCCAAACAATGGATGATTGAAATCGATTCAATCCTTTGCGGTGACCAGTTTCCTGAGTCAAGAAGGTTCGCAGTACAACAAGGCTTTGTTGCTGACAGACGAGAAAGCTTGACTCCTTAGCAGAACTTGGAAAGAGCAGACCAGCCATTAGGGGACAAGATTCTTCTCACTCAGCAGCCTGTTAACTGTGTAAGCCAAAGCTCTAATGAATAGGGTAATCCTAGCTGAACAAACAGTAGGAAGTTGGCAGTGGCAATTTAACTGGCTAAATTCCAGCAGTATATTCAATATTTTACTTACTGGGATGTATAGAATGTGACTTTATACATTATAAGGGAGTGATGAAATAAACTTAATTCACATTTTGCATGGGAGCATGATGACATAAACCATGTGATGATATAAGCCAGAGTCTCATTATCAGGAATTCATTGTATTTATTTTCCGTGAAAGGTACTGTATAATTGCAAATTATTATTACATAGACTGAGAGGCAATTATATTATTATCTAGGTTGTTCATGTTTTTCCTCTTTTTCATTGTTCCCCTATAAGAATAATATAATAATAATGCTTGCATTTGACATATCAAGCACCTTATCACGTTGTTGAGATGTTTCAAAGCATTTCATACGATTTTTACTGCAAAGTTTAGTCACTGTAATTGTTGGCAAACATGGCAGCCAATTTGTACAGAGCACTATCTCACGAGCAGCCATAAGGCGATTGACCAAAACTGTATTCACTTCCACGCATCTTAATTCCATAGTGACAATACAGGAGTAGAATTGCTGGTTCATTTACTCTATCTGATAACCCATTCGCATCTATTTTTAAATCTAATAGCCCTGAAACATTTTAGTTGACAAAACCTTGAGCTTTCCTTTACATTTGTAGACAAGTGCCTGGGTTCCAAACATTTGCACTATTTGCAACTCTACTGCCACACTATGGTTTAGGCATAAAGAGGAGTGAGAAACAGGCAGCTTCAGCCTTGATACCCTAAACCTTCTAAGAGTTGAAAAGTATTAAAACTGTTTAACGCATACAGTAATATTGTGTATTACACCTGAATCTCAAACCCACAATCAGAATGGTGGTAAATTGATAATTTAACTAATTTAGAAGATATTTACTAAGCATTATTTTCTCATGTAGTTTAGAGAGCATAAAATCAATTAACATGTATAACTTGAATCCCATTGATAATTTTGTGATTGTTTACTGTTATAGTAAGGCCGTAAATAAGAATAAAATTTGCAATATGAATTGGAATAGAATTATCTGCATGAAGATTTTCTTCAACAGCACAGTAGTGTTGCCAAGTCAGTCAGATGTACTAATTGATTTTTTTTCTCTCTCCGTTGAGTACTGAATGTTCTTGGCAGATTGCAAAATATGCACATCTTTTCTTTTATTGTGCTTTAGAACATCTGCAAAATAGATTTTCTGAAGTACTTATAAGAGTGACTATCATCAAGTCAATTCAATATGAATGCAACATACAGTAAACCAGACAATTTGAATTCAATTCAGCAGGCTATTCAATATTCATAGGAATGAATGGGCCCGGATGTACATGTCAAATCCTTTTCTTTCTCCTCGCAATGCCTTTATTGAGATGGTGATGTCTGAAAAGCTAGGTCCCACAGCATTGGACTTCCGGCTTTTTAGGAAACAAAGTACTCAAAAGTTGGTGCGCTTCCAATGTTTGGAGAGCAAAGCTCTACAAACCAGCAGCAGTGCTATTCTGTAGGACCAAGCTTCTCAAACACTGCCTTTGAAAATCGCATCAGGAGTGAGTGGAGAGCTCTGAAAGCGACACATGCATTCAGATGCACACAATGAGCTAAATATTAAGGAGTCCCCTAGTGTAGTGGTTAGCCTGCATTTACACATTTGCATTAGAAAGGATCTCAGCGGAAACAGTGAGTGAAGTGAAACACTTTCCTAGTTCAGAACCATCTCCAGCTGCTGTTTGTAAAAATCAGGTGCAGTGTTTTAGATACGGATTAAATCTACTCTGGCCTTAAGGATGTGCTTCAGCCTCAATATCGGATCACGCCTGTTGCAGTGGAGTGACATTTTCCATTTCTCATACTAACCATGTTATAGCTCACAGAGTGTGATGAGCAATGATTGCTAAATTATAAGGATAGTTTCAGATCCACAATGTACATTGAATCCTTGTACCACTTTTGAAGCATGGGTTTATCAACAATGACACATCTGCCATTGTGGGCAGACAGCAATAAAAAAACTACAGAGTTATCTTGAGTCACTTACAGCACTGCTGGATCTCTTATTCACCCCACCTCGCCAGGTGCCACTGTCTCTTAGCACATTGACGTCAAGATCCTTGCTCTCAACTACAATTCCTTATACACTCTCACCCCTCCCTACCTCTACGACCTTCCGAAGCCTAACCCTCCTTCTCGCCCTCTTCTCTCAACTAACTTGGGCCTGCTGCGCATTCTTTGCCCAATTCATCCTATCTTTGGTAACCGAGCCTTCAAACACTATGTCTTTACCCTCAGGAACTCCCTTCCTAAATCCCTCTGTCTTGCCCCCTCTCTATCTGTCTATAAATGCCTCCTGAAAATTCACTTCTTTGACTGGACCTACCGTCACCTACCTCCTCCTTTCCCCCAACCTCCTTGTTTGGTGTCTAGCACTGTCTGTGTAAAGTGCTTTGGGACATTACAATAAGTGAGATCTCCTGAAACTCCACTGAACCAGCTGCTCCCTCCACTCAACAGGCACCAGCCTGCTTCGTGCCCTATCCAATTCACCCCACTTGAGCTTTCAGCCATTCTTTCTGGAACTGCATCTCAGAGTCCCTCCGAATTATCCCCTCCCTTCACACTTTTAAACCCTACCTTAAAACTTACATCTTCGACTCCCTTTTCTGTCATCTACCCCCCCCCCCCCAGCCCCCACTTCCACCACCAGCTCAGGTGTCCTGTCAGCTCTATGAAGCTTTTTGAGATGTTCTCCTGACGTGAAAGACACTATAATAAATATAATAATCCTTGCATTTGCTATAGCGTCTTAGCACGTCGTTAAGATGTCTCAAAGCGCTTAACAGGATATATTGTGAAGTGGATTGATTGTGTATTTTGTGGGCAAAATGTGGCAGACAGTTGGGCATTGTTGGCCAGGATACTGGGAGAGGGAAACTCTCTTCTCTTTTTGAACATGAGATCCTTATTATCCAACTGAACAGCCTGGCGGGACCTTGGTTTAACATCTCATCTAAAGAACGGCATCTCCAGCAATGCAGAACACTCCTAGCACTGCATTGGAGTGCCAGCTTAGAGCGTGTGATTCGAAATCGTGACATGGGGCTTAAACCCATAACCTTCTGACACAGAGGCGAGAGTACTACCACTGCACCAGGCTGACACATTCAACCTGGCGCAGTATGATATTGTAGAGGAGCTATATACATCCAAGTTGTTTATTCTGCTGTCCTCTCAAGTAGATAAATGCTCAGTGTCATAACTTCATGCTTGCAGGGAATCATTGAGCTGCTTTTGTCCCTACCCATTACTGCTACCTAAATAACAAGCAGCACAACTGAGGCAAAAGGTGCAGGAGCAAAATTATCTGATATTCAGTACCAGCATTACTCCTATACCAGCATTACTCCTATACCAGCCAGCATTGATACAAAAACAACAACAACAAAATTACATTTACAGAGCGCCTTTCACATCGGGAGGATGTCCCAAAGCGCTTGATATTTGATATAAAACATTGATTCTAACACAATAATTGGTGATTCATAATCATGGTCAATAAATGCATCGGTAACAAACATGCATTATATTAATCTGCGGGAACATAATCTAATTCTGGAGAGTTCTCACATAAATGCCATTGAAAGTAAAATGGTGGGAGAGCAGAAATTATATTATTCTTGTAATTCATTTTGCAGAATAATCCTTGGGTTTCTCTTTCCTCAACTAGTATGAATGACAGTTGAATATATAGTGAGATTTTCTTTTGAGTTTGCAGTGTCTTGTAGGTATTGTTTAAGTAATTTGGTCTGAGACCCAAGCTCCTGCTTAAGTTGTCTCTTTAGTGCATGAAGTCACCAGAAATCCAAAAGGAACATTTTCAAAATAATAAATAATAATAGTATGCAGTTTGGGACATGACATGTGCAAGTGACTGCCAGGATGGTGGAAGACGAACTGGATGGACCTCTGCCTTCTTTTGTCTGTTCTAATAATCTAATAATGTAATAATCCTTGCATTTGGTATAGCTCCTTTCCTGTCAGGGGAACAACTAAAGTGCTTCAATTTAGCCAATAGTTAATCAAAAAAACATTTGCTTCTCGATTCGTGTGGTACTCTGGAATGATTTGATTCATGATTCAAGAACACATTGAAACCGCAGTTGTTACTTTCTGTTACAGATGATAGCAGTCTCCTAAATCTGACTCCATACCCACTCGTGAGAAGGAGGAAAAGAAGATTTTTTGGACTTTGTTGCCTTGTGTCAAGTTAGGATAGTGAATGCAAAATGGAAAGTGGACAAGATTGTCAGAATAAATTCATCACAATACTTATGGTGAAAAGATATATCCCCCACTCTTTTACTTACTCCTATTGTTTTGTGTCAATATTTGTTTTAATTTTTGCTGTACAGAATGGTCAATTTTGTATTTTTATTTTTCTCCAAAGACTTTTTTTGAAGATTGTTGCAAATATTCATAGGTATGGTAGCAGTGTTTTGCCTGAACCACATTTAAGTCTGAATTACATAAACAGATCTTCTATCAGTTCCTTTTTTGTATGATTTAAATTTAATGGATGTTTCTCTTGTAGCGTTATGAATACCTGAATAAATGCTTTTTAAGAACACAACTCTGTTGAGACGAAACAGTACACATGTTATTTTAACAGATGTAGAGGGGTTTAATATGCGGGTTGTGCTAACTATGTGTAAACAGATGTGTAAAGAAAGAATTACCTTGCCCTTAATTATGTAATAATAATAATAATCCTTGCATTTGATGTAGCACCTTATCATGTCGTTGGGCCATCTCAAAGCGCTTCACATAATATACTGTAAAGTGAATTGACGGTTTATTTTTGTGGATGAAACAGACAGCCAATTGATTAACAACATTGTTAATTACATAATTAAGGGCACATGTAATTCTCCCTTTACACATAGCTTTAGACATAGTTTACTTCATTTAGTCTTCCAAATAATCAGTAATGAATTTTATTTATATTTTTAAGAGCAGTTTTATTTCATGCACGAGCATTTAAATTAAGGACTAGCTCAAATTGTAAACAGGTAACCAACATCACTCACTCCCACCTCAATGTATTCTCTCTTTAATTCCTTACTGTATTTTCCCTTTGCTGGTTTCTTCAAATGAAAAGGAGTGGTCAAATCTAGAGTGCAATATATTTAAATGTAAAGTGTATCTATAAATATATATATTATCTTACAACAACAATGGCATTTTGTTAATATCAGAAAATAAAAGCATGTTACCTGCATATTAAAAAGTTGTGTTTAATGTTCTTTGGCATGCCAAAGTTAGCTCTAACTGTAAAAATCAAAGCTATTTTACATTGTTTTAATTAAATACATTTTTATGTTAATTCACTCTTGTGGCATTGTCATTGTTGATTATTGTTGTCTACTCCCAAATAATAATAATAATCCTTGCCTTTAATTACAGAACCTTATCACATCATTGAGACGTCTCAAAGCGCTTCACAGAATATACTGTAACGTGAATTGACTATAAATTTTGTGGACGAAATGCGGCAGCCAAATGCGCACAGCAGTGTCCCACAAATAGTCAGGGTGGAAACTGGACCTTCAGGGTGGTTTAAGGAAGAAGTTACATTGACTGTGTTTGACTATTATTTAAAGCAAGGACAAATAATCTGCCAACCTCATTCAAAAAGACATACTTCTGCCACCAATCTAAATTCAACAAATAGAGACAGACAGGTCTGTCCTTTTCTTGCACAAATGACATTCTGGGAACGTGCTCTCCTGCTCTTTCTGCCATAACACAAATTTATTCCCTTATTTGTGCTTATTTACATCACCAAAGTGTACTTATATAGTGCCCTCCACGTAGGGTTGGATCTCAGAGAGCTTAACTGTAGCAGAGCCTGACTCCGAGCAGGAGGTGGATGGAGGGGAGAGGTGGCCGTGAGCACGGTGAAGAGGAAGGTTTTCAGGCAGGACTTGAAAAAGGGGAAAGAGGGGGCAAGGTGGAGGAATTGAGGGAGAGTGTGCCAGAGTTTCAGGGTGAAGTGGCTGAAAGCGTGACCTCCGATGGTGGGGCGGAAGGTGTGAGTGACGAGCAGGAAGCCGGTGCCAGTCGAGTGGAGGCGCTGGATTGTGGTTGAGGATTGAGGAGGTCAGAAAGATAGGGAGGTGCCAGAGAGTGAAGGGATTTGAACACGAGTATGAGGATTTTTATAAATGTAGTGCAATTTAAAATTATTGTTACTTTTACAGTTAATCTTATTCTTATAAAGGCACTTTATAAATTAAGATTGCATTACAGATATTTACAACTGCTTAGGGGCAAATCTGCAAAGGTCCTAGAGCAGCAAAGAATAGCTCAAAACTCACAGCATCAAATTTGGTACTTGGACAGTGTGGAGCAGCATAATCTCCTGTGCCCACCCTGCCCCACCCATATCATCCTGTAGCACATTCAACATCAAGAAATTGAGCTTCTCAATGCATCTCACTTTTTATTTCAATTGATGTTATGAGTGCAGCAACACAGCAAAAGACTGTTTTTTGGATAAGTGTAAATCTCTCTAAAAGACAGGTACTCTGTTCTGCTGCAGGAAATTAAGTAGAGCTACAGGGAAGTCCTACTTTAGCTCAAAGTTCACAATGAATGTGGCAGCTTCTCTGCATAAATTGTTCCCAATTCTCCATGCATTTGACTGGTGTTTAGGCAAGTCGATTAACAACATTAAAGCCTGAGCGTTTGAAATCTGGATGCCCTCCAGGCTTGTCAAGGCAGTGCAGATAGTGATGGGCTTAAGGAAAGAAAAATTACTGTGATTTTCAACTACTTTCAGGGCTCCTGCTAATAATAGTTTTGCACAGGAAATTGTTTTTAATCCCCTGCAGGTCACAGATTGCTTGTAATGCATAAAAACATATGGTGCACACACAGGTGAAATGTTATTTGTAGAGTTTATTTTTGATTGCAGTGGAGAACAGCAGGGAAAAGTGGCTTAAGTTCAAAAGAGATAATTATATGTGGTGGTAATCAATGTGCAATAGAGATAATCTCCCACAGAGAGAGAGAAGCATGTAAAATAAGATGAAAAAGGTCATTGCAAAACAATGGGAGAAAGCAAAGGATGCGAGGAGTGAGAGACAGGAAGATTGGGCCTTAAAGAAAAAAACAAGATTTATAGAATCCTACAATCATAGAATTTACAGCACAGAAGTAGGCCATTTGGTCCATAGTCTCCGCACTGGCTCTGTGGAAGATAATAATAATCTCTTTAATTTGATACAAGTCTTTTACGAGGAAAGACACTCACTTCACAGGATACACCATAAAGTGTAGTGACTATGCACTTTGTAGGATAACAGAGCTACCAATTGAGCACAGCAATGTCCCACAAACAGCCATGAAGTGAATGACCAGTTCTGTGGGGATTGTTGACCATACCACCAGGAAAAACTCTTCTTTGTTCGAATAGTGCCACTGGATCTTTAAACAGACAGGTGGAGCATCGATTTAACTCCTCATCAAAGATAGCACACCACTAGCCCTGCATTGGAGTGTCAGCCTAGACTATATGAGTTCAAAGTCACATTTGACTTAACTCACAGCCTTCTGACTCGGAGGTGAAAATGCTACCAACTGTGTCAGGCTGAATGCACCATCACAAATCCTTGCATTTGAAATTGCAATTTATGATGTTTTCGATTTCATCTGGAGGATTGACAGACAGGATTCTGCTTCAAACATAATGTTTGTTAGGCCATGTGCTAACAACTCTGAGTAAAGCACCTCTCCCTTAGTAGGAGATGTTTGTGCCTGGAATTAAAGATATTCTCAGCGCCTTGGGCACTGTACAAATGTAACTTGTTGTTGGAATTGAAACTGTATGAGATAGGCAAAGAATGTGAATGAACAAAGAAATGGGAGACATGAAAGAAACAGAATAAAATGATGTTGAAACAAAATAGAAATATGTTCAATACAGACAGACACATGCTCTCTCTCTCCTTAAAGTCTTTTTAAAGTAATTGAGTTGCATTTTGTTAACATTTGTTTTAAATTAATTATCTAACACTAGTATATAGTATATCCATTTAAAAAATATTGTTTCATATCTTTATATAAACTCTGAAGAATTCTTGCAGAAGGATTTCTTATTGTTTAATATTTTACATTTCCAACGTAATCTAAATTGGCAGTAAAATCATTAAGTAATTTAATTAAGAAGTATTTAGAAACCTTTCCAAACTAAATTAAAGGATCAAATATGTTTATTCATCATCATAGACAAGGCTAAAACACAAAATACTGCAGATGCTGGAAATCTGAAACAAAAACAGAGAGAGTTGGGAAAACTCAGCAGGTCAGGCAGAAAGGAAAGTGAGTCAAAGTTTCGGGTCCAAAACTGAAGAAGGGTCATGGACCTGAAATGTTGACTCCTTTCCTTTCTCCATAGATGCTGCCTGACCTGCTGAGTTTTCCCAACTCTTTCTGTTTTTACAACTGACAAGGCAGTCATTTGTTATCAGCAATTTTAAATTATCAAACATACTAAAATCAGGCTGTAGATGCATCTGGTCATTTTTTGGGGGCACTTTAGAGTCAAAATGTCTTTAGTGATACAATTTACAGGAAGTAGGAATCAGGTTGTTAGTTAATTGACAGGTTACTTTCTGGAGGTAATAAACCCTAAAAAAAATTGGTGACTCGATGCAATTGGCTGTCAAGTTTTGCCCACAAAATACACAGACAATTCACTTTACAATAAATTGTGTGAAGCACTTTGAGACGTCTCAATGACATGATAAGGCGCTATATCAAACGTAAGCATTATCATATTTATTATTAGAATTTGTCACATTTTTACTGAAAAAAAATTGCTGGTAGTTTTCAGAATTCTATCTTGAACCAGTAGGGGTCACCAATGCAACAATCAACACAGAGCAATCATGGAAGAGTCAGTGTAAATATAATGATTAAGTCTTTGTGCAGGTGACGTTTCTTCCTGCAGTTTAATCCTGTTGCCATCTTATGTCCTATACATCTCTAGCCAATCGTTTCAGATCTGATGACAATATTATCCAAAGTGTTAACCTATCTTTCTCTTTCAGAGAAATGCTGTGTATTTCTAACATTTTCAATTTTAATTTTATTTTGGGAGAACTCAGTGAGAGGACTCGGCGCTTTAAAAATGGAATTTTGTTGTTGCTGCGGCTTAGCTTCATCTGTTCTTTATTTTGTTCCCGCTGTGCGTGCTCTGTGACGCACAATACCACAGTGCCAATTTGACTCGGCGGCCACCAGGTGTAACTGAAACACAAAACTGAAAATAACCCATGAACGATAGGAGATACCTGAAAACAAATATGCCCTTGTCACTCCCAGTTGCAAGACCTTTGCGATGAGGTATAAATCATGTCCCTACGTCAATCAGTTATTGAGATCCTTCTTGGGAGTGCAGACAGACATTGTCATTTTATTAGTATAGAAGAAGATAGAAAATAGAAGATTCGGACATTGCTGTGTGCAAATTGGCCACCGCATTCACCTACAAAACACATAGTCATTACACTTTACAGTAAATCCTGTGAAGGTTTCTAGATATCCTCCTGACATGATAGGCACTGTATCAAATACAAGGATTTTTCTTACTACTATTATTTTAGATATAAGATTCTATTTAATTAATGGTACTGGAGTAAAGGGGTGGTGACAGGAGTGCCATAACTCTTTTGTGCCAAAATGTTAACAGTGTAATATTCCTCTTTTTGAGTGTTAATATCTGTTAGTAATCCCCCAAAACAGGCTAAAGATAAAACAATTAATGCATTGTTCCTGCTTAACTCCCCAAATTACGCTCACCATCTTACTCTACATCAGTAATGGTTTGTAAGTAATTTTGAACACTGAACATTCAAAAAAAACAAAATCTTGATTCATAACCGGAAAAACATGACAACTTATTGCTGGGTTGGGATACATCATTATTTGCTGTTAAAATGTCAAACCTCTGCACTATGATATCCTTTGCATTATGCTGTCATCTGCAGTGTAGTTTCCTCTCGATAATGGTGCTAAAGTACAATCCTGAAAACAAGTTATTTCACTGACAAAGGAGGAATACTGTATTGCAGTAAAAGATAAAGTAGAAAGTGGTTTAATGACCAATGTAAAAAAGTACAATTTGTTTCTCCTAATAATACTAATAGTAATTCTTGAAATAATATGTCTTTTGATAAATCAAGCATATAGTTAGACTAAAATAATAATAACGATAATAATCCTCGCATTTGGCAAAGCACCTTTCAGGCTTGGAGGATGTTTCAAAGAGCTTTACAGGATTTACTATGAATGGACTGTATTTGTAGGTGAACACAGCAGCCCAATTGGGCACAGCAATGTCTCACAAACAGCTGTGAAATGAATGACCAATTTTATTTGGGAGATTGTTGGCCAGGATACTGGGAGAAACTAAGGTTTTGCATCTCCAGAAATACTGTGTCCTGCATGGTCGTTTCTTTCTAGCTTCCCCCACCCACTCTGAAAGTGAGGTGTTACTTGTAGGATTTGGTTTATGTAGAAGTGGCCTGAGCCCTGATAAAGGCGGTGGTGAATCTGTGCAGTTGCCACACTTCAGGTGACTTGGAAGCAGTAAGCAGGCACATCACAAAGGCAATACTGGAAGCAGCACAACCATTGAGAAAGGAAAATAGTGGGAGAGTACCTGAAATTCCCCAGCACATTGTCAAACTAATAAAGTTAAAGAACAAGCTGTGGCAGGAATACATCAAATCTGGCCTCAAGGAAACAGACTATTGACTTCAGATCCAAATATGCCAGCTACTGAAAGCGGAGGATGAAAAACAATAACAACAATGGGATCTCTTCTGCAAGATCGAGCAAGAGAGATATCTCAAGTGTTTCTGGTCCGCAGTGCAACCATACAAGCACAGGAAAAAACACACCAGCACTGCATGAGGCTGGGTAATGCTGAAACAGACTGAGAAAGATGAACTCTTCAAAGAGCACCTCCACACCAAACTGACCCATAAAGACTTCAACAAACCCTGGGAAAGAGGAGTGGATGGGGATTTAGGAACCCATCCCGAACTCCTCCAACCAGTACACACAGCTTCAAGATGATTAAAATGTTAAGGATAATTTTTATTGAATTACATTTTAATTTAATAATTTTAAAATTACACTATCATATTTTTGCTTCACGGAAATAAACCTTTCCGTTTAACAAAAAGAATTTAGAGAAACACTATAATTTCTTCTATTTAGTAGGAATCGAAAGATAGATTTTGTTTTTGATGTTCTTACAATGGGTTAGATCTATTTAAAAAGTCACATAGGACATTTTATACTCAAAGGCATATAATAAGATATAGTTAATTTGAAATTTACTGTTTTCCTGGAATATCTATTATCAAATTCACAAAGGTCCAGTGGTTTAAAAGCATTTGAACACAGAGTGGATATGAATAGGATCATAAGATTCAAATGGGAGTGAATCCTTGAGTGATTTAAGCTTTAGGAATATGAGATAAAAGTTCAGAAAAAAATGTTTTATTAAAAACTTGTTCTTAAATCAATTTTAATTTGGTAACAATTGCTTCATGATAAAATAATCTTTTCATTTGATTTAGTGCCTTATCACATCAAAACATCTCTAAGCATTTCTAGAGTTGTCACAAATGTCATTTACCAATAATTTTTAGCAGAGAAATCTAGTACAAACCTCAAAATTGTTAAAAAAAAGCAATCTGTCTATAGTAAAAGCTGAAAAAACAGCTTTTCACAGCTGCTGAATAGAATAGCAAATAATGAAAGGAATGACTTGTCAAGTCTAGATTCCTCCTTGAAAAGGACAAATATGTATTGGGTATCTCAATGGTATAGATTACATTTTTTTTTATCAGTATCACAAACCAAACAGAAATTACATACACAAAGACTCAAGTATGAAAGACATCAAAAAATGCAGCTGTTGGTAAGGAATGAACATTTCAGTGGCCACAGAAGTTCTGACACTTTTCTCTTGAATACTAGGGGCAAGAAATTCCTCTTGTTAAATATAGTGACTTTGATGTTACACCTTTACACAGTATTTGATTTTCTTAGTGACAAGATGATTTTCAGCCCCAAGATATTACAGATGCAAAATAACAAATATAACATTTCATGTTCACTACAGCTCCAATGTTAAGACACCATAACAATCAACATATGTGATTAAACCACGGTTTAATTAGGAAAACAAATAGAATATGTGCATTTTCTGAAAATACAAACAATAGAGGATCAATTTTTCTCTACCAAATGAGTTTCACTAGTCTGAACAGACCAGTGTTCCTTCAAATACGATTTTAACACACACTTCTGAAAATGCTTTAGAGCAGCGCTGTCCAATAAAAATTGCTGACAAGCTACATATGTGGCGACACCATTTTAGCCACATGTACTAACTTTAGTAGAAAATGCCTTGAAATACACAGTACAGGTAAACATACTTCACATGTATAGTTGTTTAACAAACATCTTCTACTTAATAAACATCTATCACCATTCAATGCAAAACTTTGCAAGTCTCTTTTTCCCTCCCTGCTCTCCATCCAGCATGTGGTTGGATGCTGTTTGCCCTTTACCATGATGTGCCCTGCTGCTTGTTATTAGCTGGGCTGGGCTTTCTTTTGCTGACCTGGAGCAGTTATTCATGTTCACCATGATTGACATCTCCCCTCTCCACACAATATTGCTGATGTTGCAATCATTTTTAGCAGAAAACCAATAAGCAGTAATCAAGGAAGCACACACAACAATCCCAAAACTCACACATGCTGCTTTATGTCTTTCCATTTTACCAACAGATGCACAAAATTTCAAAGTACACATGTATACACTGTGTGAATTTGAATATTGAGATCACATACCCAATGATGGTGTCTATTACTGATTTTTTATTTACTAATCAAAAATGCAATTTTGCTATGTCTGGATTCTCAATTTGCCACAAGTGGCTGTTGACTAACATATTGGACAACTCTGCTTTTGAGTAATTACTGTCTAGGAGAGATTTTTATCTCCCACAAACAAACATGAGGTGAATAACCAGCTTATCTGGAGGATTGTTGGCCAGGTCACAGGAGAAACTGCCTTCTCTTTCCGATTCATGTCTTGGCATCTTTAACTTCCACCAAGACAGATGGGCCTGTTACTAATCTGAAGAATGGCACCTCAGGCAATGCAGTGCTCCCCCATATGCACTGGATTGTCAACTCAGACCATGGCTCAAGTCCCAAAGTGGACATCTCCGATTGAGAAGAGGGAGCTACAAACTGAGCCATGGTGCCCATAAGTAGAAGTACTCCTTGTGGTGACTTCAGGAATGAGGTCAATTCCCTCTGTAGAACATCGCTTGTCTTATTTTCCCACCCATTTTCAACTGATAATGAAAACCTCACGAATGATGGCACCTCACTATTAAGGGCTGATCTATTGCTAGCAAGCTTCCATTGTATTTTTCATTTGAAAACAAAATCCTTCTTTTGTGTTCTAAAATTGACTGAACAGTTCTAGGCTGACACAATAATGCAACTGAATAAATGTTATCTACAATATATGGCCTAAAACTGAACTGCTGAACGATGGGACATTCTCAGAATAAATTAGATAGACTTGACAAGTAGTTTATGTTACTAACGGGATGTGATGTTTTACACATTATTCTTAGATCAGTACCTGAGATTTATGAATGGTCCAGTTAAAATATGTATACAAATCAGGCCACAACATTTTTATCATAGCAGCTTTGAAAGAAAACAATCGTGATCTACTCATCCATTAACTATATTTCTACTTGCAAAGATAAATGAAACAGCAGTTCTATAACTTGCTTTACAGAAGATTGCACTATAATTCCCCTTAGCTCAGTGCTATAATTGTAGCACTTGAATTCCATGTTGAATTGATGTTAAAATTGCAATCTAATTGTATTTAAGGGAATCCATTTGACTCTCGAGTTTTGTTCCTGCAAGCACCTTCAGAATTGAATCAATGTCATTGCCTGTGTATAAAATCGTGTTTTATTGTGGGTGATTCCAAGCAAACTAAAAATGAAGTTTACAAGATCATGGTGGGCCACTGAAGTGCTCTAAGGTTACTGTTATTAGAGTTGAAGGTGCAGCTCTTTAATAACCTTAAAGGATTAACCAAGATTCAGTGCTGGTCAGAAGAGGTCTGCGTGTATAAAATCTAGGCAATCCTTTACTGCTTTGGTAGTACAAAAAGGAGCATAAAAGAATGCTAAAAATTCTCCAGTTTAAATAGAGTATTTTTTAAATGTGTGGCTACAAGTTCATTGTTTCCACAACTTGATAACATAATTGATCAAAAAGTGATTTATGAAATAAATGTCATCAAAACCACTAAATATCTGCTACCAGAAAGCACCAGAAAGCACTTCTATCAGTTGTTGTATTAGTGCCATTACAAAGGGTCAAAACATTTTCTGAGTAACAATCTGGTCTGAAAATTGCTTTAGTTTCAAACAAAATATCATAATTTGCTTAAACATACATTCTGTCACATAGTCAAATACAGTGTTTACACATTCACTCTTTTTATATTGAAAAGAGAACATCCATTGAATGCATGAGCAATCGACTTTATATACAGAACAGCTCTTTCTAAAAATTGTCTTGTGGCACAAATTCAAGATTGTAACATAGCATAGAATTAATCACTGTCTGAAGTGGGGCTAGGACTTTCTGATGATGAAGAGGAGTCATTTTTTGTTTTTGTTTTCTTAACTTTGTGGTGATGCTTGCTCTTTTGGTGTTTGCTTTTCTTCTCAGTTTTCTTTTTCTTTTTAATAACTTTTTGTTTCTTACTCTTTTTCTCACTTTCTTCCTCACTGGTTGAATAAGATCTGAAAGGAAAATCCGTATCTAATTACATTCCAAGGACACCGCACCATTTGAAGTATATCATAAATACATGAAAAATTTGAACTTATCTTTTCAGTATACTTTCTAAGATCTGTCTTAAAATTGTCCATCAAAAACTTGAAAAATCTGAGCCCTATTGACTCTGGAAGAACTGCTTTGGGACTAATATCTCTATTCCACTGGGAATTTATATACCCCTACAAATGTCCTCTGAGAATAATACTCATCCTTGCATTTGATATAGCACCTTATCACATCTTCAAGGAGTCTCAAAGCGCTTCAGAGTATACTGTAAAGTGTGTGAACATCGAATTTGCTAGGTCTCTGACAAAGAAATATACAATTAATGTTCAATCGACAGGACATACTGAAAAGGTTCATAAGTTGAAATTACTCTTAAGGACTAGTAATACAAGATTAATGTCCTTCATGGCACAAGCATATGGAGTCCTATAGCTCAGTGGTTAGAGCACTCGATTTGCAAGTAAGAGACCCGAGTTCAATTCCAGGCAGGGCGAAACCTTGGGCAAGTTTCCTTACTCCACACGTCTAATAATAATCCCTCCAAAAAAACAAAAACAATAATAAATTGGTCATTTTCAATCTACGACTGTTTGTGGGACATTGCTGTGTGCAATTAGCTGCCGCGTTCGCCCACAAATATACAGTCAATTCACTTTACAGTGTGTTCTGTGAAGCGCTTTGGGACGTCCTCCCGACGTGAAAAGCGCTATATCAAATGCAAGGATTATTATTATTATAAGCAGCTCTCCACAGCAATATCTGTGCTTTTTGTTTCAATTATGATATATTGCCCAAGATTTATTTAGCTTTTGGAAATAAACCACATTCCCACAGCAGTATGAATATGCAAGACAGTACCATTACACCTCCACATTCCAAGAAACAGTACAACATTGGAAGGATACAAATTTACATACATCTCTAGTTTAGAATACTAATGTGATGCATAAAATCACTTTAGCATGAAATGTAGTAACAGCTGTTAGATGGAATAAACTGAGCAAAGATAGAATTCATCACATAAAGTAACACTGTGACACCATTTTAATCACAACAGAACACAGATATTCTAACACTATCTTGTAACAACTACAACCAATACACTATCACCACATGTGGTGCTGTTTAATGCTACTGCTGTGATATGCATATTTATCTTTATTCTTGATACCCTTGACGGTAACTCTGATCTTCAATTGTCAAGTGTAAGAAAAACTCCTATTACACATCAGCCAAATGTAGTTTTGGCACTAAAAGCTAGTGTATAATCTTAGAATTGTGGAGAGGACGGTACTCTTGTTCTTTTAACTAATGTCTACTCTTAATTGCTGCTGGACAATGCTCTGATTTTGCAACAGCTGAAGTATTCGATACAGTTCGGGACACGGTGACTTAAAGGGGTTGCCTAAGCTCTAGAAGAAGACAATCCTGAGCTCAAACCCCCATTCAGACAGGATCTTGGACTTTGTAATTCAATTTAGTAGAATCATAGAAACGTACTCTTGTGCTCCTTGCAAGACTTCATTCAATATATACACTATTCAGTTTTTTTCCCCCACCAAAATGAATCACCTCACATTTCGCTTCATTAAACTTCATCCAACCATTGTGCTGAATCTATTTAAGCGTTCCTCACTATTCACTATACCTCCTAACTTGTTATCATCTGCAAACTTTGATACTCTACCCCCTATATACAAGACAAAGTCTTTAATATACAGTACATAAATAAATGCAGCTAGGATATTGACTGCATGATGATTTAGGTGCCAGTGACATGTTAAGCCACGATCAAGTTATCAGGACTTTACTCTATTAAGGATATTTGTTTGAAACTATCTATGGCTTACATTACATTTCATTTTCACTTGAGGCCACAAGTTTTACCTTTTTCTGTGTTTTTTAGTTCCAGACTTTTTGATTTTCTTTTTAGGAAGCTCGCTCTTTTCAGGTTTTATTTCTGGAAGCAAAAAACAAAATTGCACATCGTCTTTTAAAACAAATACAGCAGTTAAAGCAGTACCCCCAACGTGAGAGTAAATGAACAAAAATGCTAAGAATATTATTAAGCTTATATAAAAGCAACTACACTATAACAGTCCAAGTCAAATAAAGGGCTAATAAATAAAATTGATATTTGGTTAAGATTTATCTACATCAGGTTGACATAACTCCAAGGAGTTATGGGGTTATTTTTATTTTTAAATTTAGCAAACCTGGCTGGTGAGTGCACATTGTTCTCCACTTCTCAATACATTTACTCACCTTTAGTGGTTCAGACGATTATGACGGATAGAATAATAGATTCTTAGTAGGATAGATCAGGGATGGCCAACTTGCGGCCCGTGTGACTATATTACGCTTGTGTAATGTTGTCTGCAGGCTGCAAATTGGCCATTCTGGGATAAATCATGAAATATTATTTGCACTGCTTGCAAAAATCACTGAAGAGGGATATAACAGAATTGTTACTGGAAGCATCAAGGGGAAGATTAGAATAAAGTTTTTGTTCCACACGCAGTTTTATCAATCAAAATATGATTGGTTATTGCGGCTGAGAATGCAACATTTACAAGAGATTTCAATACATAAATTAGAGAAAACATATCAAAGGACGTGGGAAAAGATTAGGAAATTAGATTAAAGTAGACAGCTTCAGCTAGCACTATTTTAAGATCATGGATTTAGCCCTAGTTTAGTACTTAACGAATAGTTCATAAAAGTGGCCAAAAGGTACCCTTGCAACTTAGGCAAATGCTGGAATTTCTGATCTTGATATAGTATTTTCCCAAAATAATTTAAAATTTATAAGTCATCCTTGTACATTGTTATGTATTCGCTGACCTTAATTCCAAGGACGTGAAATCATTATGAATAAGTCATTCATAATTCATCCTCGCCAACTGATCTTTAAAACAAGAGTTTTAAAGATATTAAGTATAAAATTCCCAGACCCAGACTCCCTCACTGACAGAATTCCAATTCTCTAAATCCCTTTGCCTTGCTCTTCCTTCTCTCCTCCTTCAAAACCTCTCCTTGATCGTGTCTTTAAGCAAAACTCTTCTTAGAGTCATAAACATTTACAGGGCAGAAGGAGACCCTTTGGCCCACTGATTCTGCACTGGCTTTGAGTACTTCCAATCCCACTACTCTGCCCTATCCCAAAATCTCTTCAAAGCCCAACTTTAATTTACCTGTCCAAGACCCTTAAACCCTTCCTCTCTTCTCTGCCTCTTATTGTATCTGACACACTACATGACATTCACCCTAGGTAAAAGGAGCTATATAAATGAAAATTATTGTTACTGTGCATCCTTGCCAACTAATATAGTCTAACTCAGCAACGACCAAGAAGAGAAGCTTTGACCATTTGTCTGTGTGGGTCAGTGCTACACCAGGTGATCCCTTTGCCAACAAGACGATCAACAAAATTTCAAATTTAAAGTTCCTAAGGAAGGTTTGGAGAATCTTTTCATTAGATTTCATGTCCCTGGAATTAAGGTCAGCAAATACATAACAATATACAATAGACAGCAATAACTGCTATGTGCACTTTAATGGTGCACTTGTATTTGTATCTTGCATCTCTTCCTAGACACAAATTAAGTCTTCCCAGATGCCATAGCTGATTTTGAGAAATCATAGGGTGGCAAATTTGTATGCATTATCCACATTTCAGCCACCACCTATATCAACCAGTTGCTTAGTCCAGCTCAAAGTACTGTACAGAATCTCATTTTATTTAATCCTCCTCTACTTAAGCCTTTCATCTGAATAAAGTCCACTTCCCTCCATCGCAACAGCATCGCCTACCTCTGCGACTTCACTCCAAAGAAGCTGAAACCTTCATCCATGCCTTTGTCACTGCCAGACTGGATTTCTTGCCAACCCCATTTTGCTAATCACCCCATCTCCACCGTCCATAAGCTTCAGATCACGCAGAATTCCCAGCCCACATCCTCTTCTATATATGTATATGTACTCGTGTTGAGATTCCTTCACAAGTTTATTACCCATATTCTCTCTGGGGTTTACAGGCTTTCAATTCCCTAGCGGATCAACATTATGATTCTTTACCTTCAAATGCCTCCACAAACTAACCACACTCTGCAACCTTCTGCAGGTCCATTCCCATGCTTACACCTCCACTCTGGCTTGCTACATGCTTGTTCACCATCAGCAGGCAAAATTTCAGCCATTTTGCCCCTGTTATCTGGAAGTTTCTGCAGCAATCACGCCATCTCACTTCCCCCCTCTTCTATCCCAAAAATCTCTTCAAAGAGGTTCAAACCTTGGCACCTCTGTACCTCTGCGACTTGCTTTTTCCACTCCACTACCCACTGCGTCCGATCAGCTGACTCTGGCCTCGTCTCCTTCACCATCGGCAGCCGTTCTTGCAGCCGTTTTGCAGCCAGTGTCCCCCAAAGTGTTGGAACTCTCTTCCTCAAAACCTCCCCCTTACCCCCTCCTTCCCTTCTTTTAGATCACGACTGAAGACCTTCTTTGACTGTGCATACAGTCACCTCCCCTCGGCATCAGGCTCAACCACAGTTATGTGCTCCATGCGAAGGGTGCTATATAAATGAAAGTTGTTGTTGTTGAATCCTTTTAAGATGCCTAAAAACCTCTCCAACTGAGCATTCTGCCACATTTTCCCTAGCTCATGCTCCCACTGAGCCATTGATATATTCTCCTATGTGAAAGAAACTATATAAATGCAAATTATTGCAGTTATGTATATGTACTCATGTTGAAATTCTTTACAAATGTAGGAATTTACAGACTAAGTTTAATATTTAAGTTTTCATTTATAAACATTTTAATAGCAAAGGAAAATAGGAATCCATGAATAAGTAAAACAGTTTACCTTTTTTGTCAATCATGGCCCGCAGCTGCTCAATTTCCTCTTCCTCCTCAGTCTCCTCACTGCTGGTACTACTGACATCTAATACAATGTCTTTTTGAGGGTCCACTCGAACAAAATTTCGACATTCAAAGGTCAAATGGCCAGCTGAAATGTTATTAAAAGTTTATTATTCAAGAAAGAATAGAAAAACTGATTAGACCAACAAAATAACTCCAACATATTTAACAATACTTATGTCAAATGTGTATAAGCACTTCACAGTAATTACTGATAATGAAACAACTTTATATTTGTGGCAGGCAGTTAATTTGTACACAACAATATCTCCAAAACAGCAAAAAGGTAAATCACTAATTTATCTTACACTTGAGATCCCATGATATTATTCAAAAAGAGAAGGCAGCTTCTCCCAGTGTTCCTGCCAACAATTACCCAGAAAAAAAGTCATTCATTTCCTATCTGTTTTTGTGACACTGCTGTGTGCA
Organism: Callorhinchus milii; assembly: GCF_018977255.1. Lineage (NCBI taxonomy): Eukaryota > Metazoa > Chordata > Chondrichthyes > Chimaeriformes > Callorhinchidae > Callorhinchus > Callorhinchus milii. The sequence continues at coordinate 120,560,025 of NW_024704742.1, read as the reverse complement.
AATTTGCACACACAAAAATACACATCACTCCACTTTGCATTACTGTGTCAGACTGGCTCAATAGGAAGAAAAATCACAGAAGTCACTGGGAACACTCAGCAGATCAGGCAGCTTCTATGGAGAAAGGAAAGTGAGTCAATGTTTCGGGTCCACGACCCTTCGTCAGAACCCTTCGACCGTCCTGACGAAGGGTCGTGGACCCGAAACATTGACTCACTTCCCTTTCTCCATAGATGCTGCCTGACCTGCTGAGTGTTCCCAGTGACTTCTGTTTTTGTTTTCAGATTTCCAGCATCTGCAATATTTTGTGTCTGGGAGAAAAATTAGTTTGAAGAACAATAAAAAAAACAGTAATCAAATTTATACTCCAGAAAGTTTATCACAACACAGCTATGTTTTACTTAGCATTGTGGGATTCCATAAAACATTTTAAAATACAAACAAATAAGGTGGCTAGCTCCCCAAAGATTCCAAATACAGATGTTTCAGAAACTTTGCAAACAGGTTACAAAAAGCATTGCTTGAAGTGCTAGGTTGTAAATATGTATATAACATTTTCCGAAAACTAAATCACTTAGGGACTGAATTGGAATAAGTTAATTATTGCTCCGAACTGAATGTTGAATGTTCAGGTGCACATTTCTACCAGAAACTATATTTAAATTCATTAATTTTGCACATCTCCGTATATACTTGCTCTACAGTACATACAGAGATAAGTAATTTGTTTAAGGACAAATCTTGTATGTGGATACAATAGTCATTAAAACATTACCTTCAGAAAATAGGGAACAAAACAATATCAAGGATCAGAAATACCCCACAAAACACTGAAATGTACTAAAAATCGTGACGGTGCAATTTGTGAAACTTTACTTGGTTGGAAAATGCATAACTCAGTTAGTATGGTTCTATTGAGCTGCTACAATATTTTAAACTGTAATTAATGATATAGATACATTTGTTATGTACACTACTTACGATATCCACACTTCTTGCATCCTGCCCGGATGCTGTCCTTATTTGGTCCTGGAAAAAAATAGAATTACTGTAGATTGTAGCATACTTTTACAATATTATGACAAATGGTAACATTCAGTTCATTTTTAAAATTGGTTCAGAAAACAAATTTCAGTTCACATCCATCACAGTAACACTCAATATTAATGTATGAGCATTGTAAACAGTTAAAACAAAATAAGCTTTCTATATTAAATATTTCAAAAATATAATAAAATAATAATATATTATTTCAAAAATATCCACATATTAGATATATTCTTTTGTTATAATGTAAGCATTGATGCTCTTCCCAGGAACTTTTTATTCTTTTCTTTTGCCCTTTCTTCTCCAATACGGTCTTTATCACGAAGCATTCTTTCTATGCAAGATTTATCATTTATGATTTAAAATCTCTTAAAACAGTTTAACTGCTTATGAAGGGGCCTTTTCTATCTGGTGAGGTCTATTCAAAGTCTCAGCTGTTTGTAAGTACACTGATCTCAACCTCCCATGTGACCATTTCCCCTATGACTTTGCTGAACTTCTAGACTTATTCAGTAGCCAGATATTTTATTTTTCATTCCTCAGGCAGTAGATCTGAACAAACCCACAACCTGTAGGATTATTATAATAATATCTTCAACCATAGCTGTCTTATTGTCCCACCCAATTCATTTTTTAAAAAAATGGGGATATAATTTCCTTATACTGTCTCACTCAATTGTACTTGTGTCTTTGTTTTATTAATGCTCAACCATTAGCATCCCAATTTAGAACGTATTAATGATCTATTAGCTTCTTCCTTGTCCACATAACTTCAAGTTTATTTTTACCAGATATTGGTTTCAGTCTTATGATCACTCATCTGCTCTATGTAGGTATTTCTACAGCCCAAATGGTCTAATATTGATGAAGCATCAAAGCCAAAAAATTCTAAAAGGAAAGTGTCGGAGCCAAAACTATCTTTCTCTTGATCTTTCTCGAGATGTTGATTTACCTGTTGTCCATTTCTAACTTTTTTTAAAAAAAGATATGACCTCATCTTAACAAAGACGGCTCTGACATTTTACATTTAGAATTTATATTAAAAAAAAGGAGTCCAGTCCATCCGTCAGCTTTGCATTTCAGAGTTTCGCTGTGGGAATTCAACACTCTGTTATTGAGACTTCTATTGCTCACAACGGTTCCAAACTGCCAATGACATCAACGGATGCTGGGAGCAGAGGTTCAGCAATGGAAACCTGCATTTCTGCAGCCGACCACTAGAAATACAGATACGACAGTCAATTGATTGGAACTAAGTACTCTCTATAAGTTTAGAAAAATAATTAAAATGTTTCTTTCAAACAATAACATTTTGAATAATGAGCTCAAGTCTTCTCCAGGATCCTGGCATGAACAGTTTGATTCTTTTTCTCTACTCTGCACTGATGCATAGCAGCCAGGTGGAATCAAACAGTACTGCCAAAATATACTCTATTCGGATCCAAATCTTCTGGAAAGTATATTAATCAGCCTACACAACATATTTGGTTACATCACAACAATTTACCTCAGTCGAAATACCTTTTCTAGACTACTGCAAGGCATGAAAACCTTTCTGGGGTAAATATACTATTTATAGACAGAGAAACAAGGAGCACAACAAAACTCCATGGTCATACTCCATATGAGAGGAGAAAAACATTTGGATAAATAAACTGCTTATATCTATCTTCATGTGAAATCATCAATTTTTTTTATACTTGGATTATTTCCTTCTTCCCCCTTTCTCCAATGAAAACTATGTTTAACTTTGGATTTCTGCCAGAACCACACAATTCAGCTCCAAGTCTCTTGTACTAGCATTGAACACAGGTCCTGAATTTATTCTCACAATTCTTCCCTTAAGACTACTAACACAGGACTTGTCTGAGTGATTATTCATGTGTTGCTGGACAATAAAACTTATTCAATTCATATTTAATGGTAAAAATGTCTAGAGTTTTATTAGAAAAAATATAGATGAAATAAGTCCTGTAGCTCAGTGGTTAGAGCACTCGCTTTGCAAGCGAGAGACCTGAGTTCAATTCCAGGCAGGGCGAAACCTTGGGCAAGTTTTCTTACTCCACACGCCTAATGATAATCCCTCCAAAAAAACAAAACAATAATAAATTGGTCATTTTCAATCTACGAGTGTTTGTGGGACATTGCTGTGCGCAATTGGCTGCCGCGTTTGTCCACACATATACAGTCAATTCACTTTGCAGTGTGTTCTGTGAAGTGCTTTGGGACGTCCTCCCGACGTGAAAAACGCTATATCAAATGCAAGGATTATTATTATTATTATTATAAACATTTCCAATGATGATCCTCTGTGAACTCAGCTGACATGAACGTGATTATACAAAAAAATGCTGCAATTTACTTTTGTATTTGATAGAAATAAAATGTAGTTTAACAAATTATAGCTTTCTTATTATCATAGCTCTGATAATTGCTTATCTTTAATATACTATGTGTCTGACTACACCTACGGTCACCCCACCCCAGTTTGGAGTCAGGCCCTGCCGCTGTCCAGTAGGAACCCGCTTGTTAGTCGTTTGGCGGATCACTTTCTTGAGGTAATAATCCCTTCAAAAGAAAATAATAATAATAATGTGGTCACTCAATGCACGACTGTGTGTGGGACACTGCTGTGCACAATTGGCTGCTATGTTTCGCCGACAAAACACAGTCACTGCACTTTATAGTGTGTCCCGTGAAGTGCTTTGAAACATATCAAAGACGCTGTATCAAATGTAAGGATTACTATTATTATACGGTAATTTTCCCATTTCAATGGAAGCCAGGACTTTTAGTTCCAATTATAATTTACATTTCCTGCACACATGAAATTTTATCTGACTTATACATAACTTTACATAAGTCATATTCGAAACAACTTGTGTAATTTTCACATAGCCATACTTTGCATAAGTCATATTAAATGTACAGTCCCAACTGATACGTTTACCTGTAAAACCTGCGAAGTGCTTTGGGACATCCTCTCAAATTGAAAGGCGGTAAACGATTCGCAACAACAGTAAGAATTACTATTAATAAACTTTTGTTTTAAAACCAATTTACACAAACTTTCACTTTGGGCCGAGAGTTGCCGCGTACAGCTTGCAAGTTTCATCATCAAAACCACAGGCGCTTTTGCTAAAGGTACTTCGCACGACCAACTGTACGGCGCCTCGGGACGTCCTCTCGACCTGAAAGGCGCTCTATAAATGGAATCTTGTTGTTGTTGTTCTTACCTGAGTGACTTATACCTTAGACCTTAGTGACTTATGCCACAAGGTACGACATGTTCATTTGGTACTGTATTTATCACGAGGTTACTTTGGTGACTTGTGGCACTCGTTGAAATATCAGAGCACACGAACGTGTAATATATAATATAATATAATAATATAATATATAATAGATAATAATAATCCCTCCAAAAAAACCAAAAAACAATAATAAAAAAAAAATTGGTCATTTTCAATCTACGACTGTTTGTGGGACATTGCTGTGCGCAATTGGCTGCCGCGTTCGCCCACAAATATACAGTCAATTCACTTTACAGTGTGTTCTGTGAAGCGCTTTGGGACGTCCTCCCGACGTGAAAAGCGCTATATCAAATGCAAGGATTATTATTATTATTATTATTATAACGTCAGAGCCCCAGTGCAGCCACACAAACCCAAACCAAGGAGGACATGACAGGGCCCCTCACCACCCACCGTCATTCTTCACCACCCACCCCCTCTGCCTTCCTTTAAGGTGTTGAACACGAATGTGCGCGGAGCCGCTCTCGACACCAGGGCAACGGGACCGCTCTCTTCGAGGCACTTTCCCCGAGTTTTAGGAACATTTCTGCTGCTGCTCTCAACCGACGCTCGTTTTCCTCTCGGTCCCCATGTTCCTTGTGGAGGACAGCAGTGGGGAGGGGAGTAGTGGGGGGGTGTGGGGGGGGAGGAAGAGAACGAATTTAGCAACAGACCAGACCCGAGACGGTGCGAGTTATTTACCTGCAGAAGTCATTTAAAACACAAAAATCGGGGTCCAACGAAGGAATGACCCAAACGCAGCCAAAAAAGGGCCGTCTTGTCTGTCGGCCGCCGCTCGGGGGCGGTTTGTAAATCGGGTGCACCGATCAATGCCGTCCCCCCCGTCCCCCCCCACCCGCCTCGGCTACAACACGCAAAACAGGGCTGCGACCATTGTAAAGAGCCACTTAAGCCGCTGGTGGATGTGGAACTGTCCACAGTTAGTCCGAAGTAAATAAAAACAAATAACTGCCGTCTTTATGGCTGTTGTTGGCCGCCGCCGCCGCCTCTGCCCTCACCCCCCAATGCTGTTGAGCGGCCGCGCGCGCGGCGCCAGTTGGCCTTCGGGACGCTTTTGAGCCGCGCACCCGCGGGTCAGCTCACTGCGGCTCCCAGCGGGGGGGGGATTCGCTCGAGAGTAACACGCGCGGTCTTGGAAGTTGGATATTCGGAGCAGACACATCGACTTTGTGAAGATATTAAATCTGGTGACTCGGGGGGGCGGGGGGAAACCACACACACACACACACAGGGCTTTTTATTCCCTTTTCGCGGGTCCTATCGAGAGCCGCTCTCTCCCCCCACCTCCCCTCTGCCTTTGCGCGGAATGAGAACGCTCCACAACATGGCGGTAAATTCAGGCCGTCGCTGAGGAAGGGGCGCGCGCTGAGCGGCGGGGGCCCAGGTTCAAACCGGTAAACGTTCTCAACCGCCGCCATGAGCAACATCTACATCCAGGAGCCGCCGAGCAGCGGCAAGGTGAGCGCCCCCCACCCCCACCGAGGCTCCCCCACCCCGAGGCTCTCCGTGGAGCTCAGTGCTTCCCGGCGTCAGGAATGGTGCGTTTCTGGGAGAAGGGAGTGGGAGGGAGAGAGGGATGGAGCGAGAGAGAGGAGGGAAAGGAGGAGAGAGAGAGAGAGGAGGGAAAAAGGGGAGAGAGGAGGGAAAAGGGGGAGAGAGGAGGGAAAAGGGGGAGAGAGAGGAGGGAAAAGGGGAGAGAGAGGAGGGAAAGGGGAGAGAGAGGAGGGAAAATGGGGAGAGAGAGGAGGGAAAGGGGAGAAAGGAGGGAAAGGGGAGAGAGGAGAGAAAGGGGAGAGAGGAGGGAAAATGGGGAGAGAGAGGAGGGAAAGGGGAGAGAGAGGAGGGAAAATGGGGAGAGAGAGGAGGGAAAATGGGGAGAGAGAGGAGGGAAAATGGGGAGAGAGAGGAGGGAAAGGGGAGAGAGAGAGAAGATGGAGGGAGAACAGAGAAAGAAGGAACGGTGTGAGGGAGAGGATAGGGGGGAGTGGAAGGGATAGGAGGTCAGACGGGGGAGAGGGGATTCAATTGCATTTTAATGCATTCAAACGTGTTGCGTCAATCTCTTTAGATGGGGGTGGATTCATTCAGTAATATACAGTGCTGGTGAGGAGTAATGCAATTTGTGTTGTGTCAAATGAACGGCAGTGACTGATGCTGCGTCTGGTTCGGTGGTAAATGTGCAGCTGATTGATTTTTGCTGTGCAGTTGAACTGCTTTGTGAATGGCTTTCATCAGTCAGAGCAAATGAAAAAAACAGTGGTACATGTAGAGACGACTGGACATAACACAGCATCTCAAAGAGAAGTAGGTTAATGTTTTGGTTCGAACCCTTCCTTGGATCTGCGTAATGAATTCTGTGCAATTACAACTGAAATGTTTGCCTATCTGGTATGGGCTTGAGGTGTTGTCCTATCTTTAGCATTTTCTGTTTTAACTTTAGAATTCCAGCATCTTTTTTTCCAAATCTCTATGCCCTAAAACATAAAAGAGAATAGAAACGCCCTTTTGCCCACCCAAGCAACTGGTTCCTTTCACGGATACTGATGTGCAGTTCAACTTTTGGTCATAGCCTTGAACCAACTTATCCAATACAAGAATAGTTTGCATTTATAGGCGGTGGTGTCCCGAAGCGCTTTACAGTGGCAGAGTCTGACACAGAGACAGGGGGAGGGGGGAGGTGATCGTAAGCACAATCAAAAAGGAAGGTCTTTAGGTGGGATTTGAAAGGGGAGGGAGGGGGCAAGGCGGTGGGATGGAGGGAGGGGGCAAGGCGGTGGGATGGAGGGAGGGGGCAAGGCGGTGGGATGGAGGGAGGGGGAAGGCGGTGGGATGGAGGGATAGAGTTCCAGAGTTTTGGGGTGGAAGTGGAATGGAGTGGTAGAGGTGGAAAAAAGCAGTTCTGGTGAGGGAACGGATGGGGGGTAAAAAGGAAAGCTGGGGATCGAACCTGAAGTCTAAGTTGCACACACGTTCAGTGAGTCTGAGGCAGAGCCCGGGGAGTTTGAGAAGTTCAGACCTGCAGGAGTGAAGACATTGACGGGAGCCAAAGAGTATGGCTTCCATCTTACTGACATTCAGTTGCAGGAAATTTGAGCTCACCCAGGCCTTGATATTCGTCAAACAAGTTGAGAGGACATCAGCAGACTGGGAGTTGCAGCTGGAGGAGAAGTAGATTTGGGTGTCATCCGCATACGTGTGGAAGTTGACCTCATGTCTGCGGATGACATTGCCGAGAGGTAGCATGTAGATAAAGAAAAGAATGGGGTCAAGGATGGAGCCTTGGGGTATCTTGCAAGTGACTGGGCGGTGGTGGGAGGAAAAAACATTTGCCGAGATTTATTGTTGGCGGTTTGTTAAATAGGACACAAACCATGTGAATGCGGTCTCACTAAGGTGGATGAGGGAGTAGAGGCATTGGAGGAGGATGGCGTGATCGATTGTGTCGAATGCGGCAGAGAGATCCAGGAAAACGATAAGGCAGAGGGAGCCCTGGTCACAGAGAGAGAGGATGTCACTTGTTACTTTTCATTACAATCTTCTAATAGAAAGTGGTGTAAAGTTCCTCTTGTAATAAACAAACATATAATAAACAAACCAGAATGTTTGTCACCTTACACACTTACAATATTCATCTCTGACTAGTTGCTGACCATGGCCTAGGCCTATGGCATAGAGGAGCACCTTTAGCTCTCTTGTCTCTCCCCAGCCTCTCTTACCCTTACAGCCATCAATCCTGTTTAATACCAGATATTGTCCCACTGTTTTCAGAATCACTACCTTTACTATCCTCTGGGGAAATGAGACAAGGTGATCATGGAGGTAGGGATAAAGGTAATTGGGGTAACTTTGGTGCCCTCCACCCTGCAGCTGCCGTTAGCTGCAAAACTCTGCTGCAATATTTCATGGTTGTCACTAAAGGCTCACATATAAGTACAAGAACGACAACTTGCATTTATGTAGCAAGCTTCACATAGGGTAAGGTCTTCAAGCTCTTTACAGGAACAGGATTGGATGCCAATTAAGGTAGAGAAGGAGAGGAAGGCGGCCGTAGGTGTGTTGGAAGAGGAAGGATTTGAGGCAGGACTTAAGGACAGAGAACATGTGAGATGGAATGGTAGAAAGAGGGAATTCCAGAGGTTGAGGGCATAGGAACTGAAAGTTCAGCCATGATGGTGGTGTGGAGAAGACGGGGTGCAGTGAGCCAGAGTTAGCTGAGTGGAGGATATGATGGCTTGCATCAGTAAGCTCATAAGAAATGAGGCTAGGAGAAAGTTGGAGAGAGAAAGCTACCCATCTGCTGGGAGCCAGTGGAGATTGGCGAGGACTGGGGTAATCAGCATGCAGAGGTTGTTGTGGGTGAGGATCTGGGCCTTGGAGGTTCAAATGAGTTGCAGCTTGTTGATGATGGAGTTAGGGAGACCAGTGAGTAGTGCAAATCTAAGCACCATCTTACTGTGAGTGTTTCAGTGGTGTTAGATGGACGTGGCGGCAGCAGTTGACATGATGGAGGTAAAAGAAGGCTGTATTAGTGAAGGACCAGATTTGAGGGCAAAAGGAAAGCTGGGAATCGAAACGGACCCCAAGGTTTTGCACAGGTTCGGAGAGTTTGAGAGACCTCAGGAAGGTTGAAAAGTTCAGAGCCAGAAGTGAGGTGATGTTGGCTGGAGCTGAGGAGGATAGCTTCCATCTTATGTATATTGAGTTGAAGGCAATTTTGTTCATTCAGGCATTGATGTCTGACAAGCCAGCAGACAGAACAGCAGCGGACCTGGAATTGAGTGGAAAAGTAATTTGTATATTATCCACATACATGTGGAAATTAACCCTGTGTGTGGATAACATAATTCTTGGTGACTCTTGCTTGGATACCGTTTTGTAAGGGCTGAAGCCATCCATTAGTTTGCCCAAATAACCATTAATGAGTGCGGATGCTGAGTGATATTGTACTGATCAATCATGGGGAAGGTTAGTGAGGTCTTCTTGGAGTTGAACTGACTTCATCGCTTTGGGACGCCTTGGGACTTTCAGCGCCTTGGAATGTCCTCCCAACGTGAAAGGTGCTTTACAAGTGTAATATTGTTGTTGTTGGTGAGATACTTGGCAGCAGAATGTTGGAACTTAGTCGACCCTTTGTGGTAGCCTTGGTAATCTGGTTCTGTAACCCAGACAGGTCCACCGTGCTCCAGGGCACTGCTGTAGACAGCCCAGACAGCCTGGCTCATCAGTAGGACTTGGAAGGGCAGATCAGTCATGGAGGACAGGAATTCTTCCCACTCAGCTCCTATTAACCTGCAAGCCCTAACAGGTAGAGGTGCTATCTGCACAAGCAGTAGGAAGCTTACTAGGTCATACTTTCAACAGCAAGCTATGCAGTTTTAAGTTGTAAAACTATAGTACCCCAGCACACCCCAAATCTTACATCTTGCCAACCTGAATCTAATACTCTCTGGATTTAGGTAAGCAGGATGCATCCCTCTGGGGAGAGAATATGAATTTCATTCCAAAAGATGGTAATTTCCATATGTAGGTAGCATGGTTAGATACTTTTAAGCATGGTGATTGATTTCTGCACTTGTTGGACTCCTGGCTGACACCAAAATACATGAAAGTTGTGTTCTTGTTATGTCCCCAGCAAACATATTTGAACAGGTTCACTAGATTGGAAGGAGTCCCGATCAGGAGTAGTGTGTTTTTTGTGTATGTGTAGAATTTTAGTCATTCAAGTGCACCTGCTGGCTCTCTTAAAAAGCATTCGCTTATTCCTCCTCTGCCTTTTTGCCCTCCTATCCTACGGTGTGTGTTTATGACCTTTCTCTTTTCAGCCTATGAATCTTAAGGATATTTGTAATTCCCTGGCAGAAATTGACAGAACATTCCCAGTTTTTATGGCTTAGTGCCTCTCACTAAAGTTTTTAAAATTATGCAAAGATACTATTATTAGGTTTAAAATAGTTAAAGAAAAACCTCCTCTAGTCCCGAGACTAAGAGAGAATATGAATACAACCTGAATAAGGTAATAATGATTGTTGTTGAATAATTTTGTGATTGTTGTTGAATAATTTTGTGACCTGTGTGAATAATCCTGTATGTGGAGCACCCAACGTGGGTGCGGATGACACCCAACTCTACCTTTCCTCTTCTACCCTCAACTCCACGACCACCGATGTCCTGACAGCTGCCTGTCCGACATCGAGTCCTGGACGAGAGACAATTTTCTTCAGCTCAATGTGCGCAAAACTGAGGCCCTCCTGATTGGCTCACGTCAGCGCCTCCGCACCTCAGGCGCTGACAGCATCAGCATCCAAGGCTGCACTCTCCACCTCTCAAAGCCAGTCAGGAACCTCAGTGTTCTGTTCGACCCTGAGCTGTCCTTTCTCCCTCATATCCGCACCGCAACTGGCACCGCCTTCCATCACCTCCGGAACATCGCCAGACTACGGCACTACCTCACCCCTCACGCTGCTGAAACCCTGGTCCACGCCTTTATCACCTCAAGGCTGGACTATGGGAACTCTCCTCGTCGGCCTTCCTGCCACCTCCCTCCACAAGCTGCAGGTCATTCAGAACTCTGCAGCTCGTGTACTGTCCCGCACCAGGCTTCGGGACCACATCACTCCCACCCTCGCTCGCCTCCACTGGCTCCCCATCCCCCAGAGGATCGAATTCAAGATCCTCATCCTCACCTACAAGGCCATTCACGGCCTCGCTCCCTCCTACCTCTCCGACCTACTATCCCCCTACCTACCTGCCCGTACCCTCCGTTCCTCTGGCTCCAGTCTGCTCCACATCCCCCGCCCCAACCGCCCTACCATCGGTGGCCGGACTTTCAGCCTCTCAGCCCCTAGTCTCTGGAACTCCATCCCCCAGTGCCTTCGCCGCTTCCTCCCTTTCCTCCTTCAAGGTCGTTCTCAAGACCTTTCTCTTCAACCGTGTCTTCAGCTCCCTTCTCGACTCTCTACCCCCTCCTCGCTCGCTCCCTCCCTTCCCTCCCCTCACCCTGACCATTTCCCCCCTGCTCGGGTCCCGACCCAACTGTCCAGCGCCTTGGGACGTCCTCCCGATGTGAAAGGCGCTCTATAAATGCAATCTTGTTGTATTTGTTGATTTTGATACACTTGTGTTGAGGCTACATTTGCATTGTTTTTATTTGTACTTTTCAGGTCCTTTTGAAGACCACAGCAGGCGATATTGATATTGAATTATGGTCCAAAGAGGCGCCAAAAGCATGCAGAAACTTCATCCAACTATGCATGGAAGGTAGTAATTAAAGATGAACACTGCAGATACTGTGAATCTGAAACAAAAACAGATGTCGCTGGGAAAATGTTGACTCGCTTTCCTTTCTCCATAGATGCTGCCTGACCTGCTAAGTGTTGCCAGTGACTTCTGTAATTCCCCATTTGTTTTGCATTATTACCATCTCTTTTCCCCATTTTGTTGCAATCTCCCCCACTTTGTTTTGCATCATTAACACTTCTTTAACCCATCATCCCCTGTCCTCTACCCCATTTTCTCCTGTATCTTCCTTGCCCTGCCTCCCCCCTCTCTGTTAGTCCTTAAAAGCCTCTCCCTCCCAACATGCCCCAGTTCTGACGAAGGGTCGTGGACCCGAAACATTGACTCACTTTTCTTTCTCCGTAGATGCTGCCTGACCTGCTGAGTGTTCCCAACGACTTCTGTTTTTGCTTTAGTAATTAAAGATGTTTTGTTTAAGATGATGGGGCATTTGTGTTGAATTATTTGGTGGTACAGTGAAGCAAATCTTAGTTTACTTGCCCATGATTTATGGAGCACTTTATTTAAAGAAAGACTATTGTACGTAAGGAAAGAAACCTTTTGTTTATCAACAAATGCAGCTTGTTTTTGCTGATTTAGGTGAGTTAAGTGGAGGGATCACTTTGCTTCATTTAAATCCAGCTATCTTTAGGTGATTAAACTGTTGCTATTGGACCAAGATATAAACTTGAAAATAATTTGCAGTTTTATCTTCCTTTATTGTGGAATCCTGTAGCTTAGTGGTTGAGCACTCGCCTCGCAAGTGAGAGGGCATGGGTTCGATTCCTGAACAGGCCGAAACATTGGGCAAGTTTTCTTACTCCATATGCCTCTGTTCATCTAGCAGTAAGTAGGAACCCAGTTGTTAGTTCATTGCCAAATCGCTTTTCTAGAGATAATAATCCCTTCAAAAAAAATAAAAAAATAATTTGGTCACTCAATTCACCACTATGACACAGGACTATGCGGAATTGGCTCCCACGTTTTGCCCACAAAATATACAGTTAATTCACTTTGCAGTATATTCTGTGAAGCTCTTTGAGACGTCTTGAAGATTGAAGATGTGATAAGACGCTGTATTAAATGCAAGAATTATTATAATAATAATCTTGCATTTGATATAGCGCTTTTCACGTCGGGAGGACGTCCCAAAGCGCTTCACAGAACACACTGTAAAATGAATTGACTGTATATTTGTGGGAGAACGCGGCAGTCAATTGCGCACAGCAATGTCCCACAAACAGTCGTAGATTGAAAATCACCAATTTATTATTGTTTTTGGTTTTGGAGGATTTATTATTAGGCTCTGTGTGGAGTAAGGAAACTTGCCCAAGATTTGGCCCTGCCTGGAATTGAACTCAGGTCTCTCACTTGCAAAGCGAGTGCTCTAACCACTGAGCTACAGGACTCCTGTTTGTTTCTTTAGGTCTTTTTCTGAAAAAGTGTTTTTTCCCCCTCTCTGGCAGGTTATTATGACAACACAATATTTCACAGAGTTGTACCAGGCTTTATTGTTCAGGGAGGTGATCCTACAAGAACTGGAACAGGTGGAGAATCAATATATGGACGTCCATTTAAGGTCTTTTGTTGTTAATTTTTCTTGTATTGCTGTAGTATTTTCTTTCCTTCCTGAAGCTGTTAATTCAAAGTCAGATACAGTTGCTAACTGTTCATGTCTGATTCTGACAGGATATTTTACCATTGAGAAGGGAGCATCAGAACTAAGTTTGAAACTTCAACTTACAACCACGGCCTGCTCTCTTCTGTAGGGTTCACTAGATAGGATATAATAAGAGCCTGCCTGACCTATTTTATGTCAAATCCCCTGCAAAGCCTGCAGCACTGATTCAGTTGTGATGTCTCTGCCTCCAACCATGTGGGAAAGACTAATAATTGAACCCAAACCAACAGCAAAACAGAACAATGTCATATAATTATACAGCACAGAAGGAGGCCATTCGGCCCATTGTGTCTTTTAAAAGAATTATCCAAATCAGTCCATTCCCCACTCTCTCCCCATAGCCCTGCAAAATATATAGTATGATAAGTACAATTAAACAAAACAATAAGAATGGCCTGGAAAGTACCACACAAACTCGAATGGAAAATATAAAACAAGTTAATTGGGCGTTGTTGTGGGTATCACTGATTTTGCACATTGAGGCCAATTTGACTAACTAATTAGAGTGCCTGCACAGAATACTGTGGTCAGGAAAAGTCCTTGGTTACATTGTGCCTTAGTTCAGGAATGCTCGATTCAGCAATTGTTTTGCAAGATCATCTTTGCTTTTTAAGATCCCATCCTCACCTACAAGGCCATTCACGGCCTTCCTTCCTCACTGACCTACTATCCCCCTACTTACCTGCCTGTACCCTCCCTTCCTCTGGCTCCGGTCTGCTCCACATCCCCCGCCCTACCATCGGTGGCCTGGCCTTCAGCCTCTCAGCCCCTAGGCTCTGGAACTCCATCCCCCAGTGCCTTTGCCTTGCCTCCTCCCTTTCCTCCTTCAAGGCCAGTCGCGACCTTTCTCTTCAACCATGCCTTCAGTTCCCCTCTTGACTCTCTACCCCCTCCTCACTCCCTCCCTTCCCTCACCCTGACCACTTCCCCCCTGCTCGGGTCCCAACCCAACTGTCCAGCACCTTGGGACGTCCTTTCGACTTGAAAGGCGCTCTATAAATGAAATCTTGTTGTTGTTGTTTTCTGGAGCCCACCCAGGGCTGCTCCTTTAAACAGTTCCCTTTCAATTTGTCTTATCATTACTCTGTGTAGTGCAGTATTTGTTTCAGAAAAACTGAACTCTTCTGAGCTCTGGCTGTGGAATTTTTGTGTCACTGTCCATGAGTAGTACAGTCTAAATAAACATTCACTGGGTAGCCTTGACATGTAGTGTCCGTTGTTTAAACGGGCAATACTCCTTTCTGCCTCCTCTATGCTTTGATTCACTTAGGCTTCAATTCACAACTATCAAAAACAGACCCTATTAAAATTAGTGAAAAATAATTTATCCCGTTGAAGCGGGGCTACATTTTCAAGATGCCTCATGATATGGTTGAGTGAGGTGAACCTAACTTCAATCTTATGAAAGCATTATAAGACCGAACCACTTTGGTTTCCGTCTCTGTTCTGCGTAATTCATCAGATTCCCTATTTTTAAAGTTTTTTTAAAAATTGCGCATCTTACTGGTTACCCATGTCACTCTGTTAAAGACAAGAGGTCAGTCTTCAGGGAGTATTTAACAATTGAAACAGTTTTTTAAAAAAAAATTGATACTGTGATGGGAAGGGAGAATGCTAGAGTAGGTATCCTGGAAGGATGAGATCACATGGGTTGAAGGGTCTTTTTCATCTGAATTGCTCTTGTTCAGACAGTATCATAGTATATTTACCGATTCAGCCTTTTTTAATTTTCTTTATTTTTTCATAAAATGCATAGTTTTGTTGGAACAGATACTGAATGTGGTTATCATTTAAAACTATTGTTTCATGCAGTATGAAGATTGCTAATTGGATACTTTTTCTTTTAAACTGTACATTTCTCTCAAAATCAAGCACATTAAATCTTACTGTTACTAATGCCTGAGTGTTCTTCTTTATTACATCTTTATTGCAGGATGAATTCCATTCTCGTTTGCGCTTTAATAGAAGAGGATTGGTTGCTATGGCAAATGCTGGACCTCACGATAATGGCAGTCAGTTTTTCTTTTCACTGGGGCGTGCAGATGAACTTAATAACAAACATACGATCTTTGCTAAGGTTGGATTATGAGTAAAATTTGCTTACTTTTTAGATTTTGGTTTAATTTCTGAAACACCCAAGGACAAGACCTAATGTACAGAAACATAATGTAGGCTGTTTAAAGCAAAGACGCTAAACCATTTAGATTTGGAAATATTGTTTCAATTCTTGAGATGTACTATAATGAAGCAATATAAATTTGGGTATAATTTCATTGGAGGAGAATGTTAATGAATACTGTACTACCTGGATGCTACATATCTACTATGTTTTATAGAAGTCTAATCGATTAAAGATCAGTCATTTTCAATTTAAAGTTTTTGTTTTAATATTAAAATCTAGGTTTTGAATAAATTAGAAATTTACATTTTGCAATATAAATGGAGTAGAGTATTTTCAACAATACATAATAGAATAAGATACCAATAGGGTGTTATTTTGCATGTGTATCTGGGAATTCCTGATGAATAACTACTTTATTTTATTTTCCAGGTGACTGGTGATACTGTTTATAATATGTTAAGGCTAGCAGAAGTAGAAGTAGATAACGATGAAAGACCACTTAATCCTCACAAGATTAAAACCACTGAGGTGAGATTACTAATTGGGAATTCACATTTGCTTTAACTGGCTGTTGCCCAAATACAGATATTGGATCTATGGTCATTAGTTTATGAATATTATGTGTGTACACTGCACACTTCCTACAGAATGAAGTTCCATGTAATTTTTTAGTTGTAATATCAGTTTCCTACCACTTGATGTCACTAATGTGGTTTGTGAATGTTTTAGATATCTACCAAAGTACAGCCTTCACTCATCTCAGTTTCCCTCGTCCTCTCCGCTCCATCATCGGCAGCTATGTTTTCAGCCACTATACTCTGGAACTCTTTGCCTCAATCCTTTCACTATGCTCCCTCCTTGCCTTTCTTCATTACACATCTGAAGCCTTTTCTCTCTGACCATGCCTATGGTCACCTCCCCAGCTTGACATCCAGGTCCGCTCTCCTAGACACTACTCACGTGAAGGCATTATATAAATGCAAATTATTGTTATCCAGTGATCCTACATTGAAACAAAATTCCATGTTGAAAGAACTATGACATTCTTAATTTACCTTTATTTTTTAATAATAAGTTGTAAATTTATAGTGTCTTATAATGACCAACCTCTCAAATCGCTTTACACAAGGTGTGAGCCTGGCTCAATTGGTAGAATTCTCATCTCTGAGTCAGAAAGTTGTGAATTCAGCCCCATCGCCTAGGTTGTATTGCCTTATTAAGTAAAAGGAAGCCAGACTGCCACTCCAGTCCCGATTCTGCCAATTAGTGGAGTCCTGTAGCTCAGTGGTTAGAGCACTCGCCTCATAAGTGAGAGACCTGGGTTTGATTCCCAGCCAAAACTTGGACAAGTTTTCTTACTCCACACGCCTGATAATAATCCCTCAAAAAAAAACAATAATAATTTGGTCACTCAATCCACGACTGTTTATGGGACACTGTTGTATGCAATGGGCTGCCATGTTTCGCTCGCAAAATATACAGTCAATTCACTTTACAAGATATTCAGTGAAGTATAGAAGATGTGAAAAGCGCTTTATCAAATGCAAGGATTATATTATTATTTAAGATGCTGTCCTTCAGATGAGCTGTTAAACCGAGGTCCTGCCTGTCTGTTCAGTTTGGCGTTAAAAGATATCGTGGCACTACTCAAAAAAAGAAGCCAGTTTTTCGTAAGTGGCCAACAATCCCTACAAATAAAATTGGTTATTTGTTTCTTGACCATGGGACATTGCTGTGCTACTGCATTCACCTATAAGTACACAGTCACAACATTTTGCAGTAAATCCTGTGGGACTTGAGACTCTTAAGATGTCTTCTGACGTGAAAAAGTACTACATATACCTAATGGAAGTATTATTATTCAGGAAATACCATGAAGCAAAGTGATTTTTTTGGTATACAAAAATAGCAGCCATTTGTGCAGTCTCATAGCTATGGGATTAGTACATTTGTACTTACTTTTGTTATAGACTATTTTTTATGTTTGTAAACAACTTGCATTTAGATATAACACCCTTTGTACATGATTGCATCTCTGAGCGCTGAAATTCTTACTCTGGCAACTTATTGTGTTAACTGTTTCCATGTCGGAGGATTCATGTAGGTAAGTGTTAATTCTGTTAATAGTTGTGACAGATCCAATATAATATTCACGAACAACGTGTGAATCTTTCAAAGCCAAAACGTACTGTCTTCTGACATTTGGAGATTGACCTCAGCCCTGACATTTAAAAATGTTGAAAACCCATTAGAAGTTATTTCTAAATATTTACATTTTACCAAAATGTTTTCTACAGGTGCTGCACAACTGCTTTGATGATATAATTCCCAGAGTACTCAAAAAGCACAAAAAGGAGAAAAAAGAGGAAGAAATGAAAAAATCTCTTTCCAAAGGCACAAAGTAAAAACATTTATTCCATCAATCCTACCATACTGAACAGTTATAAGTATACATATCAGCCATTCTGATTTATGTATGAAGCTACACTTTTATATTTATGGATGTTAAACAATCTTATTTTCATTTTGAGCTACGTTGCCTTCATTTTGAAACCTTGCATAAGGCTTTATTTTGTCTCCTGACTGCTGCCTGCAAATGGTTGAGATTGTTTGAACCTCATGGTCATGTTAGAGTGCAGGGTGTTGTGTACAGCACCAGTGAGCAAAATGCCATGCAGCTGCAAGAAGGGTAATCTGATAATATATTTTCATTTAACACTTCCTCATTGCGAGAATTGGTGCAGCCTTAGATTTTTTTTTCTCTTTTTCAGATACTTATGTATTATGCCTTTTTAATTAAAATTCCATGGTAAAGTTTCTGAAGTGTAAATTGGGACAGTACCATGAACCAGTATAACCATATTTTCTGAATTCTAAATAATTAGTTCTTTATGAACACACTATTAATTAGCTTATAAAAATGGAAATACGATGTGTGGCTATTTTGACAATTGCTTTAATGCCCCTTTCTGTAATCTGTTGCCTATTTATACACGTTAAAGTGAGGAATTTGTGTTTTAAATAAATGTTCACTACAGCAGCTAGCTGACATTAATTATGATTTGAGATACAGTTACATTCAATTGTCCAATTTCATTATTTTAATATTATTTTAATTATTATTATTATTCATTATTTTGGATTATTTGACAAATCTATGGATCATAATTTTAACACTTGAAACTGTTAAAGCCTGTAAATGGGAAAATCTTCAATTTAATGTTTCCCTCTCACTTTTTTAAAAAAAAATTCTCCTCCTGGGACTCAGTTCAACTAATTTCTGGAAACTCATGCAAATAACCATTATACCACCTGTCAGCCTTGATCGTGCATGTGATATGCATAGGTGAAATCTGACTGCAATGGGACATCACAGTGGAACCCAATATTGTCTTCAACTGACATTTATCTTCACATGTCTTCTAGCAATGATCTCTATATAGCAAGAACCCTGGTTGATTTTCTTTTTTTTCCTAATTCAGGTCAAATGTAATGGCCCCCCAAAATCGGCTAACTCAGCAAAGAGTGGAATTTCCAATCTGTATGGCCTAAAAGAACCATAGGAGATTATTGGCTCATCAATCTTATACATTTGTTAACTCTAACACTGGAGCTATTTAATCAATTCCTTTTTATATATTTATACAATTTTCATTTCCAAATCCAGTCTCCATTGTGTACACGTAAAGGAACATAGGAAAACGGGAACAGAAGGAGGCCTTCAGCCCATTGAGCCTATTCTACCAGTTATAGGTTTTGTTGGATATTTGTAAGTCCCTTTGCAATACCTCTAATACCTCCACTACCAAAATATCTCTTTTAAACATCCATATTGATTCTGCCTATACAAGTTTCTAGCGCATTCCACCTATTTGCAATCTTCTGTATGAATTTATTTGGTTCAGCCAGGTTTTTTTTTGGTCTGACACATGCAGAAATCCATCACGATGCATAGGAGTATCCAAACCATGTATTCCAACTATTCGTGGAAATTGCAGAGAGATTTATTGGAATGGAATGTGCATTCTCCTTAGTGGGATGCATCCTGATTGCCTAATTCCAACAGTATTAGGTGCAGGTTGATGAGAACCGATGCTTGGGGTCCCCAAAGTGTGCATTGGGGTATTGCTGGAGTCAAGCCAACAAAAACTGCATAGTTTGCCATTGAGAGAACTGTCTGTCAAGCTTTCCCACTGCTCTTACAGCCAGCACCGACTTACCAGTTAGGGCTTTGGTTTGCAAGATTTGGGAGCTGACTGGGAAGAGTCCCTGCTCCCATTGACTTGTCTGTCCTTCCAAGTCCTGCCAGTGAGGCTGGCTGTGCTGCAACCAGAAGAGCCCTGGAGTGCTGCAAACCATTCAGTACTCTGGCTCAGGAACTGGACTCCTGAGACTGCCACAGAGGGCTGGCTCGATCTGATGTCCCATTGCCAAATGGCACCTTGGTGCTAATTTCGCTACAAGTTAACCCTGGAACCTTCCTTGCAAGGAGGATAGTCACTAGTTGGTCATTTGAATCTGATAAGATTGGCTTTGAGCCCTAACTGGGTGGATGGCAGGCACCAGGAAGAGAGCATTGCCACCATCTTTCTGTCCGAGGCTTGGACACACATCCCATTCTTTGTATGAAGAAATGGTTCCTGACCTCGGTTCTGTTTGTCTCGGGTTAGGCAAGCTAATAACTAATAATAATCCTTGCATTTGATATCACGTCTTCAAGAAGTCTCATAATGCTTCACAGAATATACTATGAAGTGAATTCAGTGTACATTTTGTGGGCAAAACATGGCAGCCAATTGCACACAGCAGTGTCTCACAAACGGTCGTGGATTGAGTGACTAAATGATTATTTTTAAAAAACATTTTTTTTGACGGGCTTATTACCCCCAGAAAAGTGATCCGGCAATTGAGTAACAACAACGTTTTGCCACTCCCAGGAATTGAACCCAGGTCCACTCACTTGCGAGGTGAGTGCTCTAACTGCTAAGCTAAGCTACACAAAGCTCCTTTTCAAGACTGATCCAAATATCTATCATTCCTTATAGTTCCTGGAGGTCAAACCTCGTAGCTTTTCTCTGCACTGCCTCTAGAGCCTTGGCAATCTGTTTATATCACAGAGACCAGAACTGTATGCAGTACTCCAGATGGGGCCTGACTATACTGTGCAATTTAAGTGTGGAATCTGGGGATTTGAACTGAACTGATTTGCAAATGTATATAAATAAGTATTAAAGTCAATAACAGTTATGACTTGAGTTTCTATCACGATTTTTATAGATGCTCAAAATTACACCTTGCTGTAGACTGACAACCGGGTTTCTACTTGCTGCTTGGTAAACAGAGGTGTGTGAAGGAAACGATTCCTGGGCAGGGCCCAATGTTTCGCCCTGCCTGAGAATCAAACCCGTATATTAGAAAGCGAAGCAAATACTTAGTTAAGGGTCATGTTCAGTGATTTTTAAAAAAAAAGTGTTGTGTTTGATCATTGTAACCATTAACTTTTGTGTTCTAGAAATTTTAGTTTGCTTTCCTTTGGAGAAGAAGCGGAGGAGGAAGAAGAGGAAGTGAACAGAGTTAGCCAGGTAGGAACTCAGTTCCTTGTCAAATTCTAGTGATTTGAGATTTTTATTTGTAGTTGAAGTGGACAACTGATAGTTATAGAATTAAGTAGCTGATTTCAAGGCATTTTAGTGATGTAGTTTTGTTCATATTCATGTGAATATTCTATCATGGGGTAATGCAATACAAGGATTGGGATTTTTCATGTGGAAAGTTCCTGATTTGCGCCAAATTCTTACTGAGAAAGCCAGCAATAGCAATGAAACAAATCAATCAAAATATTTGAATAAATTTTGAATGAGGAAGTAATGCTATAGTGTCTTCAGCATCCGCCTGAACCATCTCACTTTAACATCTCATCCAAAAGATGATATATCCAAAAATAAGTACTCTCCCAGTACTGCACTGGAATGTCAGTGCCTATGTTATAAAATCAGGTCTTGGTATGGGGTTTTGAACCCACAATCTCCTTACTCAGAGACATGAGTTCTGCCAACTGTCAAATTGACGCTTGTGTTTTGCTGCATTCCGTCAACAACATTTAACCAGCATTTTTCAAGAGTTTGTGGTTTACCTCTTTTGGCTTTTTCAGTTTTGATGGTTTTGTACAGCTTAGGTTCTGTTGTACAGATATTATTTTGTGATTTTAGTATGGCGTCTGTCTGGGTCAGTTTTGTGAGTCTATTTCAACACTGGGTCTGGGTTTCAACACTAACAACCACCTCAACATTGACATTTCTTGAACTTCGGTGCTATTGGCACCAAATGGCTTTTCAAGCACCATACAGAGAAGTTTTCTAAATATTTTTGTACATTAATGAGAATTCTGTATAATGAGTTTTAATGCAACTGCCAAGATACAAATGCACTATGGCATACTTGTCTACAACCTCCAAAAGACATTAAAAAAACAACAAAAAACTTGCATTTGATTTAGTGTGTTTCACATTGTGAGAATGTTTCCTGCAGCCGTGTTTGCTTACAAAATAATAAATGACAATAAGTGAGTACACCTTTATTGTTCTTGACAAGTGCCTGTATTAAGCATTGACGACTGAATTCTATTTCATTAAACGATAAAACTTCCCTTTTAGAGCATGAAAGGAAGAAGCAAAAGCAGTCATGACTTGCTGAAGGATGACCCTCGGTTAAGCTCTGTTCCAGTTGTTGAAAGGTCAGTATGATTGTTAATACGAATAAACAATAAAATCCAACTGCCATTCCACAGCTAATTTTTTTTAAAATGGAACCGATCCCTAATCCACATGAATGCTATCAGTCTACCTTAAACATGTCATTTGGCCATACATCTTAGCATCATCAGCTAGTTTTGTAATATTGCAAGAGGCACTTGCATTTATTCATTTATGAATCATGAGTAGAGAGTATACAGGACTCTCCTGTGGAATTCCCACCCTTGTCCCTAGCCAAAGCTTTTTTTCATTTATATCTTTTGCTTCTCAATTCTAATATACCTTATCAGTCCAGCTACATTTCCATGAGCTTCAGCATTTTTTATGAACCAAAACCAGAATTTTTTTTATATGCTTTCTGAAAATTAAATTATATATACACTAGGCACTTCTTGTCCATTTATTTACTTGGCACATCAGTGAATTCCAGTATATTAGTGCAGCATAACCTATTGCTTTTAAATTGATATTCAGCATTTGTGGTCTTCATATTCTATGATGAGTTTGTAGTGGTGGGAACAAACTGATTTATACTGCTCACTTCATATAGGTTCCAATTTAGTCAGGAAAACAAAATAAAATGCCTATTTTGGCACTCTGCATATGGAATTTTTATTCACCATATTTATACTGCACAGTTGCAAATCACACCAATCCTGAAATAACCTCCTCCAAGGGATTACAAGAGTGCAGTTCTGGTATGATTTATGCTGTCTTAGATACTGTGTGTCCTGCATATTGACATTTATTGTAAATTGTGCAGTTTAACTGCAGGATTAGGTAACTATGGCATCTTTGCTGAGGATATTAAGTCAACTCCTTAATACTTCTCCAGGTGTGCTTTTGAATATTCACTATATCTTTCAGTCCTCAATTCAGCTTATATACAGCTGCCAAAGTATTGATCAGATTCTTATTAAATTCCTCACACACTTTTAGATACAAAAACCTGAAATTCCACCTAGTCTTGGCACATAAGGCTATTTTGTCTTAGAAACATGCAGAATTGTAGAAAATTCTTAAATTGCCTTCATTTGCAAACTGATTTTCTTCAATTCGTAAAAGGCATCGGCTTTCAAAATTAAGGCTGAATTTAAGAATTTTCCACACTTCTGCATTATCTTACATTCAAGATGAAATAGTCTATGGGCGAAGGCTGGCTGGAACTTAGGTTTAAATATCTAAAACTGTACTGGGGTGAGGATGTTAGTAATATTTGTGAGACATTTACACGAAGTACTGTATGCAGTTCAAGTGTTCAGGAGCTCATACTTGTTTAAACTGCAGTACTTCCAAAATTCTAGCCTACTAAAAGTATATAATGAAACTATTTTACAATAATTTTTAAGGCCCCAACTAAAGAGTTTAGTTGTGGGTATGAGATTCTGGATAATGTGTTCTGGATTCAATACTTAATTAGAAATATCTTTATGCAGTGTGAAGTTGCAAGTCAGAGCAAGTTTATACTAATGTTGAGGCCGATTCTAGTCACCATTTCTGAAAAAGGATATAGAAGAGTATCAAGAATGATTCCTGGCCTTAAAAAGCTAAGTTATAAAGAAAGTTAGGCGACTGGGCTTGCTTTTGCTGGAGAAATGAAGATTGAGGGAGACCTGATGCAAGTATTTTGAGTTTGATAGAACCTGGCTATTTGTCTTGGTTAGTGAATAGTGAGGACATAAAAAGAAGATACAAGTATGTCACATACTCTGTCCCCTAAGTGTAGATGAGTTCTACATGACTTGTGTACAAATGACATTAACCATACCGGATTGAGTGCCTTCTTAAGAAGCCATAGTTCCAGTCTAATTCAGAAGCTGTTGTAATTATGGAGACTGAATTGGTTGGTGATTTTCTACTAAATGTTACTTAATGGATTCCACAGGAACAGAGATGATAGATTTTACAGTGAGTCTTTGATGCAAGCGTTTTTGAGAAAGAATGAGCATTGCTAATGGAAATGTTACTTTAGCTTTTAGTTTACTTCTACAGTTCGAATCTACGCAAACACTATTTCAGTGAGCAAATAGGGAACCTGTGGAACAGGCTCACTAGAGAGACGGTTGAAGTGTTGATTGTTTCAAACACAGATTAGATAGTTTTCTTTTAAGAAATAACATTATGGGATATAGTACATAGGTAATTTGGGACATATCTGCATGCAGTCGCCAGGAAGGTGAAAGGCAAACTAGATGGACCTTGGTCTTTTCTCGTTTAGCATTTCTTATGTTCTCATGTAGTTTGAAAGTCTTGAGTTTCTCCCAGTTTCCAGAGAGATTTCCCAAACAGTTCTTCCGATCTTATATAATACATTTCTTATCATTCCAAAGAACATCTCTGGAATTTCCATGTATAGGTGGGACGTGTGGAATTCTGTTTAGTTTGGAAATTCTGAAGCTTGGTAATGGGTTTCTGTGTGTATCAGACACAAATCTGACCAAAAAAAGAAGATAAACAAGGCTGGAACTAGATTGAAGATTAGCAGATTTTGTTTTACCCACAGGGCAGTGCA
The DNA here is from genome assembly GCF_018977255.1 of Callorhinchus milii. Lineage (NCBI taxonomy): Eukaryota > Metazoa > Chordata > Chondrichthyes > Chimaeriformes > Callorhinchidae > Callorhinchus > Callorhinchus milii. The sequence continues at coordinate 120,535,322 of NW_024704742.1, read as the reverse complement.
TTGGGAGCATCTGGCTCTTTATATGAACAATTAGCATCCTTTAAAAAGAAACTGATCAACATCAATTGGGGGGAAAAAAGGGTTTGAGCGTGGATAACAACAAACTGTTTGATTACTATGGGGCACAGAAAAGCAGAAAACTTAGGGAATTGGAGAGGAGGAAGGCACAAGTTTGCGCAACTTGCATGAGAGGGAACGCATTTGATGGGACTTTCCAGATTTTCTTATGTTCTGTAATTATTACATTTATGACTTTTTAAATTGAATTGAAATTGGGAATTTGTCTAACAAGTGGCCTGAACCCACTAGCGGAGTCCTGTAGCTCAGTGGTTAGAGCACTCGCTTTGCAAGTGAGAGACCTGAGTTCAATTCCAGGCAGGGCGAAACCTTGGGCAAGTTTCCTTACTCCACACGCCTAATAATAATCCCTCCAAAACCAAAAACAATAATAAATTGGTCATTTTCAATCTACGACTGTTTGTGGGACATTGCTGTGCGCAATTGGCTGCCGCATTCGCCCACAAATATACAGTTAATTCACTTTACAGTGTGTCCTGTGAAGCGCTTTGGGACGTCCTCCCCACGTGAAAAACGCTATATTAAATGCAAGGATTATTATTATTACAGCTTAGTGGGCCAGATAGTGTATTCTGTTCCTAACATTTGAAAATGTAGGAAAAGGAAATTCAGGTAAAATGAAACACAACATGCATTATTTACATTTTGTAAGTTGTATTTCGAGAAGCATGTGTGATGTTGGGTTGAAGAACGTCTAGGATGTAACTTGATCTTGTAACTTGATGTAAAAATTCCATGCTGTTTTGTCAGAGAAGAAGTGGTTTGTGGTGGAGTGATCAAAGGAGAATGTTGGCTTTTGCTTTTAAGTACATTCGTCTCCTTTGGTTCTCTATTCATAGGATTAAATATAGTGTGGGAGAAATTCCACTGGGTCTAGATTTTTTTTAAGCATTTCAGAGCATCCAAATTTTGGCAGATTGTTGAATTCACTCTTTAACTTTGATTTCAAAATTAATACTGTATTTAAGAATCTGACAAATTTTAGACTCTGAAACACTAAATAAATGAATAAATAAATAAAATAGATCTAAATCCAGGTGGACTATCCCTCAAAGTTGCCAAATCCAAAATGATGCCCGAGACATGTTAGCCAACATTCAAAAATCCTAAGCCATATAGTTACTGAATGTAAATATTCACTTACTTATTCTATTGTCTCCAGTGAACCAGCAACAATGAAGACAAAACGGGGCTCCGACAAGGTACGTTGCTTAGTATTATTTATAGTAAAACATTCACTAAATCAACACAGTATTTCATACAAGTGATTGAGGACCAAATAACTGAGCACAGTTTTGTACAAGGAACTAAGGAACACTTTGTACATTTTTGGGGACCCCATCCTAGAAAGCACATTAAATCATAATACATTGCAAAACATGAAATATGTATGATTTTGAAGGCATTAATTTGATTCTAAATCTTTATTTTGAAAGCTGCAAAGTTTGGAGTGAAATATTAAATGCCGAAGCATAGTGTGTATGTATAAAACAGATTGCTGAGGTAGACCGATTCAGGAATGCGTTGGCTATTTTTTTTGATGTGTGGTTAGGTATCCTATATTTCTGCGACTAGCTACATAGACCGCAATGGTCTCATACATCCCAATATTCTTAATTGCTGTGCCAGGAGGAGGATGAGGAGTCTGACAGTGATGAACTGGAACAAGTAAAGGAGCAGGTTGCTAAGAAATTGAAAAAAGAAAAAAACGAGGATCCTGAAGCTCCGCCTAAAGAAGAAGGCAATGAAGAGAAATCAAGTCGTAGGTGGGCACTTTTGTTGAATTATGTGCTGGATGTGTTGTTTAGTTTAAAAAGTCTGCTGAAATGCAATCTATTGATGACACTATTGCACTGCTCACTGGTGAGTTTTGTCACTTCATCTTAAGTGTTTGGGAGAGAAGCTTTATGGTTTCATCTTGCAGAATGTTTATCATGCATTCTTTCATTTTTTTTAAACAAATACTTAAAATTGCATTTTATTAGCAATTGTCTTTTCTTTTAAAGTTGTTTTTCCAAAGTTCCAAAACCCTTACTGAGTTATGTTATCAACCTTCCCTCCTGAAATGTTTTTGGTGTTATCATTTTTACCAATGAAACCAGAGAATTAAATCTTCCTATTTGGATTCATGACTTTTTATGCAATAAAATAGGGATGGATCAGTCTATTCTTTAGACTTTGCATAGATGTGTGCAGACAACATTTTCTAAAATGAAAATTCTGCCTTAGTAATAGTGGTTTAATCAATGTCTTTAACACTATCACTGTATCTTAATGTTCCATTTCATTATTCACTTTCTAATTGCTTCCAAAATATTCTTTGCTTATACAGCACAGCCACAATTGTTTGTATGTTGATTTATAAGTAAACAAACCAATTTATTTTCAGTTGATTGGTTTAACAGATCATTTGTTATCTGTTCATTTAACAGATCTACTTTGCTGTTGGATATTGGTGTGCTATTGTTGAATTGCATATTTGTCAAGTCCTGCTCATTATTGCAAAGTCAGATTGGCACATTTTGCCTGAATATGTAGTTTATATTTGTTGTAAGAGTAACTGCAGTACTGATGCTGAAATTTCAGGTTAATCCATGTATTTTGGGAGATTTAGAAATATAAAAAAAAACTACAAAATTATATTTATAGAGCGCCTTTCACGTCGGGAGACCGTCCCAAATTGCTGAACGACTGGGAAGAGCATGGGGGAGAGGTGGTGTAGGGGTGAGGGAAGGCAGAGAGGTGGGAGGGAGTCCAAAGGTACGGTCAAAGAGAAGGGTCTTGAGACCGGCCTTGAAGGAGGCAAGGGAGGAAGCGAGTTGAAGGGACCGTGGGATGGAGTTCCACAGTGTGGGAGCAGAGAGGCTGAAAGCCCGGCCACCGATGGTAGGGTGGGTCGGGCGGGAGTCTTATCGTATAAGCAGTCTTATTTCGCAGTAGAAAGTACAGGGCAACCTTAAAATAACATGCCTCGTAGAGAACAAGTCCACTTATAATTGTAACTAGAAGCATTTGCATGAATGTGCAGCTGACCATTTGGCTTCAGGAGGCTGGCCAGTCTGGGTTAGAAGTGACGTCGGCAACGACCTGGAACTTGAACCATTGACCAGTTTATTTTCATAGCCCTGTTATAATTGTGTTGTCTAATTATATTGGCATTATGATTGGGTGGTTCTGTACTACTAGCATTTATATAATGTCCTTCACTCACGATAATGTCTCCGAGAACTGCATGGGTTCGACACTAAGCAAGGGGCAAGTGAAGTGAGCAAGGAGGTAAGTCTTGAGGTGGGATTTTAAGATAAATAGAAAGGGAGCGAGACAGGGAGTTCTAGAAGTTAGGGGCATCGTGCCTAAAGACCTGGCTACTGATAGTAATGTGGAGGGTTCGGGGGAACACACAGCAGGTCTGTGCCAGCTGAGTGAAGTGGATGGGCAGAGGTGTAGGGTATGAGCCAGTCAGAGAGGAAGGGAGGTGCTATTGTGAAGGGATTTGTATGTGAGGGTCAGGAACTTGAAATCGATCCTTTTGGAGATGGTGAACCAGTGGACACTGACGAGGGTTGATTGTTGTGCAGAGTTTGGTACAGGTGGTGGTGGTGTTTCTGAACTGGACCTATGGATGGTGGAACACCAGCGACGAGTGTGTTTTGAGTATAGTTCTGCGGTACTGCTATTCAGTCAATAGATGGTGCTATAAAATCTTGGAGTATCATTTGGAGAGACTAATACTTAGAGAACTGTGGCAGAACTTAGTATGCAGTACTGTAGAGACGTTTATTCTCTGATGCAATACTGTATATAGATCACTGATTTTGTTTTGGTCAGCCAGGTGTCTGACACAAGCAGAAGCCCAGCACCATGCTTAAGTGTATCCAAACCAAACAAAGTTCCATGCATCCCACCTACACATGGAAATTCCAGAGATGTTTTTTGAAATTGAATGTGCACTCTCTCCCAGGAGAGACACATCCTGCTTACCTAATTCAGGAAAGTATTATGTGCAAGTTGGCAGAGCTGAAGTTTGGGGACCTCAGAGTGTGCGTTGGGTTCCTGCTGGAATCTAACCAGCTAAAACCACATAGCTTGCCATTGAGAACACTGCCTGGCAAGCTTTCCCGCTGCTTGTCCAGCTAGGAGCTGAATGGGAAGAATCCCTGCCCCAATAACTGGTCTGCCCTTCCAAGTCCTGCTGATGAGCCAGCCTGGCTATCAGCAGTGCCCTGGAATAGTGTGGACCCACCTGGCTCAGGAACTGGCAACATGGAATGCGTGCAAGCATTACTACCATCTTCCTGAATGCTGCTCAGCCATACATCCTTCCCATTGAACAATGGTTCCACCATTTGGAGGTTCGGGGCTTAAGCAGCAGCCGCTTACCTCTCTGTGAACCAATCAAGGTGGATTCTGGATGCTGGATGTACGAACCCGTGTTCACAAATTTGGACTCCAGGTAATGCTTTCCAGAAACCGTCCCAAGCCTCAAAGTTCCCGCATCAACTATCTGGCGAACATCTGCCTTAAGTGTGGTGGGAGGACTTTTACACGACAGCTTGCGACGTGACAGCCACCTTGATGTTGTTGAGGTCTAAATTCAATGCTGCATAAAGGGTTGCTCAGCACCAGCTGCTTAATCCAGGTCCCCATGTACCAGCTGTAAAGCCACTTCCGCCTCCCTGCAGCCGCTTCCCTTGTTTAAAACAAATCCACCTCACTGCTTGATCAAGCTAGTTCTTAGTTGCTTAGTTCTGGTGAATTTGTGACTTACCTCAGAGCTTCTTTCTTTTTATGATTTGGACTATAATGGATTGAAACCCAAATAATTAACACAATAATATAGAAATAAATTCGATTATTTTCAAAATGATAGTATCAAACCATGTGCAGTTTATGGTAATGAAATCGCTATTGTTGATTCTATCTCCCTACATTATAAATGGGTGACTTTTTGGAACAGCATGATGAAATGGAAGATCAGTTGCGGAGGATTAGGTGCCACAAATTTTGCACTTTAATGCAACAAAGTCCCTGATTATATCAGGAAATCATGAATATTAACCATGGTGCATAAATTGAATTATAAGGCTTATTGTTTGGCATGTGGCAGACCTCCATAGGCGTGGATTATGCTGGAACCTATTGACATGATAATCTTGGAATGAGGATATCCATGGTTTGATGTTTTCATAGTCATGGAAATTGCAAATCTGGAGAAATGTATCTGCAGGACCTGGGTTACAGTATCACAAATCACTTCTAATTAACATTTAACTCAAAGGTACCATAATATCAGTGTTTAAATTGAAAAACCGCAGTGAACAAGTACAAATTACTTTTAAAGAGCATAAGGGTCATGAATGATTTTTGTTTTGGAAAAACAAAACTGATTGACGGTTGATAATAATGTTAAAACTCAATTTAAGAAAAACTGATTAGATTTACAGTTGTTGAGTCTAGAAAGATGAAAAGATAAAAGATGAATACAATACACTTGACATTTACAGTAAACTCCTGACAACTCCTAGGAAAGGAATTCAGTGACAAGTGATCTGGAATAGCGAGTCAGACATTTGTAAAAATACATAAATAAATGCATGACATGGTATGCAGAAATGCTTGTACGGAGTATAAACACCGGCATGGACGTGTTGTACTAGACTGTACTGTTAGAATCCAGTTATAATACTTGGAATTTAATTTAATTAAATGTAAGCACTGAAAGGTTTGGGGTAAATATTAGGTATTGATTATTTATGATTTAAACTAATTACAAAACATTTGATTATTTTGCTTGTTGACAAAATCATTAACTATCAGTACAGTGCAGACTCATTAAATAATCAGTATAGTAACCGTCTGTTTAGATCCCCAGATGTCTTCTCTGGCTGTATCATGCTGTAGTCGGGCCTCACCTACTGTATTCAGTTCTGGTCACCACAACATAAAGGAGCTGCCAAGGCCCTAGAGAAAGAGGAGAGCAATGAGGATAATGCCCAGTTCAGACAAATTAGCTTTAAACAATGATTAGAAATCTAGAGTTCTTCATTCTTGAGAAAAAATGACTCAGTGGGGACCTCACAGAGATGTGTAAAATTGTAAATGGCATTGCAAAAGTAAACTCAGAACAATAGTTTAGGATGCACCAGAACATGAGGACATGAGTTTAGAGTTGTAAAGGGCAAATTAAGAACTGATATCAGGTCGTGTTTCTTTAATCAGAGGGTAACTTAACTGCTGGAACAGTTTGTCAGGAAGTGTGGTTGAGATCAGGACACCAGTTTAGTGCTGTGATGGGAGGGAAGGGCCTTCTTCATCCCATCTTGTGATTTTATTTTTGTATTTGATTTGGCGGAGACCCAGCAGAGAAAGTTACAATGCCACTACTCTTCAAAATTCTTTGAAGCAGTTAAAATTTGAAATTTCAATAGAGAATCTATTTCTTCAGCAGCATGTTTCCACTTGAGCATCAAAGGTGAATAGCCATAAATGGCATAAAGAATGGAAGTGGCTATCTATTACTCTTTCCTTTGCCCTTATTCACAGAACATTGTTTAAATGTTCTTAAACATTTATGAGTGCCAGTGGAATATAGAATGTGACCACTGGCTCAGTGGGGCTGTAGGTAATGCATGTGTAGGTAACAGTTGTATAACATAATTTGGATGGACTTGGGTTGAAATTCATTGAGGCTGATGAGATTAAAGTATTTTTCCGTCTTCTGGCTGCAAGGATCCTAAGTGAAACAAGTTTAGACAGTGTCAACCCAGTTTCTAGTGGCTTTCATTCTATAGCAGAAAACTACCTGTAATTCACCACTAATTAGCACTTTCACTGTTAAGTAAATGCCCCTCAATATTCTGTCTCTTCTAGCACTTGGTTCATGTAGGGGAGGTGACTGTTCATGCTGTAAGGTGTGTTGCTTCTTTAATGCAGCAGGTGATCACTGGGTTCTCCATGTGCTGTGAAGATAGCAGATTGCATGTTATCTGTAAAAATGAACACCTATCTATTTGGGCATTGTAGTTCAGTTGCTGAATTGTCATTACATGTGCTTTGATGCATTTCAGCCTAATTTGTGTGTGGATGCATTCATTTGTCCTGTTGTGCAATATTGACTATATAATTTATGAATCAGTTGCTAGCTACAAGTCCTCCTCTAAGTCCACAGTTCCAAAATCTTCTAAATTCACCCTCGCAAACAGATCAACCATTACTTCCGCTCGTTTTGCCTTTTGAATGAAGGTGTAGTAAGTATTGAGACATTGTGATCCTCCCTGTACATCACTCTCACCGTGGTATGTTTCTTGTAATCTTGACAACACTACTATTTCGTAATACTGTACTCTGTTTGCCTCGTCGTGGAATTTCTTTGTCAGTGCAGCTTTTTGCACATAATCAAACTTTCGTGTATATACTTGTCCTATGGCCTTATCATAACCCACAATAATGTTGGGTAGCGTTGTTGCTTCAAATTTTGTATTTACTTCTGCGCCACTTGTTACTACACCAACTGCCTGCTCGCTGGACTTCCCAAATGCTCCCACACTCTGGAACTCTATCCCGCAATCCCTCTGCCTCACTCCCTCTCTTGCTTCCTTCAAGTCCTGTCTAGAGGCCTTCCTCTTCAATCGTGCCTTCGACCACCCTCCCAGGGCACGTGGAGTCCTGTAGCTCTGTGGTTAGAGCACTCGCCTCATAAGCGAGGGACCTGGCAACATTGGGTAAAGTTTCCTTACTCCACACCCCTCTGTTTACCTAGCAGTAAATAGGAACCCAGTTAGGAATTGGCAGATTGCTTTACTGGGGGTAAAGGAAAAAATAATAAATTGGTCACTCAATCCACGACTGTTTGTGGCACACTACTGTGCGCAATTGGCTGCTGCGTTTCGCCCACAAAATATACAGTCAATTCACTTTACAGTATGTTCTGTAAAGTGCTTTGAGATGTCTCAAAGATGTGATAAGACGCTATATCAAATGCAAGGATTATTATTATGTATTCCCATAGCTTCCAGTTTCATCATGAGGTCTAGGCACTAGGTCAAATGCCTTGCAGAAGTTGATCAATGCAATGTAGGTGGATTTTCCCTTTGGCTTACAATGTTCTGTCATCTTGTACAAAGCCACACCCTATCACATACATTCCTCAGGAGAATGGCTACCAGCCTGTTCCTTCCTGATGAAACTGAGCCTCTGGTGAGTGTGATAGACGTGCAGTGACTACTTGAAGCACCACTATGAGCTCAAGGTGCCTACGTGGAGCTTGAACCCACAATCTGCTGACTCAGAGGCGAGAATGCTATCAACTGAGGTAGGTTAACAGAGTTTTGATATCTATCAGGAGACGAGTGAAGGGACTTTGTCCTGCAGACCTGGTAAACAATCCCCAAAATAAAATTGGTCACCATAGCTGTTTGTGGGACAGCTGTTTGCACTGTGTGCAAATTGACTGCTGTGTTTCTTTTTTAGTCAGCTGTATGTCTGACACATGCAGAACCCATCATTTAAGACTATCCAAACTACAGTTCGATGCAAGCCACCTACGTTACACCTATGTTGGTCTACAAATATACAGTCACTACACTTCACAGTAAAGTCTATCAATAGTGAAGTGCTTTGAGTTGTTTTCATATGTGTTATATAAGTGCAGATTGCTTCTCCCTTTTTTCCTGAAAAGATCAATTCCTGGAGAAGTACCACTCCATGGGTACCAAACTCCTGTGAAACACTGAGATGTCTCACCAATGTGATATGATGGTATATCAAATGATTATTACAATAATATAGTGGTCCTTGGTTGAATCAAAGGTTGAGCGTTCCTAGAGCCAAAAGTGAACTGCTGAACATTTGCACTTATCTAGGAAAGTCTGAATGAAATCAATATTTTGTTTCTGGTAGCTACTGAGTAATATTTATGGCGTGGCCCTAAATCTAGAAGTATCCAATCAAGAAAAAAATATTTGGTTGGTTAACCAAAAAAGGTTTGGATGGTCCTAGCTGGACAAGCAACAGGAAAGCTTGCCAGACAGTGCTCTCAATGGAAATCTATAAGGTTTTACACTCTGGGGCCCCCAAGCCACGACTCTTGCCAACCTGTGCCTAATATTTTCCGGAATTAGGAAAACAGGATGCGTCCCTCCAAGAAGAACATTTCATTCCAATAAATATTTCTGGAATTTCCATGTGTTGGTGGGATGCATGGAACTCTCATTTTGGTTTGATACTCTTAAGCATGGTGTATTTGTATGTCTCAGACACCCGGCTAACCTAGCTCATAGGCTAGGCGGACAGTTCAGTCCAGGGCTGGGGCAGTGCTGCATTATCTGAGGTACCATTCTACAAATGATAGTTAGGGATATGCTGTGACATGTCGAGTGGTACTTTAACATGATTTCTGTTCCCGGTGCTCCATGAGCTGGAGCTTTAATTTACCTTGGGCCACTCGTACTGAATGTGGTCTCGGAGTAATAGTTTTGTTTAAAAAAAACATTTGAATTTGCTCTGGGGAGGAAAATCTTTTTAATTTTATCTGGGTTAGGTAGCTTTAATCTTTAATTTTCGCCTTAGGCTTTAGACATAGGGGTGTAAGATGAGGGCTAGGGGGTTTTGGTTAAGCTTTGTCGTAATTTAAAGCGTTTTCCTCTTTTAGGGTTAGTTTTGTGGTTCCAATTAAGGTTAACAGTCTAGACTGGGTTCAAAGCTATTTTATTAAAAAATTTTGGGGTTGGGGAATTTGGTAGAGGTTAGTTGTAATTTGAAGCGTTAGGTAATATGGTTCACGTTAGCAGTCCTTGGGGGTGTTTGATCTTTTGGGGGTTAGGTTTTGGGGTTAGGTTTTGGATCTCGGTTAGGCTTTAACAGAACAGGCTTGGATTTTACCAAAGGGGGCTCTTTCTACATTTTATTAATTTAATTCTTTTCAGGTTAGTATTAGAGTCCAAACTGTAAAATTCACGAGCTGCTTTTTGGGGGGCAGAAACTACTTTAGCTGTTTACAGGATTTGTGCAGCCAGCCAGCAGACCCTAGGGACTGCTGCCATCTACCAGCCTGTCTGGTTTAAAGTTCAGGAGTTATCCCAAAGGTGGAGGCTCCTGTGTTGGAGATATAAATTTTTATAATTTAAAAAATCCTTTCTCTCTCCCACGCTCACTATCCCCAAGGCAGGTTAATTTAATTTAAATTTAGACTGACGTCCTATCGGAGTATTTCAAGGGCTGGAGTTTAGCATTAGACCAATACCTCATTGGAGTACTCGTAGGGCTCATAATAATAATAATAATAATAATAATAGATAATTGGTGTGGAAAGGTGCAGGTTAGTAAAAACAACAACAACAAAATTACATCTGTATAGCGCCTTTCATGTTGGGAGGACGTCCCAGACGCTGGGCAGTCAATGTTTTGAACCTGAGCTGGGGGTCGGGTTTGGGGAGGGTAGAGGGCAGGGGTGAAGCAGGGTGATCGAAAGCACGGTCAAAGAGGAGGTTCTTGAGATGGGTCTCAAAGTAGGTAATGGAGGGGGCGAGGCGGGGGATTGTGGGATGGGAGCAGAGTAGCTGAAGGCCCGCCTGCCAGTGGTGGGCGGGTGAGGTGGGAGATGTGAAGCAAGCCGGAGCCTGCTGAGCGGAGAGAGCGGGCAGAAGGGTAGGGGATTAGGAGGTTGCAGGGGTAGGTGGGAGCAACACAATGGCTTTGAAGGTGAGGACCAGGACCTTGAACTGTATCCTCTGTGTGATGGGAAGCCAGTGGAGTCGGACGAGGATGGGGGTGATAGGGTCACGGAGCCTGGTGCGGGAGAGGACACGGGCTGCAGAGTTCTGGATTATCTGCAACCTATGAAGGGAGTTGTTGGGGAGGCCGACAAACAAGGAGTTTGCAGTCAAGCCTCGATGTTATGAATGCGTGTATGAGGGTTTCAACTGCCTGCGATGTGAGACAGTGGCGGAGCTGGGTGATGTTGTGGAGGTGAGGGATGGCAGTGTGGGTCATGGCATGGATATGGGGTAGAAAGAATGCTTGAGGGTCAAACAGGACACCAAGGTTCCGGATTGGCTTAGTAAGGTGGAGTGTGCATCCATGGATGGTGATGCTGTCAGCACCTGAGGTGTCCAGGCGCTGACAGGGAACCAATCAGGAGGGTCTTGTTGACGTTCAACTGAAGAAAGTTAGCTCCCATCCAAGACTTCATGTTTGCCAGACGTTCTGTCAGGACAGCAGTGGTCCTGGAGTCGAGGGTGGAGCCAGAGAGGTACAATTGGGTGTCATCCGCAAACATGTCTGTAGATGCACCAAGAGGGAGCAGATAAATGTTGAAGAGGAGGGAATCAAGGACAGAGCCCTGAGGAACGCCGCATGAGATGGTGCGGTGGCTAGATGATAGAAGTGTTTGGGTTAAGGTTATGCTTGGCCCCTGATTCTGTCTGTGAATTATATAGAATGATATGGCACACAAATAGGCCTTTTGGCCTAAGTAGTCTAGCGAAGTTTTTGAGTTCTTTTCCTATGTGTTTGTATAAGTGGAAGTTTTTTTCTCTCCTTTTTTTAAGCACTCTGAGACAATACCTTTGTATTTTTAATGCAAATTGTTGTTTGTTTCTTAAACATTGACTTGTGCTGAAGTACTACTCCAGGAGCACCATCTACCCTCTGAAGTTTCACCCAAATGGCCTTTCTTCATGCATGGGTCCATACAGTGAGTTTCGCAGGCATATTTGTTTCCCAAAATACCTACTGAGGAGCACAGTAGATTTGGCAGCAGACAACCAGGGAGAGGGAGAGACAGCTGAGTTAGAACTGCCCTCAATCTAATGCCCACACCTACATGTTTTCAAGCATCAGTCACTTGATAGCAATCAAACACTCTACTTTCTTTTTAATCCCTGACACCACCACAAAGGAAATGGTGATAATTTATGTTGTATTAAATTTCTTTTTCTTCTGGTTGTACAAGGCCAGACAAGTAAATTTTTTTGTTACATCAAAGCAGTGAAAATAAAGTTTTCCTTCTCCTCCTCCCTCTACGCTGCAGGAAATCGCCAGAGGCACCAGGTGAATTTTGTATAACACTTGTCAAAAAGAATCAAAATAAGATGCCTTCCCTAAAAACGCCATCTTTTGGTAATGCACAGAATTAAAACCTTTTTAAAGTTGGTGTATGAGAATGATTTTGCACAGTTTTGAATTTCAAAGACATTTCATATTTTTAGATATTTGTGGTAAATGGGTATTCATGTGGTGAGGTTTTTCTTAGATCTGGCTAATTTAGCTGACTGCAACTTCAGGTCTCTCTACTTTGTTTGCTTGTGCTCCTCAGTTCTCCTCAAAGTAAATAAAATTTAGCCATCTATCCGACCTCTCTCTTTTTCCCACCCCACTTCCTCCCCCGGTTGTCCGTGCCATATCTGCTGTCCCCATCAGAAGGTTTTGCATGTGCACAAGTGTAGTTTAAGGATCAATGATGATGCATTTGATTTTGCAACTTTATTATTGTATTTATAAGTATCACAGAGGAAATATTAGTTTGTGCAAGTAGGGCTTTAAATCTTTTTGAAATTGGGTTTAAAGGATTAAGTTTTGGTCCCTTGAATTATTTTTCTTTGAGTACAGATCTAATTGAATAGTCTTACACAAGCAAAGTAAAACTTATTTGAAATCAGTGTTTGAAATTGTTATATAAAGAAAGGAGAATAAGACTTTTTGTGAACCTCATAGAAAAAATACTTACTATTTACTGTAAATTAAATCACAAATGTACTTGTTAATCGAGACAATATGCCCTTGCAGATGATTGGCAGTGACTTTGAGGCAGACAGACTGAAGTATATTAAACACAGAATAGATTGTTTGGGTATGAGTGCTGTAACCCTGCACAGAGGTTTTTCTTGGCTATGCATCATACGTTCTTATTGGGTATAATATGGGCCAAGGACAAAGACATAATTGTAGCCTTGATGTACTTCATCCTGCTGCTGTTTGGCAGTATTCAATCTGTGTTTAGGTAAGACTGTGTTCACTTGTCTGGTCACCTGGAAAAAAGATGTTCAGATGACCAGTGAATAGAATACCTATGTGACTGGAGACAAGAATGTGTTGTCTTACATACAAGATTAATTGATCGTGTGGAAAGGAAGCGTATGTTATTTCAAAGCACTGCGGGACCTTTTACACTTGCTTCACTGTGTATTTCTGACATTTATGGTGTCCTTTAGAGCAGGAAGCTGGGTTTATGCCGCTTGCTCCAAATTGTTTTTAAACCGCCATAAAATTCCTAACCAGAATGGGTATTCTGTGTGTGATTGACTGTTACAAATCCATTGTTCAGAGTTCCAGGGCTATCTAACATTTAATGTGTCCTGGCTCAGTCCAAATTGCACCCACCATGTATATATGCTAAATAAATAGAATGCTAAATAAATGCAAGTTGTGGTTTCCACAAGTAATTGCTGTCAAGAGTTGTGACTAATTTTAGGCAAATGCAGTAGCTCAAATTGTTCAATAGAGTGCTCTTCCAGTTCAGCATGGAAGTGTCAGATTGAGAACTCAAAGTCCTGACATGGGTTTTGGACTCTTCTTACCTTCTAATCCAGAAACAAGAGTACAGCCGAAGGAACCAAGCTGCATCGCTATATTATGCGTAGTACTATAATTACAAGCACCACAATATTATAGTCAGCAAATATGGGAGACATTCCCTGTGGTTTTATCTAGGTTTTTGCAGCTTGCATTTAACAATGGCTTAAATTAAATTAATGTTGGTTATCTGTAATGTATTATGAACTATATGAATATGCCATCTTGTATATTAAAAATAATTCCATTTAGAAGTTTTGAAAGTAAATTGCACTTTTTACAATGTCCTTCAGTATACTCTTGGTATATTGTCTAGTTAACTATTTTTTGTGGAAAGCAATTTTCAATTTTATAGACTAATACTTTTTTAAGTTCTTATAACGACATACAGTATGGTAACACTACTTGGGCTAAATCTTAAATTGCTTGGCCATTAGGTAACCACTGAGCTACAGTGGTTAGAGCACTCGCTTTGCAAGTGAGAGACCTGAGTTCATTTCCAGGCAGGGCGAAACCTTGGGCAAGTTTCCTTACTCCACACGCCTAATAATAATCCCTCCAAAAAAGACAATAATAAATTGGTCATTTTCAATCCACGACTGTTTGTGGGACACTGCTGTGCGCAATTGTCTGCCGCGTTCTCCCACAAATATACAGTCAATTCACTTTACAGTATATTCTGTGAGGCGCTTTGGGACGTCTAGAAGACGTGAAAAGCGCTATATCAAATGCAGGATTATTATTATTAGGTAGAAATGTAATTGTTTACTTCAATGGTTTTATTTGGTAAATTTAATTTTCACTTTGAAATACTGTTTGAAATAAACAAAGATCATAGCTATGTGCTTTAAGCAGACTGCTTTGTCAATACATGCTATACACTGCTTATCCATTATCTGTCCAATATTTGGGGTACTCAATGGAAGTGCCACTCTTGTCTATAAATATTGTGCAGCAAACTAATACAAGCTTGAACTTCTGTAGCCAGTAGGGGGCACTATTAATATGCTCTATAGACTTCCTGAATAGGATCATCACAGAATAGAACAGTGCATTGTTTATTTGGCTTCACTAAATCACTGCTTACATATTGGTTATGTGCTAACTAATGCCTAAGATTGTGTAACTGAAAGTGTGTGTGTGTGCAAGCAAGCACTTTTGCAATTAACATACAAAGGTTTGTACAACTTTAAAAAAGTAATACCAGAAGACTGACACTGTCACAAATTAATTACTGCAATTTATTTTGTAGGTTGTCAAATCTGTCTTCTACATGTAACGTATTTAATTACCAAACATTTAAATAAAATGTTTAAATTGTTCATGATTTACTTGACCATATCCCTGTCTTATAGTAAAATTTTATTTTACTGATCCATATTTTCAAAACACTCTTGATTTATGAAATTAACACTCCAGTTAAATCAAATGCTCCTAAAATATTGCAGTACGTTTGTGTTTGACCATCTGGAATATCAGTATTGTAATCCCTTTTAAAGTCGCGAAGATAATTGTATTTTTCAATCACTGTAACTTCAGTTAACATAATGAACTATATCACATGTGATAATAAGAGTTACATAAAATGTTTACCTACCTGTATCTTATCCTGGTTTGCTCTAAACAAATTTGCTTTCTGCAAACCTCAGAGGAGTTGATATAAACACTTGCTTTGAATCAAAGCGTACTGAATGCTACACAAATAAGTTAGGTTCATGGAACGTTCTCTGGAGATCACCACCTTTCTTTGTGCACAGAGTAGATCTGGCCTTCACATCCATCAGAACTCAATCCCTGTAATTTCATCGTTTGGGATTACCAGAAAGAGCATGCTTGTGCTGACATTTTCAATACCCTAGAATAGCTTAAGGCCAGTATCTTGCAAGAAATCAAACAAATCCCCTTAGACATGATTTTGACCGTTCGTGCAGCTGTTATCATCTAGCAGACAAATCCTGGATTGCGTACGTTTTGAACAGCTGACTCTGTGTGGATTTTACTGGATTTGTTTGAGTTTCTGTAATTAACTACACACTTGCAGGGGAAACCACCAAAAAACATTCCTTTCAATAGAAGTTTATAATTCTGGTGAGTGCATATACTGCCTTGCTAAATACATTGGAACGTTATGCTGATTCTAACAGAACACTTACTTTAATACTGTTTGATGTAACATGCAGTAGCCAACTTTCTCTTCAAATTGGGGCCTTTATAACTAGAACACAAATACCAAAAAGAATTTCAACAATTTAAGATGTAATGGCTGATGAGCAAGCAGTACTATAATTGCAAACACGGTCAGCACAGAAAGTATCAGTGGCTTGGATCACCATTAGCAGTGACTGTTTTCACTTTAAACATTGCTGCTCACTAGAAATAAGTGTGCTTTGCCATGGTTTAACTCTTAATACACTATTCATCATGGAGAAAAATTCTCACCTACTTGAAATGGCTCATCTCAGTTCAGTAGGTGCTCTCAATGATTCATAATTCAAATTAAAATATGCTGAAGTAGATTAAAAATGTATAAAGGGTATTTTCTAATTATCAATAAAATTTCAATAAGAAAAATTAGAATCCTATTTGAACTCAAGACTCCCACTAGTGCCCTCATTGATATTTTCAAAATGTCGCAAACTTTCTTATTCATTTCCCAAAAGATTCCATGGCCTGCCCTGCAGACTCTCATTCAGTGAAAGTGGTAGTGTTAAGAACTGGTAGCTTCTCTATGAGATAAGAATTGTTGTGTTTTTCTGTGCATTTGTGTGTAGTGTTAATTGAACTTTTAATTTGGACTTTAGTGACATTTACAATGTTTGATCTTTCATTTTCTTTACAAAATGTCATCTGGTAATTTTAAATCTTTTCCTTTTATAAAAATGTTCTTGACATGTGCTTTGCAGTTAGCTCAGTATTGCCACTTCTCTCACTGAGAAATATCAAAAGAATAATTTAAAAAATCTGTTTTACTACCAATGAGAATTAGAAAAGTTAGGAAACTCCTTGATGTTTTCTTGAGGGCTCCAATGTTAAAAGATTCCCTCTTACTTTTCACTTGGGGATAGAGTACAAATAAAAGAATACCTTAGTGATTCATTCTCTAATAAGGAAGTTGTCAACATCACTTCAGTTTAATACAGGAGATCCATTAAGGTCACACTAATGCTTTTAATCCATTATCATGGATTAAAAGCATTAGTGTGACCCTAATCGATCTCCTGAGATTTAAAAAAAAATTAAATTTCACAATTTTTGTCGATGAGTTGCAGAAAAAGGTTATTACTGCAGTTTGCCTCAATTTGATTCCAAAATTTACCTCCTGTGGTGGTTATGGGAATAGAGTTCAGAATCAAATTGATTCCTCTCAAAACTAATTTGTAATTCACATTTAGCATTAAATTGGAGCCAAATATAAATCAGTATAAATATTTTGGAAGTTTAATTGGGTAGATATGAAAATAAAATTCAAATACGTCAAAGTAACTGAATATTTACTGATATTTCACATGTATTAATGAGTGAAATTACTTCATATATGTTTTCAGTGAATTATTTGGGTAATACTAAATTAGGAAGTGTTAATGAAGAATGCTGGAAGCTACAGGCAGATTTGTGGAAAATAGAGCTCAATATAGAAAAATGTGAAGTGGTCAATTTTGGGAGAAAGATTAGGGAGTAGAATTATATCCTGAGTAAAAGAATTTTCATGGAGTGGAGGAACAGGGGGATCAGGGAGGACTAATGCATAGTTCATTGAAAATGGGAATGCAGGTAGAGAAGGCCATCTACCTCTGTAAGGAAGTGAATCTGTATGGCATAGGTTGGACCGCACTTGGAATATTGTGTGCACTTTTGGATACCACAAAACAGAAAGGAGATTCAATCTATGGAGAGTGCCTAGAATATGTTTACAAGGATACTGGGGATCTAAGGATATAGCTATGAAGAACGTTTAGAGAGATGAGATTATATGATAGAAATGTTTAAGATAATTAAAGAGAGCATTAATCATGAAGAACCCTTTCTGATGGTAGAAAATTCAAGGATACAAGAACATAGATTCAAGATCATGTCGAGGGGAGTAAAAATTCCCTAGATCTCAAGGTCCTCACCTTGACCTAGAAATCCTTTCATGCTCTAGTTACCTGCCTATCTCTGGGATCTTCTCCACCCTCTTTTGCTTGCCACTTTGCTCAGCTAACTTAGGCTTGCTGTATGTCCCCTGCATCCTCCGCAAGCCATTGGTCGCTGAGCCTTCAGCAACTATGCCCCTATCCATTGGAACTCTCGCCCTCTGTCTTCCTCCTTCCATCTGTCTAAATCCTACCTAAGAGCCTATTTCCTTGACTGCTCTGGCCACTTTGCCCCCTTCCTCCCTTGCTCAACATTCAACCCCATCTTTGTGAAGCACTCCAAGATGTTATCCTATGTGAGGATGCTATATAAATGCAAGCTTTGTTGGAAAAGCAGAGGTTTAGAATAACTTCTCCAAGAGAGTTGTCTGGTGGCTTTTAGAGCAGAGTCAATTGGAGGCATTTAAAAGAAAAATTGAACAGGTACAAGCATGTATGGGAAAAGAGCAGGGAAACTGGGAATAGGATGGCTTCTTGGGGGAAATAACATCAACACAAAATAATGGACAAATGTCCTCCAACTGTGTTGTATTTTTTTGTGGTTTCATTGTAAGTAACGTTTACGTTTCTCATCAAAAAAGTTTCATAATATTTAATAATTTATCTTAAAGGCTATTTTAAATTCCTATAATTTTTGTGTCTGTTTTTCTATTATAATTCCAAAGCAAGCCACATATGTTATAATCATATTCCAGTACGCTCGTAGTCTGACATTGAGAACTTTCCTTGATCCTGTTCTGATCCTTTGTTCTCAACAAGTGCCTGATTCTTAAAATTTCATTGCCATCAATGCCCCAGATAAAATTGGTAATTCACTTCTTGGCTGTTTGTAGGACAGTCCTGTGCGCAAATTGGTTACCACGTTTGCCCACAAAACCACTACTAAACCAAGTGTAAGGAGTATGATTATTTTTACCCTGGTGTGTGTGTTTTTCCCATAGGTTTACCAAAGAATTGAGCAATTGATTTTTTGAATCTTTACTTTTCCTTTAATTAAAATGNTTTTTGGTTGGTGCTTACAGTTACCTCTGGTCAAATCAGTATTGCCTCTTTTCCTACAGATAAGATTATTTTCTAAAAGTCTAAGATTAGAAAATGAAAAAAATAAGTTTTCTATATTTTCTTGTGCACAAGAATTGTAAAGGCCAGAATATTCCTTAATGTCTTTGAAAGTTCCCAATGTTGAAACATTCCCTCATATTATGCATTATCCTACATTTTACTTATGATATTATCTAGATGTCCTCCTGACATCAACGGTGCTATATTAAATGCAAGAAATATATTTAAAGAATAATAATAATAAAAACCTAGCTATGATAGATGATAGGTGCCCCTCCTTCAGTTCCAGCAGCACAGAAACCATTGTGCCCCCTGTAGGATGTGTTTAGCACAGTTTATACCCATCACTATATCCTCCAATGCTCTCCCAGTGGGATATTTTACAAAACAATTTTTAAACTGTGAATCGATAAGCATTAACTATTTTTGTTGGAGACTGTTTCCCCAGTCTCAACAGAAGAAAAACTAAATCTTTAGTCTGTCTTCTCCTCTTCCCCTCGCCCCCCACCCCCTGAGCCTTTTCCATTTTAAACCTTGGAGGTAGAGAGGACATTCCAGTTCTACCCTAAGCAAGCCATAGCTTGCTACATCAATCCTATTAAGCCTTCCTGAAATTGTGTGGCCACCTGTTAGCCTACGGACCTAAGGTCAAGGAAAACCCAACCACCAAACATTGAACTAGCAAATTCTTCCTTGTAGTCTTGTGCTCTCCTCATACTATTTTACTAAAGTGACATTGAGAAAATAAGGTACTTTTACGTTGTGTTTTTAATTAGCAAGTTTTTTTTACATTTTGACCCCTTTGGAATTATTTTCACGACTGTTCATCTTTTCTTACGGAAGATTTTTGTTTATAAGCATTTGTTTCATTTCTGACTCTTAAGAGCATGGAAGTGAGAAAAATCTGTTTAGCAATGAAGCTCACTCCTCCACAGACTTATGTTCAAATCTTCTCTGTAGAGTTTTGTTACATCAGGACAGAACATCATTAAACAATTTGAAAAAGTCAGTCTAATGGTGGTGCACATTACACAAACAAATATGAGTTACACTGGTACCCACAGCACTCTAAACACTTCCAAGTAGATTCTTGTGACATAGAGTTCTAGCTGTTGCTTTGAAATGTCTTTGATGTGAAACAAGCTATATAAATGTAAATTTGTATTATATTAAACTTGGGTGGGTTAAGAGAGCTTGACAACACTATTCTAGGTATTACCTGGATGTAAACTAATTATTATTATTTTCTGCTCTTTGTAGTGGTTTATCTAAGATTTTAAAATATGCCTTTGAAAGAAGAACATTTCAATGTAATCTATTTGCATTCTATAACCAAGCAGTTTTTTTGTCCTTATATGTTCAGTTTATGTTTAAACTTAAATGCTTGAGCAAATGTTTCCATGAATTGGCATGTACTGCCAAAGTTACAGAATGGCTGATGCAGTACTGGATTAGAGCCCTTTTGATTTTGATAATTAGTTTGTAGACTTTTTTCCTCCTTGTACTCTGATGGGAATTTTATAATTAAGTAGCTATTTCATGCTTGACACGTGTGTTTACATGGATGTTAGTTTATTTCTTCAAACTCTTGTACAAACCTCTGGTCACCAAACCATTATGCAGTTTGGTTTTCTAAAGTTGTTAAATCTTTGTAGCTTTGTACCTGTAACCAAACTACATTTAGTGCAAATAGACATTGGCTATTTAATTGGAATATATTTTAGTATTTGTCTAAAACTCCACAACTGCAGATTTGCACTCTGTAGTTTAGAATAGTCTAGGCAATGTTATTATTGTTCATTGCTCTTTAGTTCTAGACTAAAATAATTTTGAGGTGGAGAATTACAAGGAAAACAAAGACCAGCAAAATGTTTCTAAAGTTACAACCTAGAATAAATTTTAAAAATGTGGTATACTGGTGTACAGATTTTATTACATTAAATTATAAGCATCATTCACAATTGTACATTTATGGTAATTTGCCCTGTTGTGGAGCCTCCAAACTATTTCAAGAATTATGGTATTAAATCAGTCTGATTTGGATTTTTTTTTGTTCTAAATATCTATCCTTTTAGAACTTACATGACTAATAGGCATTGTAGAAATGAACCTGTAGTGTATTTGTTTCCTCAAGTAAAACAACTCAGTTGTTTGATGGAAACTCCTACCAGTTGTGTTGTGGTTGCAGACGAGGGGTTGAGATGTCTAGGTCACCCATCAATCATGTGGCCAGATGTTTTAACTAACCATTCCACAAACCAGCATTCTTGTCAGAACTACACACAAGTCTGCATTTTCGTTGGCCTGTATACCTGGCTGGTAGTTCTGATAGATACTGAAAGAGAGTGAACTGTGAGGAGGGTAGAAAGATTTTTTTAAAACAAATCTGCCACAGGCATTGCATTGGTTCACAATACATTTCCCTGTAATAGTTCTTTGAAATAAAGACTTCAAATTAAATTCTTCCTATCCTAGAGGGAACTGTTGAGATATCAGCTAGGCAAAATAATTAGAATTTTTGACTATGGGTCAAATTGTTGCCCTCCTGTCACAACAATCCAGTAGTTGTACAGTACTTCTGCAGTAGTTTTAATTGCGTATTTTTGTGATAATTGGAGTGGTCCAACCATTTGGCTGCTGAGGGCCAGATGTCCTCTTTGGGAAACATCCGCGGGACGCATAACGATATTTTTGTGTTTCCCCTTGAGAAGCATAACATAATATTTACGAGTTATGGAGGGAGCAGGTGGGCCGGATGAAATGGTTGGATGCGGCCCACGGGCCGCCAGTTGGACCACACAGTCTTAGATAACAAGTGTTCCAGGAACACGTAATAATGGTATTTCACTTTTCTCTGCTCATTTTTTAACTTCTCATAGGTAATTTTGTTGATAATTGATTCCCACAAAAACAATGACCTCCTCTGCTCTCCCCCACCTTACCAGAGGTTGTAGTATCATTTTATAGCAATAATGAATTTTTCTATCATTCCTAAACCACAAATTATTTTTAATGGTTTCACTTTAAAATGACAGAATATGGTAGCTGTGATTTTTTTCTTTCATTTGAATGAATCCTTTTACCATTTATGAAGTTATTTTCATTTGATTGTAAAAAAAATCTTAAATTAATGTTAGCGTCCAAACATTTAATCCATAGCTACAGATTGTGTGCATTAGATTTTTCTACAGTTCTGCAATGAAAACTCTTGTCATTGAGAGCGGCGGNAAAAAAACTGCATTTCTAAAATTACTTGAAAATTACTGTGTGTTGAAAGGCTATTATTAAATGAGTCTTACAGACTTAGCTAACAAATAATAACTTCCTGAGCCTGATCTATCCTAATTTTAAAATACAAAACATTTCTTTGGATGGAAGAAAGAGAAGTGCAATACTGGGCCCTTTCAAATATGGTTTTAGATTATTGCTAAGTTTTTGTTTTTTTGTCCATTAAATATGTCAGTCATGTACTTTATATTCTACCCCATCCGGGCTGTATAATTAGCCATCTTCAGGAAATCTTCTCTTTCTACCACCCTGCTCCAATTAATGTTCTGGCATAGAAAGAATCAGGTTATTCTGATTCAATGATAGTTTGGTATGAAATTTAAATTCATGCCTTTTGGATGAGTTATTTTACTGCTAAAACTATAGGCCTGTTTTGTTCCTTTATTCTGTAGTTTTCAAAATTAAAAATCTTATGTTAATAACTTGTCAATCTCAATGGTCAGGAACTGCAGATGTAGATTCTCACATTAATAAGAATTTAATCTATTTCCTCCAGACTGACACCCCAGTGCAGTGCTGGGGCAATGCTGCTTTGTTGGAGGTACTATCTTTCAAATAAAACATTAAGCAGAGGTCCCAACCTCCTGTTGAGGTGGACGTTAAAGGCCTTAAAGATTCAATGGCTCTATTTAAAAGGAGAGGAGAGGCCAACAATCCTCCGATACAAAATTGGCCATTCACTACATGGTTGTTTGTGGGACATTGTGGACACAAATTGATTGCTGGATTTGTCTACAAATACACAGTCACAATACTTTGCAAAAAAAACTCAGTGGTGTTTTTCAATGATTTAACTTAATAAGCCTGTATACAATGCAAATGCAGGATTTATTCCTCATTTATGTTGTAGAATTAATTACTTTGAAATGTGATGTTTTCATACTATATATGCATAAAGTCATTTTTGTTTTTTGTTGGAAAAGGAGATAAAAAAATAGGTTTATAAATTCTTTATTGTCATTGTTGAGTTGAACATGTGTTAAATCAGATTTCGTACAGGGCCTATAACATCATAGTCTCTAAAGTGCTTCATGGATAATTGCTGTCACATATAGTGACTGTATTTTTAGGCAAGCCTAACAGTTATTTTATACAGAGCAAGGTCCCGCAAACAAACATGAGGTGAACAGTAAATTTATTTGGAGAATTTGTTGGTCAGGTCAAACTAAGAAACTCCCTTCTCCACAATTTGAACTTTGCACTGGTCTTAAGTTGCTCTGTTGAATGCTACCTTGTAGCTTGCTGCCGACTATCTATTATCCTATACATAGATTTTGCAATTTTTCTGCATTATTTGAAGTAATTTCATTGTATTTTGGTAAAAGTGCAAATTCTGATTTGTATTAAACAACTAAGCTACGAATATTATTATTAGAATGACCTATGTACACCCATTTTGTGCTCAGTAATTGCAAGATCATCAAATATCTGCTTACAGAGCAGAGGAATTTTCTTTAGTTCTTTATTTGAATTATGCGAACTATTATACTTGTATGGGTTTGATTTCAGGGAAATTAAATAGAATTTGTTTGTACTGTATAAAGCCTTCCAGATTTGTCTGTGCTTTGTTATTGCAGTGATTGGTGAAATGATAGTTGCTGCCTGAATGCAGAATAACAACCTTTAAATACTGCTTATTGTTTTCTTTATTTCTGTTCCTCTGGCTAATGGATAGGAGGAATGTTCCCTGCAAAAATGATGTTGCTTTCTCCCGTATTCTAGAATTTGCTTTCTAATAAATGAATTCCTAGAGTTGTAGTTTTATTAAACCAACATATATAATGTTGAAAAGGAATACAACAACTTGCATTTATAAAGCACCCTTTTCATGCAGGATAGGGTCTCTGTTCAATGGCAGGATTAGACAGGAAATAGTACAGGGCTTCTAAATCAAAAAAGAAAGCTGTTTGGGATCCTTGGCTATTGACGTAGCCTTAACAATTTGCATAATCTATGCAAATAATTTGAAGAGTTATAGTTTTTTATTGGTAAAGGTTAATGATAATAATCCTTGCATTTGACATAGCACTTTATCATGTTGTTAAGACGTCTCAAAGCCTTCACAGAATATACTGTAAAGTAAATCGACTGTATATTTTGCGGACGAAACATGGCAGCCAATTGCTCGTAGCAGTGTCCCACAAACAGTTGTGATTGATTGACCAAATTATTACTTTTTTTAATTGTTTTTCTTAAGAACTTATTACACCCAGAAAAGAGATCGCCAATCGACTAACAACTGGGTTCCTACTTACTGCTAGGTAAATAGAGACGTGTAGGGTAATGAAACTTGCCCAACATTTCGCTCTGCCCGGGAATCGAACCCAGGTCCTCTCGCTTGTGATGCAAATACTCTAACCATTAAGCTACAGGACGTAATGGACAAATAATGATCTATAAAGGTATTGTAAAGTAACAGTTCTTGCTTGAAGAAGATAATTGACATAGCTAAGCATCAGCTGCTTTAATTTTAAGTCACTGTGATATTCCTATACATGCATCCCTTATGTAAAGACTGTGTTAAACTTGTGTTAAATTACCTCATTGACTTGTGAATGGTGGGAGGTCCCAAAGAAGGATGAAAATTTTGTGAACCTCCATCTTGGACTACATTTATTGTAGGTCCAAAGATTTTTAACGAGGCCTCCAATTGCTGTGTGCAAGTGCAGAAAACTGCTTGATTTAAGCCAGTATTCCCTGAATAAATTCAGGAATGCTTTGCTGCTAAAAAATTATTTGTGCTAGACTATATCAAGGTTGGCAGCGCCCAGGATTTTTCAACCTGCTTTGTCTGTCTCCCAAAGCTTCAGTGAGCTTTTGAAGTTCAAATGTTCAAACGTACGCATATTCCAGATGTAGCTTTGTTATTAATATTATACATAAAGCTTGAAATAATGTTTTTTGATTGATGGGTGTATTTCTTCAGAAAGCAAACTAGAAAAGACTACGAAAAGACGTATGTTAAAAACAATTTACATTTATATAGTGCCTATTATGTCGGGACGATAATTCAAAGCATTTGATATTGCTGGCTGGGCATCTGAGCTGGTGGTAGGCACCGAAAAGAGAAAAAAGAGGGGAAGAGTAAAGATGACCGAAAGTGCAGTCAAAGATGTCTTAAGATTGGCCTTAAAAGAGTAGACAAATCAAGCGAGTAGAAGCATTTATCTGTATTTATCTATTGTGATTGTCGTCATGCTATATTACCTTTCTCCTCATAGGAATGTATTTTTATTCTTTCCCTTAAAATGGTCTTAAAATCTATTTTCCACTATTTTAATGTCTCGTTCATCCAATTTAATTCCTCGGTTGCTTTGAGTTACTCCCAGGGGCAAACTGAAACAGTAGCAGTTCAGGAAATTAAGTCCTAAAGGAAGCTTTGATCTCCTTTACACCTGCAGAATGATGAAGTGTTCCACTCAGTTATTGGTCGTTCTCCTTGAGGCCAGAACAGTTCGTGCCCCATAATCTGTACTCTGTAGATTGTTATTGAAAGATTAAGGATGCTTGTATTTCAAGACAGTTGATTTAAATGATTGCACATGTTAGCTGCTCTTTGTGCATTTTTGTGTAATGATATAAAACCTGCTGTTTCTTTTGTGTGCCTTTTCTGGGGGTACTTAGTGGATTTTAGACCAAGTACATTATGTGAACAATGTAAGATTCAAGCCATTACTTAAGATTTTACCCAATCCAGAAAAATAAAAAAATATAATTTAGATCCATTAAGATAATCCACATCCGTTTGGGCTATTCATTTTGGAATGTATCAATAGTTGAGGCCAAAGTGCACACTTAACAGATGAGACTTTTCTGGTGTGTGTCATATTTGCTTGACCTCAGCTCTAGTTTTTAGGGATGTTGTTAAATTTGGTTGCATATTTCTATGTTCCAATGTACAGAGAACATTAAAATACAACCCAAACCATTTATTATAAGCCTTTTTTTGTCTTTCTCTGCCGACTATAGTTTCAAATATTCTTTTAATTACATTTCTTTCCACTACGACCCCAGACATTTCAGTAGAATATTTTTAAATTGTTAAAAAAAATTATCTCAAATGACACCATCAAAATTCATAAAAAGCTTCATCAATATCATCTTTTCATTGCATTCTGTATTTGTGATTATTATTTGGTGCCAAATCACGTTTCTAGTAAGTAGTCTGGAAATTTTTGAAATGCTACTTTACTGTAAAGTCTCTTTTTTGAAAATCCTTTAGGAATTGCACAATCAACACCATGAAAGAGGGAAGGATTACGAGCATTGCTTATTTTAATATTTTATCTAATATTTTATCATCAATAGCCTCACCTTTTGTCACTTTTCTTTATTGAATTTCAATTGATGGGTTTTCAGCCATTCTGCCCATGCTCTCTGGAACTCCACCCCAACAACAACATCTTGCATTTGTATAGCACACAGGCTAGCATCCCAGAGCGCTTAACTGTGGTGGAGCATGATGCCAAGCCAGGGGGAGGTAACCGTAGGCACAGTCGAAGAGGAAGGTCTTCAGGCGTGATCTGAAGATGGGGAAGGAAGGGGCAAGGCGGAGGGAGGAATAGAGGAGGTACTTTCCAGAGTTTTGGGGCATAATGGCTGAAAGCGTGACCACCGATTGTGGAACGGAAGGCATGAGGGACATGCAGGAGGCTGGTAGAGCTGTGGAGACCAGTGAGGAGGGCATTTGAATAGTTGAGGCGGGAGGTGGAGGGAAGTGTCCCTGGTCAGGAACCGGATGTGAGGTAAGAAGGACAACTGTGGGTTGAACCTAACGCCAAGGTTGCAAATTAGTTTAGTGAGTCTGAGCGATAGGCTGGGGAGGTTGAGGAGTCAGAGCCACAGGATAGAAGATGGTGACGGGAGCCAAGGGTCGATATTTAGTTTTAAGAAGTTTGCGCTCATCCAGGGCTTGATGTCTGCCAGACAATTTGAAGACTCCGCAGGGCGGAAGCAAGATTGGAGGAGCTTGAGGAGGGAGAGGTGTGAGCAAAGCTGGTTAGTGACAACTCTTTGCAGAGGTTTGGAAAGAAAGGCAGATTAGAAATGGAACAGTGTAAGGTTGAAGGGGTCAAGGGTGGATTTTTTGAGGAGTTATGACAATTGTTTTAAGGGCAAAGGAATGGAGCCTGAGGAGAGCTGTGACTATTGGCCAGCAGCGGGGAGAGGCAGGGCAGTTATAATAATAATAATAATCCTTGCATTTGATATAGCGCTTTTCACGTCGGGAGGACGTCCCAAAGCGCTTCACAGAACACACTGTAAAGTGAATTGACTGTATATTTGTGGGCGAACGCATGGGTTCAAACTTCTTAAAACTAAATTTTGGCAAGACGGAAGCCCTATTCCTTAGTTCCCGTCAACATCTTCTGTCCTGCAACTTGCTCTCTCCCTCACCTTGTTCAAGGCCTGCCTTAAGACCTAACTCTTTTCTCTTTGACCGAGCCTTCAGCTTCCCTCTCGACTCTCTTCCCCCTCCTCGCTCCCTCCCTTCCCTCCCCTCACCCTGACCATTTCCCCCCTCCTCCTTCCCTCCCCTCACGCTGACCATTTCTCCCCTGCTCGGGTCATGACCCAACTGTGCAGCGCCTTGGGACGTCCTCCTGACGTGAAAGGCGCTTTATAAATGGAATCTTGTTGTTGTTGTTGTAACTCTTTCACTGTGTTTTGGTCTCTTTTCCCCTCTCCGCCCTCTTCAGCTCCCTCCCACCTCCAACTAGGCTGCCCAGCCAGTTGTGTTAAATGCTTTGGGACATCCTCCCAACATGAAAGGCGCTACATAAGTGTGTATTGTTTTGTATAATTATAGGTTCACCAAGGACAAATCATGTCTCAAAATTGATGCTGGAAGTTGCTGATAGCATAAAAAGATTTGGCGAAAGTGTACTGGGTTCCTAATGAGCAACTTTCAGATTTTCCATAGTTTAATAATCATGTTTTGTGCAGGAATCCTTGTTCCATAAATGATCGCTATCTGAGAGTACATCAGGTTCTCAATAGCATAAAAAACAAATTCGCCAAAAAGCTACACCATGTTTGTCTGAATAGGTTTCTGATGTATGTGCATACATAACTGCCACTTTTCAAACACTTATAGCCTTCTATGTCTGCTATACAGTTGGAGATTATAGAGGTTTCTATAATGGAAATATCAACCTGGCACTGGTGTACCAGTCTCGCCTTGGGATCAGAAGGTTTTAGGTTCAAATGTCGTGTCAGGACTTTTGAAACTGATAGTCTAGGTTGACACTCCATTGCTGCGCTGCAAGAGCACTGCATCGTCATAGGTACCATTTCGAATGTGATGTTAAACCAAAGTTCCTTGCCCCGTTCACTGGTTCAGGTGGACGTTAAAAATTTTGTTACACTAGTCAAACATTGAAGGTAGTTTCCCCCATTGCCCTGCCCAACAATTAATCCTCCAGATAAAATTGGTCATTCATTTTGTGGCTGTTTGTGGGACATTGCTCGTGTGCAAAGTTTGTGCTGCATTTGCGATCACTACACTCAACAGTGAATCCTATAAAGCATTTTGAGACACTTTAAGATACTATATCAAATGTAAGAATTATTATTAATATATTCCTTGATGAGAAAAAGATTATTTAATCCATCATATCTTTAGTACATCATTTTCTCATCATGGCATTTGTTTAAATAAATTGCTTGGAAGATTATTCCAAACATTTATTTATTGAGCAAATACATTTTTTCCTAATTTCTTTGAAATTACATCATTACATGCATCACAGGTAGTGTTACTATCTACCTTATTTGAAACAATATTAAAGAAGTCAAGTAGGTTTAGTCAGCCACTCTTTCTTTCCTCAATCCTCACAGGTTATTAATTTATTATTCCAAGGGCACAGCTGGATTAATTTATCGGTAAGTTAATAGACATGTAATTGCTCAAGTCTGTTATTTGCCGTTTTATTATCAGTACAGTGCTGACCTAATAAATGTGGTAGATTTACTTCTATTTTATAAAACTCTCGCCTTTAAAACTAGTTGGCTCCTCAAGTGAAAACATTTTATATGCAATCTATGCTGGCCAGCAGGTCAAAACTATAAACATTGAAACAAGTATAATGACTATGTAAAAGTTCATGATAATTTCAAAGTTAATATGCATGGTCCATTACAGCACAAAATGAAGAGTACTGAAGATTACTAAGTCCTTGGTTAAATTTGTAAACAAGCTGTTACTCATCTGTTTACAATGGAATTGCAAAAGTGATAGTCAACCATAAATAATGAAGTGTTAATCTAATAGACCATAATTTGAGTGTGTGAGTAATGCTATTCACTAGAATATAGTTTGCAACTGGCCTTAAGGCGCAATATAAATAAATATGTTTATTTTGCTTTGTAAATGTTAAACTTGAACTGAATAGCTTTTCAAAATGAAACTCTTTCATGTCCAGGGCTGAAATCATACTTTAACTTGTACTTTTATTCTGTTATTTAATGGGAAAGTAGGGAAATGCTAGCTGTATAAACTAGGAGCTGAGATAGTGTAGATTAATATGACTTACTTTAAAGTTTAAAGAGCCTTCATGCTTGTATAAACAGTCGACAGATTTTGTTCCATGATGAGCAAGACATCGACTTCAAGTGTCAAGACACTAGGCCCCAGGAATTTCTCATGAATTTATACTTACGCACGATGTCTTAGTTTCAAGTCCATTATCTTGTTTTGAACATGAGTAGGCAAATCAGCTCATTGAGCCTATCTTCCATTTTATTACATTATGGCAGATCTTTTAATCTCATTTCCCTGAATTTTTTTCGATAGCCTGATGCATCTCATGTGATTCTCCCCCTTTGTTCTTTTGGAACAGTGCATTTCCAATGAACATCTACACAAATCGAATGCTTAACAAGAACTTAATGTAAAATGCCCAAATGGTTGTTATTTGCTTTCCCGCTTGCCCCACCTTATACGGGACAACACCATTATAAGACACCTTGGTAAAGTGTGGGCCGTAGAACGGATGGATGCGAGCACAGGAAGCCAGTCAGTCCACGCTAGCAGTGAAGTCAACAGCAACCACAAGTAGGATTGGCAGCCTTTTTTTTTCCAAACCCATTAGTGCATGGTGTTTAGATGGACTCAAAAAACACATTATAATGTGGTTATCTTGTATCTGTTTTTTTAATTGGGTTGGTCTAACTCTGAATGCACAAATATCTCAATTACATGCGTGCAATAGATCCCTATAATACATTAGAGACTTAGATAAAACAATCACTATTTCTGCCTCCGTCAGAAAATGAAAAATTATGCCCTCTCAGTATAATGTTTATTGTATAGCTCTCGAGGTCAACTTTTATACAGAGGGTTAGAGTTAAATATTGTCTTAAATGCTGAAGTTCTTTTAATGCAAGTTAATGCATGTTCTATCAACTTGGCTTGCATTAGTGATGATCTCATTTCAAACTTGTACGAACATACTGGCATTGTGTTAAAGAAAAAAAAGTTAGAACAGTATTTTGCTTGAAGACTGTTTCTTTGTTTTTATGACAGGCTAGATTTAAAGCCAACTTATCCTTGTTGCCATGGGTGAATGTGAAAATCATTATGTATGGCACAGTGATCAGCTTGTTCATCTTTCACCTGCATATTGTCAGAAAGAATAGTTTCTGCCAGGGAGAGTAGTATACAGCTCACTTTTGGATGTTGAACAGAGAAGGTTTGAATAAGCTCTTGTTCTTCTCTTGGATTGCCTTTTTTGATCTCCAAGGGTGATAACCTCTCATGCATGAAACAGGTGTAAAATGAAACATGACAGCCAAGTTGAACACAAAATCAATAATGGAGTAGCGCTGAAAGATGCTACTTTCTTAATCATAGTGTATAGTCGTATCTATAAATTATTATGATATCTGTTTACTGAAGTGAGTAAACCTGTGGCAGTAACTTGGTGCTTGAACATGGTTGCAGTTCTTGAATTAACATAAAACAAAATCATTATTTTGTACCATACAAATGAGCTCTTTTGATTGCATTGGCTATAAATTAGCATGTACCCATGATGGTGAGAAAGCTCATTGTAACATAATGGCACAATGACCTGCATTATTTTTGAAGTTTATTACTGTAATTTAAAAGGGAGGGCAGTTGAGATATCTTAAAGATCTTTTCTTAATTTGATAGTTGTTTTTGATAGATTTATTATTGAAATTTTAAGTAGCATTGTTTTGGTTTTTGTGTGACCAACCATAATCTGGGCATTTTACATTAATTCTTGCTAAGATTACTGTTTGTGTGGAAGCTCATGTGAAACACATGCACTTGCATTTCACTGTATTGATTTGTTACCAGGTGGTATTTTTGTTCTGAACAATTTAGAAATTATTACTGATTATTACAAAATCAACCCAAGTGCTTTGCATTTACTGGTATTTGTTTTCAAACAAGTACCATTGGCACATTTGTGAAGTCCAGGATCAAGCAGTGAGGTGAATTTAATGGAGAAGTGGCTGCAAGGAAGGAGGTCTCTCATCCACACTGAGCGCAATTGGCTGCCGCGTTTCTCCCACAAAATATACAGTCAATTCACTTTGCAGTATATTCTGTGAAGCGCTTTGAGACATCTAGAAGACGTAAAAAGTGCTATATCAAATGCAAGGATTATTATTATCTGTTGCTGGGCATAATGGAGGTAGAGTCAGGTTCATGGCAGGCTTGTCTGTTTGCCAAAGCCTCTCGCATAAGAACCGAGGTTAAGCAGTTGGTGCTAAATAAACAACATCAGTCTTAGATTAGACCTCTAGAACATCAAGGTGGTTGGCATGTCACAAACTGTCCTGTAATCATCCTTCCACCATGCTGAAAGCTGATGAGGAAACTCCGACGATTAGGACAACAGATGCTAAAAACCTAGGTTCCGGGTTCATGAACATAAATCCAGGGCTTGGTATCCGCCTTGATTGGTATGCAGAGTTAAACAACTGCTGCTCATGCACCACACCTATAATTGATGGAACCATTGCTCATTGGGTAGGGATGTATGTTGGAAGATGGTATTGGTGGCAGAATTGCTACCATATATATTCTGAGCTGTTCTGGCTGCACAGTACGTCTGGCATCTATGGTGACAGTCTAGCCCACTTGGCTTGTCAGCAAAATTTGAAGGGGCAGACCAGTCATTGAGAGCAGGGATTCTTCACATACAGCTACTGCAAGCCAAAGTCCCAATGGGTAGCATGCTCTTAGCTGGACAAGAAGTAGGAAACTTGCCAAGCAGTGAATTTCAACGGTGATGCAATGTGGTTTTAGCTGGTTAAACTGCAGCAGTACCCCAAAACTTACTCTTACCAATCTCCATCTAATACTTCCCAAAATTAGGTAAGCAGAGTGTATCCCTCCAGGGAGAGAATATACATTTCATTCCAGACATAGGGACATTTCCATATGGAGGTGGCATATGTATGTGGAATTCTGTCTTCTGGTTTGGATAATCTTAAGCATGGTAATGAGTCTCTGCATGTGTCAGACACTCGGTTGAACAAAACATAGTCTTTTTTTCCTGTATTATTAATGTTACTATTTCATATAATAACCAAATATTAGAATGCATGGATTGCCCTATTCAGGGGTATCTATTCCTATGCTTTCTCTTCCATCTACTTTAAAAAAATAACAGAAATTTGTATTTTCCAGAATCCTTACATCAATGCTCAATATATACTATCAAATAATATTGGATTGATTAATATTTTTAAGCATAACAATGTTACTTAATTTTAAAAAAAGTATTTTAAAACATTGTTTTGGTTTTAGTGTACAGTTTGTGTACAGATTTTGAGAATGGACAAACCAAGTATTGGGTTTTTTTTAGCCATGGATTGCAGGAATTGACTGAGTCAATACCTTACTAAATGGAGAAAGAAAACTGGAAGTGGCAATCTCCCTTTAACGTATTTTGACAATAATGATAAAATTGGGTATCATCCTGAGTGTTCAAAGCAAAGTATGTGTGATTTTCTGTATTGCATTTCTACATTACATTGGTAGTTCTACATCAATAATGTTTTTGTATTCATTTGTTAAACTGATCTTTTTCATTTTTTCAGAATTTTAGTTTGTTCAACTGGATTAAAGTTGGGTTTCAGGGTGCTTTGACTGTGCCTGGTGCTTGAGGCTCACATCCTCAAACGCCAACATAGCAGCCTGCAGTATATTTCTAGGCGCTTCATTCTACACCCACTGGAACTGCCTATAATAACAGGCCGTTTTGAAGAATGCCTTCACTGTAATAGTAAATGTACGTGGTCTTCTACTTCTATTGATGTGTTTTCCCTGGCATCTGTTCGGTGCCAATTGATTTCAACATATCAGCCCTGGAGAAGGCCTGGGAAATGTCGTTGACCACTGATAAAATCCAGAGAGCCAGCTCTATGCCAGCTGGCACTGAGGGGTATACACCAGTGAGAAAACAATCCATTTATATTTTTTCATAATTGTATGTGTTCCATTTATATATGAAGTCATTCTTGCAAAAAAAAGAACCTAGACGAGGTAAAAGATCAACAGAGCAGGCCCCGGATGAGGATTGATCAAAAAATCAAATTTGGTGGCCTTTTTTCACCAATAAGTGTTGCAACTCTTTGAGGGAGAATATAAAGATTACATATATCTTTATAAAAAGAGACCAGATGCTATCAAAGTCATCCCTGGGATGAACAATGTATTTGTCCATCCTTCAAATTAATAATAATCCTTGCATTTGTGTCGAAGTATCTTGAAAAGTGTTTCACATGTTCGAGTGAAATGCCTATTTGTAGATGAACATAGCAGCCAATTTGTGCACAGTCAAGTCCCATAAACAGCTATGAAGATAATGACCAATTTATCTGCCAGACGCCAAGTAAATCAGACAAAATGCTTGGCCCCGATGGGTCCGCCTTAAGCAGCTTCCACTGTATTTTACAGATTAACTGGAACTGTTTTGAGGTGGTAATTTATCTGGATACAATTTTTTTTAAAAATTGAAGATGTTGAATGAAGCTTCTCTTGTGATTTTTGACAAAATATAAGCTCGTGAAATTATTGGCAAATTTGAATTGATTATTATAGGATTTGCATGAAAATTATCTTAGCAAAGGAAAGTAGAAGACAACAATCAATGGGATCGTGGAGTTCTGCAGGTTTTTGTTCTGAATTTCTTGTTCTTCACACTATTAATGAGATTGGACTGGTGTCCTTGTACTTTTTTTTTAAAAAATTGCCAGTGACACTGTTATGTGTCTCAATGATAAATGTAATGATGTTTATAACTTATATTTCACCGTGAAAGCCTTGCTGCTGAGACTGCCTTGAGGAGGAAGTTTCAGTAGCGGTTCAATTTCAACCGGTGCTATGTTAATTATATGTTTGGTGGGTTACATGCTTTCTGTATATAACTAGTCATTGCTTAGGCAAGGCTACTTTGCCACCTAAATTACTAACTTTGAGTAAATCGTTGGAAAAATAAAGACTAAATCGGCATCATAAAACGTACTTTGCTTTGTTGAAGGGTACTCGAGAGTTGAGATCACTCTTCGGTCAAGTTGGTCACCTTAGACAGTATTTGTTCTAATCTGATATAGAACTCAATTCACAGAGGGCAGCCATTTTATTTCAACATACCTGCAGAAAATTATTCAGTTTGATTTACAAGCATAGTTGGAACACTCAAACACGCAACCACAATTAGTTGTGAGGGTTAGATGAATGGGGTCTCCTTGGAACTGAACTGGTTCCAAGGTGACATGTTTGGCAACAGAGTGTCCGAATCTTCTGTTGTGGTCTCAGTAGTCCGGTTCCTGATGACAACACAGCCCAACCTAACTCATCGGCAGGATTGTGAAAGGCAGACTAGTCACTGGGGCAGGGATTATTCCTACTCAGACCTCATGAACAATTCAATCCAAAGCCATAATGGGTAGACTGGTCCTAGCTGGACAAGCAGTGGGAAAGCTTGTGAGACACTGCTTTCAATGGCAAGCAATGCAATTTTAGCTGGTTGGACTCCAGCAATACCCCATCACATACTGTCCAAAGCTCAGCCTTTGCCAATCAGCATGGAGAAATGCAGAGTGATTCATTTGGGAGGAAGAATGAGGAGAGGTAATATAAGCTAGGTGATACAATCTTAAAGTGGGTGAAAGAACAGAGACCTGGGAGTTCATATAAGTAAATCTTTGAAGGTGGCAGGGCATGTAGATAAAGCTGTTTTTTTTTAAAAAAATTAAAAAAACATACGGGATTCAAGGCTTTATAAATAGGGGCAGAGAATACAAAAGTCAGGAAGTTATGTTGAACATTTATAAAACACTAGTTAGGCCTCAACTAGAGTTCTGTGTTCAGTTCTGGGTAACTATACTTTCGGAAGGATGTCAAGGCATTGGAGAGGGTGCAAAGGAGATTTACCAGGATCGTACCAGGAATGAGGTACTTCAGTTATGAAGAAAGGCTAGAGAGGCTAGGATTATTCTCCTTGGAGCAGAAAAGGTTAAGAGGAGACTTAATAGAAATTTTGAGGGGATTCGATAGGGTGAACAAGGAGAAACTATTTCCAACTGGTGGGTGAGTCGGTAACCCGAGGACACTGATTTAAAATAGTTGTTATTAGTTGTTAAAAGAAACGGGAGGTGAGGAGAAATTTTTTCACACAGCGAGTTACTCAGATCTGGAATGCATTGCCTGAAAGGGTGGTAGAAGCCGATTTGATAACAACTTTTAAGAGAGAAGTAGATAATTAATAATTATTTGGGGAGGACAAGTTTGCAGGGCAATGGGGAGAGAGTGGGAGAGTGGGATTGATTTGGGTAGCTCTTTT
This sequence comes from Callorhinchus milii, assembly GCF_018977255.1. Classification (NCBI taxonomy): domain Eukaryota; kingdom Metazoa; phylum Chordata; class Chondrichthyes; order Chimaeriformes; family Callorhinchidae; genus Callorhinchus; species Callorhinchus milii. Next base: position 120,499,366 of record NW_024704742.1, on the reverse strand, counting down.
GAAAGAGCCGTCACAGAAACGATAGGCTGAATGACCTCCTTCTGTGCTATATAATTCTATGATTCTAAAACTCTCTGGAATTAGGCAAGCAGGATGTGTCCTTCCAGGGAGAGAGTGCGCATCCCATTCCAATAAATATCTCTGGAGTTTCCATGTGTAGGTGGGATGCATTGAATTCTGTTTGGTTTGGATACTCTAAAGCATGGTGATGAGCTTCTGCCTGTGCCAGACACTCATCTGACTCCAAAAATTGCACACTCTTATGATGTGCAGCCTAACCTACCAGGGTGAGCATGATAGCTATACACAGCTTAACCTACCAGTGTGCGTAGGTTGGGTTGCCACAACCCTGTTAAAGCTAAACTACTAGCACGAATGGCCAAAACTCTGCTCTCCACACGCCTAATAGCACATTCTTTACCAGGTTCCATTGTCTACCTATCTCCCAATGGATCAATTTGAAGGTATTTGTCTATAAATCTCTTCACGTTCTAGTATCAGTCCAACCCCACACCTCTGCTTGTTCTCTATGCTTGGCTAATTCTTGCTTGCTGTATGTTCCCTGCCCTCTCCCTGCCACCATTAGTGGGTGAGCTTTCAAATTATATGCCCCTAACCTCTGGAGCTCCCTCTACCTCTCTATCTTTCAGTCCTGCCTCTCTTTGCCACGCCGATGGTCACGTTCTCCCTGCTCGGTGTCCAACCCCACCTTTGTGAAGAGCTCCAAGACATGATCCAAAGCTATATAAATGCAAGTTTTGGTTTGCATTGTCACCCTCCTACCCCTCACCCTTTCTGCCCTCCACCCCTCCTGATCCCAATTCGCAACTCAGATGCAAATCCTTGACTATCCAGCACCTTGGGATATCTTGACGTGAAAGGTGCTATGCAAATGTAATTTGTTGTTGACGGGTAACCAACACTATTTGAGCTATCTTGTGATAACACCGTTTACCATTTTTAAAAAAAAGTTATGTAACCTTTAATCTGAAATTGTTTGTGAAGCAATTGCCTGAAAAGTTTTAATTTGGTTGAAAATAAGTTCTGTTCTGTTTGTTTTGGTTAAGGTGATGCTATACTCTTGCGGCCTGTAAAATGCACCTGTATTAGAAATACATATAAGATGGAACACTGTCAGTTAATATTCAGTAAGGATGAGATCAAATTTGTCATACACACCTCTCTTGTACCGATATATTTTGTCTGTTGCAAGCACTTTTTAGTTGTACTAGTAATATCAAAAGAGCAAATACGTCCCAAAGCCTCCTACTTTAGGTTGCAGATGTGAGAAACAAAACTAGAGATTGTTTTACTGTGGGATTCTTTCAATGCTGTGAACTTTTGGCAGACACTGCAGCTTACCTGTGTTATGTGAGTAGGCCATAACTGAGTACAAAACCAGAGCTGTTAGACCATTTGAAAATAACATTGGTTTTCTGACACAAGATCCCTGTTAAGTGACTGGGAGTGATTATACATGTTAAACTGAACAATAGATGTAAAACTTTGGCAGCCTGCAGTTGAACAGACTTTCTTTTACCTCTTTCCAAACCCTTTTGGCAACATGATGAGTCTTGCTGCTCTCCAGAGAGACTGCACAGTGTCCAGTTTTTTTTGAATGGATCTTCAACCTTTCAAGGAGATTAGTTCAGGTTAACCAGGTTGAGGAGGTGAGCTTTGGGATGGCGGTTTCAAACCTGCATTACCTTGAATTAATTCAAATCTTTTAATCCAACTGAACACCTCCAACCTTGTTAGAGGTAGGTGGGAGGGTTCGACCCATTTAAACATTCTGCGTTCATTATCCTCTATTTAACACAAATAAAATATTAAACAGTCCAACAGAGGATGCCTTTTACTTTAGATATTATTATCTTCATCCATGATAAAGCTTTATGATGGAATATTGCATAGTGAATATTGCATTAGACTGCTGTGGTTAGTCTATGAATCTTAACAACACCATGACTAGAGTAATAGCTTAGGAGCTGGTGGTATTTAAACAGGACTGTCATGTTTGTCGCAGACTACAACTCCCTGTCATAGGAACAGGAGTCGGCCATTCAGCCTTTCGAGCCTGTTCCGCTTCTCTTTATCTATCCCATCGAATTCCTTTATCATCTTAAATACCTCAATCAAATCACCCCTCAACCTTTTAAAACAATGTATTATTGTTTTTTTCTTGAGGGATTATTATCAGGTGTGTGGTGTAAGGAAACTTGCCCAAGGTTTTGCCCTCCCGGGAATCGAACCCAGGTCTCTCGCTTGCGAGGCGAGTGCTCTAACCACTGAGCTACAGGACTCTAAATTGGTCACTTCAATCCATGACTGTTTGTAGGCCACTGCTGTGCGTAATTGGGTGCTGCGTTTCGCCCACAAATATACAGTCAAATTCACTTTACAGTATATTCTGTGAAGCGCTTTGAGGTGTTAAGAAGACATGAAAAGCGCTATATCAAATGCAAGGGTTATTATTATTATTGTAGGTACCAAGAACTTTAATGACGCAAAGTCTAATTTCTAATATGAATGCCAGGGAAAGAGTGTCTCTCTTGGAGATCTCTTATAATGCCCAAAGGCCAATCTTTAATACATTTGCCAAATCAAGCAGCTTGTTGATGTCAACAGCACTTTATGTGCATAATCATTTGAAATAAATTAATTGATTTCCATGTTTTATTATATAAGTTGTCATCTAAACAGGTTGGTACATCAAATAAAGATTTTTTAAAAAAAATATGGGGCATCTTTTACTGATTGCAACAATATCCCTTGGAAAAGCAAAAATGATTGTTCATAAAATCTACTTTTTTATTTGTATTTGTGATGATTGATTAAAAGCCTTCAAAGATAAATGCTTTTCCTGAACAGTGTGTCTAATCTAATCATATGTGATAATTGAGCTGTAGTTTGAAGAACCCCACATTTTATGGAAATGGTATCAGTTTAGAAAATATCTAGCATATTATTATAGTTCTTTGAATCAAATGTGTTTCTAACGATGAATGATTCTCATAGAATCATCGAATCATCCAGCACAGAAAGAGGCCATTCGTCCCATCGCGTCTGCGCCAGCTCGTAAAAGAGCAATCCAACTCAATCCCACTGGCCCACTTTCTCTCCATAGCCCTGCAATCCTGTCTTCCCCAAATACCCATCGACTTCTCTCTTAAAAGTTGTTATTGAATCAGCTTCCACTACCCTTTCAGATTAGCAAGGTATTTTTTTCTTTATTAAACAAAATTTATGTTTTGCAGCGATTGATTTATGCTTGCCTCAACATTGCAGGTTTCTCTTATTAACTTTACATCAGATATCATAAAATGTTACAGCATGGAAGTAGACCTTTCAGCCCAACTAATCCACGTGAGCCTCCCCTCCTAATTGCCTCTCCTATACACCTCAATTTCCATAATCTCCATTGCAATAATCAAACATCATTGATCATAAAAACTGAAGAGAAGTAAAATGGTGACTGTTTAAGGATCATAGCGAAAATAATCATGATAGGGTGGAAGTTGTGTGACTCATTGCTGCTAAAAACACAGCACACACATTTCTTTCCCCATGGGAGTTACTGACAGCACACCTAGGAGGTTAAGTGAAAGGTATGTTCAAATGAGACTGAGTGCATTATAGCAAATTATTGCTACTTTGTAAGGGAAAAGCATAATATTGTAAAATAAATTTATTTTAAATTCAGGATTTTGTTACACTAAAGACATGCGTACCTTAAAATGTTGTATCTTTTCTTTCTAATTTTGCTGTATTAGCCAGTATTATGGAAGCGAAACCGTGCCCATTATTATAGGTTCATGCACCACAGATAAACATAAATTATAACTAACTCTTCTTGCAAAAGATTGCAAATAATAGGAATATGGTTCACAGTTCAGAGAAAGCTGGATGCAATTCGGAACATGCAAAAGAGTTTATATTATTTTTTGGTATTGTGCCAAAATCATAGAACCAGGTGCTCAAAGCTTCGTGGATTGTCCTGAATTTACGTAAATATATGAAGTTTTAAATAAACATAACCAAGTGTAAAGTACATGTTTGACATTCAGATTTGTCGGTGTCTGTTTTTCCTGGGATATTCAATGATCTCATTGACAATAGAGCTATTGTTTCATTATAAACAGATCCAAGTTTGTGTGATTAATGCTTTTGAATACAGAGCATGAAGGGTGCTGTTCATTTTCCAATCATTTCCATCTGTTATAAATTCTTATCAGATGGCTTGCAGCAGTGTTTATTAACACACTGTTGCACTTGCATCACTGTTAAAATAAACAACAATACTTTAAATGTAGGCACTGCTGTTTAATACCATTTTGTCTCTGGTAGTTGGTGGCTACTAGTTCTGATTTAGTAACCACATTATCCATTTTACTCTTTTTAAAATAAGATCTCAATTTTTGTATGGTATTAGTTGAGCAATGGTTCAGTTGATAGCACAAGGTTGGGAGTTTACGTCCCATTCCAGAAGGCTATGGATTCAAGACATTCATGCAGTATGGAGGTAGTATTGCATTGCCAGAAAGGCCATTTTTCAAACAAGATGTTAAATCAAAGATCCTGTATTTGGGGAAAAAAAATTCCCAGTGTCTATTAACTAACAATGCTGTAGATTAATTTGGTCATTTGCCTCACAGTTGATTTGCGGGATCTTGCTGCATCAATGGTTGCCATGTTTACTGCTAAGGCATTATAAAAATACAGTTTCCTTCTACCTGTAGTCTTTTTAATTTTAAAAGTTTCAATAATAGTTAATTTTTATGTCTTGATTTGCCTACAATAATGCACAATTTGAAAAAAGTATTTTTTCAGGTGGATTAATTGATTATAGTGTATTGAAAGAGAGCAGAGTTCCATTCATGAAAATATACAATTTGTGTGTGCTCATTTTAAAACCCAATAATAAAATGTTTCACTTAATGCAAATGAATATCTTTTAATATTTTAATCTTACCAGATTCCCTGGGATATACATACTGAAGGCTATACGTTGAATGGTGGTAGGGGGAAGAGAAAAGTCTCAACACCAAAATTAAAACTAATCAAGATCTTGATTGGCAAATTAACCTATTTTTTCCAAAGGATTTCTCTTGGTGTGTTGAGACTCGAACATGAGAAAGCCTATTTGGCATAGCAGAGAAAAGCTACAAAAATCTCTAGGAACAGAGACCAGTTTAATCCTCTCCTGTAGCTTCATTGACTTTATTTGTAATATACTATCTAAATAAGTGTTTGAAATTTATGGTAGCAGCATCTAATGGAAAAAAGTATTTCATAACCTTTTAAGATACTAGTTTTTATCTGTCTGTAGTGACAGTCTTTCTTTGAATTTTAGTGAACTTTGTACAGTAGTGTCTTCTACTCTAATATTTAGAAAATAATTTAGAAACTAGAAAGGAGGGAAGAGCCCACTTTGTCCCACAGTGTGTCCATTGCTTTTAATGGGAATCTGGGCACTGATTCAGGGTTTGATATACAGTATTGTAGCATTGTCTCGCATCACATTGTCTAAAGAGGACTTCACAGGTAATTACTGTCAAATATAGTGACAATATTTGACAGCAGCCAATTGAGCCAGTGAGTTCCCATAAACAGCCATAATAATAATCTAATAATCCTTGCATTTGATATGCAAGGACCCCATCATGTCATCCAGGTGTTTCAAAGCGATTCACAAGATGTACTGTAAAGTGACTCTGTATTTTGTGAGTGAGATTGGTAGCCATTTTCTACACAGGAATGTCCCACAAACAGTTGTGGAGTGATCCATAGGGAAAATGACCAATTTATCAAGAGGATTGTTGGCCAGAACACAAGGATAATCTTCCTCATCTTTGTGTGTACAGTAGGAGAGCTCCCTTATAAGGCTGGTTTGCTGATCAGCCATGTGCTCCAGGAACTGCTGTTAGTTTAACAGATGGACCAACCACTTGACTTCTGACATGCTGGCTAGCTTCCTGTGTGCTTAAGAAAGATATTCATTGGGTTGTCATGTTGCCTCCTGCGCATGTGCAATACACGGTAATTGATGACAGCCTGATATGAATTTGGTTTTTTTTTAGCATAGGAAGCTTCTTCCTGTGCATATATTAAAATCAAGGAAAAAGCGTGTGGGAACAAGAGGAGTGTAGTTTAAAACACTGACGCAGACTTGATGGTCAAATAGCCTGTTTCTGTGATGTAACATTCAAAGCCCCAACATTTGCGTTGAACTCATAACATTCTGACACAGAGGCAAGAGTGCTACCAACTGGACTTACTCTATACATAGTAATTATTTTAGGCAAGAATATAACATCGAACCTACCTATCCAGCTTTCTTAAAATATTCCCTCCACGCATCTATCCCTATTCCCAGTTAATCAAGACAGCAAACAGAATGTTGGGTTGTATAGTTAAGGGAATAATGTATGATTTGATACAGGTGATATTAAAATTATATCTGGCCTTGGTGAGACAAATTATGGAATGTGCAATTTTAATCTCCACGTTTCAAAAAAGATATTCAATTATCAGATGCACTTTAGCAAAGGGTTTCTAGATCAATTCCAGAATTTTGAGCTATGAGGAAGATCACTTTAACCCTAATCATTTTAATCACCAGAATCTTATCCAGGTTCTTTTTGGAACTCTTTATAATTGCTTGTTCCATCAATGACGTCAGTAGTTGGTTCAGCATGCCTACTATGTTTTATTCAATATTACAAAAAATGTTAACAGTTTAAACACCATTATCAAGTTTCCCCTTTTTTAAAAGACCAAAACGTTCTAAGGGAGCCAATCTTTCTCATAGCTCAGAATTCTGGAATTGATCTAGAAACAGCAGAATACAACAACAAGATTACATTTGTATAGCGCGTTTCACGTCAGGAGGACGTCCCAAGGCGCTGGACAGTGTACAGCATTTCAAACCCAAGCTGGGGTTGGGGGGCGCGGAGAAGGGAGGGGGGGCGACCGATGGTATAGTCGAAGAGTAGGGTTTTGAGGCGGGACTTGAAGGAGGCTAAGGAGGGGGCGAGGCGGAGTGACTGGGGGATGGAGTTCCAGAGGTTGGGGGCAGAGTGGCTGAAGGCTCTCCCGCCAATGGTGGGGCGGGTGGGTCGGGGATGTGGAGCAGGCCGGAGCCGGCTGAGCGGAGGGAGCAGGTGGGTTGGTAGGGGGTTAGGAGGACGCTGAGGTAAGGTGGGGCGAGGCCATGGAGGGCTTTGTATGTGAGGACCAGGATCTTGACCTGGATCCTCTGAAGGATAGGGAGCCAATGGAGTCGGGCGAGAATGCAGGAGATGGAGTCACCGTGTTTGGTGCGGGACAGGACATAGGCTGCAGAGTTCTGGATTATCTGAAGCTTGTGGAGGGAGGAGTTGGGAAGGCCGACAAGCAGGGCGTTTGCATAGTTGAGCCTGGAGGTGATGAAGGCATGAACAAGAGTTTCAGTGGCCTGAGGGGTGAGGTAGTGGCGGAGTCGGGCGATGTTATGGAGGTGAGGGAAGTGCAGAGCGGGTCATAACTTGGATTTGGGAAAGAAAAGACATTTGAGGGTCAAACAAGACACCTGGGTTCCTGACTGGTTTGCTGAATTGTAGTGTGCAACCATGGAGGTTGATGTTGCCAGAGCCTGAGGTGCTGAGGCGCTGGTACGAGCCAATCAGGAGGGCCTCAGTCTTGTTCACATTCAACTGTAAGAAATTTACCCTCATCCAGGACTTGATGTCCGACAGGCAGTCTGTCAGGACAGCAGTGGTTCTGACGTTGAGGGTGGAGGCAGAAAGATAGAGTTGGGTGTCATTCGCATACATATGGAAGTTGACCCCATGTCTGCAGATGATATCACCAAAGGGGAGCATATAGATATTAAAGAGGAGAGGGCCAAGGACAGAGCCCTGGGGGACACCAGATGTGACAGTGCGGGGGCTGAAGGAGAAACCATTAGAGGCAACAAAGTGGAGACAGTGAGAGAGATAGGAATCGAACCAGGCAAGGGTAGATCCACAAAGATTAAGTAAAGAGGAGAGGCGGTGTATGAGGATGGAGTGGTCGACAGTGTCAAAGGCGGCAGAGAGATTGAGGAGGACAAGGAGGCAGAGGGAGCCCTGATCACAGATGTTCAGAATGTCATTAGTGACTTTGACCAGGGCTGTTTCCATACTATGGCCTGCACTAATAATTTCAGTGACCCACCCATCAAAACCCCAAGTTTTCTCTCTTGCTCTGATACTCAAGTACATTTCCACTCAGCACATATTCTATACTATCCTGCCTTCTAGTAAGTATTGCATTTTCCTGGAGTTGGCCGATACTTCTCATATTCTTTCAAAGCTATTACCCTCACTAAACTTGGTGGAACAGCAAGAGTGAGAATATATATCTCACAGAACAAGTCTAGTCCAGGAAGAGGCAATCCTAATGACATGAGAATATTTTTTAAAAATCTTTTTCCCCTATTCCCTGCTTGTCAGTCTCCCCAACTCCCTCCTCCATAGGCTGCAGACCATCCAGAACTCTGCAGGCCATGTCCTCTCCTGCAACCGGCTCCACGCCCTCATCAACTCCATCCTCGTCCGACTTCACTGGCTTCCCATCACACAGATGGTACATTTCCAGATCCTGGCCCTAACCTTCAAAGCTCTTCATGGCCTTGCTCCCCCCTACCTCTGCGACTTCCTAACACCCTACTAGCCTGCCTGCTTCCTCCGCTTAGCGGGCTCCGGCCTGCTTCAAGTTCCGCGCTTTACTCGCTCCACCATTAGCGGACGGGCCTTCTGCCACTCTGCACCCACCCTCTGGAACTCCATCCACAGGCCCTCCATCTCGCCCCCTCCCTTGCCTCTTGCAACACCCGTCTCAAAACCCTCCTCTTCCACCATGCCTTAGGTCACCCTCCTTACCCCCCACCCTTCACTCTGCCCGATCTCAAACCTCAGCTCAGGTCCGAAACATTGACTGTCCAGCGCATTGGGACGTCTTCCTGACATGAAAGGCTCTATACAAATGTAATTTTGTTGTTGTATTACAGGAGTTTGAATAAAAAATGTTCCTTTTATACTCCATCATCCATTTAATTTTTCCATTTTAACTCAAAATTTTGAAACTGATCAGTGTGTAAGCAATTTGTGTGTATCCACTTAATGAATCATCATGAATTCAAAAACTGATATTCAGCCACATCGGTTTCCTCTTTTCCAACAAAAACAAGCTCAACAAATTTCCTCAAACTTTTTTCATATCTTAAATTTCTGAGATCTGCTCTCATCTTGGTATCAGCTAGTTTGATACCCACTTTCATCAAAGCGGCAATTTTTAAAAGGTCAATATAGAATTCAAATGGTAATTCTGACTTATTTGCTCCTACGTGTGTATTTATTGTTGAGAGAGTTAAGAGATGAGAAAGTAACAAGAAATATAAAGTATAAATTATGCCCAGATTGGTGTTTCCATTCTATCATGAAGATGAATGAATGCCGGAGAACTTGTTTGATTTGTACATAACAAATTTAAAGTTCTAGAGAGACATGAGCAGAGCTGTTTAAAAATAGATTGTAGCATTTTACCTGTAAGAAAAAGATGATTTTTTTGGATTATTTATCATTTTTTCACAAAAAAAATTCTGAAAGAAGATGGATTAATCATAGAAATCTACAGCACAGATGGAGGCCATTCGGCCTATTGAATTGCTCTGGTTCTTTGAGCAAGCTGCACTTTCAATCCCACTGTCCTGCCCTATCCCAAACCCCTTCAAGCCTCTATCTTTTATATACTTCCCTCTTGAAACCAACAATGGACTCTCTGCCTCGACCAATGGACTCTGTCTATAAAATACATAGTCACTTTACTTTAGAGTAACCCTGTGAATCTCTTTGAGATATCCTCCTGTCATGAAAGGTGCTACACCAAATGTCAGGATTATAATATATTGTTTTGGTTATTGTTATAATAATAGCTTTTGCCTACTACGCACCAGAATTTAGTAAGTAGGGTGTGTCACCTGGAGAGAATGTGTTCTGTCATTCCAGACACACGGAATTCCCTGTGTAGATGAAACGGTAGAACATATGTAGAACTCTGTCTGGTTTGGATACTCTTAAGCATGTTGATGGGTTTCTACATATGTCAGACCAAAAATAATACATGGGTGATATGTAGCATCCTATATACCTTTTCCAGATTTTAGCCCTTGCTATGGCATCCACTGCTGCTTCCTTAAGGTTTTGCTTCCCTTTAGAAGTAATTTCCCAGATAAACCCACTCAATTGCATAGGAAAAATACAGTTGGCAACAATAAAATTCCACATTGAAAATATTCCTGTCCACTATTACACATTGCATTCAGCGGTGGTTCTAGCTCAGTCACTTTCACCCCTTCAATTAAATAAATAATAATCACGTCCTCCCAATGTGAAAGGCGCTCTATAAATGAAATCTTATTGTTGTTCAGTTAAATGTCTGACAAATGCAGCAACCCATCACCATGCCTAAGAGTATCCAAATCAGACAGAGTTCTACATATGTTCTGCATTTTCATTTAAAATCTAAGTAGTATTATTATAATAATAGTATTGTATTATTATGTCCTAACCAAGCTTTTTGTTCTATTCTATGAAGATGTGAGTGCTTTATTTGGTTTTCTCAGAAAAAAAAACTCCAGGTGACACTCAACGTAAGCAGATTCTGCTTTGCATTTTACTCAAAATTTACTGTAGATCCTACTATCTGTTGCTGTCCTGAGTCTAGCCCAGTTGTAGAAGTTTTTCTAGAATACCTCCAGTTCATTTAACTCACCCCACATTTCATCCTACTTGGACACATTTTCTATCTCACCCACATCTTTCAGTAGCCAATGAAATAAGCAATTCTCAAGCAATTTGGTCTTTTAAGTGATCTGTCCATGTGCAAGCTCTCTTTTGGCTTCCTGCTCTCAACAGTATGATTGTGTAAATTATTTTTTGATAATAGTATGATTGTGTAAATTATTTTTTGGTAATAATATGATTGTGTAAATTATTTTTTGGTATAGTTTTCCCTTCCATCAATGCACAATGTCTTTTTTTATTTTCCCCAATATTTAGTATATATATATATATATTATACTAAATCCCTTGTCTCAGTCCTTTGGTCTCAATTTAATAGAAAATGTGCCCTTTTTTTACATCTCATCCATATCTTTTTCTGTTGTTACACACTAGACACACTCAAAGCTGATCAACGCATCTATTATTGATGCATTTAAATACTTAAACAATGTGCGTGCTACGTTGTAGACAAATAGGATTTTAAAATGCCTATTTTCTTTCAGCGTTGGCAGAGACTACTGTAATCAGTCAAATGAAGCTGAGAGTGCAAAAAGTAAACCCAAATGAATATCTTTCATTCTGCAGTTATTTACATTTCATTTCAATGTTCACAGTTATGGGGAGAAGTTCTTCCTGGGTCTCAATTTACTCTATTTATGTACCATTTTAGAGGTTCCAAAATTAGGCAAATACAACCAATTTTAAGGCCAATTTTCTGTAAGTTCTTACCTGATTAGTTCCAGCTCTCATCTATATATTTTCTGCATTGGTGGGGGAGGGGATTCCGATTCTTGATTGCTCTCCATTGATCTCTGTTGAAAAATGGACATGTGTGGACATTGGGTAAGGACAACATAACTTTTAACTCACCCAGATTTTATTGGGCCACCACATGCACACATATGTCAATAGGGTGGGCTTTCGCTTACGGGGAAGAACCCAATCAATCTTAAGCTATATTAAAAAAAATTCCCACCTGCTGGTTTCACATTCCGACATGCACAGTTATCCCAGCATTCATACTGTGCATGTACAGTTTCTCCAGAATTTTTTTATTTTTCTTCCTCTATGATCTCTTGAGTCTATTTTTCTTTCCTTCGCTCATTTTTCTGTCTGGCGTGTTTTCTTTATTATTTTTCACTCCCTGTGTGATTGGTCTATCTCTCTCTTGAGCCTTTTTCATGTGCTCTTTTACCATGAAACCTATTTTTGTTTCTTGCTCTTTCATTCTCTCACAAATGCACAACATACTTCTCTTATTCATCATTAACATACACAGCAGAGTCTTCAACAAAATGATGGAAATAAAAATGAAAATATTAAGATTTCAGTTGCCTGTGAAATATTTTGAGACTTCAAGCCCCAATGTGGAACTTAATTCCCCAGTGAAATCACAGTGACTATGTATGTGCAACCAATTTGCAGACAGCAGGGCCAACAAACAGCTAAATAGAATTTGGGAGAATTGTTGCCTGGATTATTTTCGAATTATCTCATGGGATCTTTAATATCTTTAACATCTGTCTGAACACCTTGGTTTTAACACTTAATTCAAAGGACTGAATTAAGGACAACTCAGCATTCCTGCAGTACTGCACTGGAGTGTTTGGCAAGATTGTGAGTCTGAAAAACTGACACAGGACTTCACTTCTGACCCAAAGCAAGCATGCTGCAAACTGAACCAAACTGACACCTGTCAACTGACTGGTACCAATTTAAGCCTTCACTTGGCAACTGTCCTATATCACCACTACCACAAAAAAGTTTCTCTCTTGTTCTGTGTACTAATGTGATCGTGAACAATCACCTTGGGTGTAGAATTACTCTAGACATCAGATATAGAATTACTAGAGAATTACTCCAGTAATTATACGCCTAATGTCCCTGTTGTCAGATTTTTATGTAATTGGAATACCTGGTTAGTCCTAACTCTAGCACTGATCTATTTACTTTCTGCACCTAGATAGAATATATATTAGAGTATATTTTAGTTTATGCAGTTCAGAAATGTGGAATGAGCTTGCTCCTAGTTTCTACTCTGAACAAGCCAGTACGTGTCAAAAAGGTATTGCACTGACTTTTCCTATCCCCACTTTAACAAATGTAGGGAATTTATAGTTAGCCTCACTCCCCTTGGATCAGAGATACGCAAATCAACCAGAGTTTCTGCTCCTGAGTTCTACTCATTTGCATCTGGTGGAAAGTGCTCTTGCATTGGCAATTTGTGGATTGCACCTAGCTGTGATTCCCCAAAACAGCTAATTGAAAATAATAATGAACATGTGAAATAGACTCCAATCAAGAGTTGGATGAATTTTGGTTAGGAATGCCATTGGGGAATATAAGGATAAGGCTATCAATTAGTAATAATAATAATCCTTGCATTTGATATAGCGCTTTATCACGTCTTTGGGATGTCTCAAAGCACCTCACAGAATATACTTAAAGTCAAATTGACTGTATAACTTGTGGACGGAACACGGCAGCCAGTTGTGCACAGCAGTGTCCCCCAAACACTCATGAATTGAGTGATCAAATTTTATTTGTATAATGGATAGTGATGAGGAGTTGGGGCTCAGGTTGATTTCCTCTCCTTTAAGCTTGGGACATGCTGAGACCAAATAGAGCCTCAACCATTGCCTTGGCTGAGATCAGCAAGCTCAACACAGGTCAGGAATTAAACCAGATTATTTTTATGTAGAATAGTATAGTTAATGCCACTGGAATCCAGCCTAGCAGCAATACTCAGCAATCAATAAAACCAGTAAAGAGCCATTGTTTTTATCAGAGACACAAGGGGCAACTCTTCCTCCTCAAAACATAAAAAAAAGAACAGATGAGTGGGGAATTCTGTCAACGGCCTCATTTAGTCCATCTGACTTTGAGGCTATCATAGAATGAAAAATGCCATATCCAGATGACTGTTAAATTCCTCCACGCTCTGCTTGTGCGTTTTTAATGCCTTCTTCAAAATTTGCTGCTTTTCCTGCACTTTATCTAATGCTTTCTGTGTTGGACTTAGCTAGTCCACGGTTGCCTTTTTCTGCCCAGCGTCATCCTCCTTTTTGGCTTTTGCTAATTTGCCCGAGCATCTTCTTGGCATCTTTAACCTTCTTTTTCTTTGGAGGTCATATTAAGAGGATTTATTTGACTCAAGGAGTTGTTAGGGTGTGCAATGGCCTTCCAGATGCAGTGGTTCAAGAGGGAAGTTGATAGATTGCTAAAACAGGGTCATTTTCAGGCGTATGGAGAATAGGCAGGAAAATGGGACCACATGGGTTGCTCTTTCAAACAATGAGGACAGATATGATTGACCGAATGGCCTTCTGTGCTGTAAATTTAATTGGATCTATTGGTCGACCTCAACGATTAAATACTGCACAGAAAATTAAATTCCAGCTCAAATAGATGTATTTGTAAAATATAGACAATAAGGTTTCAAACTTATTTAGTTTTATTTTCCTGGAAGTATTAGTCGTTCATCCAATAAATTGTGGATAATCTATGAGAGAGCAAATTGTATGTGATAGGTTCAATGTTTTCAGTGGGTTGAATAGCATTTTCTTGGTCCATACTATATTAAATTGCAGTTTGGTATTGGCTATGCACTTGTATATGAGCTCATGAAACATTGAAATAAGCCAAAAAAACAGGTTTTAATAATGTCAGTGGGACATGTTGAACATTTTCTGAAAAGGCAATGGGTTAAATCAGTGAGAACCTTGTGGTGTGAACATTTAATTACATTTAAGAACTGTGTGCACTATGATTGGGTCACAGATGGAACGTTTTTGAGCTGAAGTAGTAAAAGCCAAAGTTTCGCAATGTGTTGAGATTAGAAGAGCACAGATAATTAATTCAATATGTTTGGTTTTTGTCTGGCATTATTTCTTTTTTTAATGCCAAATGCAAGTAGAGGTCTTTCAGCCTGTTTTACGTAGCCTTTCATTATATTTGTGTGTACAGTAGAATGTCGAGTTCTTGTCTAGGTCAAATTTATTTAATTGTAGAATGATCTAAATACTTATAAGATATTTGCCATGATGAATTATGTAGAATTTACTGTTTGCCATTAGATGTCCCTAGCTCTCTTTTGGAATTTAAAGAATAATGTTGAATGGGCCACTTATTAACTGCAGGGCAATAAACAAAACGTACACTAACAGAGAGATATTTTTATCCTCGGAATGTGTAAAATAATATTTTGGGATAGCACTCTTGTTTCTGGGACAGAAGGTGTGGGTTCATATGAAAACTCCCTTTAACCTTGCAAACTACGGCCACCTCCGGCCTTACTTCACATCCAACGCAGCTGAAACCCCAATCCAGCTTTCTTCACTTCCCCCCTCGATTCTTCCATTGCCCTCCTTGTTGGTCTCCCCAGTTCCACTATCTACAAAATCCAGTTAATTCAAAACTCTGCCGCCCATATACTTACCTGCATCAAACTCCATACCCCCATCCCACCAGTCCTCCCAGTTCACTGGCTCCCTATTACAGAACGGATCAACTTCAAGATTCTCACAGTCGTTTACAATTTGCTTCATGTCCTGGCACCTCCCTACATCTCCAACCTGCTTACTACTCACTCAACTACCCGCTGCCTCCAGGCAGCTGACTCTGACATCCTGCATGTACCTTGTACCCTCTGCTGCATTGGCGGATGTGCTTTCGGCCACTACACCCCAAAACTATGGAACTTTCTCCCTTATTCCCTCCGCCTTGCCCCCTCCTTCCCCATCTTCGATCACATGTGAAGATCTTCTTCGACCGTGCCTATGGTCACCTCCCCCCAGCTTGGTGTCAAACTCCACCACTTAAGCACTCCAAGATGCTACCCTTGTGAAGGGCCTATATAAGTGCAAGTTGTTGTTGACTTTATACTCACAGTTTAGGCTGACATTCCAACGGAGTGGAGTACTGAGGAGTGCTGAGTTTGAGTCTGAAGTGCCATCATTCGAATGAGACAATGTTCATCTGTCTATTCAGGTGAACATTAAAGATCATATGCTGCTATTTGAAAAAAGAAGGGCCAACAATCCTCCAGTAAATTGATAAAATAGCCATTCATTTTATTTACTGCATACACTTCTGGTCGCTGCAACATAAGGGCCCAATGACAGTTCAGAGGGGAGCACTAAGGATGATTTGCATGAGCAACAATTAGATAAGTTAGGACTCCAATCTTGAAAGAAGACCTTATAGAAACTGTTTCATGTAAACTACCGGAAAATTAAGGAGTTCTTTGTCCTTGAAACATCCAGTATAATTGTTAAAATTTGTGAATCGTGACATTACCTGAATACAATAATAATAATGAATTGGGTTCAATCCACGACTGTTTGTGGGACACTGCTGTGCACAATTGTCTGCTGCATTTTGCCCACAAAATATATAGTCAATTCACTTTACAGTATATTCTGTGAAGCGCTTTGAGACGTCTCAAAGATGTGATAAAGCACTATATCAAATGCAAGGATTATTATTATTACAAAATGTATTGTATGCATAATAGAACCTTCACAATTTGGTAAGTGGCTAAAGCAGTTGTGATTTAGTCATTCCTCCTGACATGGGTAAATTCTATATTCAACATCTCTATTAAATTAATAATGAATTAAAACCTTAATTAAACACCGTATTTCTATTTTGTCATTCGTTTTTAATGGGTGCTAGGATTTAGTCTCCCTCAGAGATATCTAGATTGATTTGTATCCTGATTAGTCCTGCGTTTTGAAGCAAAGCTCATACGCCTGCGTCAAATTCCCTAGCAAATTTGCCAACAGTCTGTACAGGGACCTTGCAAAATATATTTTCTAGTCTTTGTAGCAACGTAGAAATCAGTAGACAATTGACAGTTTAAAACAATTTTTTTTTACAGGCATAGGCAAAGGCGTGACAGAACGAAACATAAAATTACAACATATAGTACTTTTTAATGTCACTTTAACCAGTAACAGGTCGGTTCCCTTTTCCAAAACAGCCGCTTCATTTTAAGATGAAATTTTAGACTTTCCCTTTTGCGTAGCAGATTCCACTGTAAACAAAAATTCTATTAAAGGCAGATTCCACTGATTCTATCAGTGACCAAGCTCTTGTCAGTATTTAAATAGTCAAGCTTTTCTCACCCAGATGTGTGAAACCAAGAGACCCAAACCAAGTGGGTTTGTGACAGTGAACTTCACTTTTTCATAGAAAGTGCTTCTCCTGAGCAGCCTGACAAGTGCTGTAGTGTGATTCAGTCCTTTTCGAAAATATTGAGATCCACTGAAGACTAGTCAGGGATTTGGGACAAAGTGCCCTCCCTTTGCCTCAGCAATTCTTTTCAAGGCACATTATGTTTCAAAGTTAATATATGCTATACTTTATTTCAAAGTAATGTAAATGAGGTGTCAGCTTGGCTCAGTTAGTAGCACTCTCGTCTCTTCAGTCAGAAGGTTATGGGTTAGGGACCCCCTTGGGACGTCGTATAGACAGTCTGACATTCCAATATAGTGCATTGTTGGAGGTGCTGTGCTTCAAACAAGGTGATACACCAAGGTCCTTACAACAACAACAACAACAAGATTCCATTTATAAAGCGCCTTTCACGTCAGGAGGACGTCCCAAGGCGCTGCAGTTGGGTCATGACCCGAGCAGGGGGGAAATGGTCAGGGTGAGGGGAGGGAAGGGAGGGAGCGAGGAGGGGGTAGAGAGTCGAGAGGGGAGCTGAAGGCTCGGTCAAAGAGAAAGGTTTTGAGACCGGCCTTGAAGGAGGAAAGGGAGGAGGCGGCGGAGGCACTGGGGGATAGAGTTCCGGAGCCTAGGGGCTGAGAGGCTGAAGGCCCGACCACCGATGGTAGGGCGATTGGGGCGGGGGACGTGGAGCAGACCGGAGCCGGAGGAACGGAGGGTACGGGCAGGTAGGTAGGGGGATAGTAGGTTGGAGAGGTAGGAGGGAGCAAGGCCGTGAATGGCCTTGTAGGTGAGGATGAGGATCTTGAAATCAATCCTCTGGGGGATGGGGAGCCAGTGGAGGCGAGCGAGGGTGGGAGTGATGTGGTCCGAAGCCTGGTGCGGGACAGTACACGAGCTGCAGAGTTCTGAATGACCTGCAGCTTGTGGAGGGAGGTGCCGGGAAGGCCGACGAGGAGAGAGTTCCCATAGTCCAGCCTTGAGGTGATAAAGGCGTGGACCAGGGTTTCAGCAGCGTGAGGGGTGAGGTAGTGCCGTAGTCTGGCGATGTTCCGGAGGTGATGGAAGGCGGTGCCAGTTGTGGTGCGGATGTGAGGGAGAAAGGACAGCTCAGGGTCGAACAAAACGCCGAGGTTCCTGACTGGCTTTGAGAGGTGGAGAGTGCAGCCTTGGATGCTGATGGTGTCGGCGCCTGAGGTGCGGAGGCGCTGACGCGAACCAATCAGGAGGGCCTCGGTTTTTCGCACGTTGAGCTGAAGAAAGTTGTCTCTCGTCCAGGACTCGATGTCGGACAGGCAGCTGTCAGGACATCGGTGGTCGTGGAGTTGAGAGTAGAGGAGGAAAGGTAGAGTTGGGTGTCATCCGCATACATGTGGATGTATGGGAACTTACTGCCCGTTCAGGTGCATATCGAAGATTCCTTGGCAATTGTCAAAAAAAATTACTTTCTCCCCAGTATCCTGGCTAACAATCCTCCAGATAAAATTGGTCTTTCACTTTGTGGTTCTTGGTGAGGCATTTCTGTGTGGAAATTGGTGGCTGTGTTCACCTACATAATACGCAGTCACTACACTTAATCTTGTGAAGTGCTTTGAGATGTTTTAACAAAATGATAAGGTGCAAATGATCAAATGCAAGAATTATTACTAATGCAAGGATGGATTGGATACACACATGCCACAAAGTAACCCAAGGCAACCAGTTTTTAATAAGTAAATGTAAAGAGGATGCTTGTAATAGAAGTAGAAAAGGAATGAGTGTGAATGTAAATCAGTAAACAGCTTCAGAATAAAATGTCAGAAGGAAACTGAGAAGAAATGTGAAAAATATTTAGAGTTAGAAGAAACACTAAAGACAAAAGTTATACTATAGAGACATAAAAGAAAATTTTTGGTAACTAATGGAAGATGAAAAAACACAAATAGCACACGATCGAAGAATTAAGTTAAACAAATTTACGATGAACGATAAGGTAAACTGGGTATGTTCATGCTGGAGAAGAGAAGGTTGAGGGGCGATATGATTACAGTCTTTAAGATTCTGAAGGGACTAGATAATGTAGACCATGATAAGCTGTTTTATCTTGTATTGAACAGTAGAACCAGAGGACACGGACTGATTATAAATTCAGAACAAATCTCTAGAAACACTGAGTGAGTAGTAAACTTATGGCTCCCTAGGGAGCCAATGGGAGCAGAAATTGTTTGTTTCATGAACAAATTAGATAGATTTCTGCTAGAAATGAATATCTCAGGATACAGTATATAGTTTGGGACACGGCAGGTCAAGTGACTGCCAGAATGGTGGAAGGCCAACTAGGTAGACCTTGGTCTTCTTTCTCCTAGCAAATTGTCCATGTTCTTATTTTCAAAACTTTTGCTATCCCGGCAGGGCAAAACCTTGGGCAAGTTTCCTTACTCCACACGCCTGATAATATTCGCTCCAAAAACCAAAAAAACATAAAAAATTGGTCATTTTCAATCCATGACTGTTTGTGGGACACTGCTGTGCGCAATTGGCTGCCGCGTTTCGCCTGCAAATATACAGTCAATTCACTTTACAGCATATTCTGTGAAGCGCTTTGAGACGTCTAGAAGACGTGAAAAGCGCTATATCAAACGCAAGGATTATTATTTGTGGAATCTTGTTTTTCTACATTACTGTAAATTATCAAACTACACATTTAAGGTGTTAAGCAATAGTTTCAATGTGTTTTAACCATAAGTATCTAACAATTAAAATATGTTGATTATTGAAATACATTTTGCTCATAATCCAAAACATTATCCAAATGGAATAATAGACAAAATTCAATCCACTTGAGCTTTTTGATTTGATTTATCAAAATGTGTTTGGCGCAGGGAAGGGGGAGGGGAATCTAATACATAGAATCTTCCAGAATTAGGTCTGCTTTGAATCCATGAGTCATCACAGCTTGTAAGTTTGAATATTATTTGTGTAATAAGAAGATTTCTGGAGGTTAACCTTTTTACATTGAATTTGAATTGTATTTTGGGTCTTTTACCTCTGTGAATTTGTATTCCTGCAGCGCTCTAAAATGTCAAAACAACCTTACCTTACCTTGCCTTCCGAATATGATGTTTTCTTTATAAATGTGTAAATGCGTATTTTGGAAAAGATCAGCACTTTGCAGTACCAATTTCCAATGAATTCCTTCCAAGAAAATGGTTTGATGATGTTCAAATTCATCTGGAAGAAGGTTGCTGCTTTTCCAGGCCTCTTGCAATCTCTGCTGAAGCACAAAGATTCAGTACCACTAATGGCTCCTCTTTTATGATCTAAGACGTAAGAAATATAGTTGCAACATCATGCACAGTATTACAAATGTGTTTTAGGTGTCGCTAAGATTGATGGAAGAGGCAGCAGAGCAACAAGTAGTTGGATTGCATGCTTGGATGTCAAACATGGCAGCAACATTGCTGACCTGAAGAAGTACATTAAAATATTTAAAACGCAATGACTTTTAAAATTCATTATTATGGGTCTGAACCGCTTAAAAATAATAAAATCTGCCACAAATTCTTGAAGTTTTCTGAATAATTGATGGCATGTGTTCTTAATAACTACATTCTCTCAGTTTACAGCTCTGATTTTCTAAGCATCTGCTTGGAACTTTCTCTTCTGCTAAGTGGTTTTATTACAGAGTAAATTATGTGCTTATGTAAACACTGTTCTCATTGCAGTGAAGAGTTGCGCAAAGAAGTGCGTCAGTTGAAACGGGAACTTTTGGCAGCAAAACAAAAGAAGGAAGAAATTCCTACAAAAGAAGAAGAAGACAAAGAGTTGTCAGGTAAAGACTAACAAGAATAATATGTTTCTAGCTACTTCCTGACCTATTTGAGATGGGTAAAATCAGAATATATGGTTACCTCCAGACATTTTTGTTGTGAATGTTGTGTTGTGAATGTTACAATTGAGCCACTATTTACTATGCTATAAATTGACTCAATATAAAATCATTGTTCCTGAAGTTCATTTTGGGAGGGGAGGTTTCTCACCACGTTTCCTCCTTGAATTCTAAAGGCTTTGAATTGTTCTTTTTCCTTCTGCTCACAGTATACTTCACAGACGTCAGTTACCTTGGACATGTGGCCTTCATTCACGTATGAACTTTTATGGTGAATGTCAAGGGAGTGTATAGCTTAGACTATTACTCAACCGACTTCCATCTCTCATCTCCAGCAAGGGTTTCTGGGCAGGATCCCTGACTGTTTTTTCTTTTTCTAAATTTGGATCCAGCCATGCTGAGAACTAGTAGACAGTTAGAAATGCACTGAAAGTTATTCTGTTATCAAAAATGGGTGAACAATTTGGATTGTAAAGGGTTAAGCTACTAGGAAAACAATATTAAATTGTGAAAGAGTAGATAGAAGCAGAGAAAGCCAAACAGTGTTGCTTATTTGTGCAGAGGTAAAAATACTGGCAGCTAGCTGTTCACTGGGCTGACTCAGGGGTTCCATATATTTTACAATGTCATTGTGCCCTGCAGTAAAGAATGAAATGTATATGGATGAAGAGAGAAATGTGTTTATTTTCAATACTTATTAAATATAATAATCCTTCCATTTAGATATATCACTTAAGTATAATCCTGGACGAGTTTTGTGTCAAGAGAATGGCAAACTATAATTTGTTTGAAACTGAGCTTGAAAAACTTTATTGACAACAGAAGTTTAAAGGAGTGGTTGACATAGCAAGTTACAATGCTGAATTACAGTTCTAAAAATTTAGGTAAAAATCCAGCTCAAATTGATGGAATAAAAAAAATCTCCTTGTTACCTTTGTCTTTAACTGAAATGCATTTTACTAGTCTGAACCAGTTTCTCAGTGGGCATGAATCCACAGCACAAAATTGCCCCTAATTGGCACCTCATTTAGGTCACAAGGATGTCTGGAATGGGAAATGGAGATGTCACATTGATATGGTGCGAAGTGCTCACTTGAGGTTGGATTAACAGCAATTTTGGATCAGAATAGAGAAGGTTTTGCTCTGCATGTAACCTGTATTGTTCCTGATGTAAGCATGTTTGGTAGACTCATTGTGTGCAAATGTTCAAAAATCATTGTTTCACCCCAGACAGCTTTCACCTTAACGAACACACAACTCATCCAAAGCTTTAAACAAAAGCTCCTTAAAATTTTGATTTGTTTAATGTAAACTGTACATTTGCAAATAAAAAAAAGTAAAACACCAATAACTAAGTTGCAGTAGTTTGTGATCTTTAAACTATCATCTGTAAATGTTATCAGTTTAATTTTTTGAATAATATTGGTGAACACAGTATAATATAAATTATAAATCAAACACCACTATATAATAGTTCTGTTACAATTTTTAATTTTTTTTACAGCAATCAACCTATATTCTTAATACTTTACCACTATAGCCATTAATAAATCCATCTTATTTTAACACCCACTTTTGCCAGGTAAGAAGTTTTTGAAGAACTATTTATGTATGTTGAGCTGAGTTACTCAATCCATTTGATGATTTTACACTCCCCTGCCTATCTTTCAGAAAAATAATTCAAGTTCTACTTGAACAGACACATTTTTGGCCTGAAGGAAAATCCCCGAAAGATTATAGGAGTAGACATTGGAACAACTTCAAAGCCTTTTAAATCGTATTAATTTGTTGCATTGAATGCAACAATGCACAACCAGAAAATGTTCAACAGCCTTAATTAACACCTATGGTTAATAAAAGATTTGAAACTCCCTAGTATTACAACACTCATTTCTAAACTCATATATTTACTAATTTAACAATGATTGCCAGTTCTATACACATAAATAATTTGTGCATAAACAATTTATAAAAGTAATATTAAGTCCCTTAGCACATTGAATTGTTTCACAGAGCTTCACACTGCGAGTTACTTTGTTACACGTATAGTTTAGTTTAACTTGTTTCTTTTGTATGATTATTGTTTGTCATATCAGGAGATGGCTACAAGCAAAAAATACTTTGACACTTGTTATGTACAAAACCTACAGATAATCTGTACTATCAAATAATTTTCACTTCACATTCTTTCAGTAATCCACACGTTTATAATCTGTTACATCCTATAATGCATGTAGAGACTCTGAGTAAGATTCTAGAGTAAACCCAATCAGAGCTCAGTAACTGCTACCATTTTTCTAGCTGCAGAATTCTTCATTGAGACCTATTGCCTAAATACTGTACCTGCTTAGGGATTGAACATTCCAAGGACTCTTGCAGTGGTAGGAATGAAGTCCTGGAGAAAGAGCAAGCAAACAGGCTGCCCTTTCTGTCCCTCCCTCCACGCTTTCAATCCCGCCTCTCCCTCTTCTCTCTCCTCTGTCAGCTCCTGAATGAATGAACCCTATGCTCCGTTGATCCCATCCCTACCCCTAACTATTGTCCCATCTCCAACCTCCATGTCTCCACGTTACTGGAATGAGTTGTTGCTTCCCAGATTTGCTCTTTCCTCTCCCTGCATGAACTCATCCAATCCATCTTCTGCACTGCCCACAGTACCAAGACTTCCCTGGTCAAAGTCACAAATGACATTCTCTCCATCTGTGACCAAGACTTTTTCTGCCTCCTCTCCCTTCTTGACCTTCCTGCCACCTTTGACACCGTTGACCATTCTATTCTTCTCCACCGCCTTTCCTCTCATCTCCACTTTCAGAGTTTGTTCTCTGCCTGGTTTCATTCTTACCTTTCCCAGCCACTCCATTTCATATTTGCCATCGGCTCTTACTCCTGCACATTGGAGGCATTCCTCAGGCTCAATCCTTGGGCCTTTCTTTAATATTTACATACTCCCGCTACATGTATGTGGATGACACCCAACTCTCTTTGACTCCAACTTCAAGTCCAGGATCACTGCTGTTCTGACCGATAGCCTATCGGACACATCAAGTCCTGGATGAGAGTTAACTTTCTCCATTTGAATGTCAACAAAACAGAGGCTCCGTCAGCGCCTTCTCACCTCAGGCACTGGCAACGTCAATCTACATGGATGCCCACTCCACCTCACAAAGGCAGTGCCGAACCTTGATATCTTGCTTGATTCTCAACTGTTCTTTAAACCCCACATATGTGCCATGACCTGTACACAGTGATGGAGTCTGGCAATGTCCCACCTCTGCAACATTGCCACACCGATACCCGCAGGCTGCCGAGACCTTTATCCATGCTTTTATCATATCCTCGCTTGACTTTGTCAACTCTCTACTGACTGCAGTTTAGAAATCATATGCCACAAAACAATTCGATATTGTTATCTATGCTTACCCTCAGTCTATCCAGATGTTCATCCAAATATTTAAAAGGTGTTTTTCAGCACTGCATTAATTACTTTTCCTAGGAGCTACTTATCCACTTGGGAGAGACCTAGGTTCGATTCCTGGCAGGGTGAAACCTTGGGCAAGTTTCCTTACTCCACACACCTGATAATAATCCCTCAAGAAAAAAATAATAAAATTGGTCACTCAATCCACGACTTCTGCTTCTGGCTGCCGCATTGTGCCCACAAATATACAGTCAATTCACTTAACAGTATATTCTGTGAAGCGCTTTGAGACGTCTAGAAGAGGTGAAAAACGCTATATCAAATGCAAAGATTATTATTATTATCCACTACTAATTGGGGAAGAATGCCTTCTTATGTCAACTCCTGCTTAAAAATTCACTCTGAAAGCAGAAATTTGATAATGAACGACAGGTTCATGAGCATCTGAAAAGCAGAAGTAGGTTAAGATTTCGGGCTTATTCTTTCATCTGAGAACTGAGGGTTTACTAATTTGCTTTAGGCACTACATATTTCATTAACAACTAGCACTTCTACAACAACTTTTATGTAGAATAAATATCGAAGAGCTTAAAAAATATGATGGGATGTTCCAAGTCAGGAAAAGGGAGAATTGAGCATGTTGATCAAAATATGATCAAAAGATAATTTTACAAGTGTTTTGAAGATAGTACGTGAGTTGGGGGAACAAATAGGTTTTGGAAGGGTATAGAGGGTGAGCGTGGGATGTGTCAGAAGGCTCAGTTGCTAATAGGGGGATATAGGGAGTGAGGAAAGACTAAAATAAAAGGAGTGGAAGGAGAATAGAGTTCAGAGCATATTCCATAGCTAGTCCATGAAGGGATTTGAATGTCAGGGCAAAAAATTTAAGTTGATCCCCTGTGAAAACGAGAGTCACTGGAGTCTGGCAAAGATCGGAATAATGGGTATGTAGAGCCTGGACCAGGACTGCAGAGTTTGAATCAGTATTGAGTTGTGGAGGGTTAAAGCCCAATAACTGCATTTTAAATGTTATAAGAATATTATTCTGATTAATGTGTATTTAAACCTATTTTGTTGTAGGTCAGTCCAGAAGCAATGGAGTTGTTTCTTTGGTTTAACAAACCTATTCACTGAAGACTCTGAGGATTATGTAGACTATTCAGCAAAATTAAGTTTATAAGATTGCAATAGTTTCTCTGTTGCACATCAATTCTGAAATATGGTCCAAAATATAATCCATGTGCTTGGCGAGATAGCTACTGTGATGTGATGTATGCCTGTTTCGATTACTGGCAGATTACTAGCAGATAGACTGGAAAAAGAAACATTTTGAGCTTCCATTGTCTAGTATTTTATCTAATTTTATATATTTGAAATTGAGTAAACCTTAGCATGATAGTTCTAAGGCAGGGTGCTTTTGGCTGCTGAGGGCCAGATGCCCTATTTGAAAAACATCCGAGGACCACATAAGCAGTATTTTTGTGTTTCCCTTCCAGAAACATAAGATATACCGGTTATAGAGTAGTGGATGGGCTGGATGAAATGGAGGGGTGGGGGCATCAAAACTGTGTGTATGTGGGGTGAGGGAGCAGAGATCAATTTATGAGGTTGACCTGCCTCTAGTTGTAGTTTATGATATTAAAGTGATTTGTGAAACAAAGGGGAGAGATGAGATACAGAGAAACTTTGATTTCCTTGAATAGAATCTTTTAATTAATAAATTGTTTATATCTCTACTAAAGAAATCAGTCTTTTAACGAATAACAGGAAGATTTCCAAAGTTTCTCTGTGTAAAAATAATAAAATTGGTCGCTACAATGCACGACTGTTTGTGGGACACTGCTGTGCGCAATTGGCTGCTGCGTTTCGCCCACAAATATGTGTAAATTTGCTAAAGTGATTAAGATATTTCTTAATTAGCAACTCTATTTCCATTATACCTCACAAAAGGTATAGCTACAAGTAGATTATCTGTGTAAACGTTACCATTTAATAATATGTTACTAATAATAATCCTTGCATTTGATATTGCACCTTATCATGTCTATAAGATGTCTCAAGTGCTTCATGGAATGTATTGTAAAATTAACTGACTATGTATTTTGTGGGTGAAACGTGGCAGCCTATTGTGTACAGCAATTATCCCACAAACAATCGTGGATTGAGTGACCAAATTATTATTTTTTTGGGTGAGGAATTATTACCAAGGACGAGGAGGACGTCCCAAGGCACTGCCTGTCCAGCGCCTTGGGACGTCCTCCCCACATGAAAGGCGCTAATACAAATGTAATCTTGTTGTTGTACCACCAGAAAGCGATCCGCCAAATGACTAACAAGTTCCTACTTACTGCTTGGTAAACCGAGGCGTGTGGAGTACAACACTTGCCATAGGTTTCACCATATGACTAGAAATGGCCTGATTTCTGAATTGGATTGAGGCAGTTGTTAACAGGGAAGCCTAAAGCAGGGTTGAGGTTTGCTACAGCCTTTACTTTGTTGAAATGGCTTGATTTACTTTCCATGGAGGAAAATGGATGTGACCTGACATATGCAATGCCATGATGTCAGTACATTTCAAGGACTCGCAGGGAACTTGGTTTGAAGTTAAATAAAGTTAACAGGGTGAGAACACTACCAGTTCCAAGCAACAAATAGCCCTGAGCATGATCATAGCAAGCAACTCATTACAGGGTCTGAAATTGCTACGGAAGGCAGTACCATTGAAACAGAAAAAGGGAGGTTCAAAGGTTATGTGGAGAATGGGCTAAGACAAAATATTATTGTAAATAAACAAAATCAAAGATGTTTCTGTTATATTTGTGCTAGCAACTGTACTGTCATCAGAATTCTATCATTGCTGTTCTCACTAACTTTAAGTTAATTTATTAGGCAATGATCTGAAAGTCATTTTAAGCTAATATTTATATGACAGGGTACCGCAAAGATATTTCCTTTGACTGTGATTATGCTCATGCAAGCAATTTTCATGTTGTGAACAAATTATGCTGCAATCCCACAATACTAGGAAATACTTGAGGCTGCCTAAGCTTCTTTCACTTCGCATTCTTAAAACCATTTGAGAGATGAGACTGTCATCCTATCAGTTTCAGATGAATTTGAACTGGATTGCCTGGTTAAAAGGACAGTATGCTGGACTACAGCACTACAGTCCAAATCAGCACCATTCACTCAGTGCTAAAATGTTCATGAGCATTATGAAGAAACACTTCAGTTCACACTGGGCTGCTACTCTCTGACTAGATGTTTGAGACTGTAAAAGTTTTCTATGAAACAATTTTACTGGTAATAATTCAGTCACCAAACAAGCTAAAAGAAAATGCTATTTCAGAGGCTACTCAATCTAATTTAATAATGAATAATTCATGCATTTGATGTAGACCATATTACATCGTCCAAACGTCTCAAAGAATTTCCTAGAATTTTAAGTGCAATTCATATGTATTTGGAGGCAAATATATCATGCAATTAGTGCAGAGTAATGTCCCACAAACATCCATTGAAATGACTGTCCAATTTTATCTGGAGAATTGTTGGCCTGGACATCGGTAGTACTTCCCATCTCTTTTTGAATACTGCCATGGTATCTTTACTGTCCACCTGAACAGGCAGACAGGATCTTAGTTTAACATCTCACCTCAAGGATGGCATGGCCACCAATGCAAAGCTGCCGCAGTACTACATTGGAGTGTCAACCTAAACCAGGTGGTGCAACTGACAGGCTGTGGGCCACAACTGGCCTGGGGAATGATTTAATTGGGCCCACAAACCATTTCCAACTTTGAGTTGTCCGTTTCCTCCCTCCCTGACTAACCATCTGACACAAAGGCTTTGGTTCCAGACGAGTTCATATATTATATTTATAACTATATAATATGTATATTATATATTATACATGACATATATATTATATTATATACAACATCTGACTGTTCAGCGCTTTGGGACGTTCTCCCGACGTGAAAGGCGCTCTATAAATGTAATTTTGTTGTTGTTGTATTCCAAAATTATTTAAAAGCAACTG
Organism: Callorhinchus milii; assembly: GCF_018977255.1. Classification (NCBI taxonomy): domain Eukaryota; kingdom Metazoa; phylum Chordata; class Chondrichthyes; order Chimaeriformes; family Callorhinchidae; genus Callorhinchus; species Callorhinchus milii. The sequence goes on along the minus strand of NW_024704742.1, from coordinate 120,471,059 downwards.
AATCATTGTACTCATCCATATAGTACCTCGACAAGTTCTAACACAAAGCTCTGGAAAGAATTGAAATATTACACCACTGGATTTCATAGAATCCTAGACATTTACAGCGCAGAAGGACTTTTTGCCCCCATTGAGTTTGTACTGGAATTAGAAATACTGGATTAACATTTGGAACTCCAATGCCATGGAACTATGGTAGAATCTGGAATTCTTTGCAGAATTTACAAGTTTTCACAGTCAAAAAAATAAAAAAAAAAAAAAAAAATGCGATAAATTCAAATTAAGTTTTCACAGTCAAAACAATGCTGATAATAATAATAATAATAATAATAATCCTTGCATTTGATATAGCGCTTTTCACGTCGGGAGGACGTCCCAAAGCGCTTCACAGAACACACTGTAAAGTGAATTGACTGTATATTTGTGGGCGAACGCGGAAGCCAATTGCGCACAGCAATGTCCCACAAACAGTCGTAGATTGAAAATGACCAATTTAATTATTGTTTTTGGTTTTTTGGAGGGATTATTATTAGGCTCTGTGTGGAGTAAGGAAACTTGCCCATTTGTGGTAAATGCCAGAAGATATATATAGGCTAATAGACAAAACAGACTTGGTAATGAAATAGTTATTCTAAAACTGGACCAGATGGATTGCATTTAAGGATGCTTGAGGAAATAATGGTAGACATAGGTTCGGCTGAAACATTCCACTGCTTGTACAGGGTTATTACTAGAAATTTCAAGATATTCCAGTTCCTAGCAAAAGTCAGGAGTCTAAACCTGGGAATTCTAGTCTGGTATTAGCTCGAGATCTATGGTAGAAAAAATAATGGATCCCATAAATTTTTAAAGAAACTGTTCAACTTCATTTGTGAAGAGTGAAGGTAATAATTCCAAAGTGACAGAAGTCTGAAAGGATAAATCTTGGCTAACATATTTTGTAGAATTTCTTGAGGATATGTAGTATCTGCCACGCTTGCATCCTAAATCAGCTCTTACTCAGTTTGCTTTTGCAAAACAAATAAAACGTTCGCTTGTCAGCAGACAATGGCATGTTCCCTCCATTATAGCAGATAATCATGGTTCAACTGTAGGGTAATACAGTAATTTATGGATATTGTCTATTTTTTAGAAAATATTTGATATTTTACCTCTTCAGTTTGTGATTAAAATTAAATCTCTTGCGATAAAGGAGTAAGTCTTAAAGTGTCAACTTTAAAAAAAAAACTTCTCAGGTGATCAGATTCCCCACCTCAGAACTGTACAGTTCATGTCCTCTCCCAGACCAGACTCCACAAGCCCAGTTCTTGCCGTGGCTCCATCGACTCCCCATCCCCCAGTGGATCGAATTCAAGATTCTCATCCTCACATTCAAATATCTCATTAGCCTCACCCCACTCTACCTCTGCAACCTTCAGCCCCAGCTACTTGCTCTGCTCAACAAACACTTGCCTGCTTCATGTCTCTAACACACTTACCCCATCATCATCATCATCATGTAGGTGAGTCTTTAGCCATTCTGTCCCCACTCTCTGGAACTCCACCTTGCCCTCTCCCTCTTTGCCTACAAAACCCACCTTGAGATCTATAAATTGGCTGCCACTATCTCCTAAAACTACACAGTTGTTGCTCTCTACAGAAAAGTCCTGTGAAGCACTTTGAGATGTCTTGATAATGTGAAAGGCACCATATAAAATGTAAGGATTATTATTTATTAACTTTTCGACCATGCTTTTGGCCACCTTTCCTCTCCCCACCTCAGCTTTCCCCCTTTAAGGCAATTCTTAAATGTGAATTCTTAATCTAAATATGTTGTAACAACACAAAATGCAATACAATTTACTATTAATAATATAAGGCCATTGACTTCGGGCTTGTCACAGTGCTGAATAGGCACTGGTGTTGGGGAAGTAAAAGATGATCGAAAGCGCAGGCAAAGAGATATGTTTTTGAGATGTGCCTTGAAAAAGGGGAGGGAGGGAGAGAGTCAAAGGAAGTCCAGGGAGCATGGGCAGAGTGGCTGAAAGCCTGCTTGCTGATGGTTGGTGGAAAAGAAGGGGATCAGGTTAATTTGTTTGGAGATGATAGTCATGTCTTGACATCATATGACATGACCGTGATACAATTTCACCATTTCACACAAACACTGCCAATGATCATGGAGTTGTGAGTATGGTACATAGTTAACAGATCATTGTTCTTACCCAGCCAACCCAGCCAGCTTCCCAAAATATTCCTAACTACAGATCTATCTCACCATCTAATAATCCTGGAACTCATTATTTCTGGATTCTCGAAATGTATCAGAGATAATCTTTCTGTCAGTGCACCAAATACTGTAACAGCAAGTTGCGTTAGAATAGGACCCTTCATGTAAAGTAACCTTACATTGCTTTACAGTAGCAGTGGACCATCAGTGCACTCTCAAATCACAACCCCTTGTTTTATTCCCCTCACCCCACCCTTGGTTAATTGATTTAATTGAGGGGTAATAATTCCTCCAACAAATAATAATAATAATTTGGTCACTCAATCGGCAATTGTTTTGGGACACTGCTGTGCGCAATTGACTGCCACCTTTCTACCACAAAATATACAGTCAATTCACTTTACAGTATATTATGTGAAGCGCTTTGAGATGTCTCAAAGATGTGATAAGGCGCTTTACCAAATGAAAGGATTATTATTATTTTATCATTTCTGTTTCATGCAGTTAACAATAGAAGGTAAATGAAGCATTCAGATTTTTTTAAGAAACCATGATCATACAAAAAAGCACTTAAATACCAAATAATGATTTTTAGAAGTAATGGATAGTATGATAAGGATATTTGGTTGCACAGTGACCCTCACCATAATTGTTTTGCTTAGTTTTACACCTTTTGGCATGTTGGTTGTATTTAACAAGTATGAAAACTGTTACCTTGCACACTGTCCAACTTGTCATCGCTGAATTATACGAACTGGTTGAGAAGAATAATTGTTTTATTTTTCTATGTATTGTGTTTGATAGCTTACAGAGTATTCTGTCATGATGCTAATGTTTGATTTTCATCCAGTAATTTAATAAATCAGTATTCAAACTACATACATATAGAGGCACAAGATCTGACTTTTACACATATTATTAGCTACTTTGTTTCAGTAATGAGGTATATTCTAAATACAAGTGACCGTTGCATGATTATCAAACTGTCATTTTATTTTTTAGTTAATAGTTTAATTTCTAGCCAAGTGCTACATTATAACATGATGGAAAGGTTTTTGTATCACCTTTCAGATTGAAATGTCCCAAACTGTTTTGGAAATAATTAAGAGGGAGAGGGCAGGACACAGAAGAAGCTCCTCTCTGCTTTGTTAGAGATTTTTGAAAAGAGAGGATTTTCTCCTGGAGTTGTGATCATCAATCCTCCAGGTTTTTCACTGCATAGCTGTTTGTGGGACATTTTGCTGTGTCCAAAATGGCTCTGCATTTGCCTATAAAATCCGTAACTAGACTTAACAGTAACTACTGTAAAGCTTCTTGAGACATTTTGAAGTGATCCAGCATTATAAGAAATGTGTCTTGAATTGCCACAAATTTGGTTTTAGCATTATTAACAATAAACATTTTCACTGTTACAATTTCGCAATAGAGTATTAGAAGGGGGAAAGAAATATAGATTTATGGAGGGGTGGGAGGGGAGATGGCGAGAAGAGGCTAGGAGGTATGGTGGCTCATATGGAGTATAAATACTGGAATATACTGTTGAGCTGAATGACCTGTTTTGATGTTTTACAGTCCATTTAATTTATGTATGTAGGGTTATTAAGGCTTTATAATAATAATAATCCTTGCATTTAATATAGCACCTTATTGTTGAGATGTCACAATATCACAAAGAATATATTGTAAAGTGGATTGACTGTATTTTGTGGGTGAAGCGCACATTTTATTTCTAGTTCATATTTTATTGTGACTGTTTTCATTGCATTATTCTTCCATGTGTAGGTGGGATGCATGGAAATCTCAGTTTGGTTTGGGCTTGAAGGACTTTATATTCTGGTGAAAATTATTTTAGGAAAAAGGGAAATTTATCAGTCCTTCACTACCAGGTTAAAATTAATTCAACTCTTTCCTAAGTCATTTGAAAGTGTGAATTGGTATTAATATCCACATTTCAAATTCAAATTGTAGACAAACATGCCAGTCATTTGTACTGGCAAGATTCAAAGCCAGTGAAATCAGTGCCCAATTAATATGGAAAATGGTTTGCAAGAACCCAGAACACTTATTTTTGAATTATGTCATACAATTATAAAATAATTTACTACCTTCAAGTACAATAGGAATAATAATCAATCTAATGGGGAAAAAATAACAGATTGTTGGTTAATATTGCTATTAATAAATCACTATTAGTATGTTCTCCCTTTTTGTGAACTATTTTGAGCCCCAAATATATAAGGCTTCATGCTTAATTCTCACTTGCATCAGATTCTGCTTGGAAATATTAGGATTTTTTGTTATTTGAGTATTAAAACACTTCTGAATAAGGCCTTATAAAGTAGACAGTGAAGAAGATCACCTGAACAAAATGGCACTGCAAGGTTATGAATTTCTTAATTTCTCATTATCCTGAGGTAATCCTTCCCACATCCCCATGGATGACATCAAAACACTAATTAGATTTTCCTCCATTAGGAATAAAGGACTACTGGAGTAAAGTAAATTATGTTTTCCTCAAGAGATAAAGCTGTCAGTGTGAGCGACTATAAATCGCTACTTCATGTTATAGACAAACATCTAGAGGGAAAAAAAAGTAATTGCACTAAATTTATTGCTTTAAGAGATTTCATTTTATTACTACATTTTAATGTTTTTTCCATGACCTACTGTTTAATCAGAAACTGTCTGTAACCAAACAGTAATTTGCAGTATTATTTGACACCTATGCTAATCCACAAGAACATATTAAGCTATTTATAGGAGCAGCAGCCTAGGGTGTTCTGAAGAACACTCCTTTGTTTCTTTACTGATGTTTCTGATTGGCAAGATGAAATCTGTTTATGGTAAAGAATTCTGTGTTTTTTTTCTTGTTGCCACAACATCAGGGGTATGATTTGTAGCTGTCTTAGTCTGAGTGATAGGACAAAGCAGGAATGCTGTCAAAATGGCCTTCAAACTCCAGAATAGCATTTAGCGACAACAGCTGGAGTGGTAAGATATGTGCCCTTCCGTAGTGCCTGTAGGCAACATCATTCAGCATCATATATGCTAAAGTCAGTTTGTAGTACTAAAGACAAGACATAAATGGGTTAGTACAAAGATGTAGAGTATTGCTGACAGCTGTGAAGGATCCTCCAACAAAAAAGAGTTGATTATAGCTGGTCTTGGCCTCAACACAGTCCGGACGCCTGGATTCGATTATGGTATCTCAAATGTATGTTGTGAGGCAGGCTAATTTCACAGCTGTTCTCAAGCTGTTTCCAGAGTCAAACATTGTTGTTTTGGAGGTTTGGAGTGGCTATGAATTTTGAGGGGAGTGTTAAAGAAAAAATGGGGTATGAGAATAACTATATTGTCCAAACCAGGTGCTGAAATCCTTAGTGGACTGGAGTAGATTAGATCATGTAGGCCACAAACCAAGCAACATCAAATGATGCAACTATAAACCATATTTCCTGCAGACATTGTGCATTGTAAACATTTGGATTAATTGATGGACAATTGGAATTGCCTGAAATACTCGTATTTCTCCAGTTTCACTGCTACATTTTTCAGAGACAGAATATAAATTTTAGAAACATTTTTGGTTGCTGGCTTCTCTGGTCTCTGCCAGTTGATGAACATTAACATTGCCAGATATACTTCCCTGTTGCTGGAGGCAGACCTGTTTTGGGGTTTATTCTTTCAGCCCACTTTGTCACATAGTAAGATTATCTCACAGTGCTTTACCAAGCTTCCTGATATGGTCAAAAGAAAATCCCTGTAAATAGAAGGCTTTGTTACATTCTGCTTCAACAATACAAATGCTTCAGATGGCATTAAACTTGAGAGCATTGAATGAAACCTTTTCTGCTTAAGTGCTGATCTAATAAGAGTGATTGTTATGCTGAATAATTTGCACATACAGTAGTAGAACATTATACGGCAGTTTGCTATTCACACTTGTCACTGCAAATACTCAAATTTGTTTTAAAAACTCAGATGGGAAATTATTCTATCCCCAAGGTATATTTCAAAACAAGTTACTCTCATGTTGTCTTTGTTGTATTCCTGGCCATTGTAAAATGTCCAAACATTTCAGAAGATGTTTTCACTGTAAAAGCAGCTTGATTTTCACTGTAGCATATCATTATGATCGAATATAAATTACTTGAAAGTTGAAAAAACATCTGGATAATGATTTAATCTGTGGAGTTACTGACTGATAAATTGGGTCACTTTAGAATGTAATTGACAGTTAATTGTCTTTCTCATCATTCAATTTAGGAATTCCTGGATAATCTTTATCCTTTTTGTTTACTCAGTTGATGGTATTTGTAAGAAGAGTTTGAAAAAGTAACTGCACAATATTCTCAGTATCATGGTGTTTTTGTCATTTATTAAAGGTTTTCTTGTATTGTTTCCCTTCCTTTTCTAACCCTCCCCCCATGCTCAGTGCATTGAAACACTTGAAAGGTGGTATACTTTGGTAAAGGTAGTAAAGGAAACTATTTGCAAATTAAGCTTGAGTTCCTGAGTGGAACATCCATGCTGTTATAAGAAGCAATGTTATGTGTTTCCTCCATGATATTAAAATTAACTAGATATTTTATAAGGAATTTTGTGTCTTAACACCGAAAAATAGCCATTTTCATAATGACAGGTATAATAATAATTATCTTTGCATTTGATATAGCGCTTTTCACGTCTTCTAGACGTCTCAAGCGCTTCACAGGATATACTGTAAAGTGAATTGACTGTATATTTTGTTGGCAAAATGTGGCAGCCAATTGCACACTACAGTGTCCTACAAACAGTCATGGATTGAGTGACCAAATTATTGTTTTTTTTGAGGGATTATTATCCCCGAAAAAGTGATCCGCCAATCAACTTGCAACCGGGTTCCTACTTGCTGCTAAATAAACAGAGACATGTGGAGTAAGGAAACTTGCCCAACATTTCGCCCTGACGGGAATAGAACCCAGGAATCTGGCTTGCGAAGCGAGTGCTCTAACCACTGAGCAACAGGACTTCACATATTGTGAAACTCGGTTAGATGCTCAGCTGCTTTCTACACAAATGTCTAGCAATATCCAGTAACTGGGTTGCCGTTACTAGTTCTAAAATGCTAACAGATGATAAATAATACTTGCATTTTGATATAGCACATTCACGTGGGAATGTTGTCACAAAGTACGTCACTATTGTGCTAGAAGAACCAATTTGTGCACAGCAATGTCCCACAAACACTCATGAAGTGAATGACCAATTTTATTGATCAGATGAACACTAATGTAGGTAATGGATATCAGGTATGGGTGTGTACCATTTTCCTCCCTGCAATTTGTAGGTTTGATGATATAAATACAGCTAAAGCCATCTGTAACAAGATCGAATTTGACCCTGGCAATTTCTGTTAGCACTGCAGTTCTGTGTATTAACAGCTATCATAGGAAGGATAAAAAGTTTCTTGAGTCTTTATTATTTTCATTTTCTAACTACAGTATTGATTTATGATATCAACGGAGACCTACTGTTGCAAAATATTAAGTCAGTTGTTTGGACCCAATGGTATTTTTCTGTTCACAATTTCATGTTCTTATAGGAATTTGAACACAGAATTGTGTCTGATTGCAAATTTACAACATAATACAAAATGTAAAAAAATATAGATTGTATGTAATAAAGTTGGTTTCTCTTTCTTTGACAGATAGTGAACATCCCCCTAATAGTGCAGTGGCAGAATATTTAAATGAAAGAAAAAAATATGAAGAACTTCGAAGACAAAAAACAAAGAAAGGATCAACCCGTGAGGAACAGGTAGTGCATATTAATCTAGTTTTATCACATTTTCAGCCTAATGCTGAGCGAGAGAACTGGCATTATTAATAATAATTATAATAATAAAAGAAAATAAGAACATACCAATAAAAGGAGAAAGAGGTCTGATTGAAATTGAAGCATCTTATAAATCAGTAATTGTAGGTTAAGTTTAATATATCAGAGCAATTTCCATTGATAATATCAAAATGGTAGAAAAACATGAAAAGCAGAAAAAGAAAATTTCCATCATTAAAGAAGCAATCAAGATCAAACAAGAATATAAAATCCATCNAAAAAACAGACGGTCAGTAGTTCATCCGCACCAACAAAAATGGCACATGGAAGTGAAAATTGTCCTTAAAGAAAATGATATCTTGTAGAAAACATGAATGGGAGAAGAAATTCTTGCATGGTCAATTTCCAAGCGAAATTAAATAACAAGAACCAAAGCTACAAATGGTTTACTATCGGAGATCTAAAAGCCGAAATAGAAGCCCTCATAATATTAGCCCAAGGCCAAGCTATTACTACCCGTTATTATGAAAATAAGACAAATATGTCATCAGCCAGAAACAGTAGATAACATATTGTCACCATGTCAAGCCCTAGCACAATCAGAATATCTGATTCAGCATAACAATGTAGTTAAATATATTTACTGGACAATTTATAAACACTTTGATATTGATGTAAACTGGTATGAACATCAACCAGCGAAAGTGACATCAAAAAATAACATTACAATAATCTGGGACTCACATGTACATACAGATAGAACAGTAATCTGTAACAAACTAGATATCATCATAAAGAACCAAATAGATTGTACATTGTACAAGTATTATTGATGTGGCTATTATCCAAAGTGATTACAATGTAAGAAATGAAGAACTAGAGAAGATCAACAAATTTATCGATCTACAAATTAAATGCAGATATATTTGGCAATGTAAAACAAACATAGTTCCTATAATGATTGGTGCAACTGGGACTGTTATTAAGATTATCCAGAAATGGCTTCACAAAATACCTATTGGACAAAATATCAATCACATGCAAAACTTGAAAAGTAACATCCATTCATATGTAATGTGGCAGTGTTACTGGTCTGACTGACCCATCACTGAAAACCATTTAGAAACTACCTGTAGAGAGGAATTTAAACGATAATAACATAATAATAATAATCCTTGCATTTGATATAGTGCATTATCATGTCGTTGAGACGTCTCAAAGTGCTTCAAAGGATATACTGCAAGTGGATTGACTATTTTTTTTTGTGGGCAAAACAGGTCAGCCAGTTGCACACAGCAATGTCCCACAAATAGCCATGGAGTGAGTGACAACATTTTATTTGGGTGATTGTTGGCCAGGACACTGGAAGAATATCCCTTTTTTTTTCAAAAAGTGCCATGGGATTGTTAACATCCAGTTGAATAGGCAGACGGGATCCATCTCATCTGAAGGACAGAAAAAATAGGATTCTAAGCAATGAAGTGTCGAAAATATTGAATAGCCTGAATTTTCAACAGAAACTTGTGGAAGAAAGTTCAGTGTTAGAATTGTAAAATGTTTACAGCACAAAAGGATATCATTTGGCCTATGTTCGTACTCCATTGGCGCTATCTACTGTAATCCTTTACCCTTACCTTTTTAATATTTAATAATTTTCCTAAGTATTTTTGAACTCACTTTTAAATGTTTTACTGCATTTGTTTAAAAATAGTAAATAAAGGACTCAATTCTTTTTATCATAAAAAGGTTCCTGGGATGGTGGAGGGGGAAGCTTACATTTTTCTAAACTTATTTAACAACCACATGCAAATGAGAAAGCAAACACATTACCTGTGTGTTCCCTTACAATAGGAAAATGTTTTGATTTTTATTGCTTAGTACAGTATCCAACCTAAGATTAGTTTCATTCCCAAGGGAGAATAAGCAACTTCAGCCAGAGAATTTTGTGGGTTTCTTTTTAAGTTTTAGTTACTTTTAAATCCAGGTTGTTGTTATTTTAAAATCGAACAATGCCATTGTTTCTTCTTGGGCCTTTGTACTGTTGGTGCTGCACTCAGCCTGAGCTCAATTTTGATCTCTCTTTGCAAATGTAGTTTTGGGTTAGTGCAAGCATCGGATTTTAAAATTTGAGTGGAGTGCGATGAAGCATTTGTAGTGTCAAACACCCAACAACAACAACCTGGATTTCAGGTGGGCTATCATCTTGGAGTGCTCAATAATGGAGGGTGTTGATGCTAAGCTGGGGAGAAAGGGGCATAGTCAAAAAGGAAAGTCTTCAGGAGTGATTTGAAGACGCGTGCATTGGGGCAGGATTGAGGCAGGGAGCTCAAGGTATTTGGGATATAGTGGCTGAAGGCACAGTCGCAGTTGGTGGAGCGGAGATATTGGGGGCCCCACAGTAAACCGAGCTGGCTGAGTGAAAGGGGGGGATAGAGGGGTGTGGTGCAGTGTGAAGAGGTTGGAGTAATAGGGAGGTGATTTATGGGTGAATATATTGAAATCAATACGTTTTGTGACAGAGAGCCAATGGAGTCTATTTAGCAAGGATGGGGTGATGATGGTGAGGAATTTGGTATGGATGAGAATGTGGGAAACAAAGTTCTGAATCATTTAGACATAACTATTTTCTGCAGTACTTTCTCTCTAGTTATCTCTCTTCCCCAAACCTCTTGGCTCCTTCCTCACTGATATCTCCTCGCTCCTCTCATCGCTGTCCCTCTGCAGTGAACACCTGCTTATAATGGGTGATTTCAACCTCCATCTAAACTCCCCTTGCACCACCTCCTCGGATTTCACTGCCCTCCTCTCCTCCCTAAACCTCACCCTCCACATTAACTCGCCGACCCACAACCGTGGCCACTCCCTCGACCTAGTCATCACACATGGCCTTGCTATTTCCGACCTGTCCATTACGGACAAGGCTATTTTGGACCACTTCCTCATCTCCCTCATCTCCCGTATCCTCCTCCCCTCTTCAAAGCCCTCCATCATCTTTTTCCACCCCTGGAAAAAGCTTCCCCCTGAGTCTGGATTACTCAAACGCACTCTCACCGATCTCCCCAGCTCCACTATTCAAACAATTCCAGCTCATTCAGAACTCTGCTGCCCGAATACTGACCTGGACCAAACTCCGTACCCCCAACTCACCAGTTCTGGCCAGGCTCCAATGCCTCCCCATCACTGAACGGATTGACTTCAACTTCAACATCCTCACACACGCGTTCAAGTCGCTTCATTCCCCTGGCACCTCCCTACCTCTCCGACCTCCTTATTCACCAATCCACCATCCAGCACCTCCACTGGACTGGCACCGGCCTCCTACATTTCCCTCGCACCTTCTGCCGCTCTACCATTGGAGGTCGCAATTCAGCCACTGCACCCTGAAACTCTGGAACATTCTCCCTCAATCCTCTTACGGTGCTTACAGTCGCCTCCACCCACCCCCGCTCCTGGCTCGGAGTCAGGCTCCACCACTGTTAAGCACTCTGAGACCCTACCCTGCGTGGAGGGCGCTATATAAGTACAAGTTGTTGTAGTTAGTTGTTATTTGAAGTAGTTTTGGACCATCTCAAAACTGAAATCTAAGACTTGCAGATATTGCCAAAATCAATGAAAAGAAATTTCTTCCACAAAAGTATCCAGATTTGATTTCTCTATTTTAATGAGAAACTTCAATTTCCAGGTTAGAGATAAATTCAAGTTTAAATCAGAAGCACTTACCCAAGGATCCCTCTCTTGGCTGGGGAGAATGTGTTTTAGTGCCAATCAGATGACCAAGATATGTTCAGACAACATTTTTGTCTCAGGATAGTCCTCTGTTTCAATTCTCTATTTCAACTGAGGCACTGCACTGTCTTTGTGCTTGAACCTATGCCTACACTCTTGAAGATTGATTTATCAGCACATGTCACCAATTTTATTCAATCAAGGAATTGCCTATACAGAAACTTAACATTTGGCTCAGTGTCTTCAAAGTGTTGCTACGAAACAAATAATGACCTTGTTCCAGACATCAACAGCAGTCCAGATGGACCCTTCAGAGAATCGTCAATCCTAATGCCTTCTCCAACCAGCAGCCTAAAGCTTGTTCAAGATATGGTGGTATAGCTTAGCAATTAAAGCTATACCACCATAAAAAGGGCAAATTTCCACTCTTTGGAAGAGGATGTATGTTATCAGTGAGGAGGATGCAATCAGAGAGTTTATCTCCAGAGATAATCATAATGAAAGTGAAAGTGTGATGTGGACCAGCACACATTTTGTTGACAACTACAACAGCCAAATTGCAACCCAGATTTAGATCCAAATACCCATAGCCAAAGCTCAAGCACAGATTCCATTCAGGACATGGTGGATTTATCCTTGAGCCAAAGCTTTGTTCTGCTGCCCCCATGTGGTCAGCATGTCAAACCTTCAGGGAGAACTTATTGCTTCTGGCAATTTCTTCTTGGACACTTGGATTACACTATTTGCCTCAAACTTCGGGTAGAGCCTTGATGAACCATAAACTGGCAGATTGCCAAGTGCTTTCTCAGGTGTAAACTGGGGGTTGCCAGTCCTCTCTTCCAGGGATGTATCTGATATCTTCTGAGAAGTCCAAAGCTATTAGTTGCACCGAGCAAGAGATTATACGTGCAAAGCACATACAGATTTGGATAACTCCTTTCCAGGCCCAAAGGGTGAAGATAATCCACACAATCTCATATTTCCTCAATGGGACGTTTTAGCCAATATAGATAAAAATCAGCTCGGTGGTTCACCCTTTGCAAGCCACTGGCTGTGAATAGCCTAATGAAGGCTAGGATGGAGACTATTAAAGCCATCTAAAGGCTAATGTTCTGCGTTACATGGCTTGGGATCTTGGTGTTTACTCAAGATGTCAATGAAAACTGATTGTGCTATCTTTCTTGGGGAATATCCAGCTAGGGGATAAGATTAAAAGCAACAACAACAACTTGGATTTATATAGCGCCCTCCACGCTGGATGGCGTCTCAGAGCGCTTTACAGTTTAGGATCCCGGGTCCGAGCCGGGGGAGGGGGAGGAAAGTGACCAAAGGCACGGTCGAAAAGAAAGGTCTTCAGCAGAGACCTGAAAATGGGAAGGGAGAGAGCGAGGCGGAGGGAGTGAGGAAGGCAGTTCCAGAGCCTCGGGGCATCGTGGCTGAAGGCACGGCCGCCAAGGGTGGAGCAGAGGACTCGGGGGACAAGGAGGAGGCCAGACCCAGAGGAACAAAGGCAATGGGTACTGTGCTGAGGAGAAAGGAGGTTAGAGAGGTAGGGGGTGCAGAGGAGCGCAGGGACTTGAATACGAGGGTGAGGATCTTGAAATCGATCCTCTCTGGGATAGGCAGCCAGTGCAGTCTGCAAGGACTGGGGTGATCGGGGAGCGGAGTTTCGTGCGGGTGAGAATGCGGGCGGCAGAGTTCTGAATGAGTTGGATTTTATGGACGGTAGTGGATGGGAGACCGGCGAGGAGGCCCTTTGAATAGTCCAGCCGAGAGGTGACAAAGGCATGGACCAGAGTTTCAGCAGCTTTTGGGGAGAGGTATTGGCAGAGACGGGCAATGCGTCAGAGGTGGAAGAAAGCGGTGCTGGTGAGGGACCAGATATGGGGGAGGAAGGATAATTGGGGGTCGAACCTGATGCCTAGGTCGTGTACGGGTTTGGAGAGTTTTAGGGGGAGGTCGGGTAGGTGGAGGAGTTGAGAACCGTGAGATTTTAGACGTTGACGAGAGACGAAGAGTATGAAGGAAGTTTGCGCTCATCCAGCCCCTGAGATCTGACAGGCAGGCTGACAGAACAGGGTGGTTGAGGCTGATTCGACAATTACTTTTAAAAACACGGTAGACAGGTATTTGAGGAGGATGGGTTTGCAGGGTTATGGGGAAAGGGCTGGGTAGTGGGATTGACATTAATTGCTCTATTCAAAGAGCCGACACAAATTCGATGGGCCGAATGGCCTCTTTTTGTGCTGTATAATTCTATGATTCTATCAGGGGACTAGGGTTCGTAAAGAGAGGTGGAAAAGTAGAGTTAGGTGTCATCTGCATACATGTAGAAATGTACGCCATGTATGCAGATGACATCCCCAAGAGGGAGCATGTAGATCAGAAAGAGGAGGGGACCAAGGATGGATCAGGTGACCGGGTGAGAGCGGGAGGAGAAGCCGTTTATGCAGATGTACTGCTGGCGGTTTGTGAGGTAGGACTCGAACCAGGTGAGTGCGGTCCCACTGAAGTGGATGATGGAGGAAAGGCGGTGGAGAGGTCCAGGAGGACAAGAAGGCAGAGGGAGCTCTGGTCACAGATAGGGAGGATGTCGTTTGTGACTTTCACAAGCGCAGTCTCTGTACTGTGGGCAGGGCGGAAACCGGACTGGAGGGGTTCGAAGAGGGAGTGGGAGGAGAGGTGTGCGCGGAGTTGGTTTGCAACAACGCGTTCTAGAACTTTTGAGAAGAAGGGCAGGTTAGAAATAGGGCGGTAATGGCTGGGGTTTGAGGGATCTAGGGAGGGTTTTTTCAGGAGTGGGGTAATGACAGCAATTTTGAGGGAGGCAGGGACTGATCCGGAGGAGAGGGACTGGTTGATAATGTCAGCCAGTAGTAGGCAGAGGAGGGAGAGCTGTGTGACCAGTAAGTTGGTGGGGAGGGGGTCGAGGCAGCAGGTGGTGGGTTTCATGGAGGTGATGGTGGGTGAGAGGGAGCAGGGAGAGATGGGGAGGAAAGAGTGTAGAAAGGCGGTGGTGGTAGGAGTAGATGATGAGGAGGGTGAGGGGGACAGAGAGGGCATGGTTGTGGGTGACAAGGGGCAGGTGGATGAGGCTGCCTGGTGGATGTTCAGTATTTTAGTTGAAAAGAAGTCCATGACCTCCTCGCACTTGGCATTTGATACGAAGATTGAGGAGGCCTGAGGGGGGACAAGGAGGAGGTAGTGGGTGATGGAAAACAGGATTTTAGGGTTGTGTTTAGTTTCCAAGATGATGTTGGAGTAGAAGGCCGTTTTTTGGTGTGTCAAAGAACGGCAGTAGCTGTGGAGATGCTCGAGCCACAGTTGGCGGTGAAATGTCAGGTCAGTTTTCCGCCATCTGCGCTCGAGCAGATGGGTTTGGGTTTTTTGGCAGCGGAGATGGTTGTTGTACCAGGGAGATTAGGTGGGTTTGGAGGTGGTCCTGGGTTTTAGGGGGACGAGGAATGAAAGTGGAGGAGAGGCGATCATGGAGCAGCTGGATGGCTGCTTCAGGATCTCCACGAGTGGAAGGCCAGACGGATAGGATGTTTGAAGATGAGAGGGCCTTTGTGAGGGTCTCAGGGGGTAGCCTTTTCCAAGAGCGGTAGAGGATGGTTGAGGGCTTGGTGGAGGAGAGAGGGATGTGAGAGAAGAAGGAGATGAAAAAGTGGTCCGAGATGGCCTTGTCCACTATGCTGAGGTCGGAAATGTCAAGGCCATGGGTGATGATGAGGTCAAGTGCATGACCACGGTTGTGGGTAGGTGAGTTTATATGGAGGGTAAGGTTTAGGGAGGAGAGGAGGGCAGTGAAATCGGCAGAAGTGGTGCAGGGGGAGTTTAGGTGGAGGTTGAAATTGCCCATTATGAGTAGGCGCTCGGAGCAGAGGGACAGGGAAGAGAGGAGAGTAGAGATGTCTGTGTGGAAGGAGCCGGGGGGCTTACGGGAGCGGTAAACAAGGAGGATTTTCAAAGGGAGAGAGGAGTGGAAAAGGGTGAGGTGCTCGTAGGATGGGAAGCAGCCAGAGGAGTAGGGGGTGAGACCAAGGGAGGCTTTGGAAATGAAGGCCACCCCGCCGCCACGTTGGCAATATAAAGTACCAGCAAAATATTGGTATAACTACCAAGGTCCAGCCTAAGCAGACTTGACATCTGACCTGAACTCTTGAGTCCAGAAATGATAAGGTTTATGACCTCTACGGTGGGTTCAGTCAGAGAATTAAATATGCCCTAGAAAGGGAAAGCCCTCTGCCTCCATAACCCAATGATTGCTCACTGCCGTATCATGTGGTGAGAATGCAGATGAGGGATTATATCTGACTATAATCCATTCAACGGAAATAGAGCATGATTTGATTTACTGACCAAACACAAACACTATGAGGGAGTGTTTCCCCTTTACTTTCAAGGACCTCTCCAAATTCAAGAGAGTGGTTCATAAGGGGCAGTTCAAGAATTCTCTAACACAACATATTCTGTACAAATCATTCTCCCTTTCTGAGACTATGAAAGCAGCATCACACTTTGTATTACTGAAACGTTTAACCTGAATCCACAGATACATTTCACCTGGAAGGAATAGTTCATGATAGTTACTCTGTCACAGAACTGGCAAATGGTTTAATGATACCCGACTATCAACAGTTCATTAAAAATTGGCAGAATGAACTATCAGAACAGGGTTCAACTGTTTGGTCTGTCATCACAAAGTGTTTCTGAGTGTTAGCAGCCTCTAATTCAAAGGGACTGCAAAATATCTGAATTAAAGTGTTGAGACATAATTATGATTCTCCATTTTATTCAATTTCCAATCTTAGGCTCTGCTTCTGTGGGGAGAACTCGAACAGAGGCATCAGTTGCAGAATCTTCCAAAATTAACAATAATAGTTCATTGTCTTCACAAGGACTATGTGAAGAAATTAAACTATTATTATTATTAATTATGTCCCACAGAAAAAAGAATATTTGTAAAAGAAATCAAAAGGGTTTTGGTAGTGGGGAATATAGGCTCTCTCTCCCAGTTTACATTTTTATAGTTTTGTATCACATCAATGCCTCAAAATTCTTTACAGTTCTTATAAATTTCTTTGGCAGACTTTGGCACTCCTTGATCAGTTCAAGTCAAAGCTAACGAAGGCCATAGAAACTCCTGCTGAAGAAATAATTGAACCCGAAGGAGAAGATGATCAAGGCTGGTAAGTACTAGTTCCAGCAAAACCGCCTATTTAGCAGTATTGAATTATTTTTAAGACTTAATGTTTAATTGGAGAACCCGCCAAAATATAAGTTAATCATTTGACCCAATATTTTGAGAAAAATACATTTTCTGTAGTGTTTTATAAATGTAAACAATTTTTGTGCCAAACATATTGCAGTTTGTATTAACAAAATAATTAAAATTGCACATGTTCTGTATTGGCAGTTGTGCTCAATGAATTACCATTAATTTACTTTGGGGTCTAAAATATGGCATTCACAAATCAGACGTCATTGCACTGGTTGTAACTTGTGGTTTGTGACTGAAATTGTGGTATTTGGTAATAAATTTGCAAAATAAATGTATCAGCTGAGAAAAAGTGCAAATGCCAAAGGCTGGCCGCAATCGCAACCAGACGTCAGGATTGTGGCCAGTGAATTGCTTTTGGACTGTTTCTTGGCCGAGAAAAGGCCTGAAAAGTCTGACAAAATGTTGGAAAGGAAAGACCAGTCAAAAAACAGCCATTTTTTTTTCAGGATCACAATTCATTAAGAAATCTTGCAATTTCATTCTTAAACCAGAAATATTAATTTGTCCAGCAGTTTTGAACACTGCTTTTTTAAGCCCAGTATGTCTCAAGATACACAAGAAGATTATGCCTCTGGTTATCCTTAGCCATCTATAAGAGCAAAAGGATAACACTGGCATTATCATTTGTTACAACTTACAACTGCATCAAAATGAAAAGATCCTGCTGGAATAAATAAAACTACAAAATATATGTGATGCTGTTTCATTTCCTCTTGTTCAATATGCATTCTGGAACTCTCCCCCAGAAGGCTGTGGATGTTGGATCCATTCAAATTTTCAAGACAGAAGTGGATAGATTTTTGTTAGGTCAGGGTATCAAGGGATATGGGGCAAGGGCAGGTAATTGGAGTTGAGGTACAGATCAGACATGATCTTATAGAATGGCGGAACAGGCTTGAGGGGCTGTTCCTATGTTCCTAATGTGTTCAATGTAATTTCCCGCATTTTCCTT
The DNA here is from genome assembly GCF_018977255.1 of Callorhinchus milii. Taxonomy (NCBI): domain Eukaryota; kingdom Metazoa; phylum Chordata; class Chondrichthyes; order Chimaeriformes; family Callorhinchidae; genus Callorhinchus; species Callorhinchus milii. The sequence goes on along the minus strand of NW_024704742.1, from coordinate 120,453,071 downwards.
TTTATTCTTGTTTTTCAGCATAATTTTTTTCGTGGAAGTTTCAACTTTCTTTTCTTTTATATTATACGTGCTGTGGAATCATTTTATTATTTTTGAAAAACACTACCATCTTAATTGTAGAAAGTTTGGTTTCTGTATTGGGTTAGTTTGGCGATTTTTAAAAAAAAATTCTGTCAAGTTTTCAACCCATATTACGATTTATCCTCGTTATTTATAAGTTTTTAAAAAAGTATTGAAATAGTAATTAAAATTCTGAACTTGGTTTCCTTGATGATTAGGAAGTAAAGTTGTCATTATTATTATTATTAAAGGAAAGGTTCAGCATTAAGCCTTATATAGAAGATTGCAGGCCTGTGCTGAATTATCTGATTTTAGCTAGGCCAGACATTGGGTGCTACAATTGGACTCTGGATTAGGGAAGGGAAAATTACATTCTCAAGCTACTCCAGTATTGTTTTGTTGCTGTAATATTAATCTTAATCTACTTTACAAAAAGTAATTTTAGCTAAATATAAATTAATGAAATAAATTCCTTTGTCTCACAGGCAAGTTTTAAGTTTTTCCAATGCACACCTTACTGGTCGGTCTCCCCAGTTCCACTATAAACAAAGGCCAAATGATGCAAATGTGTCCTCGTCAATACCAAGCTCTGTGCTCCTGTCATCTCAGTTCTTGCCAGGCTCCAATGGCTTCCTTTTGCAGAATAGATCGATTTCATGATCTTCACTCTCACTTCCAAATCACTTCACGCCTTGTCACCCACCTCCTTACATCTCCGATCTGCTGACAATGTACTCCACTTCCCACTGGCTTCGCTTAGCCAGTTTGGGTCTTCTGCGTGGGCTCATCCTCTCCACTCCACCATTGGTGGCCTTGCTTTCAGTCACTAGGCTCTGAATCGGAACTCCCTGCCTCGATACCTCAGTCTTTCTTCTTCAACAATGCCTTCGGTCACACACACACAAGCCTGTTAAGAGCTCCAAGACAGTACTTGTATGAAGGGCCCTAAATAAATTAAGTTGTTGTAATAATAACTTGCATTTATATACCACCTTTCATGTAAAAATAAATGCCCTGTAGCCAACAAAAACCTAAAAGATGGCTGATTGACTGACACGGCCACATCATATTCTTCTGGAAGTGATTCATTGTTTTCCAAATCTCCTTTCCACTGGAAGGTATTTTGTCTGATCTCAGGTCAGAGACAGTAGCTATCAATTGACGGCTTGGTCCAGATATTTTGGTCCAGTGTCTTGGAAAGCACCTTAATCCATTAACCTGCTTTGTTCTGGAGTACCTCCAAAATTTGGCGTTTGTTTGTTTGAAAATTCAATCTGTGTTATTCGAGGAATCATTCTTTCATTTACCATTTTCTGAAAAGTGTCTGGAAACCCAACTTCTTATTCATATTATTCGTTGTCTTAATGTTGGAGACTTTAGGGGTTGTTCTGCTTCGTTTGTACAATATGTTGAATCTTTCAATATGGCTTATATTGGGATGTCTGGCCTTTTGCATAGGTCATATTAAGTTCTTACACATCAGCATGTGTGGCAGCTGGCTGTAGGGCAGGTGCTAAACACATTTAAAAGCGGTGAATGGTGGGTTACATTCATCATTGTTACTACCTGATAGGATGCCCTCCTGTGAAGTCATGGGTCATTCTACAATGATTAGTATCTGGGAAAACTTGAATGAGTCTCAATAAGAACTATATTTTTAAACAGGGTTTTATAAATTTAAAAATACACAGAAAACCATCGAAACATTCCTACACAGAATAGGAACGGCTATGATTTGAGAATAGAATTTTATAATGTCCACAGCTAATCGCTACCAATTGTGTCCAAAAATGATAATAATCCTTGCATTTGATATAGCCCCTTATCATGTTTTCATGACATCTCAAAAGCGCGTCACAGAATATAGTGTGAAGTGAATTGACTGTATATTTTGTGGGCGAAATGATGCTCAAAAGGCAGGCATCATGTGTATAATATATACACACACAATATTTTATATCTACCGGATAGATTTTTATATATATATAACCATAATTACTTCAATGAAAGATATTATTAGTATTCTGTGATGGAGCCAAGAAGAGGAGATCTTAAGATGTTCAACATACCCAGTGGGAAAGTGACCTCAAGCAGGTGAGGAGGCTAGTCAGCTGAAGCTTTGACTATCCAAGGAACCAAATGTCACCCTTATATGGATTAATGCAGTCAACCTGGGACTTCTCTTCCAGCCATTCCTAGTGCAGGAGGAAGTAGAAACTATTTTTAAAAGCCTATACATTGGGTTTCTTCTCACTGGCATCACTTTTAATTCTTTGGTAAAACACCTGCTTGTGATAATGCCAGTAGTGCTTCCTAACCACACATTCCAGCTCCTAATGGTAAGCAGTCTAATAAGGTTGAATTCAAGTACAAATTCTTTATTATTAGTCTGGATTGATCTTTGATCTTCGTTGTATTTCAGCAGTTAATGCTCTGATTTGTTTTATTTATTTTTGTTGCTAGTAAATTGCAGTTCTAAAAATTATGGTATATTAAACATAAGTATCTGATTGTTTTTGTGTCTGGGTTGTTGTTTATACATGTGACTAAGTTTAAATAAACTTAGTCAGTTTGGTAAATTTTATGCTATCGTGATGTGGTTTTTCTAACGGAACAGTTTAAGGCATTTTGTTCTTTGTTTATACTGCTGGAAGTGATGTTGCATTACTTTGGAGCGAGAAACCTGATTTATATTTCCCGCTTCTAATCGCTATTGCAAATTGCTTAGATCAGGGTGGTCCAACGGGCGGCCCATGGACCTCATCCAGCCCAGGGATGATTGCATCCAGCCTGCGAACCAATTTTGCACCCAGTACCCATAGCTCCATTTCCCGTGACCCATTGTCTGTTATCAATGCCCCCAGCCCTCAGTCTATGTACCTCCGTGCCCCATTTCTCGTGCTCCCTAATCCATGCCCGGCTGTTCGCCCCTTGTGCCAGGCTACCAAGACACATGGCCAAGTCATATTGCCAACCCTGTACTCAGTGCCTTGCAATTCCATTGACTCCATATGCTGAGTTGATATCTTGTGTTTTGATTTTAATACATAAAAATTAATTTAATTCCAATGTGAAAGGCATGATATAAATACAATTTGTTGTTATTATTGATGCATCTATTATTTCAATTTGATATTATCGTTATTTTGTTCATTGTTAGGGCTATTAAATGGTGTGCATTTTAATTCACTTAATTATTGATTTCATTGTTTACTGGGGAATAGGCATTTAATGATTATTCTTACATATATGTACTCATAAAAGCTGTATTGATAAAATTGAATTATTGTTTTAAAATTGGTATGAACTTTTGCCTGAATTGCCTATTTAAAGTTTGCATTGTAACTAAAATATAGTGAAATTAAGTCATGGTTACACAATTTAAAATATAGGATTTCTATATTTCTATACGATTCTCATGGGTTATATTTCTGGAAGGGAAACACAGAAATATTGCTCCTACGGTCTGCTGGACGTTTCCCAAATCTGGCATTTGACCTTCAGCAGCCAAAAGTTTGGACCACCCTGTTTTCGATGGTGATTGCTTTTGTAAAAGAACTGGTCATGTGATTGGCCCTTTAAGACCATTAAAATTATTGCCTTAAATAGACAACTTTTTAAGAGATTTTTTCGGAGCAATTTAACTGTACTGCATCCATTTATATTGCAGTGCTATAAATTGATATTCTGCCAAAACCACTTTCTCAACTTGGGAGAGAGTTCCAGAGAGCGGGGTAAAAGTGGCTGAAAGCTTGCCTCCCTAACAAGGGAATGAGGGCCATTTGAAACATGCCTGTGTCAGCAGAGGGAATGGATGGGGTGGGAGGAGGATGGTGGGAGATCACAGACATAATAATAATAATAATAATAATAATCCTTGCATTTGATATAGCGCTTTTCACGTCGGGAGGACGTCCCAAAGCGCTTCACAGAACACACTGTAAAGTGAATTGACTGTATATTTGTGGGTGAACGCGGCAGCCAATTGCGCACAGCAATGTCCCACAAACAGTCGTAGATTGAAAATGACCAATTTATTATTGTTTTTGGTTTTGGAGGGATTATTATTAGGCTCTGTGTGGAGTAAGGAAACTTGCCCAAGGTTTCGCCCTCTGCCTGGAATTGAACTCAGGTCTCTCACTTGCAAAGCGAGTGCTCTAACCACTGAGCTGCAGTGTTAGGTCAGGGGCACGAGGGCATTTGAAAGTTAGAATGAGAATTTTGAGCTCAAGCCACTGGGGAATAGGGAACAAAGATTGTGTAAGAATATTTATTATCCTTCCCCCATTACATAATTTTTCTTGAAGGAGCAAATACACATTTGCAGATAGAATTAAATCAATATACAGTCAAACCTGTTTTCAGCAACCACTGAACTGAAGTGTCCCTTTATGAAAGGGTGGCCTCTGAGTAAGGGATCGTTGTTGTGTGTAGAATTTCTAAGTATATAGAAAAATACAGTGTATAAACAAACCCAGAAATCAAACAACCATTTGAATAAAGTAATAAATTGTTACTGTATGCTGAAGTCCATAATTATTTTCTGATGGGCATTATATCTCTTGTCCTCAAACTTGGAAGTGACAGCTGCATGAAGGTACTGGAACAAATATTTATCTTTTAAATTGCCTTTTAACTATTTAATGAGATTCATGTTGGAAAAGGGTAATTTTGTACATTTATGTTGATTCAAACATAGTCAATAAAATCGTAGCAAGTTTCTTGAGAGAGCAATGGCTGTTGCATCCAATAAGTTTCATGCAGAAGCGATTGTCCTGAGCACTTTCTAATCCTGATCACTATACTTGCCTGCCTATGGTTTCCAGTGAGCAGTGAGGCAGGAAGCTGTGGGTAAATGGGATGCTCCGTACAGCATTGGTAAATGCCCTTGGAGTCTACAGGCAGCTCTGCAATAATTGTGCATTGACCCTTAAATTCATTTAAAACTGGCTACTGAAAAGGTGTTTGTACACCGACAGGCCTAAAAAAGAGTGGCCTCTGGTTGCATTAGCCAGCTTGCTGTATAGAGGGTTTTACTTCATGGAAAATCGTTCAGGACTGTTAATGGTGGTTGTTGAAAGCAGGTGGTTGCTGAATAGAAGTAGTTGCTTTAAAGGGTTTGACTTATCAAAATTACTCATTTCTGTGATTTAAAAACATCTATTTATCATTGATATTTTGGTTATTTTATATACAGTTAGAATAAGTAATAAATAGCAGAGAGTAGCCTGATTGAGACCCACAGTCTAGACAAACAGCTGTGCATTCTGCCATACCTTTACATAGTGAATGATTTTGTCTGACCTTACTATCCAGATACATTCATTCCTGATTCGGTTACTATGTAGGTTTTAACACTAGGTTTAACTCTAAAGATTTGACTTTAATAAAAGGAAAAAGATAAGTTTTAGACATTTCAGTTACTTGAGTAGCACTATTCATGCTGCCTTTGCCTTGATTTTCAGTGAAAACCAGAAACAAAATAAATCTGCTAGACTGTATTTAAGTGGTGTCACTTACATTTTGGTGTTTGTGTTACTAATGAAAATGGCTTAGCTGTTGCCCCAATCCTTCATCTTTAACTTCAGCCATTGTTTTAAATTTTGACAAAGTAAAACTAACCTCAGAAATCTGAAGCACTGTTGGGCCACAAACAACTTTGGAGTCACTCTAGCGTTACAATTCTCTGTGTTAAGATAAATAAAACAACAAATTATATTTGTAAAGCACCTTTCACATCGGGAGGACATCCCAAGGCGCTGAACAAAAATATATCAGTCATTTTGAGCACTGCACTAATTAAGCAATATATTAAATACACTATTCAGACATTCTGAATACTGTTCAAATTTCCGTACAACTTCAGTTTTGAAATGCATGTTCCTTTTTTTATTTAATGTCACTCTGACATAAAATTTAGCAAAAACTAAGCCAGAAGAATGCAATGTACTTTTTCTGCACTCTTCTGATTAACCCATTCCTTGAAAAGGGACAATTTGTTTGTACCAAACAACAATCACTAATTAAAGATCGATAAATAAGATAAGTATGGAATAATGGTATTAAATGAGCAGAGAATTTGTTTAACATTGTATTTGTAATATAATTTCCCTTTAGCAGGAAATGGATTTAGTTTGCTCTGGCCTTTTAAACAATTATTTTATTATTTGGGAGTAATACATTCATAATTTGATGTATGTGGCATTTATACATTCATCTTGTATGTTTATAATAATAATAATAACCCTTGCATTTGATATAGCGCTTTTCACGTCGGGAGGACGTCCCAAAGCGCTTCACAGAACACATTGTAAAGTGAATTGACTGTATATTTGTGGGCGAACGCGGCAGCCAATTGCGCACAGCAATGTTCCACAAACAGTCGTAGATTGAAAATGACCAATTTATTATTGATTTTGGTTTTGGAGGGATTATTATTAGGCGTGTGGAGTAAGGAAACTTGCCCAAGGTTTGGCCCTGCCTGGAATTGAACTCAGGTTTCTCACTTGCAAAGCGAGTGCTCTAACCACTGAGCTACAGGACTCCATGGGTTTGTGTTCTGATGAAATACTGTGCTGATACATTATCCAGCATAAGGAGGCTAGTTTTTTTTCCATTTGAAGCTACGAAAAATGCAAGCCATCAAAGAGGCTTTGTGGACAATTAGGTGACCAAACAATGCATATTTGAAACCTAGAAATGCACAATTAGCATATGGAAAAAGTGACCTTACCAGCATTCCCCAGCGGGTAGCTCTCCCACCTCTTAGATTCATAGAAGATACAGCTCAGAAATGGGCCATTTGGCCCATCAGTCCAGCTGGTGTTTATGATCCACCCTTGTGCCAATCCTAGATCCTATCCCTAGTTCCATATTCCAGTCTTTCCCCATATCCTTCAATTATATTCTCCCTAAGCCATGTGTCCATTTTTGATTGTGCATATGGTTGCCAGCCAAACAACTGACCTTGGTAGAAAATTAAGGGTGTAAGTTCAAGTCCCATGTCACTTGGAGATCATAATCTAGAATGACACCCCAATGCAATGCTGGGGTGGTGCTGAATTGTCAGAGGTGCTATCCTATAAATAAAGCAATAAACTGAGGACATGTCTACCCATTCAGGTGAACATTAAAGATCCTATGGCACTAATCGAAAAGAGAAGGCAATTTCTCCCAACATCAACAACCTCCCTGATAAATTGATCATTCACTTCATGGCTGTTTGTGGAACATTGCTGTGTGCAAAATTGGCAGCCACATTTATTTGCAAATACAGCATCACCTCACGTTACAGTAAAACTTGTGAAGTGCTTTGAAACATTTTGATGATGTGATAAAGCACTATATCAAATGTAAGGTTTTTTTTAGGTTATTGTTTCAGGTATGAGCTTTCATGAAAATTGATACTCTTGTGAAACATTCATTTTCTAGTTCCTACATTCTCTTATTCTGTTTTTGATTTTTTTATGTTTTTCTTTCACATTGCTTTAATTAAATCATTATTACAACCATCAGATATGCGGAAAAATACAGTAAATTCCTGATAACTCAACCCTGGCTTAACTTGTCACTACAACTAAATCATCACACCATCAATATTCCATTACGTATTTATAGATACGCCCAACTCGTCACTCGGTTATCTCATCACTGAGACCTTTTCCATTGGAGTGGAGTTATCAGAAGTTTACTGTATTTACTCAGCCACATTATTCTTGTAGGATTCTGTGATGGCAATCATAAGGATATTTATGTAATTCACTAAATTAAAGTTAACATAATAAGCACGTTGGAAAAATAAAGGTGGAAAGCAAATACAACAGAAGTAACATTTCTATAATTTGTTATATATAATATTTAAAATGGTGTACCATAGTTTGATCCATCCATGGTTGTACACTCCACCTTGCTAAGCCAGTCCGGAATCTTGGCGTTTTGTTTGACCCTCAACTATCCTTTTTACTCCACATCTGCGCTATGACCCGCTCTGCTTTCCCCCATCTCCACAACATTGCCCGGCTCCGACACTGTCTCACACCACAGGCCACCGAAACCCTCATACATTACATTTCATTACATCAAGGCTTGACTATGTAAAACCATTGCTTGTCGGCCTCCCCAGCTCCTCCCTTCATAGGCTGCAGATCATCCAGAACTCTGCAGCCCGTGTCCTCTCCCACATCAGGCTCCGTGACCCTATCACCTCCATCCCTGCCCGACTCCACTAGCTTCCCATCACACAGAGTTCAAGATCCTGGTCCTCAGCTTCACAGCCATCCATGGCCTTGCTCCCCCCCTACTTCTGCGACATCTTAACCCCCTACCAACCTGTTCGCTCCCTCCGCTCAGCGGGCTCCAGTCTGTTTCACACCCCCCGCTTCGCTCACCCCACTATTGGCGGGCGGGCCTTCCGCCACTCTGCCCCCACCCTCTGGAACTCCATCCCGCAGTCCCTCTTATCCCCTTCCTTGTCTCCTTCAAGACCCATCTCAAGACCTTCCTCTTCGACCGTGCTTTCAATCTCCCTGCTTCCCCCCCCTGCCCTCCACCCTCCCAAACCGTGACCCCAGCTGAACTCTCAGAGCCTTGGGACGTCCTCCCGACGTGAAAGCCACTTTACAAATGTAATTTATGTTGTTGCTGTTGTTGTTGATATCTGAGTAACATATCTAATATTGCAGTTTGTTTCTGCAACAATAACTTGCATTTACATTGCACCCTTCACATGAGTTATAATAATTCTTGTATTTGATATAGTGCCTTTTCATTTTTCTGAAGTCTCAAAGCGCTTCACAGCACTACTGTAAATTGGTGTGACTGTGTATTTTAAGATTGGACACTGAGCAAGGGAGAAGAGGGGAAAGGTCAGTGATTATAGACACAGTTGAAGAGGTAGGTTTTAAAACAGGAATTAAAGACAGATGGAGGGAATGAGACAGAGGTATAGAGGGAGGTTGTTCCAGAGATTAGGGCATACTAACTGAATATTTGTCCACTGATGGTGACACAGAGGAGTGGTCGACCCTCAGTATGTGTAGTGAACGAGGGGGCAAAGCAAAGGTGAGTAGAAGCTCAGAGCGATAGGGAGATGGTAGAGCATAAAATACAATCCACAATATAATACTACAATTATATAGTGATTTCCACATCAGAAGGATATCCCAAGGCACTTGGGATTCATAGGTGAGGATGAGGACCTTGAAGTCGATCCATTGAAAGACAGAGAGCCAATGGGACTTAATTTGAACTGGGGAGCTGGGCGTGCAGAATTGAGTGTGGGTGAGGAGTTTGGGATTAGCTGGATTTTATGGATGGTGAAACTGGGAGTAATGAATTGGAGAAGAAGAAAAGCACTCAGAAACACCATGTGAACTGAAAGCAAAGAAAAATGGCACATCTACTGAGCATAAAATTTTACTTTGCAGCTGCTAATAGCATAGCTTGTTGAGCATAGAATGAGAAAAGTTATTTGGACCATGAAGCCCCCTCCTTCAAGAGCCTGAATTAAACCACCCTATCATTCCACCTTCTGTTATCTCATTGATAAGGCTCTGCATAGTAAACTCAAAGGGAAAGAAAGCGTTTGAGATAGAAGAGACTCGGCGTGCACTACGTAAAAATTCTTGTTCTTCTCTAGTTCGTGGATCATTCTGTGGAGTTCTGTAGATTAGTGGTTAGAGCACTCGCCTTGCAACCGAAAGGACCTGGGTTTGATTCTCAGGCAGGGTGAAATAATGGGCAAGTTTCCTTACTCCACACGCCTCTATTTACCTAGCAGTAAATAGGAACCTGGTTGTTAGTCGATTGGCAGATTGCTTTTGTGGGCCTAATAATCCCTTCAAAAAAACATAAATAATTTGGTCACTCAATCTACGACTGTTTGTGGGACACTGCTGCGTGCAATTGGCTGCCATATTTTCCTGCAAAACATAGTCAATTCACTTTACAGTATATTCTGTGAAGTGCTTTGAGATGTCTTAAAGACGTGATAAGGCGTTCTCTCAAATGCAAGGATTATCATTATTTGACAAACCCCAAATTCAATCAATTAAAACCTCAGAATCTTTCATGTCCAATATTCTAATCTGGCTCATTTCAACAGAGGATGTTTCGTATTTATATATTATTCATCTTGAGGATATCTGCTATAAATAAAACTCAGTTGTTTGAATATCACGATCGCGAGTTGTCAAGCAATTATTATGATGGCATCAAATTTACCTCTTTCACTGAACGTTTATGCCTTTAAATTGGAAGATTTCCTGGTATCAAGAGTATATTTGCCAGTGAAATAGAAAAACAATACCTGACCATCTGTTCTGTATAAAGCCCAATTGTTTGCTCACTGCAAAAGGAACTATGCATATTTGACTGGCCGTGGCTCCATTTTACGAAAGAATCAACCAACATTTATCTCCAAAAGATGTTGGAAACATTTTTTTTTATAGTCCATCTGGCACATAATTGGCTATTGCAAACTATGGTTGATGAGTCACTTGGTGGTGTTTAGAGTGCTCGTCTCAGAAGTGAGAGGACCCAGGGAGGTCAAAACCTTAGGCAAGTTTCCTTACTCCACACGCCTCTGTTTATCTAGTAGTTAGTAGGAAGCCAGTTGTTAGTCGATTGGCTGATTACTTTTCTGGGGGTTATA